>NC_069499.1:1043655868-1044338368 GCF_027579735.1 Bombina bombina
CAAAGACCCCCAAAATAAAAAATTCCCTACCCTATTCTAAATTAATAAATGTAAAAGCTCTTTTACCTTACCAGCCCTGAACAGGGCCCTTTGCAAGGCATGCCCCAAGAAAATCAGCTCTTTTGCCTGTAAAAAAAACATACAATACCCCCCTCCAACATTACAACCCACCACCCACATACCCCTAATCTAACCCAAACCCCCCTTAAATAAACCTAACACTAAGCCCCTGAAGATCTTCCTACCTTGTCTTCACCATCCAGGTATCACCGATCCGTCCTGGCATCCGGTGCTGAAGAGGTCCAGAAGAGGCTCCAAAGTCTTCCTCCTATCCGGCAAGAAGAGGACATCCAGACCGGCAAACATCTTCTCCAAGCGGCATCTTCGATCTTCTTCCATCCGGTGCGGAGCGGGTCCATCTTGAAGCAGCCGACGCGGATCCATCCTCTTCTTCCGTTGTCTCCCGACGAATGACGGTTCCTTTAAGGGACGTCATCCAAGATGGCGTCCCTCGAATTCCGATTGGTTGATAGGATTCTATCAGCCAATCGGAATTAAGGTAGGAATATTCTGATTGGCTGATGGAATCAGCCAATCAGAATCAAGTTCAATCCTATTGGCTGATCCAATCAGCCAATCAGATTGACCTCGCATTCTATTGGCTGTTCCGATCAGCCAATAGAATGCGAGCTCAATCTGATTGGCTGATTGGATCAGCCAATAGGATTGAACTTGATTCTGATTGGCTGATTCCATCAGCCAATCAGAATATTCCTACCTTAATTCCGATTGGCTGATAGAATCCTATCAGCCAATCGGAATTAAGGTAGGAATATTCTGATTGGCTGATGGAATCAGCCAATCAGAATCAAGTTCAATCCTATTGGCTGATCCAATCAGCCAATCAGATTGAGCTCGCATTCTATTGGCTGATCGGAACAGCCAATAGAATGCGAGGTCAATCTGATTGGCTGATTGGATCAGCCAATAGGATTGAACTTGATTCTGATTGGCTGATTCCATCAGCCAATCAGAATATTCCTACCTTAATTCCGATTGGCTGATAGAATCCTATCAGCCAATCGGAATTCGAGGGACGCCATATTGGATGACGTCCCTTAAAGGAACCGTCATTCGTCGGGAGACAACGGAAGAAGAGGATGGATCCGCGTCGGCTGCTTCAAGATGGACCCGCTCCGCACCGGATGGAAGAAGATCGAAGATGCCGCTTGGAGAAGATGTTTGCCGGTCCGGATGTCCTCTTCTTGCCGGATAGGAGGAAGACTTTGGAGCCTCTTCTGGACCTCTTCAGCACCGGATGCCAGGACGGATCGGTGATACCTGGATGGTGAAGACAAGGTAGGAAGATCTTCAGGGGCTTAGTGTTAGGTTTATTTAAGGGGGGTTTGGGTTAGATTAGGGGTATGTGGGTGGTGGGTTGTAATGTTGGAGGGGGGTATTGTATGTTTTTTTTTACAGGCAAAAGAGCTGATTTTCTTGGGGCATGCCCCGCAAAGGGCCCTGTTCAGGGCTGGTAAGGTAAAAGAGCTTTTACATTTATTAATTTAGAATAGGGTAGGGAATTTTTTATTTTGGGGGTCTTTGTTATTTTATTAGGGGGCTTAGAGTAGGTGTAATTAGTTTAAAATTGTTGTAATATTTTTCTTATGTTGGTAAATATTTTTTTATTTTTTGTAACTTAGTTCTTTTTTATTTTTTGTACTTTAGTTAGTTTATGTAATTGTAGTTATTTGTAGCAATTGTATTTAATTTATTTACTGATAGTGTAGTGTTAGGTTAATTGTAGGTAATTGTAGGTAGTTTATTTAATTAATTTATTGATAGGGTAGTGTTAGGTTTAATTATAACTTAGGTTAGGACTTATTTTACAGGTAATTTTGTAATTATTTTAACTAGGTAACTATTAAATAGTTCTTAACTATTTAATAGCTATTGTACCTGGTTAAAATAATTACCAAGTTGCCTGTAAAATAAATATTAATCCTAAAATAGCTACAATGTAATTATAATTTATATTGTAGCTATATTAGGATTTATTTTACAGGTAAGTATTTATCTTTAAATAGGAATAATTTATTTAATAAGAGTTAATTTCGTTAGATGTAAATTATATTTAAGTTAGGGGGGTGTTAGTGTTAGGGTTAGACTTAGCTTTAGGGGTTAATCCATTTATTATAGTAGCGGTGAGCTCCGGTCGTCAGATTAGGGGTTAATAATTGAAGTTAGGTGTCGGCGATGTTAGGGAGGGCAGATTAGGGGTTAATACTATTTATGATAGGGTTAGTGAGGCGGATTAGGGGTTAATAACTTTATTATAGTAGCGCTCAGGTCCGCTCGGCAGATTAGGGGTTAATAAGTGTAGGCAGGTGTCGGCGACGTTGAGGGTGGCAGATTAGGGGTTAATAAATATAATATAGGGGTCGGCGGTGTTAGGGGCAGCAGATTAGGGGTACATTAGGATAACGTAGGTGGCGGCGCTTTGCGGTCGGCAGATTAGGGGTTAATTATTGTAAGTAGCTGGCGGCGACGTTGTGGGGGGCAGGTTAGGGGTTAATAAATGTAATACAGGGGTCGGCGGGGTTAGGGGCAGCAGATTAGGGGTACATAAGTATAACGTAGGTGGCGGTCGGAAGATTAGGGGTTAAAAAATTTTAATCGAGTGGCGGCGATGTGGGGGGACCTCGGTTTAGGGGTACATAGGTAGTTTATGGGTGTTAGTGTACTTTAGGGTACAGTAGTTAAGAGCTTTATGAACCGGCGTTAGCCCAGAAAGCTCTTAACTCCTGCTATTTTCCGGCGGCTGTAGTTTTGTCGTTAGAGCTCTAACGCTCACTTCAGAAACGACTCTAAATACCGGCGTTAGAAAGATCCCATTGAAAAGATAGGATACGCAATTGACGTAAGGGGATCTGCGGTATGGAAAAGTCGCGGCTGAAAAGTGAGCGTTAGACCCTTTAATCACTGACTCCAAATACCGGCGGTAGCCTAAAACCAGCGTTAGGAGCCTCTAACGCTGGTTTTCACGGCTACCGCCGAACTCTAAATCTAGGCCTTAATTTCTGCCTATTTCTAAGCCACTACAGAAAGCCTCCTATCACATGCTTTTTTATTGCTTTTCACAACACGAGACTACTAGTTTATGTGGGCTAATTTAGATAGCATTGTGCTCACGCCCGTGGAGTTATTTCAGTCAGCACAACACAGCACTAGTTTGCTAAAATGGAAGTCAATAGATAATAAATAAAAAGTAATGTGATCAGGGGGCTGTCAGAAGATGCTTAGATACAAGGTAATCACAGAGGTAAAATGTATATTAATATAACTGTGTTGGTTATGCAATACTGGGGAATGGGTAATAAAGGGATTATCTATATTTTAAAACAATAACAATTCTGGTGTAGACTGTCCCTTTAAATATGAATATTGCAAAAATATGATCTTTCATGGTGTTATCTACTTAACTGCAAAGGGCTCCAATGCATATATATGTGTATATATATATATATATATATTTATGTGTTGATATGTGTATATATATATTTATGTGTTGATATGTATATATATATATTTATGTGTTGATATGTGTATATATATATTTATGTGTTGATATGTGTATATATATATGTATGTGTTGATATGTGTATATATATATATGTATGTGTTGATATGTGTATATATATATGTATGTGTTGATATGTGTGTATATATATATATGTATGTGTTGATATGTGTATATATATATATGTATGTGTTGATATGTGTATATATATATATGTATGTGTTGATATGTGTATATATATATGTATGTGTTGATATGTGTATATATATATGTATGTGTTGATATGTGTATATATATATGTATGTGTTGATATGTGTATATATATATGTATGTGTTGATATGTGTATATATATATATGTATGTGTTGATATGTGTATATATATATGTATGTGTTGATATGTGTATATATATATATATATATGTATGTGTTGATATGTGTATATATATATGTATGTGTTGATATGTGTATATATATATTTATGTGTTGATATGTGTATATATATATGTATGTGTTGATATGTGTATATATATATGTATGTGTTGATATGTGTATATATATATATGTATGTGTTGATATGTGTATATATATATGTATGTGTTGATATGTGTATATATATGTATGTGTTGATATGTGTATATATATATTTATGTGTTGATATGTGTATATATATATGTATGTGTTGATATGTGTATATATATATGTATGTGTTGATATGTGTATATATATATGTATGTGTTGATATGTGTATATATATATGTATGTGTTGATATGTGTATATATATATGTATGTGTTGATATGTGTATATATATATGTATGTGTTGATATGTATATATATATATATGTATGTGTTGATATGTATATATATATATATGTATGTGTTGATATGTGTATATATATATGTATGTGTTGATATGTGTATATATATATGTATGTGTTGATATGTATATATATATATTTATGTGTTCATATGTGTATATATGTCTGTATGTACACTATAGTGAATGTAGATGGATTGTTCTGATATAGTGTTAAACAATTGGAAAATTACTCACATGGTACAGAGCTACTCTAGCTCTAAGTGTTGTGCTCAGAACAAATGAATCTGGCCCTGTGATTATTCAGGGGGTTCCAAATTTTTTTTAATTAACACAATTACTGTACAAATGAAATAAAAAGCAAAGTCCTTGCTGAATAAAAACAAATGTGGCAATCAATGTTACTCTTGGTTCCAAACCGCCTCTCTGGATACACTTTAGACCACTCTGTTTTGGCAGCTGTATTGACTTCAGCTAAGTTTCATAAGCGTGTAAGTGTTCCAATGGGCGTGCCTCTCCTTGTGACGTATGATGGTGTGCCTCTCCTTGTGACGTATGATGGTGTGCCTCTCCTTGTGACGTATAATGGTGTGCCTCTCCTTGTGACGTATAATGGCGTGCCTCTCCTTGTGACGTATGATGGTGTGCCTCTCCTTGTGACGTATGATGGTGTGCCTCTCCTTGTGACGTATGATGGTGTGCCTCTCCTTGAGACGTATGATGGTGTGCCTCTCCTTGTGACGTATGATGGTGTGCCTCTCCTTGTGACGTATGATGGTGTGCCTCTCCTTGTGACGTATGATGGTGTGCCTCTCCTTGTGACGTATGATGGCGTGCCTCTCCTTGTGACGTATGATGGCGTGCCTCTCCTTGTGACGTATGATGGTGTGCCTCTCCTTGTGACGTATGATGGCGTGCCTCTCCTTGTGACGTATGATGGCGTGCCTCTCCTTGTGACGTATGATGGTGTGCCTCTCCTTGTGACGTATAATGGCGTGCCTCTCCTTGTGACGTATGATGGTGTGCCTCTCCTTGTGACGTATGATGGCGTGCCTCTCCTTGTGACGTATGATGGCGTGCCTCTCCTTGTGACGTATGATGGTGTGCCTCTCCTTGTGACGTATGATGGTGTGCCTCTCCTTGTGACGTATGATGGTGTGCCTCTCCTTGTGACGTATGATGGTGTGCCTCTCCTTGTGATCGGAACAGCCAATAGAATGCGAGGTCAATCTGATTGGCTGATTGGATCAGCCAATAGGATTGAACTTGATTCTGATTGGCTGATTCCATCAGCCAATCAGAATATTCCTACCTTAATTCCGATTGGCTGATAGAATCCTATCAGCCAATCGGAATTCGAGGGACGCCATATTGGATGACGTCCCTTAAAGGAACCGTCATTCGTCGGGAGACAACGGAAGAAGAGGATGGATCCGCGTCGGCTGCTTCAAGATGGACCCGCTCCGCACCGGATGGAAGAAGATCGAAGATGCCGCTTGGAGAAGATGTTTGCCGGTCCGGATGTCCTCTTCTTGCCGGATAGGAGGAAGACTTTGGAGCCTCTTCTGGACCTCTTCAGCACCGGATGCCAGGACGGATCGGTGATACCTGGATGGTGAAGACAAGGTAGGAAGATCTTCAGGGGCTTAGTGTTAGGTTTATTTAAGGGGGGTTTGGGTTAGATTAGGGGTATGTGGGTGGTGGGTTGTAATGTTGGAGGGGGGTATTGTATGTTTTTTTTTACAGGCAAAAGAGCTGATTTTCTTGGGGCATGCCCCGCAAAGGGCCCTGTTCAGGGCTGGTAAGGTAAAAGAGCTTTTACATTTATTAATTTAGAATAGGGTAGGGAATTTTTTATTTTGGGGGTCTTTGTTATTTTATTAGGGGGCTTAGAGTAGGTGTAATTAGTTTAAAATTGTTGTAATATTTTTCTTATGTTGGTAAATATTTTTTTATTTTTTGTAACTTAGTTCTTTTTTATTTTTTGTACTTTAGTTAGTTTATGTAATTGTAGTTATTTGTAGCAATTGTATTTAATTTATTTATTGATAGTGTAGTGTTAGGTTAATTGTAGGTAATTGTAGGTAGTTTATTTAATTAATTTATTGATAGGGTAGTGTTAGGTTTAATTATAACTTAGGTTAGGACTTATTTTACAGGTAATTTTGTAATTATTTTAACTAGGTAACTATTAAATAGTTCTTAACTATTTAATAGCTATTGTACCTGGTTAAAATAATTACCAAGTTGCCTGTAAAATAAATATTAATCCTAAAATAGCTACAATGTAATTATAATTTATATTGTAGCTATATTAGGATTTATTTTACAGGTAAGTATTTATCTTTAAATAGGAATAATTTATTTAATAAGAGTTAATTAATTTCGTTAGATGTAAATTATATTTAAGTTAGGGGGGTGTTAGTGTTAGGGTTAGACTTAGCTTTAGGGGTTAATCCATTTATTATAGTAGCGGTGAGCTCCGGTCGTCAGATTAGGGGTTAATAATTGAAGTTAGGTGTCGGCGATGTTAGGGAGGGCAGATTAGGGGTTAATACTATTTATGATAGGGTTAGTGAGGCGGATTAGGGGTTAATAACTTTATTATAGTAGCGCTCAGGTCCGCTCGGCAGATTAGGGGTTAATAAGTGTAGGCAGGTGTCGGCGACGTTGAGGGTGGCAGATTAGGGGTTAATAAATATAATATAGGGGTCGGCGGTGTTAGGGGCAGCAGATTAGGGGTACATAAGGATAACGTAGGTGGCGGCACTTTGCGGTCGGCAGATTAGGGGTTAATTATTGTAAGTAGCTGGCGGCGACGTTGTGGGGGGCAGGTTAGGGGTTAATAAATGTAATACAGGGGTCGGCGGGGTTAGGGGCAGCAGATTAGGGGTACATAAGTATAACGTAGGTGGCGGTCGGAAGATTAGGGGTTAAAACATTTTAATCGAGTGGCGGCGATGTGGGGGGACCTCGGTTTAGGGGTACATAGGTAGTTTATGTGTGTTAGTGTACTTTAGGGTACAGTAGTTAAGAGCTTTATGAACCGGCGTTAGCCCAGAAAGCTCTTAACTCCTGCTATTTTCCGGCGGCTGTAGTTTTGTCGTTAGAGCTCTAACGCTCACTTCAGAAACGACTCTAAATACCGGCGTTAGAAAGATCCCATTGAAAAGATAGGATACGCAATTGACGTAAGGGGATCTGCGGTATGGAAAAGTCGCGGCTGAAAAGTGAGCGTTAGACCCTTTAATCACTGACTCCAAATACCGGCGGTAGCCTAAAACCAGCGTTAGGAGCCTCTAACGCTGGTTTTCACGGCTACCGCCGAACTCTAAATCTAGGCCTTAATTTCTGCCTATTTCTAAGCCACTACAGAAAGCCTCCTATCACATGCTTTTTTATTGCTTTTCACAACACGAGACTACTAGTTTATGTGGGCTAATTTAGATAGCATTGTGCTCACGCCCGTGGAGTTATTTCAGTCAGCACAACACAGCACTAGTTTGCTAAAATGGAAGTCAATAGATAATAAATAAAAAGTAATGTGATCAGGGGGCTGTCAGAAGATGCTTAGATACAAGGTAATCACAGAGGTAAAATGTATATTAATATAACTGTGTTGGTTATGCAATACTGGGGAATGGGTAATAAAGGGATTATCTATATTTTAAAACAATAACAATTCTGGTGTAGACTGTCCCTTTAAATATGAATATTGCAAAAATATGATCTTTCATGGTGTTATCTACTTAACTGCAAAGGGCTCCAATGCATATATATGTGTATATATATATATATATTTATGTGTTGATATGTGTATATATATATTTATGTGTTGATATGTATATATATATATTTATGTGTTGATATGTGTATATATATATTTATGTGTTGATATGTGTATATATATATGTATGTGTTGATATGTGTATATATATATATGTATGTGTTGATATGTGTATATATATATGTATGTGTTGATATGTGTATATATATATGTATGTGTTGATATGTGTATATATATATATGTATGTGTTGATATGTGTATATATATATGTATGTGTTGATATGTGTATATATATATATGTATGTGTTGATATGTGTATATATATATGTATGTGTTGATATGTGTATATATATATATGTATGTGTTGATATGTATATATATATATATGTATGTATTGATATGTGTATATATATATGTATGTGTTGATATGTGTATATATATATGTATGTGTTGATATGTATATATATATATTTATGTGTTCATATGTGTATATATGTCTGTATGTACACTATAGTGAATGTAGATGGATTGTTCTGATATAGTGTTAAACAATTGGAAAATTACTCACATGGTACAGAGCTACTCTAGCTCTAAGTGTTGTGCTCAGAACAAATGAATCTGGCCCTGTGATTATTCAGGGGGTTCCAAATTTTTTTTAATTAACACAATTACTGTACAAATGAAATAAAAAGCAAAGTCCTTGCTGAATAAAAACAAATGTGGCAATCAATGTTACTCTTGGTTCCAAACCGCCTCTCTGGATACACTTTAGACCACTCTGTTTTGGCAGCTGTATTGACTTCAGCTAAGTTTCATAAGCGTGTAAGTGTTCCAATGGGCGTGCCTCTCCTTGTGACGTATGATGGTGTGCCTCTCCTTGTGACGTATGATGGTGTGCCTCTCCTTGTGACGTATAATGGTGTGCCTCTCCTTGTGACGTATAATGGCGTGCCTCTCCTTGTGACGTATGATGGTGTGCCTCTCCTTGTGACGTATGATGGTGTGCCTCTCCTTGTGACGTATGATGGTGTGCCTCTCCTTGAGACGTATGATGGTGTGCCTCTCCTTGTGACGTATGATGGTGTGCCTCTCCTTGTGACGTATGATGGTGTGCCTCTCCTTGTGACGTATGATGGTGTGCCTCTCCTTGTGACGTATGATGGCGTGCCTCTCCTTGTGACATATGATGGCGTGCCTCTCCTTGTGACGTATGATGGTGTGCCTCTCCTTGTGACGTATGATGGCGTGCCTCTCCTTGTGACGTATGATGGCGTGCCTCTCCTTGTGACGTATGATGGTGTGCCTCTCCTTGTGACGTATAATGGCGTGCCTCTCCTTGTGACGTATGATGGTGTGCCTCTCCTTGTGACGTATGATGGCGTGCCTCTCCTTGTGACGTATGATGGTGTGCCTCTCCTTGTGACGTATGATGGTGTGCCTCTCCTTGTGACGTATGATGGTGTGCCTCTCCTTGTGACGTATGATGGTGTGCCTCTCCTTGTGACGTATGATGGTGTGCCTCTCCTTGTGACGTATAATGGTGTGCCTCTCCTTGTGACGTATGATGGTGTGCCTCTCCTTGTGACGTATAATGGCGTGCCTCTCCTTGTGACGTATGATGGTGTGCCTCTCCTTGTGACGTATGATGGTGTGCCTCTCCTTGTGACGTATGATGGTGTGCCTCCGACGTACTTCCGGCTTTTTCAAGAATCCTGTGCCATGTAAGTCATTTTCCAATTGTCTTTAAAGGGACATTTTAAACAGTTTAACACTATGAAAGTTTTTTTCCACTCTCTTTGATGTGCAAAGAAGATCCTTTCAGAACAATCCAGCTACATTCACTATAGGGCACATTGCTGTATAGTACAATTTTTTATTTCACATTTTTTTCACTGTTTGATTTTATACCACTGTCAATTATATTATTACTATTTATTTGTATCTACATATAAATACATAAACACATATGTACACTTATATAGACATATATATTTACATACAATATTAAAGTCCTTCGCCTGTTTTTTCTTCTAACACCTGAGACCACCTTTGAGCCTTTATAACTTTTTTGTACAATATTATTTTTAAAATTATTATTATTAGATAGTGTTATTATGAGTGTAACTCTACTTTGTAATGTATTTTGATGTGTTTTGTAAAACAGTTAACCAGAGCTCTGAGGTTGAGCTAACCCGAGGTACGTTAACTTCAATTGCACTCAAACGATTGTGTTTACTTTCAACTTGTAATACGAGTGCTATACCTGACGTATGCAAACAGCCGCAATAAACCCATTTTTGCTCGCCACACATTTTCTAACTCAAAATGCGCATACAAGGGCTCTGTGGAGTAATACAATGTTAAAGTAACAATTTAATCACTGTGTATGTGCAGGAGGTAGGGTTGTCAGGTGTCCAATAGTTCAGGCTTTCAAGTAAAATCTTTACAAAAATACAGGACACTTGAAGTCCCCTTACTGGCAGCTACATTTGAAATACCTCCTATGCCTCTGTACATTACAGATATATCCCTGAAACAAGCAATACTGCAGGTGCACTGAGCTATGTGGTACTAGCGGCAAGTAGCTAAGGATGGTAAAAACAAAATACTTGAAATATTTGTTTCTAGCCATCTCAGAGGGTGTTTAAACACGGCCCTACATGTGTTAGGTACAGTCACTTGGGTAAAATCCCCCCCCCCCCCCCCGAGGTGTAAAAACAGTGCTTTAGTCTGTGCTACTGGCAGTCAGATGTTGTTAAGGTGTTTCTGGCAAAATCATTTATTTGTGTGTTACTGTCAGCCAAGGGGATAAAGTCACTACTCAGTTGTCAAAAATATGCATGGCGGGGTCAAGGCAGAGGCCTAAGGAAAAGCTTTGGGGAGAGGCCATGTGTGTGTACAGCTGGCAACCACAACAGCAGATAATGCATAAGCACATGTTTATTGGTTATCAACTGTACAGATCATTTAAAAATTCTGGTGTACAACTGTAGGGATCATGAAGGGATCTTGATTAATAACTGTAGGGATCATATAGGGAGTTGATTGAGAACTGGAGGGACTATATAGGGATCTTGACTGTCAACTGTATGGATTATATAGGGATCTTAATTAATAACTGGAGTGATCATAAAGGAATTTTGATTGCCAACTGGAGGGACCATATAGGGACCTTCATTGACAACTGTAGGTATCATTAGGGATCTTGACTGACAATTGTAGGGGTCATATAGGGATTTTGATTGGCAATTGGCGGGAACATATAGGGATTTAACTGACAACTGGAGGGAACATATAGGGATCTTGATTGACAACTGTAGGGATCATTTATTGATTTAATGGACAACTGGAGTGAAAATATACGGACTTTGATTGGCAACTGGAGGGACCATATAAGAATTGTATTGACAACTGGAGCGACTATATAGAGATCTTGATTGTAGAATTTAGGGATCATTTAGGGATCTTGATTGACAACTAGGGATTTTGATTGGCATCTGACCTTGCAAATAACTTCTGTTTCTAGCTTTTAAACAAAGTAGTAAAAAGTAAAATTTTAAATCACAATGGCCCTATTCCAATCTAGCAGAATTCCTGTGAATTCATTCTATGGAATATTTCTTTGCTTTTTTTCCCCTTTCTTTTTAAAGCCATTCCAATATATTAAAAGAGCCAGAGTTTCAATTAGTAGAGCTGTTCTGGAGAGGTAAACTACAGAAATGGAAAATCTAGTAAAGAAAACAAGGATTTTCACAGACATTTACAGAAGTAACTTCTACAGATAATTATGTCCCTTTAAGTGGTGTATAGCAGAACTGCAGAACTTTAAATGTGTCTTGCAGTTAGGTTTTTCTTTTTCTAGTCCAGGTGCTGTCAAAATGAGATATGTAGATTCCATAAGCAAATAATTTTCCTGGATTCTTAAAGCACTTTGCATCTCTCATAAGGGAAAATAAAGTACTGTACATTTTGTTCTTCAGGGAGATTCATTGTTCTGTTCTGTTTAAGTGATGCTGCAGAGAAAAAATGTAAATCACCCGTAACATGCATGATCTTTATAACCAGCGGATAACTTAAAATGGATGTGCAGTTATATTAAAATGTGAAAAATAAGCTAATATTAGTTTGTTTACTTGTCCTGGGACCAGCATTTATTTTATTCATGGCATGTGACACAAAGTAAAAGCTATACTCATGAAGGTAAAGTGCCCAGCAGTATCCAGCACCTGGGTACTGCTTGCTGATAGGTGACTAAATGTAGCCAAAAATCAGCAAGCGCTATGCTCTATCTGTATCAGAAAAGAAAAAAATTGAGTTCATTATCCCTTTAATGGGATATGCTTAGATAATTATATACATGCTGGCTGATATCATACCAAAATTATTTTATATTTATAATTTCATCAGTTTCTATATTCATGCCTAGTGGTTGCCTAGTTGCTAAGGTATAAATCCAGTAGGCCTCCTTTTTGCGTAGCTGACGCAATCTATCACCATCCCTAGGTCGTTTATGAATATGGTCTATAACCATCCATGAGTACTAACGACCTAAGGATGGCGATAGATTGCGTGAGCTACACAAAAAGGAGGCCTACTGGATTTATACCTTAGCAACTAGGCAACCACTAGGCATGAATATAGAAACTGATGTCATTAACTCCTGGTAGTAATATAAAAGAATTTCGGTATGATATCAGCCAGCATGTATATACTTATCTAAGCATATCCCATGGAATGTAGATACTATAGATATTATTCAAATCAGATGCATTGTTATTCGTAAGTCAGATATTTATCTATGTAACCATATTGGTTAGCTCCTATTGTATCAGGGGCAGATTAACAATTGTAGCATCTGTTAGAATTTAGCTTTTTTCACTTTACTTAATTTTACATTCAGTAGTTCTCAATAAATATGCTTGATTGTTTTGCACATTTTGCAACTATATATATACTAAGGATAGATACATTTTGGGTTAATACACAATCACTAGAGATGTATTACCATCCAACGATTTAACATGTAATTCTCTTTCTCTTTGTTCTTCTTTCTACATATGAATTTATTGTATTTAAATAGAATATGTGTGTTGTGTTTTTTCTAACAAATGTATAACTTTTAGGCTCAAAAGGGAGAGGTAATTGTACATAGGTTAGATAAGCTGACACTATTGGTAGAAATATTGCATTGCCTGTCACTTTCAGAGAAGGTTTTTGATTGGCTACTAGGGGAGACCTCAGGACCAATGAAATGCAGAGATCATATTTTTAAAGTGCAGGCTACAATGGGTTAACAAGGTCTATGATAAAGGCAGGAAGCTGGAACGCGTAAGACAACTCGCCTGCAGTCTTACCCTTTCTTTAATTTTAGTAGTGCTGTGATGCCTAATATCGATGAACTGATGTTTTGTATGCTGTCACTATTTTTTGAATAAAGCACTTGGATTTTAAGCCGTCTTGTCTTTTTGGAATTCCTATTACACATTGGCGATGGAGATCGCTACACGGCTGGCTTGATTCAGTTGCTTATTAACCTAGCCATCTAAAGAGAGGGGAACTGGTACCAATGAGAAAAGTGAATTCATCAGCGGTCAACTGGATCGACACACTGATCTCCATTGGCTTTCGCATACACAGGATAGCACAGCAGAGGAACGGACAGTGCAGTACACGGTGAGCTCACAGGAAGGCTGAAAGTGAGTACCTAAACTGCATCTATTGAACCCATTACTGTGTTATACTAAGGGGTAGACAAGCCCCTACTCTCTGGATAAACAGTGATTTAGCTTTGGAGTTTGTGCATATCCCAGGGACTCTAACTCTATTCCCTTTAACTTACATTGGGTATATAGGGAGAAGGCAACCCTTCAGGGCAAGTGCTGGTACTCCGGTAGAGAGATCTCCACTTCTTTTTATTGTCCTAATATATATATATATATATATTTAAGAGAAAGAGGTCACCTGCGCTAAAATCTAGGATGTGTCAAAGATATATCAAAGATATATATAACAAATCAAGGGAAAACTGCTATCAGATGGATATAAGAAATTCCTGAATTATGATGCCTATAGGTAGTCTGAGTGTAATCAAACTAGGTATACGATTGCGTGCTGCCTCTGTATTGAAACAGAGTACCCCTGACTCTGTGAAAAATGTGTGCAAAGAGAAAAATTTCAATATGAGGTAGAGGCACTCAGCTATACTGTATACATAAATAAGTCCAAATGTTTGGAGAAAGTCTTAGTTGTTGAATTTCATCACAAATGTGGATTCAATAGAGAAATTTCTGCTTACCAGCTGTGACCTCAATCATATGAGGTAAGCGATGTGCCCAGGTTTAGAGATGATTCACTGAGATAGTTCTTCTGTGTCCTGGTGATGTTCCCGGAAGCCTGTTGTTAGAGTGGGTCCTTCTTGTTCCAATTCTTTAAAAGAATGAAGATCCTGGACTCTCTTTAGGTAGAATGTAGACTGTAGTCCGTCTGTTATATCTTTCTTGCAATGGTGGTAGGAATGCTTAATTCTTGTCCTTTAGGAGGAGGTAGTGCCTCTAGGTGGTGAGAATCTCCTTCCCCTCAGGGTGCAGTCAAGACGTTGTTCATGGAAAGAAAACAGAAGCACATAGCATAATATTGTTTAGACACAATTAAAATATATTTATTTCATAATCATATGTGCTTACATTAAAAACCCTCAATCGACATGAGGTAAGTGACAAACATGTATACAACTTGTATGGCTGTATCCTTAGGGTATGGTGAGAGTAGCGGTGGTATAGGGGTCCAGGTATTTGGTAATAGAACACTCGTCCTTAGTACAAAGTCACTTGGGATTGAACACCATGCATATATGCAAAGTTGACTCAGATATGATGTGTGCCCTTAGGCATATAACAGAGCAAAGGTGTATAAGACTAGAGGGGCTAAAATCACTTTGCCCACTGTGTTCAAAGATTGGACTGTATCACTTACCTCATGTCGATTGAGGGTTTTTAATGTAAGCGCATATGATTATGAAATAAATATATTTTAATTTTGTCTAAACAATATTATGCTATGTGCTTCTGTTTTCTTTCCATGAACAACGTCTTGACTGCACCCTGAGGGGAAGGAGATTCTCACCACCTAGAGGCACTACCTCCTCCTAAAGGACAAGAATTAAGCATTCCTACCACCATTGCAAGAAAGATATAACAGACGGACTACAGTCTACATTCTACCTAAAGAGAGTCCAGGATTTTCATTCTTTTAAAGAATTGGAACAAGAAGGACCCACTCTAACAACAGGCTTCCGGGAACATCACCAGGACACAGAAGAACTATCTCAGTGAATCATCTCTAAACCTGGGCACATAGCTTACCTCATATGATTGAGGTCACAGCTGGTAAGCAGAAATTTCTCTATTGAATCCACATTTGTGATGAAATTCAACAACTAAGACTTTCTCCAAACATTTGGACTTATTTATGTATACAGTATAGCTGAGCGCCTCTACCTCATATTGAAATTTTTCTCTTTGCACACACACATATATATATATATATATATTTAATAATAAAAATAAAAAAAAATTCTGTGAAGAACATAGCAATGTAAAATATGCGTATCATGTTTTATGATTTAGGTCTAGCACACATGAAGAATTGCTAACCTCAATGCATGTTATTGAAATATTACATATAAAATATTAAAAAATATTAATAATAATTATTAAAAATTATCAAACACATTGTAAACAATATTAAATAATCCATAATATATATATATATATATATATATATTTACAGTATCTATAATAATTTTCATTAATGTTTCAATAACGCACATTGAGGTTAGCAAGTCTTTATGTGCACTAACCCACCATCGCGTTAAACCTAAATCACAAAACATGAAGCACAATACACATATTTTACATTACTATATTCTTCACATTTAAAATGTTTTAATTTTTATTATTTAATATATATTTCTATATATGTCTGATAATGTTACTACAAAAAGATATCTATACCTATATATCTATAGAAATAGATAAACAGGTATAGGTATAAACAGATGTATGTATGTATATATATATATATATATATATATATATATATATATATATATAGCAATATGTGTTTACACTAAAAAAACATATTCCTGTATGTGAAGAACATGTTAAATATGTACAGTAAATATACAGTAAAACACATAAATACTTAAATAGACATGTATATTTTCTATTTAATACTTCAATAATGCATATTGAGGTTAGCAAGTCTTCATGTGTAATATGCATATTTTACATTCCTATTTTCTTCATATAGAATTTTTTTTTTAATTATTAAATATATTTCTTTCTTAAGACATGGTGAGTCCATGGAATCATCAATTACTGTTGGGGATATAACTCCTGGCCAGCAGGAGGAGGCACGCACAGCAAAGCTGTTAAGTATCATTCCCTTCCCACAAGCCCCAGTCATTTTCTTTGCCTTCAGCGCAAGGAGGAGGTGAAGTTTAAGTGTCTGTTTAAAAATTCTTCTATCAAGATTTTTTTATTTTGTAAGCCTGAGCAGATTTGCTCTGATCTTACAAGCTGGGTCTAGCTGTACTCCACGTTAGGCCCTCCAGTAGGGCTGTGGCTGCTTTCAAGCAGTTAGGAACTTGTGGGGTGGGCCTCACTGCGTTTTCCTGACAGATTGCTGCCCTCAAATAGAATGCCAGAGTAGGCTTACTCTGTTCCTTCTTTTATTCACAGGTCTCTGTGAGGAGTGACATCCTTTCATGCCAGGTGTGCTGTCCTCCTGCCGGACAGCTGGATGTGCAGGTAAGTGCCCTTTTGTCTTCTAGGGCTAGGAGGCTGGCACTGAAGGGGTTCATAGCTCTATGCACTTTATTGGGACAAAAATCCTTTCTAAAGGATGTTTTATGGCAGGGAACAGGCACTGATCTTGTGACTTCTGAGACTGGGATTATTACTTTTTGATGGAACCTTAAAAGTATTTTACTATTTTATCTGTTATGGGCTGTAGCTTATCATAAGCGTGTTAGACTTTCATATCTGTGTTTGACATTATGCTTATTTGAGTCAGTGTCCATTTGTTTTAAGGCAGAAAGACTTTAGATGCTGAGTTGCTCATAGCGCTGCTAAGGCTGTGCGATCTACTGACGTTTTGTGAAATTTGGGATGGATGGGAGAGATCATAAACTTTGGTGAATGAAAGTCCGTTTTTTAAAAATACTATTAAAAACAGGGGCACTTTCATTCATCAAAGTTTACAAAGCAGCCGTTTTGTTAAAAAAAATTACCTTTTTTTCTTTTCACAGCTAGAGCAGCTTCCCCCACATAGAGATCCTCTATTCACACGTCAGCAATGATTAATCCAGTTTCCTCCAAACACAGCTTTCCCCCCAGGGTAGTCATTGCCTGAGGCCATGCTGTGATTGGAGGAAGCAGGATTAGTCATTGCTGACGTGTGAATAGAGGATCTCTAGGTGGGGGAAGTTGCTCTAGCTGTAAAAAGAAAAAAAGGTAATTTTTTAACAAAACGGGTGCTTTGTAAACTTTGATGAATGAAAGTGCCCCTTATTTTAATAGTATTTTTAAAAAACGGGCTTTCTTTCACCAAAGTTTGCCTTCACTTTATCAGCTTTGCTGTGTTGCTCTTTGCCTCCTCCTGCTGGCCAGGAGTGATATTCCCAACAGTAATTGATGATTCCGTGGACTCACCGTGTCTAGAAACAAATAAATTTATCAGGTAAGCATAAATAATGTTTCTATATATATAACATATTCCTGTATGTGAAGAACATTGGAATGTTAAATATGTACAGTAAATATACAGTAAAACACATAAATATTTAAATACACATGTACACACATCTACACACACACACGCACACACATATATGAATATGCATACATACACATATTTAGACATGTATATGTGTAAATGTATGTATATATATATATATACAGTGTATATATATATATATATATATATATATATACACATACATTATAGCACTGTGCAGTCATATACCATATACCGTTTAACCCTTTCAATTTTTTAAATATTTCTATGAATAATTTTTAGCAGATAGTATTTACATGAGTGTAACTGTAATTTTGAATGTATTTATTTTGTTTTATGCAACTTTTGTAACGCACTACCCTTTATATGAGGGTTTCAGTCGTGCTAATCTGACGAGCGAAAAATGTTATTGCACTCTTGCAATTGCGCTTACTTTAAACTTGTAATATACTCGCTATTTCCGACATGCGCAAAAAGCCAATATCACTTGCGCCCAACAGTTAAAGCGCCACTTGTAATCTAGCCGTTAATGGGTTGTTGTCTCAAAGAGAAAAAACTGCTTTTTCATATACAAACATAAACCTGAAGGAACAATTATCCATATATGTTATGCTCTGCAGCTGGTATAACAAGTCCCTTTAAAGAATCCATTATCTGCTTATTACAATTGAACTTGCTTTGATCAAGATTACAATAGACATGAAATTTATAGAAGCAGATATTTTAACTAGCAACAATCTTGCCAGTATCTGTTGTGCTTCACATTAGTGATGCAAAAAACTAAAATCTGCAGCTGCTTATCTGCTTGTATGAAATTCACAAAACCCCTTTACTGGCTGTATTATAAATGGGTTAAGGTTAACTGGGACCTTCCATTAAATAGCAAGTAAGCATTCTTATTACATCTGCTGGAAAGTCTATAACACCAGCCACTACCTTATACTATTTGAAAATATGTAGTGTTTTCCCACAAATCTTTCTACACAGCTTTCCACAACCCTCCACTGTGTCAATTTTAACTATACTGCCTTCCTCACCTGAAGTAATTATTCTACATCATGGAATCCTAACTGTAAGTGTCCCAAACGGCATCAGCCGTCTGCACTACTGGGCACGCACAACTTTTTAAGGGTCAGATTACAAGTTGAGCGCAAAATGTTGATTCTGCAAAAGCGATATTTGCGCTCAACTTAGTAATACCAGCGTACGTAAATGTGCACTGGTATTACAAATGAGGTGCAATTAGAATGCACATAAAGCATTGCACTCACGAGAGCATGCTTGCTTCCATAGGCTCCAATGGAAGCCTCATTCTCATGCCGTGAGACACGGCACGAGAACTAGTGCAGTGAAGGGGGTAAGTCGCGCAGCGATGGACAGGACAAATAAATATATATGTATATGAATATATACATACAGTATATATTTATGTATTATGTGTATATATACACATATTAACACATAAATAGTACATATATATTTACTGGGAACACACAGTTCCCATAGACCGCAATGTAAAGGCACTTTTTACACCCCACACCCACCAACTTTAGTCCCTCAAAACTGCTTAGTGCATTAAAAAAATACTAAATTTTTTGTTTTTTTAAAAGGGACTTCACATGTTATTTTGTGGAGGACTTTTAAAAAATTAACCAGAGGTCTGACTTCTGTTTAATTCTTTGAGTGCTAATTGCTAGCATGAGCTCGTGGTAGCAATAACCAGCCTCTTATAATGGGTTGTTATTTATCGCGCTCCCGTAAATGGGTGAATTTGCCCGTTTGTGGGGGCTCGATAAATCAGCGCTCCACTTGTAATCTAGCCCTAAATCACTTTAGTAAAGGCCTTGCATGTACCATAGTAAATGTAGGTTAGTGCAAGCTTTCCAATATGCATAATGAGTGAGTCTGAATAAGTATTTGAATTGCAAACCAACAGAGATTTGAGTCTTTGTTGGTTTCTTGGACAGATGTTACGAGACTTAAAAAGCCATAAAATCAGTCATCTAGGCTTCTTTTGGTTGTAACTTAACTTATGTTTCCAGCGAGCCAGAAGCACTGCTTAATAAATATACCCCTTAGTATCTGACACAGTACAAAGATATATGAAAAATGCCGAAAATGAAGGCTCGCAATACAAATTGGTTATTTGAATATGGAAACATGTCTGAAAAGTTGGTCAACTGACCTGAAATCTACCTTAAAGCTACAGTCTACTATTCTTATTGTTTAAAAGTATACATAATCCCATCATTACCCATTACCCAGTTTTGCACAACCAACACAGTTAAATTAATATACTTTTACCTCTGTGATTACCTTGTATCTAAGGCTCTGTAGACTGCCCCCTTATCTCAGTGCTATTTACAGACTTGCATTTTAGCCAATTAGTACTGACTCATGATGAATAACTCCACAGGAGTGAGCACAATGTTATCTATATGTTATCTAGAGGTTTGTTAACATACGTGGTATTGACTCATTAAACCTTCATTCATCCATATTAGAGAGGCTGTATACAAGGTACACATTTATATATACATGCATATATAAATATGTAAATGTGAAGACTACGTGATATCATGGTTTGCTATGGGGATTTTCAGAATAACTAATTTCAGGACATCTACATCTACAAATGGTTTGATTTTGTATTTCATATATGATTGTATGCATGGAAGCTATTCACAACTGTGCAATCTTGTTTAAGGGTCTTTTAGAAAGATACTAAGCAGTAAAATACTGGGACTAAATATACCTTCAGACCCACTAATATGGACTTTAAATAAACCTACCAAAAAAAAATTACCTGCAACACACTTAGCCTTACTCCAAATTGCTAGCAATAGCACTAAAATATTAATTGCCCAATTGTGGAAACAAGATCAGTCTCCTACTATAGTCCAGTGGGTTGATACTATACATAAGACCATACAACTAGAGGAATACCACTATATGAAAACAATGCGCAAAGATTTCTTTCATGAACTGCTCTTTATTTGGGAAGAGTACATACACAATAAATACGATAAATGAATGGGTGATACAAGACATGACATTATGTCAGTTCGGAGGTTGTCTTGGTTGGATGTGTGGATGAGATGTATGCCAGAAGATTTATAGGTACAATCCTTTTTCTTTCTTCTTTCTTTTTCTTTACATTCTTCTTCTCTCTTTAAAAATGCAAAAAACTGAGATTATTGAGATTACTAACAGACACTTATTTAATATATGTATTACTTTGATAGAACTAAATCTGTGTGTTAAAACTTGTCCAAGTGATGTATATGTATGTATAACCTGTTTCACCTCAATAAAAAAAGTAAAAAAAAAGAAAGATACTAAGCGGCTAGGCAGCGGGTCGAGATTTACAGTTTTAAAGAAGTGAATATCATGTTACAAAAATATTTTAAGTATTTTACATAGAAACTCATTGTGTACAGTTCATGCCATAATGGAACCGGGGCTTTAACAAATACTAGAGATAAATCTTGTTTCAAAACAATCCTTGTGAAAGCTGTCAAATGACTATATAGCGATAGACAGTGCACAGTTTGGCCATCCACATAACCTAATAGATGCATTTACATGGGTTAGCAGTGGTGCGGATGGAAAGGATTGCAATAGTTAACTATGAAAGCTGCGATTATTCAATCTCTTGTAAAAACCTGTAAATGCATATACTGTTTGTGACAATCACATTGTGAGTGAGAAATGTTGTACTGAGGTTCCTATATAAGTATGTCCAACCTGACAAGATACATATGGTATTCATATGAATACTGACTGTTGAAGGTGTCTTGTGATGACAATTAGTGAAAGTCACACATGTGAATAAGTATTTTCTATACTCAGTGAACATAGGGGTTGCATGAAAAGAGCTTTGCTGTAACCTTAAGAGGTGTTAAAAGGCTATTGTGTCCGTTTTAGGTGACCTCCCAGTTTCTATTTTTAAAACAGGCAGTTAACACTTAAAAAGTCAATTTCGGGGAGCTTTTAGATTGAAAACACATTGGTGGGATGGGTTTTTAATAAATGAAAGAATATAGCATTATGATCACTAAAGAAACTGGGCTCCAAATTTGGCCAATTCGAAAAAAATAATTTTTGGGAACCAATAGATCATAGATTTTGATTGACCCCTAAGTGGGGGGTCAGTAAAATCAGCTAGGTGGTGTGTCCTGGGGATGACACTGTACATTTTTTGATACTTAGTTATTACAAATTCATGTTAACCATAGTATAGGGCCGTGTAGGGCTGGGTCTGTAACAGGATCTGGTGGGTCCATTGGAAGCACATTGGGAGAACATACACTAGCTCATATGGAGTCCATTAGCTGAGTATCAGCATATTCAGTTTGCTAACTATGGCTGCGTTATGATTGTAGTTGAAGGAGATATGAGGGGTTGTCATTTTATTCTTGGACCAAGGCAGCACTGTATCCTGAGCTTGTCCTGGAGCAATGGTTATATGGAAGGGGCAATTTCCCCCTTATTTTGCTTATTTCTAATCATAAGCACCCACTTGAGTCACTCTTTTGAGGTGTTACCATTATTAAAATAATGTGCATCTTATGTGAACAGCAATCAATTCTCTCCTGCAGAACATGTTGCCATCTATATTATTATGTGTCAGCAATTTATTATTACTTTCTTTGGCCATTCAATAACATAAAATCTGCAAACCCTCATTTATAGAACTATTGCCTACATCTGTAGGCATTGGAATCAATACATGTAATATATAATGTCTCAGTGCACACTGAGGTCTATAGGACCATACTGTAAGTTAGTTGTTGGTATGAGGCTACCCTTTTACTGTATAGCAATCTTAAGGGGACATTAAAAACTTTTGAGATTGTATCATTATTTATTTTGCCACCTTTCCCTGTAATTTAACTCTGTAAAAGGTAGGCTTTCCAATTCTCCTAATTTTCTATGAAGTATTGGGTGCCACCATGTTGTAATTTAGTTATCCTAGTTTTAAAAGCCTCTTATTTAATTTCAAGATCCCTAAATGATACCTACAGTTGTCAATAAAGATCCCTATATAGTCCCTCCAGTTGTCAATCAAACCCCTATATGATCCCTCCAGTTGTCAATCAAAATCCCTATATGATGATAAACTTTCCATTACCGTTGTTGGCATGGGAATCACCATCTTTTTTGTCGATTGGAGCATGTGTAGATTGGTGACAGATATGTCTCTATTTTTGTCAATATTTACTCAATAACTTGTGGTTAGGTGGATTGTGATCACTGTAGGCCATTGCATGGGTAACTTTCTGAAATATGGTTCGATATATGCACAGTACAAGAATGGTGTTATTGTTGCAATGTGATTATTATATTTACACTTAATACACTTTACACTTAATACTTAAGAAACAAAGGTTTAATAATGAAAATAATGTTTTGTGGTAGAATTAAAGGAATATGGTATATGACAAGGGGCAGGACTGGGAGGGGTCAAAGGTTTATGTCTATGTATGTGTTATATATTATAGCACAATCTAGACTATTGCTTAGCTTAGGTGATAAAAAAATAACATTAGTTATGTAATATTGCAAAAATTAAAGGAATAAGGATTGCGCTCTAGCGTTGTTATGCACCTTACCCCTTGTGTTTTTGCATCCAACTTGTATCTAGGTCTACATATTTTTATATTTATAAATATATATCTCTCAAAACCTTCATTTACTCTATATGGTAAAGTTAACACATTATTTCTATTCTGCATAGTTAATCATCTCCCTAGTATAACTTAGGGATTGCAGAAATTTGTTGTTAGTGAACACAGGCAATTGTTGCCTTTATATGGATAAATAATGACATAATGTATCTGGTAAACATATTAAAAAAACATTTTCTCCTACAAAAGGTTTATTGTGTTACAAGCATTCTTAGAACACAGCAGGCCTGGCTATGTGACTCATTTGCTAAGCATACTCCAGAAACGACTGAACTGAATGTCTATAAGAGGATAAAAGGTTTCTCCAAACAGGGATATTATTTAAAGTTGTTATGAGAAAAAAAAGAACAAACAAATTGCATGATTATTATTAAATCAGTGCTTACATTCATCACGTCCCAAAGTATCTTGAAGCTTTCAAGGCAAGGGTCCCTGGAGGTTACCATAAGTCACTGGAATAAATTCACTCTCCAAGCTCTCACACCTCTCCATTTTTTAGACAATGTGCTTCATAGAATAACAGATAAAGTGGAAAGGGCTATTAGTGCATCTGCTCATCAAAATTTACTTAAATGTGCATTGTAATCAGTTTTGTTTTATTTAAAGGAGGGCACTTCATTAATTCTGTAAAACATGCATGTTCCTGTCTTGAATAACCCAACATTTCCTTATTAGGGTTGCAGGAGCATGTCCCTCTAAATCAATAGAGCTGTGAGTGTTGTTCTTATAAGTCAGTGAGCAGAATAAATCAGCCCAATGATTAAGTGCATTTTCAGTATTTTTTTTTAATACCTATGGAGTGAAACTTACAATATTTTTTATTAATAGAAGGCGCACAACTGATGCTGATATATTATATTAATTTTAATTGACATTTACAGCTTTCTTCAGGCCAAAAAATCAACTGTGTTTGTTTCCTTTTTTTTTTTTTTAAATGTAGAGAGAGAGAATTTTTAGACAAGGCTACAGCCAAAGTTGATGCACAAGTCTTCTTGATCATTGGGAAAGTGAAGATAGCATTTTTCTTTCAAGATTGTTGAAATAAATGAATGCACTAAGACTCTATGGCCTAGATTTGGAGTTTTGCGGTAGATGGGCTGTTAACGCTACGCGGGCTTTTTTCTGGCCGCACCATAAAATTAACTCTGGTATCGAGAGTCCCAAAAAATGCTGCGTTAGGCTCCAAAAAAGGAGCGTAGAGCATTTTTACCGCAAATGCAACTCTCGATACCAGAGTTGCTTACGGACGCGGCCAGCCTCAAAAACGTGCTCGTGCACGATTCCCCCATAGTAAACAATGGGGCTGTTTGAGCTGAAAAAAAACCTAACACCTGCAAAAAAGCTGCGTTCAGCTCCTAACGCAGCCCCATTGTTTCCTATGGGGAAACACTTCTTACGTCTGCACCTAACACCCTAACATGTACCCTGAGTCTAAACACCCCTAACCTTACACTTATTAACCCCTAATCTGCCGCCCCCGCTATCGCTGACCCCTGCATTATATTATTAACCCCTAATCTTCCGCTCCGTAAACCGCCGCAACTTACATTATCCCTATGTACCCCTAATCTGCTGCCCCTAACACCGCCGACCCATGTATTATATTTATTAACCCCTAACCTGCCCCCCACAACGTCGCCGCCAGCTACCTACAATAATTAACCCCTAATCTGCCGACCGCAAAGCGCCGCCACCTACGTTATCCTTATGTACCCCTAATCTGCTGCCCCTAACACCGCCGACCCCTATATTATATTTATTAACCCCTAATCTGCCCCCCTCAACGTCGCCTCCACCTGCCTACACTTATTAACCCCTAATCTGCCGAGCGGACCTGAGCGCTACTATAATAAAGTTATTAATCCCTAATCCGCCTCACTAACCCTATCATAAATAGTATTAACCCCTAATCTGCCCTCCCTAACATCGCCGACACCTAACTTCAATTATTAACCCCTAATCTGACGACCGGAGCTCACCGCTATTCTAATAAATGTATTAACCCCTAAAGCTAAGTCTAACCCTAACACTAACACCCCCCTAAGTTAAATATAATTTAAATCTAACGAAATTAATTAACTCTTATTAAATAAATTATTCCTATTTAAAGCTAAATACTTACCTGTAAAATAAATCCTAATATAGCTACAATATAAATTATAATTATATTATAGCTATTTTAGGATTAATATTTATTTTACAGGCAACTTTGTATTTATTTTAACCAGGTACAATAGCTATTAAATAGTTAAGAACTATTTAATAGTTACCTAGTTAAAATAATAACAAAATTACCTGTAAAAGAAATCCTAACCTAAGTTATAATTAAACCTAACACTACCCTATCAATAAATTAATTAAATAAAATACCTACAATTACCTACAATAAAACCTAACACTACACTATCAATAAATAAATTAAATACAATTGCTACAAATAACTACAATTACATAAACTAACTAAAGTACAAAATATAAAAAAGAACTAAGTTACAAAAAATAAAAAAATATTTACAAACATAAGAAAAATATTACAACAATTTTAAACTAATTACACCTACTCTAAGCCCCCTAATAAAATAACAAAGACCCCCAAAATAAAAAAATTCCCTACCCTATTCTAAATTAATAGAGTTAAAAGCTCTTTTACCTTACCAGCCCTGAACAGGGCCCTTTGCGGGGCATGCCCCAAGAAAATCAGCTCTTTTGCCTGTAAAAAAAAACATACAATACCCCCCCCAACATTACAACCCACCACCCACATACCCCTAATCTAACCCAAACCCCCCTTAAATAAACCTAACACTAAGCCCCTGAAGATCTTCCTACCTTGTCTTCACCATCCAGGTATCACCGATCCGTCCTGGCATCCGGTGCTGAAGAGGTCCAGAAGAGGGTCCACAGTCTTCCTCCTATCCGGCAAGAAGAGGACATCCGGACCGGCAAACATCTTCATCCAAGCGGCATCTTCGATCTTCTTCCATCCGGTGCGGAGCGGGTCCATGTTGAAGCAGCCGACGCGGATCCATCCTCTTCTTCCGGCGTCTCCCGACGAATGACGGTTCCTTTAAGGGACGTCATCCAAGATGGCGTCCCTCGAATTCCGATTGGCTGATAGGATTCTATCAGCCAATCGGAATTAAGGTAGGAATATTCTGATTGGCTGATGGAATCAGCCAATCAGAATCAAGTTCAATCCTATTGGCTGATCCAATCAGCCAATCAGATTGAGCTCGCATTCTATTGGCTGTTCTGATCAGCCAATAGAATGCGAGCTCAATCTGATTGGCTGATTGGATAAGCCAATCCTCCTCTGGATAATAATACTTTCCTCTCTCTTCTCTGGATCCTTCCACACTGGACCTTCACTGGATTTTTTACTCTTTGTGACTATATAGACTTTGGGACTAGATTGTTGCTTTATATATGGGACATCCCTTTATCTAAGCTCAGATTCATTAATATCATTCATTCATTTTTCTATTGTTCCTTTTTTTTATACCCTTATTTTGTCATATGTTTGACATATGTTTTTCACTGTTGCTTTTAAAATATTTTACTTTAGATTGTGACTAACTCTGCTAGATTGCTACATAGTTCTAGCAATCTTGTTCCATATATTCCTTGGAATAAACCCGTTTTTATATATAACATATGTTAAAATTTGGGAGCTCTAACTTATGATGTAAAACATGAGATTCTCTGACAGGTGTTCCTAGTGAAAACAAATGATAAACATTCTGATAGGTACCACTAGTGGGCACAAGTGAAGTAGCCCTGCATATATTTTCCCTGCAACCTAATCAACTGTTTAACCATAATTCTTTGTGTTCCGATGCAAAACTGTTAACAACAGACTGCTCCCACCCTCCCAAAGGTGTATGGTTATTTTCCATAGCCTGTGCTATTAATTTAAAGTCAGTTGATAATTCTGTTTGCATGGAAATACACACAAAATCCCAGGATACTTCCCTTAACCTACTAATTACTCCTATCAGGCAGGACCCTGAACTTGAATGACTGTCTGTGTCAGTGTCTCTACCAGGGTGTTTATCATTTGTTGTGTATGAATCCCTTTTGCATTTAACATCCCCTGAGACTGTAAGGTTGTTGTTAAGCTGGATATGTCAATAAAATTTACCACCCCTGACCCTGTTCCCACACCTCACAAAACTGTATCCACAATATCCCTCCTAGTCCTCCTAATACCGTCTGTCCATTTAACTAATGCTTTTTCCATAGTGGCAGTAATTCTGGAACAATTTTGGTAATGTGTGGAAACTAGCCAATCTATTATTTTAATCTTCTATGTGATAAATTGAAATGTGGCATCCCTCAATACTGGAATTGGCTTGATTGTACTTATTTGAAATGGAACACTAGAAACAACCCTTTTCCCCTCACACATTGGAGTATTGTCCTAATGCTTCCTCTTTGGTGTAGTGATTAAAGTAGAATAGATCAAAGGTCAAAAATTAGTTGTTTCCCTTATTTGATCTATTCTTAAATATACTTCAATCCCTCCACCAAAGTTGGAAGCTGTAACTCTCCAATTAATTTTTTGTTCAAATATAATCTTAGTTATATTATAGTTATCACCATTTATAGTGTGAATAGGATAAGCAAATTTTGCAGACACAGAAATACCTTCTCCCATCAGACCTACAGTCCATTTCCCCCAAGCCACCCACTTACATTCCCATTCCACTTTATTACCCTGGTTGACCCTCCAAAAGTCAGTTAAATTGTCTTGGTGTTTTTCAGCAAATATTTCAATCCTCCCACCCTCATTAAAAGTCAATTTTCACAAACAATCTTTATTAAGGTCTTAAGAACTCCAGAAGCTTGTCCATCCTCTGATGATGTTGCTAGACCTCCATCTACGACTCCTTGTGAGGTTGGTGATTGAAAGTTCATTACAATCACAAATTGGAAGTTTTTGCAATAACACCCACACAAATACAAATATCAGTTATTAGCAGAAATATCTACAGCTGGGACAACTGTCCCTTTATACAATTTACATTAGTCAACATGGACCCATTTGTAACCAGGTTGCCTTCTGGTTTTCCCAGGGGTTGATCATCCTATTTTAATCACAGTATTACCCAATTTGTCCAAAATTCTATAAGGCCCTTTCACAATTTGCATCCCAGGGAGAATTTTTGTGATTTTTTTTTTAATCATGATCAATCCCCCCTTCTCAAACAGGGTTTGAGGTGTAGATGAAAATTTACAATCTGTTGAGGCCATATTAGAGGCAGCATAGTAGTAGCAGTGAGCTCAACTGCTCCTGAATTTGGGAGAGATATTGATCTCTAGACACAGATTCTCTCAAGGGGGTAGACAATTGTGGTTCACCTGGGTGGCCAAATGCCATCCTTCTCCCTGTCATGAGCTCATAGTGAGAACACTTGGTAGCATTTGATGGTGTAGCTCTAATAACCATTAGAACTGCTGGAAGACTCATGATTTACCATACTGGGAAAGCATTTTGGACAATTTTGTTTTTAATGTGTGATTCATACGCTCAACTATACCAGAGGCTTGTGGATGATATGGTACATGAAATCTTGTCTGTATTCCCAGTAGGGTACAGAGATTTTGCATTACCTGACTTGTAAAATGTGTACCCCTGTCTGATTCAATGAGTGTTGGAAAACCCCATCTTGAGAAACATGTTCCCACAGTGCTCTGGCAGTAGCCTGTGCAGTATCTCAACAAAGGGGAATAGCCTCAACCGATTTTGAAAAAAATATCTACAATTACTAGGGCATACCTGAGACCACCCTTTGATAGTGGAAGTGGGCCTATAAAATCAATTTGGATAGTTTTCCAAGGATCATCTGTTACTGGTATTCTCTGGAGAATGGTCACTGACCTTTAGGACGTGGATTTATTTGAGCACAAATTAAACACTGTTGTACACATTTTAAACAGGTTTCTGCTAAATCTAGCCAATTAAATGTTTGCCTTAAATGGTACTCTAATGCACTTTGGAAAATATGCCCAAGAAGAGAATGTGTTTGCTGTGTTATAGGTCCATGCAAATGACTTGGTACCACAAAAAACAATTTAGCCTGTGGATCAGTGGGATTGGAGTAACATATTAACCCATTACATATTGAATAACCTTTTGGGAGTGTTTGCTGTTCTTGTAACAGAGGGGAAAGGTTAGGACCTTTAGCTTGTTCTGTTTTCAAATCAGGTACTTCTGGATCTACCAACATGCTCTCTCCATGCTTCCTGTGTCTCACTGTCATTCTCATCTGATTGCCATGGTTCCCCATCTAAAGCTGCCTGTTTGGCTAACATGTCTACATGTGCATTCCCTTGTGAATGTTCAGCTGTGAAATGTGTGTGTGTCTTAACTTTAACAATAGCTGACTGCAATGGGTGCTGGGTTCCCCAATCTACCAATTTCTTAAGGGCTTGAACATGTGACAGTGGTTTGCCTGCTGAGTCTACCATTCCCCTTAGATTCCAAATTGGTAAGTACTCTGTCAGTGATCTGGTAACATAGGCAGTGCCACTGTATAAGCAAATGTCCTGTGTGTCAAACTTGTGGCAAATAGCAAAACCAGTTTTAAATTGACCATCCTGCCAAAATCTTGAACCATCTACATACATTTGTAAATCTTGGGGAGAAGTTTTGTCCCTGAACAATTTATGAGGTGATTCCCTGTGTGTGAATGTCTCTGTGCAGTCATGGGGTTCCCCATGAGTGTGCATTAGTTGGGGTAATGTGTATTTTGCATTGTGTTGTACAGTGATGTCACAATGTTGCAAATCTATTAACCACCTAGTCACTCTTTGTGTTGAAACCCCACTTAATGATTTTTCCAACAGCAGTTTTATAGGGGTGTGTAGTGTTTGGAGGATGAGCTTCCCAAATCCCACTATATGCTCAGTAGCCTGAACTGACCAACGCACCCCTAACAAAGCCTTGATACATGAGTCATATCCTTTCTCTACTGGAGTAAGAAGTCTGGAAAAATATCCAACAGGCCTCCATTTTTCAGACTTCTCCTGCATTAGGACTGTGGAAATATAAGTGTCAGATGTGTATGTTTGTAAAGCAAATGGGGCCTCCCTCTCCACTGTGGCAAGGGCAGGGGCTAATGCTAAACCTTCCTTTAACACTTTAAATGCTTCCTCATATTCTGTACTCCAAGGAATTTTCCCAACATCCTCCCCTTTCAAAAGATCATAGAGAGGTTTCACTTTTTCAGCAAACCCTTCAATGAAATCACAAGAAAAATTTACCAAGCCTAAGAATTGTCTTAAGGACTGCCTATGCAAAGGTCTTGGCACCTGAAGTATTGCTGTAACCCGTTCTCTAGTAGGTCATCTTGTACCCCTTTGGACTGATACACCCAAAAATGTCACCTTTTGTCTCATTAATTGAAGTGTTTAACTTGAGGCCAGACTCAGCAAGCAAGTCAAACAGTTCATTCATCCGCTCCAAATGTTCCTCTACTGTCTCTGTTTGTAACAAAATATCATCTACATACTGTATGATACTTTCTAGGACTCAGAATGTTTTTAATACCTCTGCTAATGCTTGGTGAAAGTATGTTGGAGAGCTATGAAAGCCCTGAAGGAGCAAATGAAAGCAATATTGCGTGTTAGCAAACTTATGGCTAGATTACGAGTTGTGCGTTAAGGTAAAAAAGCAGCGTTAAGAGGTCCTAACGCTGTTTTTTACGCCCGCTGCTATTGCGAGTCTTGCCGGTATTGGTGTACCGCACACTTCCTTGGCCTTACCGCAAAACGACTTACGTAAACTTTGTAAAGTCTTTTTTCTATGGGATTTCCATAGCGCCGGTATTACGAGTCTGTCCTGGGAGGCCAAAAAGTGAGCAGTACACCCTACCCCGTCAAGAGTCCTAACGCATTTAAAAGTCAGTGGTTATGAGTTTTATGGTACAACGCCGTAACATAAAACTCATAACTAAAGTGCTAAAAAGTACACTAACACCCATAAACTACCTATTAACCCCTAAACCGAGGCCCTCCCACATCGCAAACACTAAAATAACATTTTTAACCCCTAATCTGCTGTTCCGGACACCACCGCCACCTACATTATATTTATGAACCCCTAATCTGCTGCCCCCAACATTGCCGACACCTACATTATATTTATTAAACCCTAATCTGCCGTCCCCAATGTCGCCACAACCTACCTACACTTATTAACCCTTAATCTGCTGCACCCAACGTCGCCGCCACTATAATAAACATATTAACCCCTAAACCGCCGCACTCCCGCCTCGCAAACATTAGTTAAATATTATTAACTCCTAATCTGCCATCCCTAACATTGCCGCCACCTACCTACATTTATTAACCCCTAACCTGCCGCCCCCAACGTCGCCACCACTATACTAAATGTATTAATCCCTATACCTAATTCTAAACCTAACACCCCCAACTTAAATATAATAAATCTAAATAAAAATTAATATTATTACCTAAATAATTCCTATATAAAACTAAATACTTACCTATAAAATAAACCCTAAGCTAGCTACAATATAACTAATAGTTACATTGTAGCTAACTTAGGGTTTATTTTTATTTTAAAGGCAAGTTTGTATTTATTTTAACTAGGTAGAATAGTTATTAAATAGTTATTAACTATTTAATAACTACCTAGCTAAAATAAATACAAATTTAGCTGATTGGAACAGCCAATAGAATGCAAGCTCAATCCTATTGGCTGATTGCATCAGCCAATAGGATTTTTTCTACCTTAATTCCGATTGGCTGATAGAATTCTATAAGCCAATCGGAATCTAAGGGATGCCATCTTGGATGACATCACTTAAAGGAACCTTCATTGGTCTTTAGTCGTCGGAAGAAGAGGATGCTCTGCGTCGGATGTCTTGAAGATGGAGCAACTCCGCATCGGATGGATGAAGATAGAAGATGTCGTCTGGATGAAGAGTTCTGCCCATCTGGAGGACCACTTTGCCCCGCTTGAATGAAGACTTCTCCCGGCTTCGTTGAGGACTTCGGCCAGGTTGGATGAAGACTTCTGCTGCTTCCTTGAGGATGGATGTCGGATCTTCAGAACTGTAAGTCGATCTTCAGGGGGTTAGTGTTAGGATTTTTAAGGGTGTATTGGGTGGGTTTTATTTTTAGGTTAGGGTTTGGGCCGCAAAATGGCTAACTGCCCTTTTAAGGGCAATGCCCATCCAAATGCCCTTTTCAGGGCAATGAGGAGCTTAGGTTTTTTTAGATAGTATTTTATTTGGGGGGTTGGTTGTGTGGGTGGTGGGTTTTACTGTTGGGGGGGTTGTTTGTATTTTATTTTTTCCAGGTAAAAGAGCTGATTACTTTGGGGCAATGCACCGCAAAAGGCCCTTTTAAGGGCTATTGGTAGTTTAGTTTAGGCTAGTTTTTTTTAGGGGGGGGGCTTTTTTAGTTTGATAGGGCTTTTAGATTAGGTGTAATTAGTTTAAATATCTTGTACTTTGTTTATTATTTTCTGTAATTTAGTGTTTGTTTTTTTGTACTTTAGCTAATTTAATTTATTTAATTGTTGTTAATTTAGTTAATTTATTTATTTAATTATAGTGTAGTGTTAGGTGTTATTGTAACTTAGGTTAGGTTTTATTTTACAGGTACTTTTGTATTTATTTTAGCTAGGTAGTTATTAAATAGTTAATTTATTCTATTCTACCTAGTTAAAATAAATACAAACTTGCCTGTAAAATAAAAATAAACCCTAAGCTAGCTTTAATGTAACTATTAGTTATATTGTAGCTAGCTTAGGGTTTATTTTATAGGTAAGTATTTAGTTTTAAATAGGAATAATTTAGTTAATGATAGGAATTTTTATTTAGATTTATTTAAATTATATTTAAGTTAGGGGGTGTTATGGTTAGGGTAAGACTTAGGTTTAGGGGTTAATACATTTAGTATAGTGGCAGCGACGTTGGGGGCGGCAGATTAGGGGTTAAAGGGACATTGAACCCAAATTTTTTCTATCATGATTCAGATAGAGCATGCAATTTTAAGCAACTTTCTAATTTACTCCTATTATCAAATTCTTTTCTTTCTTTTGGTATCTTTATTTTAAATGCAAGAATGTAAGTTTAGATGCTGGCCCATTTTTGGTGAACACACTGTGTTGTTCTTGCTGATTGATGGGTAAATTCACCTACCAATAAACAAGTGCTTTCCATGGTTCTGAACCAAAAAAATGCTTAAATGCCTTCTTTTTCAAATAAAGAAAGCAAGAGAACGAAGAAAAATTGATAATATGATTAAATTAGAAAGTTGTTTAAAATTGTATGCTCTATCTGAATCATGAAAGAAAAAAATTTGGGTTCAGTTTCCCTATAATATATGTAGGTACTGTAGGTGGCGGCAATGTTAGGGACGGCAGATTAGGGGTTAATAATATTTAAATAATGTTTGCGAGGCGGGAGTGCGGCGGTTTAGGGGTTAATATGTTTATTATAGTGGCGGCAACGTTGGGGGCCGCAGATTAGGGGCTAATAAGTGTAGGTAGGTTGCGGCGACATTGGGGGCAGCAGATTAGGGGTTAATAAATATAATGTAGGTGTTGGCGATGTTGGGGGCAGCAGATTAAGGGTTCATAACTATAATGTAGGTGGTGGCGGTGTCCAGAGCGGCAGATTAGGGGTTAATAAATATAATGCAGGTGTCGGCGATGTCGGGGGCGGCAGATTTGGGGTTAATAAATGTAAGATTAGGGGTGTTTAGACTCTGGGTTCATGTTAGGGTGTTAGGTGTAGACATAAATTTTATTTCCCCATAGGAATCAATGGGGCTGCGTTACTGAGTTTTACGCTGCTTTTTTGCAGGTGTTAAGACTTTTTCTCAGCCGGCTCTCCCCGTTGATTCCTATGGGGAAATCGTGCACGAGCACGTACAACCAGCTCACCGCTGACTTAAGCAGTGCTGGTATTGGAGTGCGGTAAGGAGCACAATTTTGCTCAACGCTCACTTCTTGCCTTTTAACGCCGGGTTTGTAAAAACCCATAATACCAGCGCTGCAGGTAAGTGAGCGGTGAGCAAAAACTGCTCGTTAGCACCGCACAGCTCAAAACGAAAAACTCGTAATCTAGCCATTATATTGGCACTCTGTGGCTAATCTGACACTCCAAAAACCATTATTTATATCCAGAACGGAATACCACCTACATGTGGCACTCAGTTTGGATACAACTTGAGGAGTAGAAGCAACTAGATTTGTAACAGGTGGGGTAACTTTATTCACCATACGAAAATCAGCAGTTAACCCCCAAGTATTATTTGATTTCTTTACTGGCCACAAAGGAGAATTATTAGAGGAGGAACATTTTCTAATTATTCCTTGGCTTTCAAGCTGACTAATAATTTTCCTCACAGGTTCAATAGCTTCTGCTGGAAAATGATACTGTCTTTGTGGAGGGGGGTCAGGGCCTACAATATTGATTTCAATGCCTTTTAAACCCATGACCAATCTCTTCAAATCAGGGTGACTTTCAGTATCTGGCCACACCCTTTCTGAAGGAACTGATGCAATGGATGCTATATGACTGATGTAAGAGTAATCTAATATAATAGGCTTTCTCCCTCTAGTATCCCTCCACAGAACATTGTTACACAGGTCCACTATCATCCCTTCTGATCTATATTATATCAGCACCAAGTATTTTACCCTCTGTGTTTTTGCTCTGCCAAATGGGAATTTCCTTAGTCCACTGATTGCCTAATGTCATAGTCACATTTGGGATAAGGGATATTTGGGACTGGGATCCCCAAGTCTGATAAGAAATGTCTGTCTTGTCCTCTGTGGGGAACTTAATGGTAAGTCTGTCAGAGTCACTGAAGCTCCTGTGTCTATGAGGAGTTGTGTGCAATGGTCCTCAATCACACCATAGACACAGGGACATCTAGAGTGATCCCTAAAGGTGTTACATATAAGGACCATGTCATCCAGGGCCTGAGGAAGTCAGTCAGAGCAGGATATCAGAGGAGAATTATTTTCATAATTCTTCTCATGATATCCCACTTCCCCTCCCCCCAATTTCATCACTCTCAAAGCCTCATGTGCTGGGCCATACAGATTAGTACCAGGCCTAAGCTTCTGGTGTATTCATGTTCTGTTTTATCTGGGGGCTTAATATTGTTATTTTTCCCTTCCCAATTCTGGTCATAGCTTTCTTTAGGAGGTGCAGAGGGATTTAAACTTTCCTGTCCTTCCTCAGTTTCCTTCTGAATTCTCTTTAAAACTCTGCAATCTACCTGTCTGTGCCCATATTTATTGCAATAATGGCAAGTACCTTTAAAGGGACCCTCTCAATATTTTTGTTTCCCTTCATCAGTGGTTACCACAGCAATCCTATGTTGCCCTGTGTTCCTTTTCTTTGAATGTTTTGCCTAGCCTTACGTATAACAGACAACCCTCTAGTGTATTCTTTTCCTCAGCCAGCATTTGTATGCTAGGTTCCAAGTAGATTCTAGATTTCAGCAAAGCATTTGACACCGTCCCACACAATAAACTTATTCACAAACTATATCTCCTTGGTCTAGATTCAAAAATTGTGAACTGGGTGGAATGCTGGCTTAAGGACAGAAAACAAAGTGTCTTAGTAAATGGAGTTCATTCAGCAGAGGGGGCTGTTACTAGTGGTGTTCCTCAGGGGTCAGTTCTGGGGCCTGTTTTGTTTAACATATTTATCTGCGATATCAGCAAAGGGCTACAGGGGAAAGTATGTCTCTTTGCAGATGATACAAAAATTTGCAACAGAGTGGATGTTCCAGGGGGGGTAGACAAAATGAGAAGTGATATACAACAATTGGAGGATTGGACAAACGACTGGGATCTAAAGTTTAACACAGCAAAGTGTAAAATAATGCATTTAGGGAAGAAAAATCCAAATGTTAATTACAGACTCAATGACACTTTACTGACTGTTACAGACGAGGAACAGGACTTGGGAATTATTATTTCAGATGATTTAAAACTTAGTAAACAATGTAGTAAGGCAGCGAGTAAGGCTAGCAGAATGCTTGGATGTATTGGTAGAGGTATTTGCAGCAGAAATAGTAAGGTTCTTATGCCACTTTATAGATCATTAGTTAGGCCTCATCTTGAGTATTGTGTGCAGTTCTGGAGGCCATATCTTCAGAAGGATATTAACAAACTTGAATCTGTGCAAAGGAGGGCTACCAAAATGGTACATGGTCTAAAAAATAAAACTTACCAGGATAGGCTCAATGACCTAAATATGTATAGCTTAGAGGAGAGAAGGGAAAGAGGTGATATGATAGCAACTTTCAAGTACATTAAAGGGTTTAGTAAAACTGAGGCTGTGGGTATTTTACATAAAATGGAAAATTCAAGAACAAGGGGTCATGAGCTCAAGCTAAAGGGTAGTAGATTCAGGAGTAATTTGAGGAAGCACTTCTTTACAGAAAGAGTGATTGATTTATGGAATAAACTTCCTCAAGAGGTAGTAGCAACAAACACTGTGGGGGACTTTAAAAATGCATGGGACAAGCATAGGGCTATCCTACGAACTAGATAAGTTTATACTGTTAGGTAAGGTGGGGCAGACTTGCTGGGCCTATGGCTCTTATCTGCCGTCAATATCTATGTTTCTATGTTTAAGTATGTGAACTTTTTTAATTAAATATTGCAACATATCATGAGGTATCTGTTCTGGTGAAATTTTATGTGTCAATCTATATATTTGTTCAAATTTAGCTGCAAATACCCATGGGTTATCAGTTAATGCTATTTGCCTTTCTGCAAGAGAGTGACTGTCTAAATCTCTACTCCCTGTGACTAGTTTACAAACTGCTTTTAATCTGTCCCCATCTGAACCCCATTTATCCTCCTTAAACCAATCTGTGTTTAAATTAACTGGGTCTGCAACTGGTAATTGTAAACTAGCCGCAATGCTGCCTGGGAGCCAAGTCTTTAACATTATACATGCTTCTTTAGGAGAAAGCATGTATTGTTTTATTGCAGAGTCAAAATTTGACATGTTAGTAAATGCATCTGCTTTTACATCATACACTGGAAAAAGAGGTTTTAACTTTACCAGTTGTCTCATTACTTTATCTATATCTTGGTTTTTAATGGTAGTTGTTACCAGGGATGATGTTGCAGGAGAGGTGGTAGAGAAAACTAAATTTTGTGATTGAGTTAAAATTCTTCCATTGGATCTAAAACTGGGTGTTAGTGATAAAGTATCTGTTTGGTGTTCTGGACTTAATGTTTTTGGCTTAGTTATCTGTGGAGTTAGTATGGGAATGTTTGTGCTCTCTGTATTTTGTGTGTGATCCAATCTTTCCTCACTGTGTGGAATAGGCACTCTCCCCCCATCAACATGTGGACTTAGCACCCTTCCCCCATCAACATGTGCCCCATCTTTCTCAGACACAGATGGATTCTCCTTATTTAATACTGCGACAGGGGTTAAGTTTGCAAGACCCTGTCTCAATGAAGCTATAAGTTGGCCTCTAGCGTCATAATTTTCTTCTAAAGTAGTAATATATTTTGCATTCACACCACACATGGGACAGTTCTCATCCAATGTGTTACAACTGATCTCTGTTAACATGGCTATTTGGAGAGAATGTTCAGAGATTGCTCTATTCATTTGGTCTTTGATTGCTAACAACAGTTTCATACCATTCTGTAATTTTGATTGTTCTTTTGTTAAACAAAACCTCTTTTTATCAATAAGCTTATTTTCATTCTCACATTGCAACCATAAATCTTTCAGTCTTTTAACTATATTAGAATTTTCATCAATAACATGCTCAAATGTGCTACATTCTGCATATTTAACAATTAATTCCATACTCACACTTTGAAGTGTCTTCAGACTAAAAGGCAAATCAGGTTCACGTCCTGCGTGATATGATTTTCTCTGTGTCCGGTTCGACTGATCCCTAGGTATTCACCTAAATGCCTCTTGGATCTAGTCCTGGACTTATTGCCTAAGCGCTCACGCAAAAACAGTATAACAACAGAAAAACTAGGTTCAATTTTCGTCCAAAAAATCACACTTGTATTATAAAAAAGAACATGGATTTGTCCCCCCTTTAAAACAAGTGTAGTTGATAAGAAAATTATCGCTGGCTCGCCAATGAAATACATGAATGAACTTAGAATCTATAGCCTAGATTACGAGTTTTGCATTAGAGGCTGTGCAGTGCTAACGAGCAGTTTATGTTCACCACTCACAGACAGCAAGAGAGAAAACAAGAGGGCGACCCCTAGTGCAAATCAATGTGGAACCAGTGATGAATATCTGTTGCAGCTTGCGAATGGATACTCACAGAAAGTATTGCACCCTATAGTGCAAATGAAGCATACTAGGAATAATATGGTGTCCTAGTGCACAAATCCGCCCAAAAGCACTGTCGTGATGAGAGGTGAACTTCAAATATATCAGGTTGATGAAAAAACAGAGAACTCCAGTATCGATAAAAAAGTTTAATTAAAAAAACACACAGATCTACAATGACATCTGTAGTAAAATTGCAACGCGTTTCTAAGCGCTAACCACGCTTTTTCCTCAGGCAAATGATATTGAATATACTGGAGTCTCTTACATATATACCCCTGTGTAGGCTTAATGGGATCAGCTGTAGCTTATTAGAACAGGTGCTACTTGAATTCACTCCCTAGATATTCTAACCGGATGTTACAGATAATACCAGTGATACAATACAATGTGTAAAACAAATGTCCAATACATAGAACCTACTAATCCCTCTCGACACACATAGACTAGAAAAGACATATATAGAAATACTGAGATCTAAGCTCTATGAGTTGTCTTAGATGTTTAAGCACAGTGTTATAAATGGTTATGAATATTCGTGATGCTGTATATGTAAAGTGTATTATTGCGACATGCGCTTTTTTTATATCCGTTGTTATTCCTTAATTGTATTTGTAAATAGCACCTACGTATAAATGATACGCTGTAAAAAGGTATAGTCTTATGTTTCTTAACAGAGTAAGGGTGTGTGTAATTCAACGAATAGGAATGTTATAATAAATGTCCAATCCTATAGCTTCGTAAGACTAAGGTGTGTCGCGCTAGACCAATAGAAGTGCTGTATCCAAAACAATCATGTGATGTGTTGCTCCATTTGATTGGAGCTAAGGGTGTGTGTCAAAAAGGCGTGGGGATTATGTTAGATGCGTACGATGACACACATAGAAACAGTGTCTGTTGTTAATGTTGCTATGTGTGAGCATGACGTATACGTGCAACTACTGTGAAAAGAAGTGTGATAGGGCCGTGGATGGCTGATGCCTACATAAATGAAAGAGATGCACTAAAAGAACTCTAACTATAACGTGCACAAACTACCTACGTGACTGAATGTGTATATTACATGAGTGTAAGGACCGCATGTCTTATATATATATATGTATATGCATCTATGTCCTAGTGATAATGGATGCTAATGTGTTACGTCTTAGTGAGAAAATGAGGCCAATTTTACCTAGTGTGTGTATATATATGTGTGATATAAACAATGAGTGAAATACTACTAAGTGTGAAATCTAGAATAGATTCATTGTGAAGAGTACATTCATAACTATAAAAATGTGCGAGTGATGGATGTAATATGAAAGTATCATATAATAAAATAATAATATGAAAGTATCATATTATAAGATAATAAACATATTGTTGCAATATGTATATAGACAACGTGTGGTATGAAGTGGTATTATATGTATTAGAGATGTATTAGAAAGCAGCAGAATCTATAACTTCATTGAGGCCCTCTGGATGTAGGGTTTTAAATTGGTAAATCCAAAAGGTTTCCCTCTGGCGTAATTTAGTCATTCTGTTTTGGGAACTAAGGGCCGGAATAGTTTCCAATGGGGTGATATTCATGACACAATTATTTGTGCCATGTATGGAGGAGTGATGCCTAGAGGTACTATATTTATCAGACCCCTTCAGTATACATCTCAAATGTTCTGACCATCTTTGTCTGATTTTTCTACAGGTGCGACCTATATATTGTAGGCCACACAAGCATGTTATACAATACACTACATAGTTGGAGTTGCATGTTATTCTTTGAGTAATTGCAAAGGATTCTCCAGTACTATTGGATATAATATTTTTAAGACCATTTGTTATATACTTGCACATATTGCATCTCTTTTTATTGCATCTATAAGTTCCTATGTTTGACATAATAGAGTTATGAGTGCTCTTGTAAGGAGTTTTTAACTTACGTCTGCACATAACGACCTTACTAGGTGCCAGTTTTTCCTTAATAGTAGGTGCTCTTTTAAATGTACATCTGGGTTTATCTTGTAATATTATTTTGAAAATGGGGTCTCGTTTGAGTAATGACCAGTGTTTAAACAATATCTTTTTAATCTCTTTATAATTATTATTATATCTAGTGATAAATGAAGATACAAAATGTGAGTCCTCATTTACGGGTTTTTTTGGAGTTTTTGATTTTAACAAATCTCCTCTATTTAGAGAACGTGCTTTTTGAAAGCCTGATTCTATTAGTTCTTCTGGATAGTGTTTTTCCTTGAATTTATTTTTTAGAAGTATGCTTTGTGTGTCATAAATATTTATATCTGTACAATTACGCCGAATCCTCCTAAACTGGCTGTATGGAATATTGGTCTTCCAACTAGTGTGATGGTTGCTAAAGTAATCCAAAAAATTATTACTGTCTACCTGTTTGAAAAAGGTACATGACTGAATGCCATTATCCTCTCCCCACCTTAGGGTCACGTCTAAAAAATCTATTTCATCTGTTTGGATGTTCCAAGTAAATTGGATCCCCATATTATTGTCATTGAGATAATTTTGAAAGGAGGTGAGTGTTGCGGATGAACCCCTCCAGACAAACAATAGATCGTCTATATAACGGCCATAGAAGACCAGATTTTGCTCCCACTTTGCATCATAGATATACCTGGTTTCAAAAGTGCCCATAAATAAATTTGCAAAACTGGGAGCAAATCTGGTCCCCATGGCCGTTCCCTTGGTCTGAAGGAAGAAACCATCTAGAAATTTAAAATAATTATGAGTTAATATGAAATGTATAAGTTTGAGCAAATAATTCTTCTGGATGTTAGACATATATGGATCTTCACTGAGATAACTGTCTACAGAGTCTAAACCTATGTCGTGTGTGATATTAGAATAGAGAGAACTAACATCACAAGATACCCAAATAAGATGTTGTTCTTTTTTAATGTCAGATAATTTCTGTAGTAAATCGGTAGTGTCTTTTATATAGGATCTAAGCTGAATAACGTATCTTTGGAGGTAATAATCAATGTATAGTGAAAGGTTATCGGTGAGGCTATTCATACCTGCAATAATCGGTCGGCCAGGAGGATTATGAATTTGTTTATGAATCTTTGGTAAGTGGTAATAATATGGGATATTAGGATTAATGGGTGTGAGAAATTTTCTCTCTTTTTGTGTTAGAATACCATGTTCCTGGCCATAGGTAATTAGTTTTTTAAGTTCTTTAGTGTATGTATCTGTAGGATCTATTGAAAGTTGTTTGTAATAGTCCTTATCTAACAGAATCCTTCTAGCCTCACATATATAATCTTCGTAATTTTGTATTACTAAGCCGCCGCCTTTATCGGCTTGGCGGATTATGATAGTATTGTCATTTGAGAGGTTACGTAGAGCCCTTTGTTCATTGGGCCATATATTGTTATATTTTTTATTATTATGTGGGGGCAGTTTCTCAAAATCTTCTAATACCAGATTTCTGAAAATATCTAAATAAGCTAGATTCTCTCCATGGGGATAGAAAGTGGAGGGAGGGGAGAGGTTTGTGTGAATAACTCCTTCGAACAATTGTTCTGAGAGGTCTTCTGGGTCTATATATAAGACAGGCATGTTCCTTTCTGCTGTCATATTATCTGTAAGGACTGGCATGCCTACTGTTTTGTGATTCTTGAGATGTTTGTTAGCAAAATAACGCTGTAAAGCTAGTTTTCTAGTGTATTTGTTTAAGTCTACAAACAGTTCGAACAATTGGTGTGAGTTAGAAGGACAGAAACTGAGGCCTTTTCCTAAAATTCTGATTTCATCATTAGACAGTGGTCTATCTGAAAGGTTAAATATGCCTTTACTTAGTTGTTGTAACTTCTTTTCCTTGGTGGCAACTCCCCTTCCCCTATGTCCCCGTTTGTGTGTGTTCTTTTGTTTCTTCCCGGTTGTTGGTAAGGGGTATTTTGGCCTTCTCTTCTCCAGAGAGGAGCTAGTGGTATGCGTTCTTCTAAAAAAGCAACTGAATTATGTGGATTGGGTGAATCTTGAAAAGATGTATTCTCTCTATTCTGATTAGTTTGAACAGTCTGAATACCAGAAGAACCTGGTAATTCCTCTCTATTTGTTTTCTGGAAATGTTGATTGTTCTGATTATGATAATGTGAATTGAAAGATGGTTTAGGAGTGTGTCTTGGTGGTGGGTCTTTATTGTAAAAATGAGAAGTATGTTGATCTTTATGATTAATATTTATATGTGGCCTATATTGGTCTTGAGGGTTGGATTGATGTCTGTATTCTTGTTCAATGAAGGGGGAGAATCTATTCTGAGTGGGAATATGGAATCTTTCAAAATCTCTATTTTCTCCATGTGTGTTAAATGACTGGTAAGAGGAGTGAGATCTGTTGTCTCCATATGTATTGGATGACAAATACGTAGAGTGAGGTTTATAACTAGATTGTTGCAGTTTGTGTCTATTAGATTGATTTGTATATTGGTTTCTATTTCTATTGTTGTAGGTAACTTTAGTCCAAGTGGAGTCTTTAGGCTCATTGCTATCCGTTCTATTGTATGTATAGACTATACCTTTAAGATAGTCACTCTCGTCTCTCTCCTTTTTCTTATTTTTTCTTAGAATAATTTCATCTTGGTAATCATCTGTAGACTTAATAGTTCTCTCATTGAGAGATTGGTATTCAGAATGATCTTTATATTGTTCTAATAACTTTTGTGTGTTTTCTATTTTTTCTGCTATATCCTTAACCAATTTCTCCCTATGGCTGATTAAAATGTCTATAAGGTTGAATGAACAGCTATCTAAAGCTGCTAACCATTTAGCTAAAAGTGTTTCATCTTCCTTGAATGAACAATTTTTGAGGATTCTGAGTCCTCGTGGGATCTGTTTTCTGTCTCTATATTGTTTTAGTGAATCTAGGTCCCACCAATGTCTGTGTTCTATTTTGAGATATTCCTCTAGTTGTGAAAAAAGTTGTTTAATAGAGAGTACGGCTGTGGGATCTGAACTGGAAGGATTAAAATTGGGCTGATGTACAGACCTCTTGTTTGCCCTTTCAGTAATAGACAGCATTGTTCACTATATGCCAACTAGTGTGGGTGTATATGAAGAACAGAACTTAATTGGTGCAACGAACTATACTTAATGAGTATTATATGTAGCTACCCACCTCTCTAAAGCAAATTGTGATAATAACCCACTTTTCTAACAATACAATAATATAAAAAGAGTGTCGAATATGAGCCTATAAATATGAATAATAAAATAAAAATATACAAATATGAGCAATAAAAAATAAATAAAGATATTCGAACCCAGTTAAACTAATAAAGTCCAAATGGTAGTAATTTCGAAGTAGGACAACAGTTCAAGGTGTAACGATCTAATATCCAGTTCTAAGAAACTTGATTGGAGGCAGCTCCTTCCAAATGATATCAAAAGGGATGAATCACTGTGAAGAAACAGAGCAGAAAAAAAGGGCGCCTCCTAGTGTAGCCAATTTTTATAAAAGGAATAATGCAAAAGTAAGCATACTCACAATGTGTGAAGGCAGAGATAATGCCTAGGTGGACGTTCTGGGAACTTCACAGTGTCCCAGCTAACTGTGCACTTTGCTGAGGGCTGCTCCTCCCAAACGCAGAAAGGATATCTGTAATCTGGAAATCAAGAGAGAAAACAAGAGGGCGACCCCTAGTGCAAATCAATGTGGAACCAGTGATGAATATCTGTTGCAGCTTGCGAATGGATACTCACAGAAAGTATTGCACCCTATAGTGCAAATGAAGCATACTAGGAATAATATGGTGTCCTAGTGCACAAATCCGCCCAAAAGACACACTCCTAAACACCAAGACACACTCCTAAACCATCTTTCAATTCACATTATCATAATCAGAACAATCAACATTTCCAGAAAACAAATAGAGAGGAATTACCAGGTTCTTCTGGTATTCAGACTGTTCAAACTAATCAGAATAGAGAGAATACATCTTTTCAAGATTCACCCAATCCACATAATTCAGTTGCTTTTTTAGAAGAACGCATACCACTAGCTCCTCTCTGGAGAAGAGAAGGCCAAAATACCCCTTACCAACAACCGGGAAGAAACAAAAGAACACACACAAACGGGGACATAGGGGAAGGGGAGTTGCCACCAAGGAAAAGAAGTTACAACAACTAAGTAAAGGCATATTTAACCTTTCAGATAGACCACTGTCTAATGATGAAATCAGAATTTTAGGAAAAGGCCTCAGTTTCTGTCCTTCTAACTCACACCAATTGTTCGAACTGTTTGTAGACTTAAACAAATACACTAGAAAACTAGCTTTACAGCGTTATTTTGCTAACAAACATCTCAAGAATCACAAAACAGTAGGCATGCCAGTCCTTACAGATAATATGACAGCAGAAAGGAACATGCCTGTCTTATATATAGACCCAGAAGACCTCTCAGAACAATTGTTCGAAGGAGTTATTCACACAAACCTCTCCCCTCCCTCCACTTTCTATCCCCATGGAGAGAATCTAGCTTATTTAGATATTTTCAGAAATCTGGTATTAGAAGATTTTGAGAAACTGCCCCCACATAATAATAAAAAATATAACAATATATGGCCCAATGAACAAAGGGCTCTACGTAACCTCTCAAATGACAATACTATCATAATCCGCCAAGCCGATAAAGGCGGCGGCTTAGTAATACAAAATTACGAAGATTATATATGTGAGGCTAGAAGGATTCTGTTAGATAAGGACTATTACAAACAACTTTCAATAGATCCTACAGATACATACACTAAAGAACTTAAAAAACTAATTACCTATGGCCAGGAACATGGTATTCTAACACAAAAAGAGAGAAAATTTCTCACACCCATTAATCCTAATATCCCATATTATTACCACTTACCAAAGATTCATAAACAAATTCATAATCCTCCTGGCCGACCGATTATTGCAGGTATGAATAGCCTCACCGATAACCTTTCACTATACATTGATTATTACCTCCAAAGATACGTTATTCAGCTTAGATCCTATATAAAAGACACTACCGATTTACTACAGAAATTATCTGACATTAAAAAAGAACAACATCTTATTTGGGTATCTTGTGATGTTAGTTCTCTCTATTCTAATATCACACACGACATAGGTTTAGACTCTGTAGACAGTTATCTCAGTGAAGATCCATATATGTCTAACATCCAGAAGAATTATTTGCTCAAACTTATACATTTCATATTAACTCATAATTATTTTAAATTTCTAGATGGTTTCTTCCTTCAGACCAAGGGAACGGCCATGGGGACCAGATTTGCTCCCAGTTTTGCAAATTTATTTATGGGCACTTTTGAAACCAGGTATATCTATGATGCAAAGTGGGAGCAAAATCTGGTCTTCTATGGCCGTTATATAGACGATCTATTGTTTGTCTGGAGGGGTTCATCCGCAACACTCACCTCCTTTCAAAATTATCTCAATGACAATAATATGGGGATCCAATTTACTTGGAACATCCAAACAGATGAAATAGATTTTTTAGACGTGACCCTAAGGTGGGGAGAGGATAATGGCATTCAGTCATGTACCTTTTTCAAACAGGTAGACAGTAATAATTTTTTGGATTACTTTAGCAACCATCACACTAGTTGGAAGACCAATATTCCATACAGCCAGTTTAGGAGGATTCGGCGTAATTGTACAGATATAAATATTTATGACACACAAAGCATACTTCTAAAAAATAAATTCAAGGAAAAACACTATCCAGAAGAACTAATAGAATCAGGCTTTCAAAAAGCACGTTCTCTAAATAGAGGAGATTTGTTAAAATCAAAAACTCCAAAAAAACCCGTAAATGAGGACTCACATTTTGTATCTTCATTTATCACTAGATATAATAATAATTATAAAGAGATTAAAAAGATATTGTTTAAACACTGGTCATTACTCAAACGAGACCCCATTTTCAAAATAATATTACAAGATAAACCCAGATGTACATTTAAAAGAGCACCTACTATTAAGGAAAAACTGGCACCTAGTAAGGTCGTTATGTGCAGACGTAAGTTAAAAACTCCTTACAAGAGCACTCATAACTCTATTATGTCAAACATAGGAACTTATAGATGCAATAAAAAGAGATGCAATATGTGCAAGTATATAACAAATGGTCTTAAAAATATTATATCCAATAGTACTGGAGAATCCTTTGCAATTACTCAAAGAATAACATGCAACTCCAACTATGTAGTGTATTGTATAACATGCTTGTGTGGCCTACAATATATAGGTCGCACCTGTAGAAAAATCAGACAAAGATGGTCAGAACATTTGAGATGTATACTGAAGGGGTCTGATAAATATAGTACCTCTAGGCATCACTCCTCCATACATGGCACAAATAATTGTGTCATGAATATCACCCCATTGGAAACTATTCCGGCCCTTAGTTCCCAAAACAGAATGACTAAATTACGCCAGAGGGAAACCTTTTGGATTTACCAATTTAAAACCCTACATCCAGAGGGCCTCAATGAAGTTATAGATTCTGCTGCTTTCTAATACATCTCTAATACATATAATACCACTTCATACCACACGTTGTCTATATACATATTGCAACAATATGTTTATTATCTTATAATATGATACTTTCATATTATTATTTTATTATATGATACTTTCATATTACATCCATCACTCGCACATTTTTATAGTTATGAATGTACTCTTCACAATGAATCTATTCTAGATTTCACACTTAGTAGTATTTCACTCATTGTTTATATCACACATATATATACACACACTAGGTAAAATTGGCCTCATTTTCTCACTAAGACGTAACACATTAGCATCCATTATCACTAGGACATAGATGCATATACATATATATATATAAGACATGCGGTCCTTACACTCATGTAATATACACATTCAGTCACGTAGGTAGTTTGTGCACGTTATAGTTAGAGTTCTTTTAGTGCATCTCTTTCATTTATGTAGGCATCAGCCATCCACGGCCCTATCACACTTCTTTTCACAGTAGTTGCACGTATACGTCATGCTCACACATAGCAACATTAACAACAGACACTGTTTCTATGTGTGTCATCGTACGCATCTAACATAATCCCCACGCCTTTTTGACACACACCCTTAGCTCCAATCAAATGGAGCAACACATCACATGATTGTTTTGGATACAGCACTTCTATTGGTCTAGCGCGACACACCTTAGTCTTACGAAGCTATAGGATTGGACATTTATTATAACATTCCTATTCGTTGAATTACACACACCCTTACTCTGTTAAGAAACATAAGACTATACCTTTTTACAGCGTATCATTTATACGTAGGTGCTATTTACAAATACAATTAAGGAATAACAACGGATATAAAAAAAGCGCATGTCGCAATAATACACTTTACATATACAGCATCACGAATATTCATAACCATTTATAACACTGTGCTTAAACATCTAAGACAACTCATAGAGCTTAGATCTCAGTATTTCTATATATGTCTTTTCTAGTCTATGTGTGTCGAGAGGGATTAGTAGGTTCTATGTATTGGACATTTGTTTTACACATTGTATTGTATCACTGGTATTATCTGTAACATCCGGTTAGAATATCTAGGGAGTGAATTCAAGTAGCACCTGTTCTAATAAGCTACAGCTGATCCCATTAAGCCTACACAGGGGTATATATGTAAGAGACTCCAGTATATTCAATATCATTTGCCTGAGGAAAAAGCGTGGTTAGCGCTTAGAAACGCGTTGCAATTTTACTACAGATGTCATTGTAGATCTGTGTGTTTTTTTAATTAAACTTTTTTATCGATACTGGAGTTCTCTGTTTTTTCATCAACCTGATATATTTGAAGTTCACCTCTCATCACGACAGTGCTTTTGGGCGGATTTGTGCACTAGGACACCATATTATTCCTAGTATGCTTCATTTGCACTATAGGGTGCAATACTTTCTGTGAGTATCCATTCGCAAGCTGCAACAGATATTCATCACTGGTTCCACATTGATTTGCACTAGGGGTCGCCCTCTTGTTTTCTCTCTTGATTTCCAGATTACAGATATCCTTTCTGCGTTTGGGAGGAGCAGCCCTCAGCAAAGTGCACAGTTAGCTGGGACACTGTGAAGTTCCCAGAACATCCACCTAGGCATTATCTCTGCCTTCACACATTGTGAGTATGCTTACTTTTGCATTATTCCTTTTATAAAAATTGGCTACACTAGGAGGCGCCCTTTTTTTCTGCTCTGTTTACTCACAGACAGCGCTGGTATTACAGGTTTTTACAAACCCGGCGTTAACCGCAAAAAAGTGAGCAAAGAGCAAAATTTTGCTCCACATCTCACCTCAATACCAGCGCTGCTTACGTTAGCGGTGAGCTGTTAAAACGTGCTCATGCACGATTTCCCCATAGGAATCAACGGGGAGAACCGGCTGAAAAAAAACCCTAACACCTGCAAAAAAGAAGCGTAAAGCTCCTAACGCAGCCCCATTGATTCCTACGGGGGAAATACATTTATGTCTACACCTAGCACCCTAACATGAACCCCGAGTCTAAACACCCCTAATCTTACACTTATTAACCCCTAATCTGCCGCCCCCGACATCGCTGACACCTACATTATATTATTAACCCCTAATATGCCGCTCCGGACACCGTCGCCACCTACATTATACTTATGAACCCCTAATCTGCTGCCCCCAACATCGCTGACACCTACATTATATTTATTAACCCCTAATCTGCCGCCCCCAATGTCGCTGCAACCTACCTACACTTATTAGCCCCTAATCTGCTGCCCCCAACGTCGCCGCCACTATAAACATATTAACCCCTAAACTGCCGCACTCCGCCTCGCAAACATTATTTAAATATTATTAACCCCTAATCTGCTGCCCCCAAAATCGCCGACACCTACATTATATTTATTAACCCCTAATCTGCCGCCCCCAATGTCGCTGCAACCTAACTACACTTATTAACCCCTTATCTGCCGCCCCCAACATCGCCACCACTATAATAAACATATCAACCCCTAAACCTAAGTCTAACCCTAACCCCCCTAACTTAAATATAATTTAAGTTAAAATAAAGACAAATTTACCTGTAAAATAAAACCTAACCTAAATGGGTAATAAATGGATTATCTATCTTTTAAAACAATACAAATTCTGGTGTAGACTGTCCCTCGAAGGTAGAAAAAATTGGATTCTATTCTATTGGAACAGCCAATAGAATACCAGCTCAATCCTATTGGCTGATTGGATCAGCCAATAGGATTGAACTTCAATCCTATTGGCTGATTGCATCAGCCAATAGGATTTTTTCTACCTTAATTCCGATTGGCTGATAGAATTCTATCAGCCAATTGGAATTGAAGGGACGCCATCTTGGATGACGTCATTTAAAGGAACCTTCATTCAGTCATTGGCCGTGGAATGAAGAGGATGCTCCACGTCGGATGTCTTGAAGATGGACCCGCTCTGCACCGGATGGATGGAGATAGAAGATGCCGTCTGGATGAAGACTTCTGCCCGGTTGAATGAAGACTTCTCCCGGCTTCGTTGAAGACTTCGGCCCAGTTGGGTGAAGACGTTTCCCAGTAAGGTGATCTTCAGGGGGTTAGTGTTTTTTTAAGGGGGGATTGGGTGGGTTTAAGAGTAGGGTTGGTTGTGTGGTTGGTGGGTTTTAATGTTGGGGGGGTATTTGTATTTTTTTTACAGGTAAAATAGCTGATTACTTTGGCTCAATGCCTCGCAAAAGGCCCTTTTAAGGGCTATTTGTAATTTAGTGTAGGGTAGGGCTTTTTCTATTTTGTGGGGGCTTTTTATTTTGTTAGGTGGATTAGATTAGGTGTAATTAGTTTAAAAATCTTGTAATTTGTTTATTATTTTCTGTAATTTAGTGGGGGGGTTTTCGTAATTTTTTTCGTAATTTTATTAATTATAATTAATAGTATTTAATTTAGTTGTTATTTAATTATAGCGTAGTGTTAGGTGTAATTGTAACTTAGGTTAGGTTTTATTTTACAGGTAAATTTGTCTTTATTTTAACTAGGTAGTTATAAACTATTTAATAACTATTTAATAACTATTGTACCTAGTTAAAATAAATTCAAACTTGCCTATAAAATAAAAAATAAACCCTAAGATAGCTACAATGTAACTATTAGTTATATTGTAGCTAACTTAGGGTTTATTTTATAGGTAAGTATTTAGTTTTAAATAGGAATTATTTAGTTAATTGTAGTAATTTTATTTAGATTTATTTAAATTATATTTAAGTTAGGGGGGTTAGGGTTAGACTTAGGTTTAGGGGTTAATACATTTAATATAGTGGCGGCAACGTTGGGGGCGGCAGATTAGGGGTTAATAAATGTAGGTAGGTGGCGGCGGTGTTAGGGACTGCAGATTAGGGGTTAATAATATTTAACTAGTGTTTGTGATGTGGGAGTGCGGCGGTTTAGGGGTTAATATATTTATTATAGTGGCAGCGATGTCCGGTTCGGCAGATTAGGGGTTACAATATTTATTTTAGTGTTTGCAATGTGGGGGGGCCTCGGTTTAGGGGTTAATAGGTAGTTTATGGGTGTTAGTGTACTTTTTAGCACTACAGCTTTGCTACAGCTTTGTAGTGTAAAACTCTTAATTACTGACTTTTTAATGTGGTACCAGGCTTGACAGGAGAGGGTCTACCGCTCACTTTTGGTCAGATTCGTAATACCGGCGCTATGCAAGTCCCATTGAAAATATAGGATACGCAATTGACGTAAGTGGATTTGCGGTATTTCCGAGTCTGGCCAAAAGAGTGAGCGGTACACCTGTCCCTGCAAGGCTCGTAATACCAGCGGGCATTAAAAAGCAGCATTGAGACCGGCCAACGCTGCTTTTTAACCCTAACGCACAACTCGTAATCTAGGCCTATATTTCTTAGGGTCTGTTTGCTATACCTTTAGTGATATGCTAATATTCCTCTTAATAATCCCTTAAGAATTATTATACCCACTATAAAATATTAACACACAATCTCTAGCTTAATTAAACTAACTGTAAGGACATAACTTACAACTCCTGCTTCAAGCAATGCAACTTTTATTACAATGAGGCTAAATAAACATTAATACAATATGCAGATTAAATAAAATTACACATATGCAGATCACTTATAAATACACAGCACTGAAGTACTCACGTGGTGTTAACAGAGCAGCATCCCAAAGATAAGAGAGAGAACCTTGTGTGTGGATGGACTTTATTGTAAGTTTTTCATCCCTCCCCTAAGGATGACGTCACTCATATGTAACTCCCCATTGTCCTGTCTAGGAATTGTAACCAAGCATGCCTTGGGGAGAGGGCATATGGTCACACAAATGGTCTCAATAGCTTAAACCAGCTGGTCATCCTTATCAGATAGGGCCTGGTAATGTGATCTTTCTACATTCCAAAGTGACCCAGTCTCTGAATGAGGAGTTAACCCCTTCCTGCTTACACAGCTGCGTTTCTATAGTATTATGGCATATATTACCACTTTCTGACAGATTATGCCATTTTACAATTGTCATAAATTGTGTATTGCTCTTTGGATAATATCAGTATAAATAACTCTAGATTTTAATGCATTATAAACAGTTCTGAAGATGTAGAATATGGAATAATTATATTAAAGGGACATTAAACACCTCAATATATTAATATAATTGTTTAATTACCTATAGTAAAACAATTTTGCAATATACTTTCATTATTTATTTTGTTCTCTTTTCTTTTAATTTGATTCTGAATATTGTGGGCTTTCCAATTCATGTTAAACATGGACGTGCAGACACAACTATATTCCACACAGTCATTTGCTGCACACTCTAGTAAGCCATTTATAACCATTCCTGATAGGCCTCAGCAGAAAAGGTAACCTAAGTTACAATATGGTGGTGCCCACTGCTTTATGGACATTAACTTTATTATTATTATTATTATCGGTTATTTGTAGAGCGCCAACAGATTCCGCAGCGCTAACAGATTCCGCAGCGCTTTAATATTTTACCCTTTTTCAATATTTAAACAACTAATATAATTTTTAAAAATATATCTACAAATTATTGTCTGGCTAATCATTGCTTTGAAAACAACATTCATGCAAAGAATTATCTAGAACAAGATTACAAGTCTCATGGTATGAGTTTTCCGCGCGCGACATGGTTTTTTCACAATCAATTTTCATTGCCCTGATATTACAAGTCTTGAAAAATCGCGACTGCTCATGTGCAATCGCCTTTTACGCAATAATCCTTTCCACACTCAAAGAACTGTAGATAACAGTTTTACACAACATAAAAGTTTCACAGAACACTTCAAAAATACATTATAAAGTACAGTTACACTCATATTAACACTGTCTAAAATTATTTTAAAAATATATTGCACACAAAAGTTATAAGGGCTCAAAGATAGGTGTGTTAGAAAATATAAAGCAGATGAAGGTATTTTACATTGACATACATACATTAAACAATATCTCAGAGGGATTTTAAAAGAGATATTCACATATAGATCTAGAGATATCTAGACATATATATATATTTGTATACATATCTCACTATAAATAGATATATCTGTCAAAAAATCATCATATATAGAGAAATATTTATTTAGAAATAAATCGAACATATTCTGTTAAGAAATTTTCTTGCATTATGATTTTTTTTTCTATTTGTCTTCTCCATTGACTTCTGTAGGGGAATGCGTGAACGCTCACACGATCTGGCTTTTTGTTTTACGCGGGTTAACATGCGTGTAAAATAAGTAATTTTAATATTAAACAGATTTGCTATGCAACTTAATAATATCTTGCTCCTAGTGTTTAATGTTCCTTTAATGATCAGTAATGATTTTTGCAATTAATTATTATTATTATTATTATTCTTTAGGTTCTGCACCTTGTTGTGGGCAATTTCTAACCCTAGATACATTGATTACGGCATTTTCCCTCCAGACAAACAACAATATCCCTCTTTTTTTCTCACTACCTCGCAACCTACAAATTTGCTAGATTAAAAACAGTGAATATTACATGCACCACTTTTCATAAATATATAAAAAACTGCAAATGAATACCGACATTTTAAAATGCCAATAGAGATTAATACAAGAATTAGGCATTTCCAGACAACCTATTCACATATATTAAGGACTTGCGAATGGTCATGAGTCAATTTATTCGCACATATTAAAAGTTGCGACTTTATTTGTGCATAACCTATCATAAATATGATGATATCATTTGTGAGGTTTTTTTTTACAACAAACGTGGGAATTTTCTTATTCTCACTTTGATAAATTTTGCACTAAGTATTTGTGTGCATAGCTCTAGTTCTTGGTCTGAGTACCATGTAGCTGAGAAGAATTACTCCTATTTTCCACGCTCCCTGTATGTCTCCCTGGATGGTTGATTCATTGGGGAATAGAAGTAACCGATAAGTAGGATCAAATCTGAGCCATATATCAAAGAATGCAAATAATCTTTCTGCACTTATACTGTGATGCTAACCCCCATGGCAAAATGTGTTATTACGTTATGAATAAATGCCTCAATGCTGATTTTCTGCAAGATGAAATATCAACAATAAATTGTTCTTTGAACCCCTTGATTGACAAGATGGGGCCTATTTAACAAAGGTCTGTCGGACCTGATCTGACAGTGCGGATTAGGTCCGACAGACCTCGCTGAATGCGGAGAGCAATACGCTCTCCATATTCAGTATTGCACCAGCAGCTCTTGTGAACTGCTGGTGCAACGCCACCCCCCTGCAGATTCGCGGCCGCCAGCAGGGGGTGTCAATCAACGCGATCGTACTCGATTGGGTTGAATTGCGGCAATGTCTGTCCCTCTGCTCAGACCAGGCAGACAGGTTATGGAGCAGCGGTAAATGGGCCCCGATGACTCAGTTTCAGCCATATTTGTATGTTTAACTATTTGTCTGCCAAATAGAGAAAAGTGCAAAAAATTGCATTTGGAGCAGCATGATAATTCACAACACTGCTTCAGCCTATATGCCCACGCCATACAGTAGTTGCTGTAAAAGGGTTAAATGGTTAATGTCTCTAACATAATTCAACCCTCATGTGCCAATTCAAAAAAAGCAGGTTTTATTACAGTAGACTGGGCAGTTGGTCAAGTTTACGATAGACTAAACAACCTCATGGCATGACCACCAGTAAGAGGATGCACACTGGCAGCCCCCTTAACAGCAGGCCAACATTTAAGCTCCTGTGCCAAACATGTTACACTATTTTTGGGTTATATTCTATTCCAACTGTAAAACTTACAATTTGAGATATATATATATATATATATATATATATATAAAAACAAACTTTAAAGTCTTTGATGATTTACATATAGTTTCTGTGACTGTATTTGTAAAAGGTATATATATATGAGTATATATATATATATATATATATATATATATTGGACAGCCAAGCCCCAATGAAATAGCCAGTTGAACTGAAAATATGACGTCAAAGACACACCTCTCTTCTTTCCGTGACTGGGCCAAACTCTCTGTGATAGGCGGATCAAGTCATGTGATAATATCGGACCTGACACGAAACTGACTGCATGTAACTACTCGATTGAGGTCTTTGAAAAATATAATCCTATTGGATGGTTTTCAATTCTAGTTACAGCGGTTTTGTTTGAAACCAGAAAGATTATTATAAACTTATTTTTTTTTTTCTTAATAGTATTTTTTACTGATTTTTTTTATCAATGAGTCCTTTTTCTGGTTCTAAACAAACAGACAATTTGTGGTTTATTGTGATCTTTTGAGTCTGTTTTCCACCAAACCGGAAATTGGAACATCTATGATTTGTATAAAAGGTTTAAATGTTTGTCACAGCACAGTAATTGAACACTTGATTTTAATTTTCTCTTGAAAAAGACAATTTTATTTGTTGAAACGCATTGAACTATATTAATGCTTTGTTTTTATTCAGTATTTGGCTTTCTCGTGCTGTTTGCTGTGACTGTTCTGGATTTTAATCTCCAATGGAGTAAGTTACTACTTGTTTTGTATACAGAGTATTCTATCACCCTACCAATAGAATATTCCTCCCTTTATTCACAGTTTGGCTGTGTTTTTTCAACGCATACTGTTTTCTTAGAAGACGGGTCAAATACACAGAATTTATGGAGTGAGTATACTGCACTATTATTACTTAACGGTTACAAACACATCAAGCCCTTCTCCTTTACTATTAGAGATCTGCAGAGTCAGACAAGGAACCAAAATAAGAATTTTATAGGACCTGCGTCATCTGTATTCTACAACGATATTCAGTACAGTCTATTAGAAGAGACTGCAAGAAGGCAGCGGTCCACTGGTTAAGGAGAGTATTGTTCTTATGTCATTTGCATACAGATTTTTGTGATAATATCTGACATTGTCTGTGCATCACCTGTTTTTTTTATATATATATGAGTTATGGCTGGGGAGCTTTGTCCAGCCTCTATACTGGAGATTATCTGGCCCTATAACACCTATAGTATAGCAGAGATTCTTCTGGCAGAACTTGTGTTTGTCCCCAGAGTTAAAGGGCCACTAAACCCAAAATCTTTCTTTCAGATAGATTCTTTGATTCAGATAGAACATACAAATTTAAACAACATTACAATTTACTTCTATTATTTATTTTGCTTCATTCTTTAGATATCCTTATTTGAAGAAAAAGCCATGCACATGGGTGAGCCAATCACATGAGGCTTCTATGTGCAGCAACCAATCAGCAGCTACTGAGCATATCTAGATATGCTTTTCAGCAAAGACTATCAAGACAATAAAACAAATTAGATAATAGAAGTAAATTAGAAAGATGTTTAAAAATGCATTATCTTTCTAAATCATGAAAGAAAAAATGTGGGTATCATGGCCCTTTAAGATAAAGAGGCCCATTTATGAAGCTCCGTATGGAGCTTGAGGGCCTTTGTTTCGCTGCTCCATAACCCTGTCCGCCTGCTCTAATGAGGCGGACAGCAATCGCCACAATACAACCCGATCGAGTACGATCGGGTTGATTGAGACATCCCTGCTGGCGGCCCATTGGCCGTGAGTCTGCAGGGGATGGCATTGCACCAGCAGCTCTTGTGAGCTGCTGGTGCAATGCTGAATATGGAGAGCATATTGCTCTCCGCATTCAGCGATGTCTGTCTTACCTGATCCGCACTGTCGGATCAGGTCCGACAGACATATGATAATTTGGCCTCTATGTGGCAAGTGACAGAAGGGGTGGGGCTTTGAATGTATAGGGTGTGATCTCTGATTGATGGGCATGGTCTAGTGCAAAAGAAGGTGGACCATGAGATATATTCCATATAAATGGGTCTGGTCAATTGCTAGATGATGGAGTAGCTAGTACGGCCCCAAAGCATCAGTCATTTTATCACTAAATATTAATTGTCCTGTCTGAGTTAAGCTGCCTCTGTCTGTATCACGTTGCGTGGATAGTATGCAGCCCCTTGGAAGACTGAAAACTGCTAGAGGCCAGAATGTGTACAAGCCAACACCCCTTGCTAACCTATGTACAGCACTGTTAGTCTGAGACATTGGCCTCTAGTTATCAAGCTCCGTAATTTGCTTGCATTCGCCGGCCCAATACGCTCACCTAAGCTCGCCTCACATTGCCACCGCGGACCTGAATACGCTCGCCAAAGTTATTAAAAAAGCTGTCCAAAAGCCGCGCACCAAGTACGGGGCGATGAGCAGTGGACTGTGATAGTTATCATACATCGATCTCGCTGCTCTTTGGCTTTTCTACAGCTTTATTAATACCCCTGTCACTAAGCACTCACACTATACTATACTGTTCTACCCCCTATACCGGCGCCCCTGGAGCCCCCCGCAACTAAATAAAGTTATTACCCCCTAAACCTCCGCTCCTAGACCGCAACTATAATAAATATATTAACCCCTAAACCGCCGCTCCCGGACCCCGCCGCCACCTACATTATACCTATTAACCCCTATCCTGCCCCCCACTATACCGCCGCCACCCATAATAAATTTATTAACCCCTATCCTGCGGATTACGGACCTTGCCGCAACTAAATAAATTGTTTAACCCCTAAACCGCCGCTCCCGGACCCCGCCGCCACCTATATTAAACTTATTAACCCCTAATCTGCCCCCCTACATCGTTGCCACCTATATTAAATTAATTAACCCCTATCCTGCCCCCCTATACCATCGCAACCTATAATAAAATTATTAACCCCTAAATCTAAGTCTAAACCTAACACCCCCCTAACTTAAATATTAATTAAATAAATCTAAATAAAATTACTATTATTAACTAAATTAATCCTATTTAAAACTAAATACTTACCTGTAAAATAAACCCTAATATAGCTACAATATAACTAATAATTATATTGTAGCTATTTTAGTATTTATTTTTATTTTACAGGCAAATTTAAATTTATTTTAACTAGGTACAATAGCTATTAAATAGTTATTAGCTATTTAATAGCTACCTAGCTAAAATAAAGACAAATTTACCTGTAAAATAAAAACTAACCTAAGTTACAATTACACCTAACACTACACTATAATTAACTAAATTATTCCTATTTAAAACTAAATACTTACCTGTAAAATAAACCCTAATATAGCTACAATGTAATTATTTTAACTAGGTAGAATAGTTATTAAATAGTTATTAACTATTTAATAACTACCTAGCTAAAAGAAATACAAATTTACCTGTAAAATAAATCCTAACCTAAGTTACAATTAAATCTAACACTACACTATCATTAAATAAATTAAATTAATTAACTACAAATACCTACAATTAAATACAATTAAATAAACTAACTAAAGTACAAAAGATAAAAAAAACTAAGTTACAAAAAATAAAAAAATATTACAAGATTTTTAAGCTAATTACACCTAATCTAAGCCCCCTAATAAAATAACAAACCCCCCCAAAATAAAAAAAATGCCCTACCCTATTCTAAATTACAAAAGTTAACAGCTCTATTACCAGCCCTTAAATGGATATTCCTTTAAGTGACGCCAAGATGGCGTCCCTTGAATTCCGATTGGCTGATAAGATTCTATCTGCCAATCGGAATTAAGGTAGGAAAAATCTGATTGGCTGATGCAATCAGCCAATCAGATTGAAGTTCAATCCCATTGGCTGATCCAACCGATCAGCCAATAGAATGCGAGCTCAATCTGATTGGCTGATTGCATCCATCAGCCAATCAGATTTTTCCTACCTTAATTCCGATTGGCTGATAGAATCCTATCAACCAATCGGAATTTGAGGGACACGATCTTGGATGACGTCACTTAAAGGAATATCCATTCGTCAGGTAGGCGTCTTTGGAAGAGGATGGCTCCGCGTTGGCTCGTTTGAAGAAGGCTCCGCTCCGCTCCGGATGGATGAAGATTGAAGACGCCGCCTGGATGAAGACTTCTATCGGATGGAAGACCTCTTCAGCACCCCTTGGATGATGACGTCGGCCGCTCCGGATGTCCTCTTCTGTTCCATCGGTGGACGGCTGGCTGAAGATGACTCAAGGTAGGGAGATCTTCAGGGGGTTAGTGTTAGGTTTTTGTAAGGGGGGTTTGGGTGGGTTAGAGTAGGGGTATGTAGGTGGTGGGTTTTAATGTTGGGGGGTTGTATTTTTTTTACACGCAAAAGAACTGATTACTTTGGGGCATGCCCTACAAAAGGCCCTTTTAAGGGCTGGTAATAGAGCTGTTAACTTTTGTAATTTAGAATAGGGTAGGGCATTTTTTTATTTTGGGGGGCTTTGTTATTTTATTAGGGGACTTAGATTAGGTGTAATTAGCTTAAAAATCTTGTAATATTTTTTTATTTTTTGTAACTTAGTATTTTTTATTTTTTGTACTTTAGTTAGTTTATTTAATTGTATTTAATTGTAGGTATTTGTAGTTAATTAATTTAATTTATTTAATGATAGTGTAGTGTTAGGTTTAATTGTAACTTAGGTTAGGATTTATTTTACAGGTAAATTTGTATTTCTTTTAGCTAGGTAGTTATTAAATAGTTAATAACTAATAACTATTCTACCTAGGTAAAATAAATACAAAGTGACCTGTAAAATAAATTTAAATCCAAAAATAGCTACAATGTAATTATTAATTACATTGTAGCTATATTAGGGTTTATTTTACAGGTAAGTATTTAGTTTTAAATTGGAATAATTTATTTAATGATAGTGTAGTGTTAGGTGTAATTGGAACTTAGGTTAGGATTTATTTTACAGGTAATTTGTCTTTATTTTAACTAGGTAGCTATTAAATAGTTAATAACTATTTAATAGCTATTGTACCTAGTTAAAATAAATTGAAATTTGCCTGTAAAATAAAAATAAATCCTAAAATAACTACAATATAATTATTATTTAGATTGTAGCTATATTAGGGTTTATTTTAAAGGTAAGTATTTAGTTTTAAATAGGATTAATTTAGTTAATAAGAATAATATTTATTTAGATGTATTTAATTAATATTTAAGTTAGGGGGGTGTTAGGGTTAGGGTTAGACATATGGTTTAGGGGGTTAATAAATTTATTATAGGTGGCGGCGGTGTAGGGGGGGCAGGATAGGGGTTAATAAATTTATTATAGGTGGCGGCGGTGTAGGGGGGGCAGGATAGGGGTTAATAGATATTATGTATGTGGCGGCGGGGTCCGGGAGCGGCAGTTTAGGGGTTAATATAGTTATTATAGTTGCAGCAGGGTGGCGGATTGAAAACCAGGTACGCTGGGCCCGAAAAGTGACGAGCGTACCTGCTAGTTTTTTGATAACTCCCAAAAGTAGTCAGATAGTGCCGAACTTGCGTTCGGAACATCTGGAGTGATGTAAGAATCGATCTGTGTCGGACTGAGTCCGGCGGATCGTTGCTTATGTCACTATATTCTACGTTTGCCGGGCTGTAGTGCTTGATAACTACAGCGAATCAGCCTCGGCACAAATACGCTGCGGAATTCCAGCGTATTTGAGGTTGACGGCTTGATAACTAGAGGCCATTGGCTGCAAGTAATTTTAGAGCACCCCATACAGAGCAAGAAGTCTTGGGTGTGTGAACCACTACTGTACCAAAATTTAAGTAGCAAAGGTTTTTAAGCAGTATTCAAGGTGCTGTAGAACTACCTTACCACACCTTTTTACTTTAAGTTTAGTCTTGTTTGAGAATGAAAAATGACAGAGAGAAGCCAGCGAATCAGCAAAGCCATTATATGGCAACCTGGACATTCCTTTTTTTTTTTTTACTTTTTCTTGTCCTCATCAATGAAATGCGACCATAGCCCTCAAGACAAACTGGTCAGGGGGTTCTCATCTGGTTGCCCTATCAGTCTAATTTACACCCATTGGTCAGAATTGGTATTATTATTATTATTATTATGATTTATTTGTATAACGCCACAAAATTCCATAGCATATACAACAACGGAATAAAAAACATATATTTTGCTTTTGATCTGTTGGTAATAAGAGGGTTAATTATTTTCCTAACTTTTTATTTTATTTTATTTGCAGTAATTATATACCTTCTTAGTTAAGTATGGTTAACATGATTTCCCTTATTCTCAAGATTTATTTTTTACACTTATTAAATTGTTATATAATAAATAATTGTACCCTACTACAAAACCTTGGTGAAGAATGGAGATTGTTATACAAATGAAATACAATAAGTACACTGAACTGAGGAGAAGCATGAAGTCTATCTCATGAATTGAAAGAATTTTGACTACATTGTTCTTGGATATATATTTACTGCGTTTAAATATTCATGTTTCCTTTTTTACAACAGGTATTTTACTTCTATGTATTTGAGGTAATTTTGATGACTGTTAAAATTGCTTCACGTAAGTGACTTAATACAACATGTGCTTTGATGGTATTCAATGGTAATTTTTCTCCAGATGGTATTTTCTCTTATTACTGGAGTGGAGTCAATTACTTTGAAAAAAACATCCAATACAATTTCTTGTGTAGGAGGTAAACTACTATATTATCAAGCAGTTAAAATAAGATTTATTGTCTTTTATATTAATAGATGCCTTTTAGTAAAATCAGTAGCACTACACGGCCTGGATGATTATTACTTCTTCATACATGCCTCTTGTTTAATTTATAAATAGAGAGACACTAAAATACATTTACTGGGTAAACTGTATTAATGTTTAGTATAGTAACAGTACAGATAGTTTGCTTTTTGATTACTATCGGCTAGATTTAGAGTTCTGCGGCCAAAGGTGTGCGTTAGCTGCCCATGCTTTTTTTCCCCCGCACCTTTTAAACACCGATGGTATTTAGAGTTTACAGAAGGGCTGCCTTAGGCTCCAAAAAAGGGAGCGTAGAGCATATTTACCGCCACTGCAACTCTCAATACCAGCGGTGCTTACGGACGCGGCCAGCTTCAAAAACGTGCTTGTGCACGATTCCCCCATAGGAAACAAAGGGGCTGTTTGAGCTGAAAAAAAAACCTAACACCTGCAAAAAAGCAGCGTTAAGCCCCCCTATGGGGAAACACTTCCTAAGTCTGCACCTAACACCCTAACATGAACCCTGAGTCTAAACACCCCTAGCCTTACACTTATTAACCCCTAATCTGCCGCCCCCGCTATCGCTGACCCCTGCATATTATTATTAACCCCTAATCTGCCGCTCCGTACACCGCCTACACCGCCGCAACCTACGTTATCCCTATGTACCCCTAATCTGCTGCCTCTAACACTGCCAACCCCTATATTATATTTATTAACCCCTAATCTGCCGCCCCCAACGTCGCCTCCACCTACCTACAATAATTAACCCCTAATCTGCCGACCGGACCGCACCGCTACTCTAATAAATGTATTAACCCCTAAAGCTAAGTCTAACCCTAACACTAACACCCCCCTAAATTAAATATAATTTAAATCTAACAAAATAAATTAACTCTTATTAAATAAATTACTCCTATTTATAGCTAAATACTTACCTGTAAAATAAACCCTAATATAGCTACAATATAAATTATAATTATATTGTAGCTATTTTAGGATTAATATTTATTTTACAGGCAACTTTGTAATTATTTTAACCAGTTACAATAGCTATTAAATAGTTAATAACTATTTAATAGTTACCTAGTTAAAATAATTACAAAATTACCTGTAAAATAAATCCTAACCTAAGTTACAATTAAACCTAACACTACACTATCAATAAATTAATTAAATACAATACCTACAAATAAATACAATGAAATAAACTAACTAAAGTACAAAAAATAAAAGAACTAAGTTACAAAAAATAAAAAAAATATTTACAAACATTAGAAAAATATTACAACAATTTTAACTAATTACACCTACTCTAAGCCCCCTAATAAAATAACAAAGACCCCCAAAATAAAAAAATGTCCTACCCTATTCTAAAATTAAAATAGAAAAGCTCTTTTACCTTACCAGCCCTGAAAATGGCCCTTTGCTGGGCATGCCCCAAAGAATTCAGCTCTTTTGCCTGTAAAAAAAAACATACAATACCCCCCCCAACATTACAACCCACCACCCACATACCCCTAATCTAACCCAAACCCCCCTTAAATAAACCTAACACTAAGCCCCTGAAGATCTCCCTACCTTGTCTTCACCACGCCGGGTTCACCGATCGATCCAGAAGAGCCTCCGATGTGTTGATCCAAGCCCAAGCGGGGGGCTGAAGATGTCCATGATCCGGCTGAAGTCTTCTTCCAAGCGGGAGCTGAAGAGGTCCATGATCCGACTGAAGTCTTCTATCAAGCGGCATCTTCAATCTTCTTTCTTCCGGATCCATGTAGTTCATCCCGCCGACGTGGAACATCCATCTTCACCGATGACTTCCCGACGAATGACGGTTCCTTTAAGGGACGTCATCCAAGGTGGCGTCCCTCAAATTCCGATTGGCTGATAGGATTCTATCAGCCAATCGGAATTAAGGTAGGAAAATTCTGATTGGCTGACTCCATCAGCCAATCAGATTCAAGTTCAATCCGATTGGCTGATCTAATCAGCCAATCAGATTGAGCTTGCATTCTATTGGCTGATCGGAACAGCCAATAGAATGCGTTCTCAATCTGATTGGCTGATTGGATCAGCCAATCGGATTGAACTTGAATCTGATTGGCTGATTCCATCAGCCAATCAGAATTTTCCTACCTTAATTCCGATTGGCTGATAGAATCCTATCAGCCAATCGGAATTCGAGGGACGCCATCTTGGATGACGTCCCTTAAAGGAACCGTCATTCGTCGGGAAGTCGTCGGTGAAGATGGATGTTCCACGTCGGCGGGATGAACTACATGGATCCGGAAGAAAGAAGCTTGAAGATGCCGCTTGATAGAAGACTTCAGTCGGATCATGGACCTCTTCAGCTCCCGCTTGGATGAAGACTTCAGCTGGATCATGGACATCTTCAGCCCCCCGCTTGGGCTTGGATCAAGACATCGGAGGCTCTTCTGGATCGATCGGTGAACCCGGCGTGGTGAAGACAAGGTAGGGAGATCTTCAGGGGCTTAGTGTTAGGTTTATTTAAGGTGGGTTTGGGTTAGATTAGGGGTATGTGGTTGGTGGGTTGTAATGTTGGGGGGGGGTATTGTATGTTTTTTTTTACAGGCAAAAGAGCTGAATTCTTTGGGGCATGCCCCGCAAAGGGCCATTTTCAGGGCTGGTAAGGTAAAAGAGCTTTTCTATTTTAATTTTAGAATAGGGTAGGGCATTTTTTTATTTTGGGGGTCTTTGTTATTTTATTAGGGGGCTTAGAGTAGGTGTAATTAGTTTAAAATTTGTTTGTAAATATTTTTTTATTTTTTGTAACTTAGTTCTTTTTTATTTTTTGTACTTTAGTTAGTTTATTTCATTGTATTTATTTGTAGGTATTGTATTTAATTTATTTATTGATAGTGTAGTGTTAGGTTTAATTGTAGATAATTGTAGGTATTTTATTTAATTCATTTATTGATAGTGTAGTGTTAGGTTTAATTGTAACTTAGGTTAGGATTTATTTTACAGGTAATTTTGTAATTATTTTAACTAGGTAACTATTAAATAGTTATTAACTATTTAATAGCTATTGTACCTGGTTAAAATAATTACAAAGTTGCCTGTAAAATAAATATTAATCCTAAAATAGCTACAATATAATTATAATTTATATTGTAGCTATATTAGGGTTTATTTTACAGGTAAGTATTTAGCTTTAAATAGGAATAATTTATTTAATAAGAGTTATTTTATTTCATTAGATTTAAATTATATTTAACTTAGGGGGGTGTTAGGGTTAGGGTTAGAATTAGCTTTAGGGGTTAAAAAATTTATTAGAGTAGCGGTGAGGTCCGGTCGGCAGATTAGGGGTTAATGCTTGAAGTTAGGTGGCGGCGATGTTAGGGAGGGAAGATTAGGGGTTAATACTATTTATTATAGGGTTATTGAGGCGGGAGTGAGGCGGATTAGGGGTTAATACATTTATTATAGTAGCGGTGAGGTCCGGTCGGCAGATTAGGGGTTAATAAGTGTAGACAGTTGGAGGTGACGTTGGGGGCGGCAGATTAGGGGTTAGTAAATATAATATAGGGGTCGGCGGTGTTAGGGGCAGCAGATTAGGGGTACATAGGGATAGCGTAGGTGGCGGCGGTGTGCGGTCGGCAGATTAGGGGTTAAAAATTTTTAATAGAGTGGCGGCGATGTGGGGGGACCTCGGTTTAGGGGTACATAGGTAGTTTATGGGTGTTAGTGTACTTTAGAGCACAGTAGTTAAGAGCTTTATGAACCGGCGTTAGCCCAGAAAGCTCTTAACTCCTGACTTTTTTCTGCGGCTGGAGTTTTGTCGTTAGATTTCTAACGCTCACTTCAGCCAAGACTCTAAATACCGGCGTTAGAAAGATCCCATTGAAAAGATAGGATACGCAAATGGCGTAGTGGGATCTGCGGTATGGAAAAGTTGCAAAGTGAGCGTTAGACCCTTTAATGACTGACTCCAAATACCAGCGGGCGTTAAAAACCAGCGTTAGGAGCCTCTAACGCTGGTTTTGACGGCTACCGCCAAACTCTAAATCTAGCCGAATGTTTTTTGCGCCATATCAATTCACAAAAAATGTAGCATTGTATGATTAGAGAGACATTAAATGGATACTAAACCCTTTTTTTCCATTAATGATTCAGATAGAACATGCAATTTTAAGCAACTTTCTTATTTACTCCTAGCATAAATTTGTCTTCGTTCTCTTGCTATCTTTATTTAAAAAGTAGGAATGTGAAGCTTAGGAGCCAGCCCATTTTAGGTTCAGCCTGGATAGCGCTTGCTTATTGGTGACTACATTCAGCCAACCAATAAGCAAGCATAACCCAGGTTCTGAACCAAAAATGGGCCGGCTCCTAGGCTTTACATTCTTGCTTTTTAAATAAAGATAGCAAGAGAATGAAGAAAAATTGATAATAGGAGTAAATTATAAAGTTGCTTAAAATTGCCTGCTCTATCTGAATCATTAAAGAAAAAATTTGGGTTTCGTATCCCTTTAAAGAGTCGTTGTAGTGCAAAACTCACGTGCTGTAATGCAGTAAAGCATGTTATTTTTGCACTGCTCACACTGGAATTGTATGTGTTTAACCTCCATAAAGGGGTTAAACAGATAGATAAAGTCCTTTTCAGGAGCCACAGAACAGAACCACAGGCATATCTTGGGTAGGGGGCACATCAGGAGGGTGGGATCATGGGCATTGCGCAAGCAGTCTCTTAAAACCAGTACAACAAAAGGTTGTGGGTTTGTAGCAGGCCAGACCTCCACAACCTATGACAATCTTGCAGTATGCAGGGCGGTTGTAGATTATGGAGCAAGGCCCTCACCCCCATGCATTATTTTGTTTTGTTTAACTGTTATTTTATCTTTATTTCTTTTTTACCAAGATTGAGTGTCATTTTGATTTACCCAGCGCTACGGAATTGCATTGCTTTACAAGTAAATTATAATTATCCTGTATAGAGGCTAGGATTGCCTGCTGTTATGTGCTGCTGTTAGGTGTTTCTAACCAATACTAGGATTAATTGCTATTGTTTATTTAAACTGGGGTAGAAACAACACATTGTGACTGGACACTGTAAGACAAAACATTGGCATTTAGAAATCCATGGCCACTATAGGGGAGCAATTTCCTTTTCATTGATGCTATAGGCAACTTTATATTGGTTTGTGTACTGAACATTTATGGTAGATGGAGGAAACAAACTTATATATTAGTTTTATATAAAGGGTTTGCTTTGGGGTTTGACATTGCAATATGGAAGTAATAGTTACAGGAGAGACTTGACTTACAAGAGAGACTATCTGCATACATGTAGGTACACATCCAGAAATCCAAAATCCAGAATTATAGAGAAATCTAGATTTAATGGTTAATATTTCTTTAAAAATAAAATTATTAGAAATTACCATTTTTCAACACCAGTAGGTCAGAATATTTTCTGTCTGCGTCTCTTGTTTATATTCTAAAATGCAAGTGATAGTCTATATGTATTTTAAACAATGACTACAACCTTTCTGATTACAGTACTGTATTATCTTTCTAATGGTACTATGTATATACAAGTATTAAATTGCTCACACATTCTTTTGGTTTCATGTATAAGCTGTATAATGACATGTAAATACTGACTAAATGGCATAACATATTGTTGTTTACACTTTGTCCCATTTTACAGAAGCAAATATACAAATATTCTGAAGATCAAAACCTTTTCCAGGTCCTGAGTAGTCACATAATTAATAAGCCAAACAGGAAGACTTCACTTAAATAAACATTTTGTTTACGTCTATGTATATTTCAAGATGGCGGCATAAGAGGTAGAAGCAAAAGAAGCTGTTAGGGGTAATATGAACCTGATGGCAGCCATCTTGTTCCTCGCAGCCATTTTAGAATGAATAGACTTTATTATACTGGGTTATTATGCAGTGAGAATGTTATGCATGTTATGAGTTTCTTTAGCTATTCGGCCTTGCCAATGTACCCTGGCCTAACGCCTAGAAGTAAGATAGCATAAGATAATGTAAACAAGAGGCTTTCGACACTTGGTTGTCTCTGCAGATGGTAGTTTGTTATGACTCTGTAAATATTGTTATGAGAAACTCATGTTCTAGCTTTTCCATGTATTTCTGCTCTGTATAACTGTGTAATATGACGCGGTCCAAACGTGTCATCCCCTTAACCCTATGTGCTGTCTCTGTACGCTATAAGACATGATTACAATGTTCAATAAACATGAATAGCTTTGGATCATAATGCTGCGTGGTCTGAATCTGTTCAGGGAGCTCCTTATCAGATAACTCTGCATCTGCCTCTCGTGGTACCGTAGGCCCCAGGCTTTGGTCTGCGCTGACACCCCCCCGTTGGATTATACACCTTACAATTCTTGGTGTCAGGATAGTGGAATTCGCAGAGGGTAAGTTATCGTGGTTTTATTACGCTGCTTTCCTTCTGTGAATTTGAACCTAAATTTAATTGTTTGTATTTTTAAAAGGTGTAATATATGATATAAGGTTAAAGGGGTTCCTGTGGTTGAAGCACAGGTTTGCGGAGGTTAAAGTCCTGCCGGCAGTTGTGATACCCCTCCAGACAGGTAATCAGTCCTGTGCTGGGACACGACAGGTATTGTGAGTCCTGTCGGTGATAAGCGCGCAAGTAATATATGAATGCCAGTTGACGGGAGGTTCTTTTAAGATAAGGTCCCCCGGGCGAACTTGGCAGTGACGTGAGTAAGTCTCATGTGTGTTGAAGTTTCCCTGATTTATTCCGTTATAGAGTTTTGGTATCCACTTGAGGCTGGTGTTGCTATCTGAAGCTTTGCTTTTGCTTATTTTGCTTTGTTTATTGTGCTGTGCATAGAACATATTAAGTGATTGTGCATTTTATTATTGCTGCTGCTAATATCGCTGTAATTATTTTTGTGTAACAATGGGGTCTGCACACAGCAAAAAATGTGATAAAAATGCTGATCAGAAATGTAATATTAAGTACAAGACTGTGCAGCGTGTACCATCCAGTGCTGGTAAAAATACTGTGCGTGTTACAAATCCTAAGCCAGTTAAAGGGGAAACTCCAAAAGACTTTGTAGCTAGAATTGCAGGACAATATTATGTAATTCCATTTGTGGATAACATGAGTGGGTGGAGCGAATCCTTGTTCCCTCAGGAGCAAAATCCGTTCCCCCGTATAGGCTCCTTCTGTGAACCGCATGTAACTATGATAAGAGGGATGTGTTTAAAGGATCCTGCTTATAAGGGACCAGAGGGCGATCCTAAATGGGATAAGAAATACATGAAGGAATGTGGAGAGGTTTGGATAAAGCTGTCTGTGTTTTGGACTGAATGCAATATCCTGCCTCCACCATATCTGGCTGTGCCCACGGCATCAGCGGCTGTGCCCATACCATCAGCCGCCGTGCCCACGGCACCGGCATTGCCCCCACCTGCCCCGACACTTCCTCCGCCTCATCCATCTGCACTTTACCCTTCGTTGTCTGTGCTTAAGAAAGCACACAGCGTCAAGGAGATAGAGCAGCTGGAAGATGTTGCTGTTGCCACTTTAAGTGCTAGAAAAGGGTTAACTGGTTCTCTTCAGAGCAGTACAGATGCAGGAATGTCTGAAGGGGAGGGGGAGAGAGTGGAATGTCGGGCTCCTGGTAGTGTAAAGAAATTAGCTCTCACATTCCCTAACAGTGTGGGCAGAGAAGGGGGGTTGCAGGGAGCTGCAAAGACATCTAAAGCTGTAAAAGCTGTGAAGGCTGTGAAAACTGCAGCTGTCACAGGTCCCAGTCCTATAGGGAAGCATACGAGATCACACACGCAGGGAGCAGACACTGATTTAGAGGATGATGTGAACATAGAAGCACCGTTTTTTATAATCGGGGACCAGACGATGATTCGTTCTCCCGACACAGACCGCTTGATGGATTGGGCATTAAAATGTCCTGATCCTGTAAAGCATCCGATGGGAGCAATAACTTATCTTAGACGGGTGACTAGAGATATGTGTCTGGGTGGTCCAGACTACAGGTTTTTGTTGAATGTGATCACTAAATACACAGATGTGAATTTTACTGAAGTGTGCAAGTTCCTGGATACTAAGTATGATGTTCCAGTGAATGATGATTATGTCTGGAGAGATGCGGCTGTTGTGAGTGTAATGTGGGAAGATGTTGAGAAATTCTTTAAAAGTCAGCATGGTGATCGTAAAGATATTACGAAAGCTGGTGCATGTAAGCAAAAGAAGGGTGAACAGGTGTCTGATTTTCTGAAGAGGTTTGGTGATTGTTGGCGACAGGAATGTTGTTTGGGTACGCAAGGAGAGTTGGCACAACTGTATGTGCAACACTTGTTGAATAATATGCATTCGCAAACTGCGCAATTGGTGAGACAGACAATTTCAGGTATTCATGCAATGAAAGTGGAAGAATTTGAAAAGGCTATAAGAGAGAAAGATGCAGCAGATGTTTTTCGTGTGTATAATGAGAAAGGTCAGGAGAGTATGTTTAATGCGTCGGGTAACAGGAGAGGAAGAAAGCAGAATAGAGGGCAGAATAGAAGCTTTCGAGGAAGGGGAAGAGACAGATTTCAGTGGAACGGTGATAGGAGACAAGAGGCACATAACTCCACAGACAGATCTTGCTGGAATTGTGGGTCTTATGATCATTGGCAGCAGGACTGCCCACAGCCTAGAAGGGATAGAAATGATCAGTATGGTGGGAATAATAATTCCTCCCAGAATCCCAGCAATACTCCCAGATATCAGATACCCTGGACTCCTTCCCAGAATCAGAATAGTACCCGCTAGGATTGCCAGCAGAGGGGACTGCTCACATGTTATACTGCTCAGTTGTCGTATCATTGGCAAGATTTACCCTTAATGTCTTTAGTTGTGCAAGGTGTCCCACATGATTTTTTGGTAGATACCGGAGCAACTAAATCTAGCATTTCTGCTAGAGAATACAATGGGCCAGTGACTAATACATGTGAAAAATCTGTTGGCATTACAGGAGTCCCAATTTCGTGTCCCAGGACGCCTCCTTTGGAGGTGTATCCAAATGACAGCCCTTCAAACAGATTTGTTTATGCTTTTCGCATAATACCCAATAGTCCTGTTAATTTGCTTGGAAGGGATTTAATGGCTAAGATGCAAATGTCTGTTAACATTGATTGCAAGGGAGGATTGCATGTTGACACTCCCTGGGATTCAGTTCCGTTGCTGTATGCAGCTGATCCTGAACCTGCCCTTACTAAACAGTTGTACCTTGATAAACTCAGTTTACAGACTCTTGAGAATGTGTTTGAGTATGCCTCACACCCTGACAAAGTTGTGACACAAGCTTTTTACAGACCTTGGATTACTGACCATGTTGAGAAAGAGATGTGGAAAGCACCAGTTAATGCAGTTGTACTTACACCAGATACAGTTTATGTGCAAACACCAGAACATTTGTGGACCTGGAAATATGGCAGGAATATTGTAAAAGATCCTAAGGTTATACCTGTACAATTAGAGCCAGATGCATTCACACATGCTTCACATGTCACTAATGATGTGCCAGAGGCACTTGAGGAGTTAAAGCAGAGTTTATGGGCCACTGGATTTAATGATCCAGGTTTCATTTCATGCACACCATATAAAGCCACTCTCAAACCAGGCGCTAAACCTGTATACATTAAGCAGTACCCTTTGTCTAAGGAAAAGGAACAGGGAATAGCTCCTGTAATTAAGGACCTATTGTCTAAGAAAGTTATTAGACGCACACTGTCACCATACAATACACCTATCAATCCTGTTCCTAAACCTGGAGGTACAGAATACAGATTTACACAAGACTTGCGAGCAGTAAATGCTCTGGTGCAGCCACTTGCACCGATAGTGCCAGATGTTAATGCTATTTTAACATACCACCCTTAAAAAATTATACCATGTAGCCATCTCTCACCTTGTTATTTGGGTTACATATTCCCAGCATTAAGTATTCATGACACACTCCCTAATGCTAAACTGCGAACACGTAGAGCTTCTGATTTTACAGTTAAGACTAGTACTGCCGAGATAGCTACTGCATCTTGGTTTCCTACCGCAGCTGTCATGCGCTTATATTATAAGCTTAATTTGTTTGCTACACTGGTAGATGCAGCTTTTAATTCCACTGCAGACGCTATAGAGTCCTTAACTATGCGACAAGAGCAGATCGCTCAGACTGCTCTCCAGAATCGTATGGCTTTAGATTATTTGCTAGCAGCAGAAGGAGGAGTATGTAAGCGCATAGGTTCTTCTTGCTGTGTTTTTATCTGGAACAACACTGGTAGAATACACCATGATCTTGACACTTTGCATGACATTCAATCACACATACGTAAGCAGCCGACAGGTCTCTTTGATGGTATAGATTGGACCTTTGGTCTGAGTTCCTGGCTAGGAGCTCTTGGTATGAAAATTTTAATGGGTTTTGCATTTCTTCTTTTTCTGTTTCTTGCTTTCTTTTTCATATATAAGCTTACTGTGTGTTTGATTAATAAGCTTACCAGTACTCATGCTAACCCTCACCATTCCTTTTTCCATAATGTTACCGCTCAGCCATCTCGCTATAAGGTTCTTTATATTCGTTAAGTTGTTTTAGTTTTTATGTTATTCTGTTAGAATAAAAGGGTGGTATGTTAGGGGTAATATGAACCTGATGGCAGCCATCTTGTTCCTCGCAGCCATTTTAGAATGAATAGACTTTATTATACTGGGTTATTATGCAGTGAGAATGTTATGCATGTTATGAGTTTCTTTAGCTATTCGGCCTTGCCAATGTACCCTGGCCTAACGCCTAGAAGTAAGATAGCATAAGATAATGTAAACAAGAGGCTTTCGACACTTGGTTGTCTCTGCAGATGGTAGTTTGTTATGACTCTGTAAATATTGTTATGAGAAACTCATGTTCTAGCTTTTCCATGTATTTCTGCTCTGTATAACTGTGTAATATGACGCGGTCCAAACGTGTCATCCCCTTAACCCTATGTGCTGTCTCTGTACGCTATAAGACATGATTACAATGTTCAATAAACATGAATAGCTTTGGATCATAATGCTGCGTGGTCTGAATCTGTTCAGGGAGCTCCTTATCAGATAACTCTGCATCTGCCTCTCGTGGTACCGTAGGCCCCAGGCTTTGGTCTGCGCTGACACCCCCCCGTTGGATTATACACCTTACAGAAGCAAAATAACTTATTGAGTTTAATTCCCTCTAAAGTGGTAACATTTCTCTATTTATATTTTATATTTACATTATTTCTTGATTATACCACACCAAGTTATTAATTTGAAAACTTACATCATTTATTGCTTGGTTGCATTTAGGGTTGATTATATGAACTCAGTTGTACTTGAAGTAAAATGACTTTTTAGTAGACGTGCATTTCGTTTCGGCAGAATTTCGTTTTTGGCCGAATTTTGACCGATTCGGAGATTCAAATGCATCCATATTTCTGAATCGGCACCATAACTAAAATTCCGAAAAATTTGAAAATTAATAAATCAGTTTCCGAATTTTCGGATCTATTATTGATATTTAGAATTTTTCATTGTTCTAATCTAAACCACAGTTCCTCGTCATGGGGGGTTGTAATGTTAGAGGGTGTTGGTTTTTATTTTTTTGCAAAAGAGCTGTTAGGTTTTAGGGCAATGCCCTACAAAATGCCATTTTAAGGGCCCTTGGTAATTTATTATAGATTAAGGTTTTTTTATTTTGGGGTGTTTTTTTTTAAAACGGGGTTTTATTTTTTTTGGGGATAATTTAATTTGTTATTTTTTGTAATGGTAGTTTTTTTTAATTTTTTTTAATTTTAGTGTTTATTATTTTTTGTAATTGTAGTTTTAATTTTTAAGCAATGTTAGTTTTTTTTATTTTTAGTAATGTTAGGTTTTTTATTTTTAGTAATGTTTGGTTTTATTAGTGTAAGCTTAGGTTTTATTTTTATTTCACAGTTAAGTTTGTAGTTATTTTAACTAGGTAGTTAGTAAATAGTTATATTCTAGCTAGCTTAGGTTTTATTTTTATTTCACAGGTAAGTTTGCATTTTTTTTAAATAGGTATTTAGTTAATAATTGTAACTTTAATTTAGGTCTATTTTAATTATGTTAAAGTTACGGGGTGTTAGGTTTAAGGGTCAATAGGTTTAGTTAGTGTCGGCGTTGTTTGGGAATGGTGGAATAGGGGTTAATAGGTTTAGTTAGTGTCGGCGATGTCGGGGAACTGTGGTTTAGGCATTAATAGCTTTATTTAGTAATTTAGTTAGTGTCGGCGATGTCGGGGAACTGCGGTTTGGGGGTTAATAGGTTTAGGTAGTGTTGGCGATGTGGGGGACGGCGATTTAGGGGTTACTAGGTTTAGTTAGTGTCGACTATGTATGGGGACGGCGGTTTAGGGGTTAATAGCTTTATTTAGTGTCTGCGATGTGGGTGGCGGCAGCAGTTTTAGATAATTTTGTTTTGGCAATTGTCGGCATATTAGTTATGTTTAGTTAAATCATTTTTTCAGATCCTTTTATTTTTTTCGGATCCATTATTTATTTATATGCATTATTCTATTCTAAACTTCAGAATAGACTAATGCATATGAATAAAGAATGGATCCGAAAAAAACAATGAATCCGAAAATATTATTTAACTTAACATAACTAATTTGCCGAAACAATTTTTTTTTAAACTTAACTAAAATAATGTGCCGAAACAAAATTATTTATTTAATTAATGAAAACGAAACAAAACAATTTTTTTAGAATTGCACATGTCTAGACAATTACTCCCTACTGTCATGAGATATGACATACTTTTGGCAATTAATAAATGTAAGAAGGAGCAGAGGGTGTCTTTGCAAATAAATCCAAAACACTTCTGACCGTACAGGTAATTTCTTATTTTGTATATAAAAAATATATTCAAGTTTAAAAACAGTTTTATCAGACCGTAACAATATATCAACAACAATTAATAGCAATGTTTGTGGCAACAGTGTATCTGTGTCAGTTTAAACAGCAAACTTATGTCAGTATATACAGCACAGATTATATAGCACAGATTTCCTTTTAAATCACTAGAACTTCCATGTATTCCAAAAGGTATTAAGCATAAAAGAACAATATCTTTAAAGAACAATATGTTAAAAAACAGGAACTTCTCCCTTTAGACTTGCTAGTGTTACTTAAAATTAGCACCTTTATAAAAAAGGTTTTACCACCTTAATTCAAAAGAGCCTCATTGCTCATAGATATTTGTATTTTCAAATCTGTTTCAGACAATACGATATATACTTGTAAGCCTAGATAAGTTCTCTATGGACCTTTTAATATCAGTTTCCAAAAACTTTGCTGTTCAGTCCCAAATGTCACTATGTGACTGTCTCAGCAGCTTTCCAAACCAGCTTTATTTATAACAGCTTCGCAGACCAGCCTTGCTGCGTGTAGAAAAAAGAGCCTCTTGGCCAGCAAATGTATTACCCAGACCAGATCAATTTTACCTCTCCAGCAGCAGGATCACAGTCCCTCATTAGAAGGAAAAGGAGAACTCAAACTTTCAAAGCGCTTTCTAATCCACAGCTCTCAGCGTTTTCACATCTCTGCTGTTCAGTTCAGTTCACCTGCTGGCGTGATTATGAGATGCGGTCGGTCAGCTGAACTTTGGCTTTGCTCTGATTTATCCAAGAGGCGATCTCTCAGTTTAAGGCTTTTTTTCCTTGATATCGTTTGTCACAGAGTTTAAAAGTATTCTCAGGTATAGTTTCAAGTGGCACCCCACAGCAATTCAACGTGTTTCGCCCAATGTCTAGGGCTTTATCAAGATGAGTTTCCTGTGTATGGGGCCAGTCTTTTATACCATTTAATTCCCTGTGATTGGTTGCCACTTTGAAGGTGGATTATTTAAAGTAGATTTTTTAATTGTTGTACGTAGAGTATTTAAGGTGGTGTTTATAAATGTACTCCTATCTTAAGAGTCATAACAATTACTCACAATTAAACAGTTATTATCAAACAATATGTTTATATTCTTAAGATGTATAAGGCTTTACACCCTCAAATTCCATATTGTCAATCCTCAATATTAAAACAATTAAATACTATCCCTTTTGGCAGATATCTTAACTTTATAATCCTACATCTCCTTCTAAAGGGAACATATGAAGGATAAATGATAATATATATATATATATATATATATATATATATATATATATATATATATATATATGAAAAAATAGGGAGATATATAAATATACTTATGAGACTATGTCTAATCCCAGATTATAGGAACTTACTTACATCTATTTCTGAGTTAAGTCCCTTTGGTTGTAGGGTTCTCATTTTATATATTAGCTCCGCCTCCTTATATAATAATTTGTCCTCAAAACTGCCCCCTCTCCAGTTTGGCTTCACTTTCTGGATACCCCAAAATATTAGATGTTTGCAGTTATTATTATGAACGTCCTTAAAATGCTTATATATATCATTTTCCTTCTTACCGCTTTTTATACAACTTAACTGCTACCTAATCCTCTCTCTCTCAAAGTGCGTGTAGTTTCCCCCAAATACTGCATTTTACAAGAACATTCAATCAAATAAATCAATCCTTTGTCTGTGCATCTAATTGTATCTTTTATATCAAATTTCTCCCCTGTCATTGTAGACACAAAGCTCTTAATTTTTGTTGTATATTGGCAAGATTTACATGTATAACATGGGAAAAAAAACATTTACTTTCTCTCCATATAAGTCCCTACGGTGTGGGATTTTGTTTTCCTTCCTAAACTCACTAGGAGCAAATATATTTTTCAAGTTTTTTGCTTTCCTAAAGATCATTTGTGGATATGGGGTGATCTTATCTCCTATATACGGGTCTCCTTTAATTAAATGCCAGTGTTTCCTAAGAATCTTATTTATACATTTATGGTCACTGTTATAATTAGTGATGAATGGGGTATCAATATATTTGTCATTTTCAGATTTATTTAGACTTTTATTTTTTGATTTATTAATTCTTTTCAATCTATTTCAATTGCTTTTATTACTGTGGTTTGTATTATATTATCTTTATAACCTCTTTCATTAAATTTTCTCTCCAAAATTTGTACTTGATCATTATAGTCTGTTAATTTAGTACAGTTTTTTTCTTATTCTAAGAGTTTGACCATAGGGTATATTTTCTTTTCATTTCCTTAAATGGCAACTCTCTCCATGAATATAACTGTGTGCATCCACTTTTTTAAAATGGGTGCACGTGGTAAGGTCCACATCTTCCAATTTAATTTCTAGATCCAAATATACAATCATCTTTTCACTATACATGTATGTTAGACGTATGCCCATCATTTGTGTTAACATATTTTCCAAGGAAGGGATATCCCCTTTCCATGGGATCAAAATATAATCTATAAATCTTTTATAAAGGACCAGGTTCCCCCCAAACTCATATGAATTAAGGAAAAATCATCCCATCTTCCCATGAAGAGATTCGCATAGCTTGGGACGAACCTGGTCCCCATTGCTGTTCCTTTTATTTGGTTGTAGAAAACATTATTGAATGAAAAATAATTATGCTTCAATATAAACTTGAGAGTTGTATGATAAAAGAATTGAAACATAAAACTGAAACAATGTTTCTGGATAAATATATAGAACTTAAAATAGCCCCTAGAGGTTTAAGATTACAAAAAAATTGTACCTTCAATTTAGAAGAGGACTTAAAGAAAGAGTGGGATAACACACTAGAAAATACATCTTTGAATTTATTGGAAATTCTGAAAAAATCAAGGAATAGAGTGTTGGAAATACTAAACAAAGAGATTATAGATAATAAAAATAATATACAAAGTATGAAAGAAAAACGGGAATATAAAGAATGCCAAAGTTCTATTTTAAAAAACTTATGGGAGGTTAAATCAGAACTATTAAAAAGAAAATGGAGTAAAATAAGAAGGGATAACGAAGATTATAAAAATAAGAATGAGAACATATCTAATATACAAACACAAAATAAGAAGGAAAACACTGTACAATTGAATAAACCTAGTGAAACAGAAAATGTCAGGGAACAAAGAGTGGAGAAGAACGATATACAATGGGAATGGAAAAGTAAAAAAGAAAGTAATAGAAACTATAATGTTAGATCAGATTATAATAGACAAGAGGATAGAATGGACTATTGGAGGGAACGTCACATTACAGATAATCCAAGCTTTCAGACTAGAAATAGAGAAGTAAGAACCAATAGAGGATATAGGGAATATGGAGGGAGAAGAGATAAAATGTTTAATAGATTTAGACCCCTACAAGATTTAAACCCAGAAGAAAATCATCATAATCATTACGAGCAATATTTTTTAGGAGAGAGCCCTCTGAGGAAGGGCACCTCAACAAATTTGAGAGAGAAGAAAAAGAGGAAAGAGCAAGGTATTTAGAGACACCAATAAACACAAGAAGAGAGGCAGTAGGGGGAAGGGGAATAAGAGACTGGCAAAGGAACCATTGGTAAAGGATGAAGTAACTTCAGGGATATTTAATTTGAGTAGAAAAAATCTAACAAAAGATGGAGAAAAGATTTTGAATTTAGGTTTAACCTATGCACCTACTGCGCGTTTGAATACATTTGAGACACACATTCACATCAAAAAATTTGTGAGAAATGTAACCCTAATTTTTTTTTTATAAAACACCCTATAGAAAGTATAAGTGCACAAAGAAACACTTCAACAAGTAAGTTTGTACACACAAATTTAAAAAGAAAATCACACTTATCCAGTTAACGAGAAGGGATGGAATCTAGAACTTTTTGAAACTCTAGTACTGAAAGACTTAGAAGAAACCACTTTGAAAGAAAAAGTTAAATATAATCTAAACAAAAGTGAAAGAGATATTATCAAAAATATCCAAAAAGATAAGAACATCATCATTAAACCTGCGGATAAGGGCGGAGGGGTGGTAGTAATGGACAACCCAAATTATATAAAGGAAGCCAACAGGTTATTAGATGACAAAGAAACATACGTAAAACTTAAAAATGACCCTACTGATATGTATAAAAAAAGAGTAATGGTGATAATTGATAAGGCTAAAACCATAGGGGTAATTAATCACAGAGAATTTAAGTACCTAACCCCATTAAATTAAAAAATTCCTGTGTTCTATTTTCTCCCAAAAATTCATAAAACCCTTATAGACCCCCCAGGGAGACCAATAATTTCAAGGATAGATTCATTGAGTGCAAATCTATCACAGTATGTTGATAGATTCCTCCACAAATATGTGAGATAATTGCCTTCATATGTGAAGGATTCCACAAATATTATTCAACTTTTAGAAACTGTACAAAATAAAAGTCCTCTTATCTTAGCCACTTGTGATGTAACCTCCTTATACACGAATATTGCACATATTTTGGGAATGGAATCCTTAAAGTACTATTTGGAAAAAGACAAAAAATTGGATATATTACAAAAACAATTCATAGTGGACAGTGTGGAGTTTATATTGAAACATAATTATTTTTCTTTCAATAATGTTTTCTACAACCAAATAAAATGAACAGCAATGGGGACCAGGTTTGCCCCAAGCTATGCAAATCTCTTCATGGGAAGATGAAAGGATTTTTTTCCTTAATTCATATGAGCTTGGGGGGAACCTGGCCCTTTATAAAAGATTTATAGATGATATTTTGATCCTATAGAAAGGGGATGTCTCTTCCTTGGAAAAATATGTTAACACAAATGAATAACAATGATCAGGGCATAAATCTAACATACACGTATAGTGATAAGATGATTGTATATTTGGATCTAGAAATTAAATTGGAAGATGGGGACCTTACCACGTGCACCCATTTTAAAAAAGTGGATGCAAACAGTTATATTCATGGAGAGAGTTGCCATTTAAGGAAATAGAAAGAAAATATACCCTATGGTCAAAATCTTAGAATAAGAAAAAAACTGTACTAACTTAACAGACTATAATGATCAAGTACAAATTTTGGAGAGAAAATTTAATGAAAGAGGTTATAAAGATAATATAATACAAACAGCAGTAACAAAAGCAAGGGAAATAGATCGAAAAGAATTAATAAAATCAAAAAATAAAAGTCTAAATAAACCTGAAAATGACAAATATATTGATACCCCATTTATCACTAATTATAACAGTGACCATTAATTTATAAATAATATTCTTAGGAAACACTGGCATTTAATTAAAGGAGACCCGTATATAGGAGATAAGATCACCCCATATCCACAAATGATCTTTAGGAAAGCAAAAAAACTTGAAAAATATATTTGCTCCTAGTGAGTTTAGGAAGGAAAACAAAATCCCACACTGTAAGGACTTATATAAAGAGAAAGTAAATGTTATTTTTCCATGTTATACATGTAAATCTTGCCAATATACAACAAAAATTAAGAGCTTTGTGTCTACACAGACAGGGGAGAAATTTTATATAAAAGATACAATTAGATGCACAGACAAATGATTGATTTATTTGATTGAATGTTCTTGTAAAATGCAGTATTTGGGAGAAACTGCACACACTTTGAGAGAGAGGATTAGGGAGCACTTAAATTGTATAAAAAACGGTAAGAAGGAAAATTATATATATAAGCATTTTAGGGAAGTTCATAATAATAACTGCAAACATCTGAAATTTTGGGGTATCCAGAAACTGAAGCCAGACTGGAGAGGGGGCAGTTTTGAGGACAAATTATTATATAAAGAGGCGGCGCTAATATATAAAATGAGAACCCTACAACCAAAGGGACTTAACTCAGAAATAGATATAAATAAGTTCATATAATTTGGGATTAGACATAGTCTCATAAGTATATTTATATATCTCCCTATTTTTTATATATATACAGTGTATATATTTTATCATATATCCTTCATATGTTCCCTTTAGAAGGAGATGTAGGATTATAAAGTTAAGATATCTGGCAAAAGGGACAGTATTTAATTGTTTTAATGTTGAGGATTGACAATATGAAATTTGAGGGTGTAAAGCCTTATAAATCTTAAGACTATAAACATATTGTTTGATAATAACTGTTTAATTGTGAGTAATTGTTATGACTCTTAAGATAGGAGTAAAATTATAAATAAGACCTTAAATACTCAACGTACAACAATTAAAAAATCCACCTTAAATAATCCACCTTCAAAGTGGCAACCAATCACAGGGAATTAAATGGTATAAAAGACTGGCCCCATACACAGGAAACTCATCTTGATAAAGCCCTAGACATTGGGCGAAACACGTTGAATTGCTGTGGGGTGCCACTTGAAACTATACCTGAGAATACTTTTAAACTCTGTGACAAACGATATCAAGGAAAAAAAGCCTTAAACTGAGAGATCGCCTCTTGGACCAATCAGAGCAAAGCCAAAGTTCAGCTGACCGACCGCATCTCATAATCACGCCAGCAGGTGAACTGAACTGAACAGCAGAGAAGTGAAAACGCTGAGAGCTGTGGATTAGAAAGCGCTTTGAAAGTTTGAGTTCTCCTTTTCCTTCTAAGGAGGGACTGTGATCCTGCTGCTGGAGAAGTAAAATTGATCCGATCTGGGTAATACATTTGCTGGCCAAGAGGCTCTGTTTTCTACACCCAGCAAGGCTGGTTTGCGAAAGCTGTTATAAATAAAGCTGGTTTGGAAAGCTGCTGAGACAGTCACATAGGGACATTTGGGACTGAACGGCAAAGTTTTTGGAAATTGATATTAAAAGGTCCATAGAGAACTTATCTAGGCTTACAAGTATATATCGTATTGTCTGAAACAGATTTAAAAATACAAATATCTATGGCAATGAGGCTCTTTTGAATTAAGGTGGTAATTTTAAGTAATGCTAGCAAGTCTAAAGGGAGACGTCCCTGTTTTTTAACATATTGTTCTTTAAACATATTGTTCTTTTATGCTTAATACCTTTTGGAATACATGGGAGTTCTAGTGATTTAAAAGGAAATCTGTGCTATATAATCTGTAATGTATATACTGACATAATTGTGCTGTTTAAACTGACACAGATACACTGTTGCCACAAATGTTGCTATTAATTGTTGTTAATATATAGTTACGGTTTGAGAAAACTTTTTAAACTTGAAAATATTTTTTATATATAAAATAAGATATGACATATTTTTGCCTAAATGAAATCACTTTCACTTGACACATTTTCATTTCAAGAATATTTTAATTGCAAGAACATCTGAAAAAACATCTATATATACATATATATAAAAATTAAATTACATTTTTAGGAACTTAAAGTATTTCTATTTAAAACACATTAAAACATTGAAGATGAATAAAAATAATATTGCATGTTTAACGGTATTTGACTGGGAAGGGCTTAAAAGTGTTTATATATGTGTATATATGTATAATATACACATACATAGACATGTATGCATACACACATATTCATATTTAGACACACACATACATTGGAGCCCTTCCCAGTCAAACACTGCAATATGCCTTATCCCTTTTTAACCCTTTTAAACCCTTTTTAACAATATTAAAATTATATTTTTTTTATTAAAAAGTGTATACTTTATATGAGTGTAATCCTTTATTTTAATATGTTATTTTATGTGTTTTATGAATATTTTTTTAACCTTTACACTTTATTATAGGTCTGAAATTGCACTAAATATTCTAGCACAGTTTCGCTTACATCCTATAACTTTCAACTTGTAATATGAGCGCTATTTAGCATGGTCGCAATATCCATCCTTAGCCTTGGCATACTCCTCTGACATGCTACCTACGCAGATGTTCCTGTACTGCTCAGCAACACTGGAGAAAATCTCAGAGTTCAGCTGACTTTCTTCACTACAAGTTCATCTTGAACTCTTACTATTCTGCCCTTAACCTTTATAAGCAAAATTATTTCTCTACTCTTATCTCTACTCTTTCTTCAAACCAAAAACATATATTCTCCACTTGTAATATTCTTCTTCAGCCACCCCCACCTCCTAATACAACTTCTCTTTCAGCTCAAGATTTTTCCAGCCACTTAAATAACAAAATAGACTCCATCAGAAACAAAATCATCTCTCAACATACTACCAATCTTCCACCCCCTCAAAAGCTTGCAATCATCCAAAACCCACATAGCCATACATTTAGCTATTTCTCCCCTGTTACTGAGGAGTTTCTGCCCTTATAATGTCCTCTCACCTCACTACCTGTCCCCTTGATCCCATCCCCTCACAGCTACTCCTCTCCCTATCTTCTACCCTTACCCCTATACTCACATACATTTTCAAGCTCTCCCTCAGCACCAGTATATTTCCCTCATCTATAAAACATACACTGGTCACACCTATCCCCAAAAAACCTTCTCTCAATCCAACCTTCCCATCCAACTACCACCGTACTCCCTCTTGCCTCATAGCTTCTTGAAAAGCTAGTATATGCACGTCTATCCCATTTCCTTAAGTTAAACTACTTCCTTGACCTACTGCAATCTGTATTTTGCCCTCATAACTCCACAGAGACAGCAATCGTTAAGGTTACCAACGACCTACTTACAGCAAAATCGAAAGGCCACTTCTCTCTGCTTATCCTCCTTGATCAGTCTGCAGCCTTTGCTACTGTTGACCAACCTCTTTTGCTCCAAATCCTCCAATCCATTGGCATTTGCGACACAGCCCTCTTGTGGTTCTCTTCCTACCTATCTAACCATACCTCTAGTGTAGCCTGCTCTGGGGAATTCTCTGCCCCTTTACCACTTTCTGTTGGGGTACCACAAGGCTCTGTTCTCAGTCTCCTTCTCTTCGCAATTTAAACGTCATCATTAGGTTCCTTTATAAAGTCCCACGGGTTTCAATAACACTTGTATGCTAAAAATACCCAAATCTACCTCTCTGCACCAGACCTATCTACTTCCTTGATAATCCGTGTCACTAACTGTCTTTCTCATATCTCATTTTGCACGTCCTCTAACTAGCTTAAGCTAAATCTTTCCAAAACTGAGCTCCTTATTCCCCCCCCTCTTCTTCCAAAATATCCACCCTCCATTATTTTATAACTGTCAATATCTCCATCATTACCCTCACCACGCATGCCCAACGTCTTGGGGTCACACATGACTCAGACCTCTCTTTCACTCCTCACATTCAGTCTTTGGCCAACTCCTGCTGCTTCCACCATAAAATCATCTAAAATTAGACATTTTCTTACACAAGACACAACTAAGATTTGAATCCACTCTCTCATCCTTTCCCTCCCTGACTACTGCAACTCTATCCTCTCTGTTCTCCCTAGCTGCTGTCTAGCTACTTTACAATCAATAATGAATGCCTCTGCCATGCTCATTTTCCTTACACATCGTTCTCCACCTGCTGCACCTCTCTGCCAATCTCTTCACTGGCTTCCTCTTGCCTCCAGAATTAAACACAAAATTCTGACTCTGACATACAATGCCCTCAACTACACTGTTCCCCCCTATATCTTCTACATTGTCTCCAGATACTCTCATTCCCATCCTATTCACCCTTTTCATGAACTCCTCCTCTCCTCCTCTCTTGTTACTTCCTCACACTTCCCTTTACAGGACTTTTCCAGACTAGCGCCTATCTTGTGTAACTCTCTGCCTCGCTCCACAAGATTCTTCCCTAGTCTTGAAAGTTTCAGGCGCTCCCTAAAGGCTCTACAGGCAGGGCCCTTCACCCATTTGTTTCCTATAATTGTTACCTTGTTTACCATGCCTATGTTTCTAGAGCTGCGGAATCTGTTGGGGCTCTACAAATAACTGATAATAATAATAATAGGTTGGACTAGAGCAATAACTTTCATGCTTCTCTGGTAAATCTGTTTTATCATGGACTTGTAATATCTAGTGCGTGGACCAGCAATATTGCTTATCGTGTCACGTGCTTCCATAGGCTACAATGGGAACCTCATTCTGATGCCATTGAAGACGGCATCAGAACCTTGCACAGCGAAGGGGTAAGCAGCGCAGCGAGGACAGCATATTTTTTAATATATGTATATGATTATATACATATATATTTATGTGTTTATATGTGTATATACACATATTAACACATAAATATATATGTATATAGTCAAATACATATATATTTACTGGGAAAACACAGTCCCCATAGATCTCAATGTAAAGGCAATTTTTTTTCTAACACCCCACTCTAATCAACTTTAGACCCCAAAAACTGCCTAGTGCAGTTGTTTTTTATTTAAAAAAAGGCTACTTTTAAAAAACAAACAACAAAAAAAACTATAATGCCCTCTATTGTAAGGGAATTTGGGGCATTTTTAGAAAATTAACCAGAGATTGGATCAGATCACTTGAATGGCTGGTTAATTATTGCATGGCCGTAAACAAGCAAATTTGCCTGTTTGCGTGCGTGCATGCGATAATTTAGCGCTCCACTTGAAATCTGGCCCTTTGTGTTTGGAAGGATGAGGTTAAAGCTACCCTGTGCTGTAAAATTGGTCTCTTCTTAATGTGTTTCCATTGACCGGTTATATCTGTTGCCGGGTATTAAATGTATTTGAACTTTCTCCTTTAGGTCTATTTTTGTATTAGGGACATTTCAGCCACAATTGGAGTCAACATGAATGCATTTCAGTTTTTAATAGAAGCTTTTTGTAATATACATGTATTAGAAAAAATGCTTCTAATAAAAGCTATCACTGTTTCAAAAGTTTATTTTAGTATGCACCGTGCACCAACATTTTAAACAGAGCACTTGCTCAGAGAGACTAAGGTGGCTGTACCATCTGGTAAAGATGCACTTTGTTACTTGCCGACATGATACAAGCCCCAATGGCACTCTCAGCAGCTGCATTATTTAAAATGCTGGTGCAGTGACAATATCTAGCTATGCTTCACATGCACATGCAGAGACAAATGTTAACACTAAAACAGTGATTACTTTTACTAGAACAATTTTTGCTAATACATGTATATTGCAAATATGTTTCTATTCAAATAAGTAATTAATCTATATGCATTTACAAGTTGACTGGAATGTCCCTTTAAAACTATGCAGATAGAATAAAATATCATTGGGAACATGTTAAAGGGATATGAAACCGAAAATTTTTCTAAGAGCATGTTATTTTAAACAACTTTCCAATTTTCTTCTATTATCTAATTTGCTTCATTCTGTTGATATAATTTGTTGAAAAGCATATCTAAATAGGCTCAAGAAGCTGCTGATTGGTGGATGCTTTATGTGATTGGCTCACCCATGTGCATTGCTATTTCTTAACAAATGATATCTAAAGAATGAAGCACATTAGATATTAGAAGTAAATTGGAATGTTTTATTTCAATTGTATTCTCTATCTGAATCATGAAAAATACATTTTAGGTTTCATGTCCCTTTAAGGGCTGAGACTCAAAAGACCTAAAATTCATCATTGTATAATTTTTTTGGGATATATTTATATCATTGTAGTAAGTTAAGGCTGTCTAGAATTTCACATGCATAATAAAGGGGTCTCATATATGAATTTCACGTCCATGATAAGAAGGTCACATGTATGAATTTCATGTGTCTGATAAAGGGGTCACACGCATGAATTTCACCTGCATGGTAAGGGGTCACATATGAATTTCATGTGTATGATAACCAGGTCACACGTATGAATTTCATGTGTATCACAATGTGGTCACATATGAATTTTAAGTGTATGATAACAGGGTGAGGGTCACATATGATTTTCATGTGTATGATAAGGGGTCACGTATAAATTTCATGTGTATGATAACGGGTCACGTATGAATTTCATGTGTATGATAACCAGGTCACTTGTATGAATGTCATGTGTATTATATAAGCTGGTCACATATAAATTTCATGTGTATGATAACAGAGTCACATGTATGAATTTCTCATGTATGATAAGTGGGTCTCATGTATGAAATTCACGAATCTTATAAGGGGGTCACATATAATTTTCATGTGAATCTTAAGGGTGTCACACATTTGAATTTCAAGTATCTGATAAGGAGGTCACGTATGAATTTCATGTGTATGCTAAGGGGGTCACATGTATGAAAAGTGTCTCACACTTATGAATTTCACATGTATGAAAAGGGGGTCACATGAATTTCATGTGTATGATAACAGGGTCACATGCATGTATTTCACATGTCTGATAAGGGGGTCACACGTATAAATTTCACGTGTAGGATAAGGAGGTCACATGTATGAATTTCACGTGTATGATAAGAGAGGGTAGTCCAAAAATGGTGGGTGCACCAGTCAAAAATATCCAATTTCAATATACCATTATGTGTTTGCCAACAAGCTTTATAATTATAGGCAGCAGCTCTGTCTGAATCTATTTTACAGGACCATGATTGCTGATTTAAGATTGCCGCCTAAAGAGGCTATGTAGCACGGATGTGCCAAACTAAACTTCTGATGGTTTTCATATATTGCACTTGTTAACTCTGATCCTGTATTTACCCAATTCATATGATTATATTATGTTATTGTTGCTGTATATTGGTGCTGTATTAAGCTAGGTATGTGTTTTTAGTTTGCATTGGTTATTGTGCTTACACTTGTTACTATGGTTACAACACGTAAGGGGTTGGGTCACGGGAAACGCCAGAATGGAAGTGCTTTATGCTATGAGAGGGGGTAAGGTTTGTCTATTTATAGGGTGTTATTTGGCATTACTTTTAGTCTGAAGAAACCCCGAAACATCACTATAATAAATATATATATACCATGACCTCCCAGTCAAACATCATATAATAAAACAATGTTAACACAATTTTTTTTTTTTAAATAGAAATAGTTGAAATAGTATTGTTCTTCACTCTGAAGAAAACTGTATTCATATAGAGTGATAGATAGATAACATTTTCTTCTGTGTGAGAAACAATGCAATTTCAACTATTTCTTAAATCACGTTTGGCTTTAGCACACTTGGCTTAGCACACTTTCGGCTTAGTGCTAGAGCGAAAGCCAGAACAGGTTTTGTAGCGTGTAGTCTATGGGACCTCTCTGACCTCCAGATGTTAGCGCACTTAAGGCTAACATATGAGCGCAAGAATAAGAGCATGATTGATTTAACCTTAGCACTTTCAGAGCTGACCCATTACCCAGGCAGCATTTCACAGGGTGGCACATAGGGAGAGCCAGTATCAGCTAATAGTGCCTTTAAGATACATTAATTTTATATTGTGTCCATAAACTGCATATCAGCTTGCTCTTGTGTGAAAATTCTACAAACCAAGCTTTATTCTTGGCCGAATGCTGAAGTATGATGTACATAAAAAATACCTATCATCTGTTGCATCACTCACTACAGAGTTCCAAACTGCCTCTGGAAGCAACATCAGCACAAAAACGGTGTGTCAGGAGCTTCATGAAATAGGTTTCCATGGTCGAGGAGCTAGACACAAGCCTCACATCAGCATGTGCAATGCCAAGCTTCAGCTAGAGTAGTGTAAAGCACGCCGCCACTGGAGTATTTGTTCTCTAGAGTGACGAATCACGCTTCCGTATCTTGCAGGCTGATAGAAGAATCAGAGTTTGCAGATGCCCTTAGAGCGCTACCTACCAGCTTACATAGTGCCTACTGTAAAGTCTGGAGGAGGAGGGATAATGGTCTGGGGCGGTTTTTCAGGGTTTGGGATAGGTAGCCCCTTAGTTCCAGTGAAAGGTCTTTTTAAGGCTACAAGATACAAAGACATTTTAGACAACTGAATGCTTCCAGCTTTGTGTCAACAGTTTGGGGAAGGCCCTTTCCTGTTCCAGCAGGTAATGGCTAGCCAGCTTGAATTAGTCTAACCAAAAAGTGCTGACCCCTCTTTACCTCTCAATACATCCAGCCCTCCCTCATTTGTGGTCTGGAAAGAAATGATTGATGACCACAATAAACTGACTAAAGTCTGTGGCAATTTTTAGCTCTAAAGAATCTGATAATGTATTCTTTAATAATTTATAAGCGAGAGGATCCCTTTGCTGCTGATACTGGATTAAAGCCACAAACACATTTTACAAATCTTTATCTTGAAATTTAGCATAAATGCCCTTGCTTTATATTTATCTGATTGGGATTATAGTTTTCATAAGTTTAGTAATGGAGAAAATACAATATCACAGGATAAGAACAATGTTTTAATTGTACACAAAGTGGTTCATTTGTTTATTATTTAGGAGTTATTGCAGGGCTAATGTAATGTGTTTTAAAATTAAAACCCATCCATAAAATTGATGAGTCAGTTACATATTTCCACTAAGCAGGTACAGTTTTCTATGTGTAGAAATATGTAGAACAACTAGCAAACATTGGCTCCAAGAGTTATTAAATATGGTTACTTAAAGGGACATGAAAGTCAAAATTAAAACTTTCATAGTTCAGATAGTGTGTGCAATTTTAAGAGATTTTTCAATAATTCTGTTATAAAATGTTCTCTGCTCTCTTTGTATCCTTTGTTGAAGGATAAGCAACAGGAAACAATGATACAGTGATCTAGCCCATTTCCTTGTGCATTCATATGTCCCTTTAATGAAAGTCAAAATTAAAACTTTCATAGTTCAGATAGAGTGTGCAATTTTAAGAGATTTTTCAATAATTCTGTTATAAAATGTTCTCTGCTCTCTTTGTATCCTTTGTTGAAGGATAAGCAACAGGAAACAATGATACAGTGATCTAGCCCATTTCCTTGTGCATTCATATGTCCCTTTAATGGTTACATGAACAGATAATAGACTTTATTTCTATTAATCCAATTCAATGAAAGGTATAATAAAAACAAGCATATTTTTTTTTACTGATGGCTTCATTTTCATTTTGTACTTGAAATAAATTGGGCTAATAAAAATGTAGTGATGCTGCTATTTAAATTGGTGAAAGCAGAAAGTTACATCTGATTTATGTTCACAAAGTAAATGATTTTAAGAGCATTTTAGTTTGTTACATTTGCAACATAATACTTTATAATTTAAGAAGCCACAAGTATTAGATTACAAGCACTATACATGCTTCAAGTTTATTTGTAAACCTTGATTGCCGTGTGCAAAATTCACTAAAAGCCCTTCCAAATCTCAAGCAGCCTCTCCAGCTTCAGCACTGGTAATCTTAATTAAAGGCCACTCATATATACTCATTAGTGTATCAGCTGTATAATATAGCATAGGAAATAGTGGCTCTTGAAATACTGAAGAGCTGAAGAACCTTATTAGTCCATTACTCTTCAGTTCCACCCCCCCTTAACATTTTATATTTTTATGCCAATTATATGTCACATACTAGTTAAGTAATGAAATGACAAATAAATGGAAAGTACAGTTTTCAGCTCAGCTAGTGGCATTGTGTGTTAAAACCTAGATTGCATTGTGATCTGGGGGACCATATATACATGATATTGTCACTAAGTGGGTCTAATACTTGTAATACTTGTTATTTGCCCAGTTTGTTGTCAACAAGTGCAGGACAGGGACCAACAGCTTTTGAAGTTAGATCTTTACAGTGCAAGGACCTTATTCTCAGTAATGATAACTTCTTAGTAAAAGAGCGGATATGTTTTAAATATAAAGAAACAACAAAAATGATCACTGTGCCCATTTGCATTGAAATATATCTAGGGAGAGAGAGAGCGCTGAAACAATTCACCTCAAAGTATACAGGTTGATATCAAAAAATCCCCAGATAAAATTGATGATTGAAATCTATGTAAATAGTCTTCCTGCGCTGAAGGCCAGATTATGTGGACCTAAAGCTAAAACATTTGAGGTGACACTGAATAGATGGAAATGATCACTCAGGACATAAAATATGTTAAATATGAGCTAATATTTATTATTAATAAAAGAGATGATTAAAATATTTTCTTTGAAAATTTATTAGTAAAATAATTTTTTAAATTTTTTTAAAAAAAATTGATTAAAAATAGAATTTAATTGAATTTTGTATTAAAAAGCTGATATAATAATGTTTTTCAGCAAAAATAACAGAGGCAAAAAAGATGAAAAGAAAAGATATAAGTGAGGTGAGTGTACTGAGCAGAGGATATAGTTAGTATACACAGCACATTTAGTTAGTATGTTAGTATAGTTAGTGAGGTTATTCAAACAACAGATGCGGTTAATATACAGCAAGTGTAATGAGTGCAGTGGATTTGATTGAGGTTAAAGTGTAAACTAAAAATGGGTCAGCTAAAGGTGTATAAGCTCAAGTGGTGTGTGCTAAAAGTGGTGTGTGCTAAAAATGTATTATAAATTAAAATTATGTCAACTAAACAGCTATAAAATAAATATACCTAAATTGATTTTACCATAGGATTGAATTACAAAAAAGACTGTGAGTCTGATCTTACAAGGTACTTTTAACATAAAAAGGAGACGGCACTGAAAATTTCACTTGCCCAACATTTTGCATATGCCAACACTCTTTATCTGTGCACAGAAAAGAACTTTCATTTTACAGTTCTATCACAATTGTGTTTGAAATGGCAATTTTTAATACCAAATTTTAGTTACGCTGTTTTAGTTGTACTAACTTTGCCTTATTAACCTAGCTCTATTTAACTTTAATATTTAACTTTATTTTTTAGCTAAGTTTCATTTACATTGCTTTTTTGCACAACTGTCCACTTGATGAATTTAGGTATATTTATTTTATAGCTGTTTAGTTGACATAATTTTAATTTATAATACATTTTTAGCACACACCACTTTTAGCACACACCACTTGAGCTTATACACCTTTAGCTGACCCATTTTTAGTTTACACTTTAACCTCAATCAAATCCACTGCACTCATTACACTTGCTGTATATTAACCGCATCTGTTGTTTGAATAACCTCACTAACTATACTAACATACTAACTAAATGTGCTGTGTATACTAACTATATCCTCTGCTCAGTACACTCACCTCACTTATATCTTTTCTTTTCATCTTTTTTGCCTCTGTTATTTTTGCTGAAAAACATTATTATATCAGCTTTTTAATACAAAATTCAATTAAATTCTATTTTTAATCAATTTTTTAAAAAAAAATTTAAAAAATTATTTTACTAATAAATTTTCAAAGAAAATATTTTAATCATCTCTTTTATTAATAATAAATATTAGCTCATATTTAACATATTTTATGTCCTGAGTGATCATTTCCATCTATTCAGTGTCACCTCAAATGTTTTAGCTTTAGGTCCACATAATCTGGCCTTTAGCGCAGGAAGACTATTTACATAGAGCCCATTTGCATTGATCCTACCTACATGTTCACAATTACATAACGATGCTTAATTATGGCCGTTCTACTCATTTGTAACTTGTAGCCAATGTAATGATTTGCACAACTGCAGCAACACCACTAGTTGGGCTCTCTGTCATAGTGTATAACTTGCCTCCTATGTCTCTCAATAAACTACCAATACAGGAGAAGAGCAAGAGAACTGATAAAGTCCCATTACATGTGTAGAGCAGAAGTGACATTGCTGGCATTGATATGGCTGTGATGTAAACAAAGCAGAGGAATTTTCAGCTTCGTACAAAGAAGAGGATATATACATGTGTGTGTGTGTGTGTGTATATATATATATATATATATATATATATATATACTGTGTATATATATATATATATATATATATTTATATATATATATTTATATATATATACACACACAAAACAAAGAAATATACTGCATTCTTAAACCAGACTGGGTATACTGCCCATGACCCTGCAAAACTCACAGTCCTGGGGCTCACCAGCACTCACAGACAGCTGCAAAGCTTTTGAGGGACTCAGACACTTAACCACAACCAAGCCTGTGTGCAAAGCCCTTAGGGTAAATTATAAAACAAAATTATTAACACAACACGTAGAAAGTCTGGCACTATCTTGCAAGCACACAGCTAGATTAAAAGCAAAATGGAAGAGATAGTTACAGCATTTGGCCAAATGGTACTAGGCTCGGACCACCTCAAGGTCTCTTCCTCCCTGGGTCTCTAACCTACAGTCACACTATGCCTTCATCCAAACACACTGAGTTACAATCAAGGGTGACACAGGACCTTTGTAATTTGATGTGTACCCAGTCTTGTTTGAGAGTTCAGTCTATTTCTGTGTTTTGTATGTGTCTAGGGAAATTACAAGGGAATGTGCACACTTGTTAGCATCTCTAATGACCTTACACAACTTTTTATCATCTGCAAAAATAAAAATGTTACTATTTAATCCTTGCTCCAAGTCAATAAAAATATTAAAAAGAACAGGGCCCAGTACTGATCCGTGGGGGACTCCACTGATTACCTTTGTCCAATCTGAGTATGATCCATTTACTACTACTTATTGCTCCTTGTCTTTTATCCAGTCATTTATCCATGAGCCATTCCCAGTCCCTTCATTTTGTACATTAATGGCTCATGTGGCACTGTATCAAACGCCTTTTTCCAAAATCCAAATATATCACATCAAATGATTCCCCTTTATCCATATTTGACTTACTTCCTCTTAGAATCTAATTTGATTAGTGCGACATGATCTATTTCTTATAAAACCATGATGATTTGAACTCATAATCTTGTTTGCGCGAATATACTCATCAATATATTTCTTAAAATTGCTCATAACGCTACTGAAAGGGTGGCGAGACAGATGTGTGTGACAATGTTCACCTAAGTTAGCGATCACATTGTTAATAAAGAACAACAACAAAACAAAACAAAAAAAATCTTTAAAGGGATATAAAACCCCAAAATGTTATTTTGTGATTCAGACCATTTTTTTAAAAAAAGTTTCCAATTTACTTCTATAATGAAATTTGCTTTCTTCCTATGATATTCTGTGTTGAAAAAATATATAGGTTGGTATCTGGAGCACTAAATGGCAGGAAAAAGTGCTGCAAGCTAGATCTCTTGCAAATGGATAAGATTCTTGCAAAACTGCTGCCATATAGTGCTCCAGAAATAGACCGACTCCTAAGCCTATATCCCTGCTTTTCAACGAAAAATAACAAAGAAAAAAAGACAAAATGATAATAGAATTAAATTAGAAAGCTGTTTAAAATAACATGGTCTTTTTAATGTTACCTGTTTCTCATCTAACAGTAATGTTTTGTTTTTTTGTTCCTTTTGTTGCCCCTTATCTTCTCAATTTACCACTTCTCCCACTTCTCCGCTCCCATTACCTTATGCTCCCACATGAGGGCAACTCCCTTAACAAAGAACTTTATTCAAATGGTGCGCTGAGTTAGCGCACTACTCAACAGGACTATCAGACTATATTACCAACATCCAAGGGAGCGGAAATTTAGCAACATCAATATACTAATGGTTACAATTGTATACTTTTCTCTGTATGTTTACACAGAATAACCTTATTTCTTTGTATTATATTTGATTCTTCAATAAAAGATAATTAAAACAAAACAAAAATTTTTTTTAAAAAAAATAACATGGTCTGTCTGAATTCTGAAAGAAAAATGTTGGGTTTCATATTCCTTTAGTAATAAACCTATATGAGCTGGGAATTGTTGGAATACTGTACATGTGTATATAGTGTATTTGATACAGTGCAACCGCAGTACTAGAAGTAAACCCATTCAGTACAATGTGAACTTTCTTTAGTTAACTTCTAATATTGTGGTCAGACTGTACCAAACGTGTTAATAAAATATAAGAAGTATGGTGCAGTGAGATCACAATATTAGAACTAAACATATTCAGTACAGTGTAAACTTGTAGCGACTGTGGGGTCCATCCGATAAAAATCTTCGCCCGCAAAAGCCGGCGACGCCAATATTTGCGCGGGTTTGGTATCACATATACGGCGCAACCTAGAAGTTACGGGCGTATATTTCTGCCGTCGCCCGTAGTTTTTTGGGCTATAGGCAGGTATACCAAACCAGCGCAGTTTGGTATCCAATATGCAGCGTAAGGACTTACGTGGCGAAAATGGAGAAAACTTACTCCATTTTCACCTCGCCACAAAAAGCAGCCGTAAGAAGCCTTACGCTAACTATTGGAGCCCCGTAACTCCCTAAACTGGCTGCTAAAATAAACCTAACACCTAACGCATGCGCAATGTCTATCTCCCTATCAACCGCGATCTTCTAAAATAAACCTAACACCTAACGCATGCGCAATGTCTATCTCCCTGTCAACCGCGATCTTCTAAAATAAACCTAACACCTAACGCATGCGCAATGTCTATCTCCCTGTCAACCGCGATCTTCTAAAATAAACCTAACACCTAACGCATGCGCAATGTCTATCTACCTGTCAACCGCGATCCCCCCGAAATCCCTAATAAAGTTATTAACCCCTAAACCGCCGCTCCCGGACCCCGCCGCCATCTACATAAACTAACCCCCTACTGTGAGCCCCTAAAACCGCCGCCATCTACCTTATCTATCCCCTAATTAGAACCCCTTACACTGCTGTCATCTACCTTATCTATCCCCTAATCTGACCCCTTACACCACCGCCACCTATATAAAAATTATTAACCCCTAATCTAATCCCCCTATACCGCCGCCAGCTATATTAATATTATTAACCCCTAATGTAAGCCCCTTACACCGCCGCCATCTCTATTAAAATTATTAACCCCTAATTTAATCTACCTACCCCGCCGCCAGCTATATTATCTATATTAACCCTAAGTATATTATAGTTAATATAGGTATTACATTATATATATTAACTATATTAACCCTAATTATATTAGGGTTAATATAGTTAATATAGTTACTATAGTATTTATATTAACTATATTAACTCTATCTAACCCTAACACCCCTAACTAAATTTATATTAAATTAATCTAATTCATTTATAAACTAAAATATTCCTATTTAAATCTAAATACTTACCTATAAAATAAACCCTAAGATAGCTACAATATAATTAATAATTACATTGTAGCTATGTTAGGGTTAATATTTATTTTACAGGTAAATTGTTAATTATTTTAACTAGGTATAATAGCTATTAAATAGTTATTAACTATTTAATATCTACCTAGTTAAAATAATTACCCAATTACCTGTAAAATAAATCCTAACCTAAGTTACAAATACACCTACACTATCAATAAATTAAATAAACTACAAACATCTATCTAAAAATACAATTAAATTAACTAAACTAAATTACAAAAAAAAACAAACACTAAATTACAAAAAATAAAAAAAAGATTACAAGATTTTTAAGCTAATTACACCTATTCTAAGCCCCCTAATAAAATAATAAACCCCCAAAATAAAAAAAATTCCCTGGCCTATTCTAAATTAAACAAATTTCAAAGCTCTTTACCTTACCAGCCCTTAAAAGGGCCTTTTGTGGGGCATGCCCCAAAGAATTCAGCTCTTTTGCATACAAATACAATACCCCCCCCATTACAACCCACCACCCACATACCCCTATTCTAAAACCACCCAAACCCCCCTTAAAAAAGCCTAACACTACCCCCCTGAAGATCTCCCTACCTTGTCTTCACCACACCGGGCCGAACTCCTGATCCGATCCGGGCGATGTCTTCCTCCAAGCGGCAAAGAAGAATTCTTCCTCCGGCGATGTCTTCCTCCAAGCGGCAAAGAAGAATTCTTCCTCCGGCGACGTCTTCCTCCAAGCGGCAGCAAAGTCTTCATTCTTCCGGCGGCATCTTCAATCTTCTTTCTTCGCTCCGCCGCCGCGGAGCATCCATCCCGGACGACGACTGAACGACGAATGAGGTACCTTTAAATGACGTCATCCAAGATGGCGTCCGCTGAATTCCGATTGGCTGATAGGATTCTATCAGCCAATCGGAATTAAGTTAGAAAAATCTGATTGGCTGATTGAATCAGCCAATCAGATTCAAGTTCAATCCGATTGGCTGATCCAATCAGCCAATCAGATTGAGCTCGCATTCTATTGGCTGTTCCGATCAGCCAATAGAATGCAAGCTCAATCTGATTGGCTGATTGGATCAGCCAATCGGATTGAACTTGAATCTGATTGGCTGATTCAATCAGCCAATCAGATTTTTCTAACTTAATTCCGATTGGCTGATAGAATCCTATCAGCCAATCGGAATTCGACGGACGCCATCTTGGATGACGTCATTTAAAGGTACCTCATTCGTCGTTCAGTCGTCGGCCGGGATGGATGCTCCGCGGCGGCGGAGCGAAGAAAGAAGATTGAAGATGCCGCCGGAAGAATGAAGACTTTGCTGCCGCTTGGAGGAAGACGTCGCCGGAGGAAGAATTCTTCTTTGCCGCTTGGAGGAAGACATCGCCCGGATCGGATCAGGAGTTCGGCCCGGTGTGGTGAAGACAAGGTAGGGAGATCTTCAGGGGGGTAGTGTTAGGCTTTTTTAAGGGGGGTTTGGGTGGTTTTAGAATAGGGGTATGTGGGTGGTGGGTTGTAATGGGGGGGGGGTTATTGTATTTGTATGCAAAAGAGCTGAATTCTTTGGGGCATGCCCCACAAAAGGCCCTTTTAAGGGCTGGTAAGGTAAAGAGCTTTGAAATATTTTTAATTTAGAATAGGGCAGGGAATTTTTTTTATTTTGGGGGTTTATTATTTTATTAGGGGGCTTAGAATAGGTGTAATTAGCTTAAAAATCTTGTAATCTTTTTTTTATTTTTTGTAATTTAGTGTTTGTTTTTTTTGTAATTTAGTTTAGTTAATTTAATTGTATTTTTAGATAGATGTTTGTAGTTTATTTAATTTATTGATAGTGTAGGTGTATTTGTTACTAGGTAGATATTAAATAGTTAATAACTATTTAATAGCTATTATACCTAGTTAAAATAATTAACAATTTACCTGTAAAATAAATATTAACCCTAACATAGCTACAATGTAATTATTAATTATATTGTAGCTATCTTAGGGTTTATTTTATAGGTAAGTATTTAGATTTAAATAGGAATATTTTAGTTTATAAATGAATTAGATTAATTTAATATAAATTTAGTTAGGGGTGTTAGGGTTAGATAGAGTTAATATAGTTAATATAAATATAACTATATTAACTATATTAACCCTAATATAATTAGGGTTAATATAGTTAATATATATAATGTAATACCTATATTAACTATAATATACTTAGGGTTAATATAGATAATATAGCTGGCGGCGGGGTAGGTAGATTAAATTAGGGGTTAATCATTTTAATAGAGATGGCGGCGGTGTAAGGGGCTTACATTAGGGGTTAATAATTTTAATATAGATGGCGGCGGTGTTAGGGGCTCACTTTAGGGGGTTATAGATATAATATAGCTGGCGGCGGGGTACGGGAGCGACGGTTTAGGGGTTAATAACTTTATTAGGTTGCGGCAGGGTACGGGAGCGGCGGTTTAGGGGTTAATAGCTTTTTTATTGTTAGGATAGTGAGGGGGGATAGCGGATAGAGGGTTAGACGTGTCGGGCTATGTTAGGGAGGCGTGTTAGACGTGTAGGGCTATGTTTAGGAGGCGTGTTAGACAGTGTGGGTGATTTAGACTTTAGTCAGGTTTTATAGGCGCCGGCAGTTTCTAACGTGGCGCAAGTCACTGGCGACTCCAAAAATCTGTACTTACGCAGATTTCTGGACATCGCTGGTTTGTGAGACTTGCGCCACTTTAGCAAGTGACGGCGCTGCATATTGGATGGCTCGAGTTGCGAGCTGAAACTGCGGGCGACGTGGGTTCCCTCGCTTGCGCCGCAAACTGCGATCTATATCGGATCGCGCCATATATATATATATATATATATATATATATATATTAAATAAATATAAATGAATTATATATAAATGTGTATATATATATATATATATGTAAATAAATATAAATTAAATATATATATTCTGTTTACAGTTATTTTTATAGTATAGTATCTGCTTATTAGAAAAGCACATGTATGCAAAACTAAAGCCTAAACTATAGAATGTTTTTTTCTCTAGGTGTAATAACCTTGACTTCCTTTAAACAACAGCTTCAGTTTGTCGATGTTGGAGCTTCAACACTTTTTTTTAAACTAGGAAAAAGAACAGTGCTAGTATAATATATTTATGATATATTTTAACAGTAACTGTAAAGGCACCAAATGTAATAAAAAATCATATAACACAATTGATCACAACCTGAAAAAACAGATATCGATTGCAAGTATTTCTAAATGGAAAAACTAAATAAATCTACATTGTTATTTCTTGGAACGCACATTTTGATTAAAGGGACACTAAATCCATTTTATTTTTCTTTCATGCTTCCGATAGAGCATGCAATTTTAAGCAACTTTCTAATTTACTCCTATTATCAATTTATCTTCATTCTCTTGCTATCTTTATTTGAAAAAGAAGGCATCTAAGCTAAGGAGCCAGACAATTTTTGGTTTAGTACCCTGGGCAGCACTTGTTTATTGGTACTGTCTAATCAGCAAGGACAACCCAGGTTGTGAACCAACCTTGCTTTTCAAATAAACATAGCAAGAGAATGAAGAAAACTTGATAATAGGAGAAAATTAGAAAGTTGCTTAAGATTAAATTCTCTATCTGAATCATGAAAGGAAAAAATTGGGTTCAGTGTCCCTTTAATTAACTACATATTGCTGAATTAATTTGGGCAATAAATAAATAAAAAGGAAAAAAGAAACAAAATCGTAAATTACATAGCAGTGCAATGCAACAAGCCAGTAGGATGTTGTTCTCATCCCTCTAGACAGTTCAACACAGTTGGTTCATTCATATTCTTCTCCCACAGGCTGCAGCTGGAATTGTATAGCAACTGCAAGCTATTTTTAGCCTGCTCAACGTGTGACAGGTAGTTGCTATTAATTTAGCCTCAGAAGGCATACTGAGAATTTCAGGCTATTAGAGCCATTTCTTCCTAACTAATGCTTAATGGGACACTTGCATATTTCTAGTGAATGCTCTAGATACATGTAGTAATATTGATGCAATGTAAACATTACTATATATATATATATATATATATATATATATATATATATATACACACATACTGTGTGTATATATGTGTATATATATACATATATATATATATACATACACTTACTTAGGGGAGAGTATGCTGTAGTTAATTTAGACTTAAAACATATAAATTACATAATGAGGATAGCTGTGCATATTTAGATTTTTTTTATGATTTCATATATACCAAATTTTAAGCATATAAACCATTGTTTTGTGGAAATAAGGTGACAAGTTTTCCGTGTCTTATATGCTAAATATATAAATGACTATGAAGGAGCACCCCTTGGTGGATAAATTTGGTAACTGCACAGTTCATACATATGTCAGGAAAACATGGAGGAGAGACAGAGATTTTGATGGAGATACAGGGAGATAAAATGACAATAAAGAAAGTAAGGGGAGAGACAAGGTAAGAGAGATAATGAAAGTCAATGTATGAGAGATAATTTGAGATAGAGGAGAGAATGCAATATATATATATATATATATATATATAAATAAAATGTGTGTGTGTGTGTATATTAGTTTATGTAGATGTGTTACAGTATCCACAGATCATGTTTACCATTGCATTACTTGTTATTTGTATTTTTGCTAGTTAGAGATTTTATGTTTTGCAATAGAAGACAGAAGGACTGACTGGCTAATGATAAACTGACCACACCACACAAATAATAATAAAGCTATGTGCTATTTACTTTTTGGTCCTGGTGTAACCTAGAGTAATGTGTAACAGAGTGTAATATAATGTATATAGCACAAAATACCATCAATCAACAACAGTTTTTACAGGTATCTACACAACAAAAGGGTGAGCGCTAATACATAGCTAGTAATAACCTCAATGATATATGAGCATATAAATACAATTAGAATTGCCAGCAATTTGACATATTAAAGGAAAGTTCAATTTCAGATTAAGAAGTGTATCTTTCTTCCCAACGATGGCAGCTTCCTCCTCACCAACAATTGTCCAGAGATATTATATAAAAGACAAAACAAAGGGGCGCCTCATGTGTAGTATCATCAAATAAGCACAAAGAAAAAAGCCAAATGGGTACTCACAAGGCTCTGGAGCACACCTATGTGCTTGTAGGGACAGGCTGCAGATTTTATCAGGTGTGACAGCTCACCCACAGAGGATATCAGTCATTAACTGTAGTGGAAAGATAAAACACTGGAAAAGCACCAAATTGTGCAGATCACAAAGGATATGGTGTTTGACTTAGCACAAAGGAAGATTGGGTACTCACATATTAGATGAGCACACTTATGTGCTAGTAGGAGCAAGCTGGCATATTATGGTAAGGTGTGTCAGCTCACCACCAAGGGACTTTTCCTTAGGATGCAATATCCAAAAGTGGCAGACTTCTGTGTGTTAGGTTCCACTCCAAGCAGGTGCAGGCAGGTAAAATCACTCACAAGGAGTGAACTAGGGGCATACAGTCAAGCCCCCTGTAAATGCAACGCGTATGAGCCGAGAAACGCGTTGCTTTTACAGGGGGCTTGACTGTATGCCCCTAGTTTACTCCTTTGAACATGTATTTTAATTTGTTTTTAATAAATAGTATTTTTTAATTTGTAAAAATACTCTTGTGAGTGATTTTACCTGCCTGCACCTGCTTGGATTGGAACCTAACACACAGAAGTCTGCCACTTTTGGATATTGCATCCTAAGGAAAAGTCCCTTGGTGGTGAGCTGACACACCTTACCATAATATGCAAGCTTGCTCCTACTAGCACATAAGTATGCTCATCTAACATGTGAGTACCCAATCTTCCTTTGTGCTAAGTCAAACACCATATCCTTTGGAATCTGCACAATTTGGTGTTTTTCCTGTGTTTTATCTTTCCACTACAGTTAATGACTGATATCCTCTGTGGGTGAGCTGTCACACCTGATAAAATCTGCAGCCTGTCCCTACAAGCACATAGGTTTGCTCCAGAGCCTTGTGAGTACCCATTTGGCTTTGTGCTTATTTAATGATACTACACATGAGGCGCCCCTTTGTTTTGTCTTTTATATAGTTTTTACAGGTATACTTATGTAAAACCAAGCTCGGTGTCACTGATCCATATCTGACAACAGAAGACAAAATGACTGAATATTAGTTGCACACTGTGCAGACAGTCGTGCTTGATTTGCCAAAACACTGTTTCAGATTTACAGACTTCATGTGTAACCAGTTACATAAATGACTTCCCATGCAGTAATGAATGCACATTTTATAGACTGGGGCACAAAAAGATACCATGGCTTTCTGTTGGTCTTTAGAAGACAAGCTGAAGGGTAACAAGTAGTTCTAGACCATAAAATTTCGGGGTGCAAAGGGTTGATCACACAGCTAAATAAGAAGGTTATTGATGGCAAACTCCATGTTACTATCTTTTGCTTAATTTAGATTTGTTTCCCCCTCTTCTACCTCCTGTACCCCTCTTCCTGCTCTGCATATAGTACTGGACATGAGTTTGGGGTGCTAAAGTAATGCATTTGCTTCATTCATTTGGTCTCCTTTGTTGAAGGGGCAGCATTGCACTATTGGGAGCTAGCTGAACACATTGGTTGAGCCAATGACAAGAAGCATTTATGTGCAGTCACCAATCACCAACTAGCTCCCATTAGTGCATCGCTGCTCATGTTGCTACCTATATATGCTTTTAAACAAAGGATCCCAAGAGAACAGAGCAAATTAGATAATACTTGCAAATTGGAAAGGTGTTTAAAATTAAATTCTCTTCCTGAATCATGAAAGTCTAATTTTGACTGTACTGTCCGTTTAAAAGAACATCATCACCTTACCCAGGAGCCCTTGCTTAATCAGGTTTAACATTTTTTGAACATGCTTCAAATTTTCATTGAGAGACAACTGAAACCAGGGGTTTCTTTATTTTTTCTGGAATGAACATACATTTTCTCCATTTAATTTTCCAGTTTTTTAAGATATAAGAAGCCTTAAACTGTCCTTGGCCTCTTGCAGCTTAATGGTTAATGTTAGACAAACTAAGGACTTTTATTATGTGAGTTATGGACATCAAATTATGATACATTTCTTTTTGCAGAGTATGGCTATATCTGTATAAGCTTTTAAAATGACTATAAAAAAATAAATAAACCCAAGCATATAACAAACGCTAGGATTCACCATCACTAGTAATAAAAATTAGCTTCAATAATAGTTTCGTATTGAAAACAATGTTAAAATCACCCGTAAGGAAAGAAGATCCATAACGCAGCGCTTCCAGCCACCCATAGCACATCACTTTCTTCAATAAGTTGGTGTTTCCACCTCTAAACCAATAGCCATGCGTGTCAACTGACATCCTAGCATAGCTATTGGTCTAGAGGTGGAAACGTCACCTCATTGGAGAAAGCGAAGTGCCATGGGCGGCCAGAGCAGTGGAGTTAGCGATCTTCTTTCCTTACAGATGGGGGTGAATTTAACATCATTTTTTACAAAACGATGACTGAAGCTAATGTTTATTTTTAGTGATGGTAAATCCTATTGTTTGTTATATGTTTAGATTTACTATCACTTTAAGTATGTTTGCAACATTGCATAATAAAGCTACAAATAATGTTGCAAATCACTGCTGCCATAAAGTACTAAAGACACGTGCACACTTCTGAGCTCTTATGATACCAAGAGAACAAAACAAATTTGATAGCAGAAGTAAATTGTAAAGTTGTTTAAAATCGCATGCTCTGTCTGAATTCTGAAAGTTTAATTTTGTATTTACTGTCTCTTTAAAGTCCTTTAGTAATTTAATGTGTCACATTTATAAATACTTTTTCAGGGTATCCCAAAACCAACTAAAGTGTCAAAGTTTGTGTATCCATTTGAAATTAGTGCTTACCATAGAATTTGGTTTGCACATGTACATCAAATGTATAGTTTGTTTTACATTGTACATAGAATGTTCATTTAAAGGGCCATGATACCCAAATGTTGAAACACTTGAAAGTGATGCAGCATAGCTGTAAAAAACTGACTAGAAAATATCACCTGAACATCTCTATGTAAAAAAGAAAGATATTTTACCTCAAAATGTCCTAAGTATTCACACCCTATTGTAAAGAACTTTAAGCAGCAAATCAGTATGCCTGTCCCGGGACCAGCAAGGGAGTGAACCTCATGCACACTCATGTTATTTCCCTATTCGGTTTAAGGAAATGTACTATGAAATCTCATGAGAGTTAAGTAAATTCTCATGAGATCACAGTAAAAGAGTTCATGACCTCAGCACTGCCAATGCTAATTGGCTGCTGATTATTTCTTCTTTTTTTACCTTCAGCTGGGCAGTAACTGAAGTATAAATTTTTACACAGAACTTAGTATGGTGAGCTGAGGAAATTATGAGGTAAAATATCTTCCTTTTTTACATAGAGATTCTCCGGTGATATTTTCCTGTCACCTTTTTACAGTTATACTGCATCACTTTCAAGTGATTTAGCATATGAGTATTATGTCCCTTTAAGGATACGCTAGTTACAGCTATAATATGTAATGTAGTGGAATGAGATAAAAGAAAACGGTGTATTTTTGTTTTTCAGAGCTGGTTAAAAACATATGGTTATTTGCTTCCATACGACATCAGAATATCAGCTTTACATTCAGGAAAAGCTATGCAGTCTGCAGTGGCAACAATGCAGCAGTTTTATGGAATTCCAGTGACGGGAGTGCTGGACCAAACAACAATCGAGTAAGTTTCGCATTTATTAAGTGGTCAAACATATAGAAAGTCTAAAAATGATACATTATATGCTTCTTAGTGTTAGTTCAAATATGACATATTTTATTCATTACATGTTTACTGTTCCGAAACATATTCAACTACAAAACACAATTCTATTATGTAACATGCACAATTTAACCCATTAAGTACAAAGGATGACGCATGCTCATGCTCCACACTATTCTCAGAGTGGTGAGGTTGAGCACATGTCATTTACTGGGGGTTCCTGCTTCTGAATTGGCTCCTGGGGACCCCCTTGAACTACAGCAGAAAAAGAGACTGCACTTTCCATTTCCATTGCCAGCCGCAGTAGGAACCCTAAATGTGTGTGTGTGTGTGGGGGAGGGGCAAATTTATCTTCCCTCTGTTAATAGAGGAAATTACTTCATTCAAATGAGTTATCACTTGTCTCCATAGGTTCTAGCTGATCACTGTTAAAAACCCGCCCCACTATAAACAAGCAAACATTTCTAGTGGTGGGGATGGTGGCTATCATAGAGCCCCTATCTCTCCCTCTTATTTCCCCCTGTAACTGAGGGGTCCCACCACTTCTAATGATTAGATAATTACAGTGGTGATGATTAATTACCTATTGAAAAGCTCTTAGTTTCAATAACAAACAACTGACATAGTTTATGCTTAGTGGTGCTGATGGCAACACAAAAACTCTTTCTGTGGCCTGAGGAATGTCGCTTTGGCAGCTCTAGTTTAGCTGATAATGTTCTGTTTGGGAGAAAAAAAATACATCAATGAAATATTTTGTGATAGCCCTTTATGTGTCATTGAAGGGACATGAAACCCTACATTTTTATTCACTATTTATATAGAGCATACAATTTTAAACAACTTTCCAGTTGACTTCTAATATCTAAAATGCTTAGGTTTTTTTTTTGCATCATTTGTTGAAAATCATACCTAGGTAGGCTCATTAGCTGAAATCTAGCTGCTGATTGGTGGTTGCACATATATTCCCTTTGTCATTACTTCTCCTTGAGGAAAATCTGATAATAGAAGTAAATTGGAAAGTTGTTTAAAAATCTATACTCTGTCTGAATCATGAAAAATAAATGTTGGGTTTCATGTCCCTTTAAGCAAATAAGTGTACTCTGTGATATGTGTTTGAAAGTTGGCAGATCTTCTTCTCCTGTACAAATATGTGAAAATTATTTGATAAGTACATTTGCTGGCTTTTCATTAAAATATTTCCCTTAAAATAGATCTGGCCTATTTTACAATTGCCTATATTTGTGCTTGTCATAAAAAGCATTTGCTAGGGTCCCTTTAACAACATATAAGCTGTATTTGATATTTATGGTCTTACAGAATACACAGCATTGTGGTGTTACAAGCATGTGATATGATGGGATTTTATTAGTTATATGTTAAATGCAAGGATACCACAGTATTTCAGACTAGTTATTATGTTCTTAACAAAGTGGTCTGTCATTTGTTACAGTTATTAACATTTATCCTAACCCTCAGGGCTTGTGTAAACAACACATATTAACAAATTATACATTAATCCTTGTAGCCAAAAGGGCACAAGTATTTATCTCCTGCTGAAATACTGACTATTTTAATACTTCTCAATAGTCAAGAGACTGCAGTCAGAAAATGGAGAAGGAATATTTAGCTGTAATTAACTCTGACAAAACTAGAAGCCCTATAGCCCCACGTCATCCTATGAAAGAGACTGACAATCCCAAAATTTTCTTTCATGATTTGGATAGAACGTACAATTTTAAACATCCTTTCAATTTACTTCTATTATCAAATTTGCTTAATTCTCTTGTTATCCTTTGCTGAAGGGACAATATTGCACTACAGGCAGCTAGCTGAACTCATCTAGTTAGCCAATCACAAAAGACAAATGTGTGCATGCACAATCAGCAGCCAGCTCCCACTAGTATAGGATATGTAGATATTCTTTTTCAACAAGGGATACCAAGAGAACAAAGCACAATTGAAAATAGAAGTGAATTTAAAAGTGTCTTAAAATTAAATGCTCTATATGAATCATGCAAGTTTAATTGTGACTTTCCTATCCTTTTAAGCATGAGTTTAGATGCACAAGTTTTTTTCCTTCTGTATAGCTAAATGATAGTGTCTCAGTAAATGTGATATGATTTGCTCACGATCATGACTTTTGTTTCTATATTAAGTTGTTCATTTGTTCTGTAGGTGGATGAAAAAACCACGCTGTGGTGTACCTGACCATCCTCATTTAAGCCATAGAAAAAGAAATAAAAGATATGCACTGACTGGTCAGAAGTGGAGACAGAAGCACATTACATACAGGTATGCTCTAAACCTTTGTAGAAAACACTTAAGGATTGCATTATCCATTGATAACAGTCATGTTGTATCTTCTTCTTATTCCTATTGGTGGGCTTATGTCAAAGGAGGGAGAATGTTTTGCTCTTAGGCAGAGCTATTACTGGCCATAAAAAGGTGAGGGTCAATAGACAGACCAATCACTTGTTAGACCTGCTTTTGAGTACTCTGGTCATGGTCTAAAAATAAAACTTATAAGGAAGGACTTGATGAGCTTATTATTATTCTTTATTTTTAGAGCGCCAGCAGATTCTGCAGCACTGTCCATGGGTTCAAATATAAAAGTACAACAGTGAGACATTACAATATAAGAGAACATTTAACAGACAAATACAGGGGGAATTGAGGGCCCTATTCCCGTGGGAACTTACAATCTAAATGATTGTGTATATAGGTTACAAGAGAGAAGTAAGAGAAATGAAGTGATAGAAACATTCAAGGACATCAAGGAAAATAATAATTCTGAAAATTTCAATTTGTTTTTCACAAAAAGAGCAATACAAGAACTAGGTCCGTGGAGGGCAGTAGATGTAGGAGTCATTTATAGATGCACTTCTTTACTGATAGGATGAATGTTTCATGGATATTCATTACAGATGGATAAGAAAAAGACTATCCTAAGAAATAAAGAGGCCTAATGATTACAACTAAAATGTGCATGTGTGTATTTTTTTAATAAAAATATTTTAATTTGCTATTTTTATTAACAAACATGATTCTAGTGAAAGCTATTATTGTTTTAGTGGCATACCTGCATATTCTGTTTAATTTATTGGAATATTTGTTTCCATATTTCTTGTTGTTTTGTTTCTGTGGGGGACATGTCCAGGATTTGTAAGTAAAGCTTTCAACAAAGTTGGAGGCTGTGAATTTCCATATATATTTGTTTATTATCCATTGCTTCCCATCAGACTACTGTGACCGATGGCCACTGTAAAATTGTCTTCATATTTATACTACGTAATTAAGAGATTAGATTAATAGACCCCCAAAGCAAAGTGTACGTTCAAATTGCTTTCCTGTCATTTGATATTAGAGCAGTCATCATGCCAAGCAGTGATTGTGCTGTGCCATGCACAAGCATTTCTCTATGTAAGCAAAGTGTAAATGCCCATTGCTTTTCTGTCCTGTGATATTAGAGCAGTCATCATGCCAAGCAGCGATTGTGCTGTGCCATGCACGAGCATTTTACTATGTCAGCATTGTGAGCAATCATTGCTTTCATGTCTTGTGATGTTAGAGAAGTCATCATGTTCCATGCATGAGCATTTCACTATGTCAGCAAAGTACAAGTATGCATTGCCTTCCTCTGCTGTGATGTTAGAGCAGGAAACATGCCAAGTAGTGCTGTGCCATGCATGAGCATTTCACTGTGTCAGCAATGAGAGTGTGCATGAGCATGTGTATGCTCTGCTTCGCATATAGATCTAAATTGGTTGGGGCATTTCTCTCATCAAAGCAAATGTTGTAGGCAGCATATTAAATATATTTACATGTTTACAATATATTACACACGCACACCTGCTTTGGTATTTGTTTTATTAAATTATAAGTTCAGGGGCAAGATTACATATGGGGCTTCGCCCGCAAAAGCCGACAACGCTGTTTTTTTACGCGTTTTTGTATCACATATACGGCGCCGCATATAAATGCGGTGCGTATATTTCACCCGTCACCCGCAATTTTTACTCCTATTAGCTAACATAGAACCGCGACGCAAATCTGTATCACATATTCAACGCAAGGACTTACGCAGCGCAGAATGGATACATTCTACTCCATTTTTTATTTCGTCACACATAGGCAGGCACAGCAACCCTTGCGCAGCATTAAAAAGCACCATAACTCCCTGGAAGGCCTAACAAACACCTAACGCATGCGCAATCACATACATATCAGCCGCAAATCTCAAACAGTTAAACCTTTTCTAAGCACTATTACAAACAGTATCCTCCCTCTGCAAGTGTGTCAAACCAATCACAAACAGCACAACCTCTCACCTGCAGCCTTAACACACCTGACAATGCACACCCTCATTAGTCACCATGTTTCCCCTGCTTTACCTTCAATATCTAACAGACAGCATCGTGGGGCACAAGGGGTGCTGGAAGGCCTACAAGCCCTTGCTGCTGCACTACCTGCTGTGGAGGATAGACCTGCTGGGCATGCTCTCCCTGCTGCTGAAAGACTTACTGCAGCTGATCTACTTGCTGCTGATGTCCCTGGTCATGGTGCTGTGGCCATCCTTGCTGCTGCTGTCCCTGCTCCTGCTGTCCCTGTTCCTGATGTTGCCCCTGCTGCTGTTGTTGCTGCAGCTGGTCATAGGCCGGCGGGGCCTGTAAGATGTCAGCATCAGCTGAGGGGAAGAGCAAGGGCACCAAGGATCCACAGGGTTAGGGTCACTCTGTTCGGAATGACAGAGGAGGAGGTCAGGGAAAAGTATTGCTTGACTTCTGCAAAGCCTTATTGACCTAAATGAGGTCTTGAAGGATGATATTGACTCTCAAGCGAATAGGAACCAAGCTCTGACTGGTATGCAGAAGCTGTTACGTGTTGTGCACTTCCTGGCATTAGGCTCATTCCAGTCAACAGAGGGCTATGTGTCTGGCCTAGCACAGTCCAACTTCTCCAGGCTCTTAGGGGAGGTTTTGACTGCTCTATATAACCAGACACAGTGATACATTCATTTCCCCCGTACCCTCCAGGAATGGAACAGTGTTAAACAAGGCTTCTATCGAGTGGGGAGTATTCCCAATATTATGGGGGCAATTGATTGCAGACATGTGCGTATTGTGGCCCCACATGAGGAGCCATTCCTCTATATTAACAGTAAAGGGTTTTACTCCTTGAATTGCCAGATGGTCTATGACAGTGTTTTTCAACCAGTGTGCCGTGGCACACTAGTGTGCCGTGAGAGATCCTCAGGTGTGCCACGGCAGACTGACAACAGTGTGACATATTTTTTAAACTTTGCTTGTTTTTTACTCCCAATGCAGGGGTAGTTTGTAGGAGGCATGGCATAACAGCACAATACATACAGTATGTGTGTGTTTGTGTGTATGTGTATATATATATGCTGTATTAGGCTACAATGTGTGATTTTTTTTAAATTTTGGGATGGTGGTGTGCCACAGGATTTTTTAATGTAAAAAAGTGTGCCACGGCAAAAAAAAGGTTAAAAATCACTGGTCTATGATACCACTCTGAAATTCGCACATGTGTATGCAGGCTTTCCAGGGAGTGCCCATGATTCCAGCTTTTTGAATCTGGAACACTCTCGGGAGGTTGGCTGCCCTGTGAGTATGCACTACCTTCATTCTGTCTGTGTTTTTCTCTTTAAAGGGACACTAAACCCAAAATTATTATGTCATGATTCAGATAGAGAATACAATTTGAAACAGCATTCCAATTTACTTCTATTAACTAATTTGCTTCATTCTTTAAATATCCTTTGTGGATGAAATAACAATGCACATAGATGAGCCAATCACATGAGGCATCTATGTGCAGCCACCAATCAGCAGCTACTGATCCTATCTAGATATGCTTTTCAGCAAATGAGATCAAGAGAATTAAGCAAATTAGATAATAGTTTTAAATTAGAAAGTTGATTAAAATTGCAGGCTCTTTCTAAATCATGAAAGAATGAATGTGGGTCTCATGTCCCTTTAAGTTCTTTTTTAATTTAACGGGACATTTTCTTAAAATGGCATGTTCTATCTGAATCATGAAAATAGAATTTTGTCTAGACTAATCCTGTCATCAAAGTTTATTGCTTACATTGCACCAATGTAATGTTCTAGATAAATCTATCTTTTAAATTAAATTCCTGTTATGTCCCTTTAAACACATGATGAACCTATATCAATCAGAATACATATGTTACATGACAGGTGACGCAGGGTATGTCTGCAGACTATGGCTGTTGACACCCTTGGCACACCCCTTACAGAGCAACAACTCAGGTACCAGGAGGCCCACATTACAACAAGAAATGTGATAGAAAGGAGCTTTAGCCTATTCAAAACCAGATTCAGTTGTCTCGATTTGACAGGCGGAGCTTTACAGTATAACCCCAAGTGTGTTCCATTGTCAATGCATGTTGTATTCTACATAACATTGCTGTGGACACACGTATATTTGGGGACATTGACCCAGAGCAAGATCAGCAGGTGGTTTCTGTACCTGAGGGTGTGGACAGGGAGACACTGAGGGGGAATGAAGTGAGGGACTTTGTCATCTGTGAATACTTCACCTGTAAGTTACTTGTTCATAAGCACAGTAAACCATAACATTAACATGTATTATGATGTTTGACTGTACCTCACCAACCATTGCATGTATATATATCATGTCTTGCAGAATTACATCCCACCCCCTTCCCTTAACCACCCAAATTACTGAAAATGTCTTGTTTAATTCATGTTTAGGTCACAATAATTTTTGGAATATCATTTTGGAGAAGAATGGAAATGGATGTTTCTATCTTTTCTCACACCTTCTGTGTAATTCATATATATATATACCCATGTGTCAATTTATATTGGATGTGAGAAACATTGATTTACATCTTATAAGTGAATATTATTATATGTACCCTTCATACACAACTATGTGATGTCAGTTATAGTACATGAATATGTCATAAACATGATAATCTTACTTGTTTTTTATTGCTATTTCAACACAGGTCATATTTTTATGTTTCTTTGGCTTTGTGGATGAGGGAGTTGAGGTACATTTAGTGGATTGCCTTGTTCTCCTTCTTCTAGCAGATTTTGGTATTTTTGCTGGTGATAGATGATAGGCTGGAGGCAGTGTCCTGCTGGTGTGTAAAGTGCTCAACCAACACACCCAAAAGCTGATTTTGTTCTCTCCATCTATTTTCCATCTGCATCTGCATATCAGACAGAATTCACATCATCTGTGACTGGTTTTGAACACTTGCACTTAACAATGCTGTGTAACCTCTCTTGGTCTCTGAAGAACCTCTTGTGGCCTCTTTGTAAGCTCTCAGTGCTTCTGATGAGCCTCCTCTGGAGTGTAATGTATTTCTCACCCAGGGTTTGTTGGCAACGATGTTGGAAAAGAGGTGATGCTGGTGTATGTTCTTCTAGTGCTTGAGGTGGAGGTGCAGCTGTAGCTTCTGGTGCTTGAGGGGCAGGTGTAGCTTCTGGTGCTTGAGGGGCAGCTGTAGCGTCTGGTGTATTTTCATCTGCAGATGTTGGAGCTTGTCCCAGGGAAGAAGATGGTAAAGCTCGTCCCAGGAAATAAGATGGTGGAGCTCGTCCCAGGGAAGAAGATGGTGGAGCTCTCAAAGATGATTGGTATTACCACTGATGACCAGAGTGTGACCACTCAACCTCTTCAATAGGCACATCCTGTGACATTGGCTGTGGGCAATATCCATGACTGACATGAGAATGTGATTGTGTTGTGGGGGGTGTAAATACATGGACCCTTTGTACCTGTCTTGGCTCCCCCTCAAAACCAAAGGTAGGATATTCCTCTGGCCATGAATGTTGCCAGGGGTCATATGGCAATGTCGGTGGCATCACTTCTGCACTTCAGCAGATCCTCAGCTGAAGCCATCCCACCATGCTCATGCCTGGGAGCACACTGTTCCTGCGGTTGCATGATGACTGGTGGTGGTGGTGGAATGGCAGTTTGGAGGAGTTAAAGGATGAGAGGGATTAGTACAGTCAGATATATGTCCATGTGGCATACAATGTACATTGATACATGTTAGGGCATACACTGATTCACATGTCAAACTCTATAACATGCATGTGCACATTGTGAGTTTGTCTATGAGTGATTTGAATAGGAGCAGTATACAGGGATGTGTTTCATACAATAGTTATGTGTACATGTCAATGATGAAATAATGTGTTCTTAAAGTGACACTATTGTCACATAATTTACTTTAGCTTGATCTAGGCACAGATCCTGCTTTATTGAGCTAAAATGTATTGGATTGGCTATAATGGCCATTACATAAAAAAACTCTACATGTGGCTTGTGGCCTGTGTTACTCTGAGACATGTTAGTATTGCACTATTCCACCTCACATCATGAATTGCATTGTGTTATGTAGCAGTAATGTCAATTATAATTGTAGATGTTTTTGTTAGTACTCCAAATACCATGCTCCTCATCATGTCCATGAATGTGTGATATTAAAGGATGTTGTATTTCAATTACATATAATACAGGTGTGTGGGATGTTACTCACCAGCATGATGTGCTGTTGTTGCAACCCCTGAGTCACGAGCCCCTGGAAGTCCACAGACTGCTGTGATACTCAGGGACCTGCGTATCATCTCCTCCCAGGTGTTGTCCTCGATTTCCAGAGATGGCCCACTGCCTGTTCCCTTCTGGTGGACAGCTTCCTGCCTCATCTTCTCTTTGACCCTCCTCTTACAATCATTCCACCTTTTTTTTTAGGCCTTCTACAGTCCTCCTCTGCAGGGCCATGCTGTTTACAGTATCCTCTACCACCATCCATGCCGTCTTTCTTTTTTTGGCACTGCCTCTGCCCTGCTCCTGGCCGAAGAGGTCACTGTAGTTGTCCATGATGGCCTGGACTAGGGCAACATTTTCTGCAAATGAAAAGTTAGGACATCTCAGCCTTTCATCCTCCATGGCCACTTGGGTTCCTCCCTGAGATGTCCCTGGCTGTGTGTGTTCCTGCCTATACTCTCCCTCCTCCCCTTTTCTGTCCCCATGTGTGCCCTCTCTCCCTCTCCTGGATGTGCATGGTCTCTGGGGCTCTATGGCATCTCTTTTGGCTCTCCACACTCCACTTACTCCCTGTTGGGGACTTCTCCTGTCCTCTCCCTGCCACTCCTCTCCCCTCCTCCCCTCATCCCTACCTCTCCCTGCCATCCTCACACTAATCACACCACACACACTCCCACTCACTCCCAGTTCAGTCACACACAATCACAACCAAACACTCAGCTTATCACACTGTAAAAGGAAAATAAAATATGTGAGGTGTTAGAAAAAAAAGTGTTGTGTATATGTATGAATGCAATGTGTGCAATATGTCAGAATATGTGTAAGCAAGTGTACAAATTACTCAATCCACCAATGCGACCTAACTATTTATTCTGTTTGCACCTCTCTCTACTCTTACTAATCCTCCACTCCTGGGCTGTGTGTTGTAGCTCAACGAACAATCCAAACACACGCAAGAAAATGACGGTTGCGCATGGGTTTATATAGTGATTTTGAATAGCGTATTCCGTTGCACTTTTCATTTTAAATTTTGGTTTAATTTTTACGCGCGATATCCTCATTTGCATAAACTACTCGTTATTAACAAGTTACGCAGACATAATACTGGCGTAAGTTACTGGCGACGACAGAAATGTGTATTTACGCACTTTTCTGAACATCGCCAGTTTGGTCTACTTATGCCAGTCTAACATTTGACGGCGCAGTATATGTTATACCCTAATGTGCGAGGTAAATTTACGGGCGATGCGGGTTTCAGCAGTAGCGCTGAAGCCTGCGCCGCATTGTATTCTCCCCCAATGTATTAAAAAAAATCTGGTTATATCCCTTTAATGAAATCATTATTCCCTACTACAGCCTTCATTTTTTTATCTGATTTACAGCCTAGTTTACTTTCTAGTTAAAATTTTGTACAATTAGATATACTTGGCTCAGAAAATAACTAATGAACTTGTGTAAATTTTAGCTAGACTGATTAGTTATGTGCCAAAAATTCAATTTCCATGTTCTATTAGAGGAATATAAAGTAAAAATTGAATTGCACAGTGGAGCATTTCAGATTTGACTAAAATCATTTTTGCAATATGGATGCATTTGCAAAACTCATTCTAGTAAGAGTAATTTCCTCTGCTTCTGTGTTAGCTCATATAAAGCATGTATTCTGCCAGTGGAATAAAGTGTAATCTTTTTTCATGTTGCAATCACATTAAAAATAAATATACACACATGTACAGATACACATGCAAATAGGCATACACAGATGTGTATATATAGGCACAAACACAAGCATGCAGACACAAAAAACAAGCACATATGTATACGCCCACACATATGCACAAATTCAAACACACACATTATACATATACACACACAGGACAGACATACACAAACAAACAAGCAAACGTACACACATATACACACACACAAACAAGAACACGTACACACATATAGACACACAGGACAGACACACACAAACAAACAAGCAAACGTACACACATATGCACAAATTCAAACACACACATATACATATACACACACAGGACAGACATACACACACACACACACACACACAAACAAGAACACGTACACACATATACACACAGGACAGACACACACAAACAAACAAGCAAACGTACACACACACAGGACAGACACACACACACACACAGACACAAACAAACAAGCATACGTACACACACAGGACAGACACACACACAGACACAGACAAACAAGCAGACGTACACACATATATACACACAGGACAGACACACACACACAGACACAAACAGACAAGCATACGTACACATACAGGACAGACACACACACAGACACAGTCAAACAAGCAGACGTACACACATATACACACACAGGACAGACACACAGACACAAACACACAAGCACACGTACACACATATACATACACAGGACAGACACACGCACACACAGACACAAACAAACAAGCACACGTACACACATATACACACACAGGACAGACACACAGACACAAGCACACGTACACACATATACACAGACAGGACAGACACACACAAACACAGACATAAACAAACAAGCACACGTACAGTACACACATATATACAGACAGAACACACACACAGACACACACAAACAAGCACACATGCACACATATATACACACACAGGAAAGACACACACACAAACAAGAACACGTACAGTACACACATACACACACACAGGACAGACACACAAACAGACACAAACAAACAAGCACATGTACACACACAGACACACTTATACACATACTAATGCCAAAACAAAAATCCTCTCATAATATTCAGATCTAAGTAAATGCATCCCTTCTATATCCTTTTCCTTAAAAAAAATATGACTACATAAATAAACTTCTAACAAGCAATTCTTTATCCAGATTTTTTGCAAACAACCTACAAATGCATACAGACCAAGAAATAAATACATTGGAAATCAACCACCAAGAGAAAAAGAGAATCATGTATGTTGCTGTTTGATAGCAGACTTGTGTAGTTTAGGGAAATGCGGTGCCAGACTGTGGGGCTCATTGGTTTGAAATTGGATAGGCCTTCTGGGAAGTAAATTTCAGTAAATTTAAACAATTTTAAAAGCTCCTATTTCTCTTATTACACTATGTTTCAAATGAATAAAAATGTAATTTTATTATAATTTACTCTTTATCGGCTAGATTTAGAGTTCTGCGGCCAAAGGGGTGCGTTAGCTACGCATGCTTTTTTTCCCCCGCACCTTTTAAATACCGCTGGTATTTAGAGTTCACAGAATGGCTGGGTTTTCAGTGCGTTAGGCTCCAAAAAGGGAGTGTAGAGCATAATTTATCGCCACTGCAACTCTCGATACCAGCGGTGCTTACGGACGCGGCCAGCTTCAAAAACGTGCTCGTGCACGATTCCCCCATAGGAAACAATGGGGCTGTTTGAGCTGAAAAAAAACCTAACACCTGCAAAAAAGCAGCGTTCAGCTCCTAACGCAGCCCCATTGTTTCCTATGGGGAAACACTTCCTATGTCTGCACCTAACACTCTAACATGTACCCCGAGTCTAAACACCCCTAACCTTACACTTATTAACCCCTAATCTGCCGCCCCCGCTATCGCTGACCCCTGCATATTATTATTAACCCCTAATCTGCCGCTCCGTACACCGCCGCAACCTACGTTATCCCTATGTACTCCTAATCTGCTGCCCCTAACACCGCCGACCCCTATATTATATTTATTAAACCCTAATCTGCCGCCCGCAACGTCGCCGCCACCTACCTACAATAATTAACCCCTAATCTGCCGACCGGACCGCACCGCTACTCTAATAAATGTATTAACCCCTAAAGCTAAGTCTAACCCTAACACTAACACCCCCCTAAATTAAATATAATTTAAATCTAACGAAATAAATTAACTCTTATTAAATAAATTATTCCTATTTAAAGCTAAATACTTACCTGTAAAATAAACCCTAATATAGCTACAATATAAATTATAATTATATTGTAGCTATTTTAGGATTAATATTTATTTTACAGGCAACTTTGTATTTATTTTAACCATGTACAATAGCTATTAAATAGTTAATAACTATTTAATAGCTACCTAGTTAAAATAAATACAAAATTACCTGTAAAATAAATCCTAACCTAAGTTACAATTAAACCTAACACTACACTATCAATAAATAAATTAAATAAACTACCTACAATTATCTACAATTAAACCTAACACTACACTATCAATAAATTAATTAAATACAGTACCTACAAATAAATACAATGAAATAAACTAACTAAAGTACAAAAAATAAAAAAGCTAAGTTACAAAAAATAAAAAAATATTTACAAACATTAGAAAAATATTACAACAATTTTAAACTAATTACACCTACTCTAAGCCCCCTAATAAAATAACAAACCCCCAAAATAAAAAAATGCCCTACCCTATTCTAAAATTAAAATAGAAAAGCTCTTTTACCTTACCAGCCCTGAAAAGGGCCCTTTGCGGGCATGCCCCAAAGAATTCAGCTCTTTTGCCTGTAAAAAAAATACATACAATACCCCCCCAACATTACAACCCACCACCCACATACCCCTAATCTAACCCAAACCCCCCTTAAATAAACCTAACACTAAGCCCCTGAAGGTCTCCCTACCTTATCTTCACCACATCGGGTATCAGCGATCCGTCCAGGCTCCGATGTCTTGATCCAAGCCCAAGCGGGGGGCTGAAGATGTCCATGATCCGGCTGAAGTCTTCATCCAAGCGGGAGCTGAAGAGGTCCATGATCCGACTGAAGTCTTCCATCAAGTGGCATCTTCAATCTTCTTTCTTCCGGATCCATGTAGTTCATCCCGCCGACGCGGAACATCCATCTTCACCGACGACTTCCCGACGAATGACGGTTCCTTTAAGGGACGTCATCCAAGATGGCGTCCCTCGAATTCCGATTGGCTGATAGGATTCTATCAGCCAATTGGAATTAAGGTAGGAAAATTCTGATTGGCTGATGGAATCAGCCAATCAGATTCAAGTTCAATCCGATTGGCTGATCCGATCAGCCAATCAGATTGAGCTTGCATTCTATTGGCTGATCGGAAGTCGTCGGTGAAGATGGATGTTCCGCGTCGGCGGGATGAACTACATGGATCCGGAAGAAAGAAGATTGAAGATGCCGCTTGATAGAAGACTTCAGTCGGATCATGGACCTCTTCAGCTCCCGCTTGGATGAAGACTTCAGCCGGATCATGGACATCTTCAGCCCCCCGCTTGGGCTTGGATCAAGACATCGGAGGCTCTTCTGGATCGATCGGTGAACCCGGCGTGGTGAAGACAAGGTAGGGAGATCTTCAGGGGCTTAGTGTTAGGTTTATTTAAGGGGGGTTTGGGTTAGATTAGGGGTATGTGGGTGGTGGGTTGTAATGTTGGGGGGGTATTGTATGTATTTTTTTTACAGGCAAAAGAGCTGAATTCTTTGCGGCATGCCCCACAAAGGGCCCTTTTCAGGGCTGGTAAGGTAAAAGAGCTTTTCTATTTTAATTTTAGAATAGGGTAGGGAATTTTTTTATTTTGGGGGTCTTTGTTATTTTATTAGGGGGCTTAGAGTAGGTGTAATTAGTTTAAAATTGTTGTAATATTTTTCTAATGTTTGTAAATATTTTTTTATTTTTTGTAACTTAGTTCTTTTTTATTTTTTGTACTTTAGTTAGTTTATTTCATTGTATTTATTTGTAGGTATTTTATTTAATTTATTTATTGATAGTGTAGTGTTAGGTTTAATTGTAACTTAGGTTAGGATTTATTTTACAGGTAATTTTGTAATTATTTTAACTAGGTAACAATTAAATAGTTATTAACTATTTAATAGCTATTGTATCTGGTTAGAATAATTACAAAGTTGCCTGTAAAATAAATATTAATCCTAAAATAGCTACAATATAATTATAATTTATATTGTAGCTATATTAGGGTTTATTTTACAGGTAAGTATTTAGCTTTAAATAGGAATAATTTATTTAATAAGAGTTCATTTATTTCGTTAGATTTAAATTATATTTAAGTTAGGGGGGTGTTAGTGTTAGGGTTAGACTTAGCTTTAGGGGTTAATCATTTATTATAGTAGCGGTGTGGTCCGGTCGGCAGATTAGGGGTTAATAATTGTAGGTAGGTGGAGGCGACGTTGGGGGCGGCAGATTAGGGGTTAATAAATATAATATAGGGGTCGGCTGTGTTAGGGGCAGCAGATTAGGGGTACATAGGTATAATGTAGGTTGCGGCGGTGTACGGAGCGGCAGATTAGGGGTTAAAAAAATATGCAGGTGTCAGCGACAGCGGGGGCGGCAGATTAGGGGTTAATAAATATTATGTAGGTGTCGCGGTATTAGGGGCAGCAGATTAGGGGTACATAGGGATAACGTAGGTGGCGGCGATGTGCGGTCTGCAGATTAGGGGTTAAAAATTTTTAATAGAGTGGCGGCGATGTGGAGGGGCCTCGGTTTAGGGGTACATAGGTAGTTTATGGGTGTTAGTGTACTTTAGAGCACAGTAGTTAAGAGCTTTATAAACCGGCGTTAGCCCAGAAAGCTCTTAACTACTGACTTTTTTCTGCGGCTGGAGTTTTGTTGTTAGATTTCTAACGCTCACTTCAGCCACGACTCTAAATACCGGCGTTAGAAAGATCCCATTGAAAAGATAGGATACGCAATTGACGTAAGGGGATCTGCGGTATGGAAAAGTCGCGGCTGCAAAATGAGCGTTAGACCCTTTCCTGACTGACTCTAAATACCAGCGGTAGCCCAAAACCAGCGTTAGGAGCCTCTAACGCTGGTTTTGACGGCTAACGCCAAACTCTAAATCTAGCCGTATGTTAGTACAGGGGTCTTTATGCTAAATAAATAAAGAAACGTGTAGTCACTCAAAGGGTCATGAAACAAATTTCTCTTTTATGGTTAGGATAAAACATACAATTTTAAACAACTTTCCAATTTACTTATTTTATCAAATTTGCTTTATTCTCTTGGTGTCCTTTGCTGAAGGAGCAGCAATCCACTTCTGAGAGCTAGCTTAGCACATTTGTGTAGGCCAATGACAAGATACATATATGTACAGCTACCAATAAGCACCTAGCTCACAGTAGTGCATTTCTGCTCCTGAGCCTACAAGCTATGCTTTTCAACAAAAGATACCATGAGAAGGAAGCAAATTAGACAATAGAAATAAAATTGAAAGTTGTTTAAAATTGCATATCTCTATCTTGAAATAAACAAACAAATTGGGATTCATGTCCCTCTAAATGTCATACAAAGATTAGATCCTGCAACAGCATTGTTAGAAATCGCAATAACCCTGGGAGTATAAGCTAAAGTGGCCCCTTGTGGCACATCAGAGGCTCCCCACTCACTTCCACTATTCTCATTTCCATAATAAAATCTGGTCTGTTGTTCAGATGGAGCTCTTTATTGGTTTGTTAATCAAAACAAAATTCCATACTAGACCCAATGATTTAGTAAGGAATATGAATACTAAACTCTCCAGAACATAAATAACTGTAATGCTTGTGGGATATTCCACTATCAGACTAAACTTGGCCAGTAGTCTTCTTATCCCAGCATCAAGTGGAATGATAGGAAATATCCCAGAGCAGAGAGAGAGTTTGTAAAATGAGGTAAGCAGTACTCACAGCAGGCAGGGCAGTAATCAGCGGCAACAAAAGGATATCCAGCAGTATAACAGTTTAGGGGTAAACCAATAGAATGGTCAGACAGGAAGAGTTCATCAACAGTTAAGCAATCCAGCAATGCAGAGGTTAAGGCAAGCAGAGTAGTCAAAACAGGCAGAGTTTATCAACAGTAAAGCAGTCCAGCAATTCAGGGGTTAAGGCAAGCAGAGTAGTCAAAACAGGCAGAGTTCATCAACGGTAAAGCAATACAGGAATTCAGGGGTTAAGGCAAGCAGCGTAGTCAAACAGGCAGAGTTTATCAACAGTTAAGCAATCCAGCAATGCAGAGTTTAAGGCAAGGAGCGTAGTCAAACAGGCAGAGTTCAACAGTTAAGCAGTCCATCAATTCAGGGGTTAAGGCAAGCAGAGTAGTCAAAACAGGCAGAGTTCAGCAACAGTGAATCAATACAGCAATTCAGCATGCAGATATACAGCACCCAGGAGCACAAGAAGTAACACCTATACTTGGGCACAGGTGAGAGAGACTGAGGCCTTTACATAGGGAAGACAGGGTGGGCGGTGATGATGTCATCACCGTGCTACAGTTACATTGCCATATCCCTAGCAACAGGAGGAGTGCCTGTATCCATGGCAACGGCCACAGCAGAGGAGCAGTGTTACAATAACATTCACAAGTGTGGTATGGTTTTTTGTTAGACTCCCTCAAGCATCTTCAGCCTCTCTAGCCTCACCAGTCCTTATGTTATTAAATACTATCTAGGTGATTGTATATGAGTAAAGGAACATGAAAGTCAAAATTAAACTTTAATAGTTCTGATAGAGCACGCAATTTTTATCAGCTTGTCAATCTACTTTACCAAATCAAATATACTTATTTTTCTTGCTTTTCTTTGTTAAAACATAGCTCATTTTAATGTAAGCATACCTAAATAATCTCAAGAGTGTGAATGTAAGCACTTTATGGCAGGTTGCTGACTAAGTCAGGCATATGTACCTGTTTCCATTGTGGCCTAAGAAGTCTCATGGTAAGTCTCTAGTTCTCTTTGGTTCAGTGTGTATTATGCACCAACGTCATTCTGTTCATTGGACCTTGAGAATAAGTAAGACTTGGTGCTTGTACTCAATGGGCCGCCATTCAAGCTAAATTAGGTATGTGAGTTTACACGTACATGCTTGTGTCATGTTGGTATCCTAACTGAACCTATAAATTCTAACACAAATCCCTCAGTGGTAGACATGTGCAATTAGTTTTGTTCCAAATTAAAATTCAGACGAAATTTGGGTGATTCGGAAATTTGGATGTATCCGAATCTCAGAATCACCCTAGTAACAGAGCTAAACTAGTCAGAATTATTTGTAACAAAACATCCAAATTAGTTCAGATTCATTCGTTATATCTGAATGGCCATGGCGCGATAGTTTAACTCTCTGGACTAATCACAATTCCTTTGCCATTCCATATTTATTATAAAAAAAAACGGATAGAGATATATTACAATTAAATTTGAGATAGAACAGTGAAATAATTCCTTTTGTGTTGGTTTGCAGACATCCAAATCAATGTAACATAACAGAACAAATGAATCCGAACATAACGAACTTCTGAATGCATCCAAAACAAATGACTGCTATAACGAATCAATCCAAATGCAACCAAACTAAATTAAAAAGTACTGAATCGATACAAAACCAAACAAAACAACATTTTCAGACGTGCACATGTCTACTCAGTGGTTGGTAATTCAGATTCAGTGATGTCAGGCTCCCTCTTTCCCATAAGCCCTCAGTGGTTATACCATTTTTGTCCCTGTTATCCTTTTCCTTCCAGTGCTCTTTATCCTGCTGATCTCCTTGACCGTTGGCTCTTCCTCAGGCTTATGCTTTTTGGTTTAACCCTTGTCCTGTTTGCTTGTGCCGACTGTCATTTTGGCTTGATCTTGGCTCTGCTTTTTGACCCTGGATCCTTCTGGGGCACCTTCTATACTATAAGCCCCATTGCCTTCTCATACAACAGAGGATCTGCCTCACGTCAGGTTTCACCTCGACAAATGTATGTAACCTTGTGCTATTGCTTGTATATTGGATTCCAGCTCATCAATCTGCCTACAGAAACTTTATACTAAATGGCAGCAATCTTTGCAGCACTACCTCAGTATGATCTCATGGTAAGGAAATATGTTTCAACAAAGAATAATGAGGCAATAGAAGTAAAATTACGTTTTTTTTTAAAACTTGTACTCTCTGTCTGAAACATGAAAATGTAACTTTGACTTCCATGTCCCTTGGGGAAGGCACCTTCTAAATTGTAACCGAGAAGCTTACGTGTATTTTTACACATGCTCTTAGTATATAGATCACAACCAAGTGTGTGTATCCTTGTTTTACAAGTGTATACAAATTGTTGTTCTAATTAAAAAGATAACATAAAGTAAATTTATTAATGAAATACTACAGATAACCAAACTTTAAACCATCTTTTTAAACATAGTTTGCAGTAGTGATGGAGACTGGTTCTCAAACGTTCTTTCTTTAAACACTCCTTTAAAACGTTTAAAATGAATTCAATGCATGGGAAAATCAGCATTGCCCAGGCTCTAAAGCTGCACTTCCTGTTTCAGAAATGGAGCCCTAATACCACAAGCAGTTTGTATGATTCAGAATGTTAGTGAAATAGACAGTTAGACTTGTTTCTGCACCCAAGAATGGGGTTTGTGTATAGATGTGAATTCAAAAACAGATATGTTGGAAGCAAAATTAAAATGAGTTGTGGTACCTTGTTGTCGGAGATTTGTGTGTGTGCTGTTCAGTAGGAGAAAGTGCAAGTGATTAGAAGTGAGCAGACATTGCTGAGTTACTGCAGAGTTACAATTATATCACAGTTTATAACCATAAACATCTATCTATCTATCTATCTATCTATCTATCTATCTATCTATATGTCTGTCTATCTATACAAATATATTAGAAGTAAAACACTATGGGCTTGATTATAAGTGGAGCACTAATTTATCGTGCACCCATAAAAGGGCAAATTAGTCCGTTTACGGTCCAAGATAAATAACCAGCCATTACAAGTGACTGGTAAATACTACCGTGAGCTTGAGTTAGCAATTAGCACTCTGAAAATTAACCAGAGGTCACACCACTGGTTAATTTAAACAAATGCAGTTAAGGTAATCATATGATAATATCCCTTTCATAAATAGAAATCATATATTGTAATCAAAATATTTATGCAGTTTCAGTAATATTTGTATATTCTTTACTCTATGACCCAGTTTCCGTTGCTGTTGTAAACTGTGAAAACTGCTAGTTATATAAAATATCTCCATAGTCTTTAGAGGAGCAATAGCTTACATTGTTTACAACAGCAATAAAAAAACTAGGCCTAGCTATTGTTAGTAAAGTGTAACCCATTTATTATTTTATTGTTATGTTTTTTTTTTTCAGCATACACAATTACACCCCAAAGGTTGGTGAACTTGACACAAGGAAAGCAATTCGACAAGCATTTGATGTGTGGCAAAAAGTGACCCCATTAACATTTGAAGAAATTCCATATCATGAGATCAAAAATGAAAGAAAGGAAGCAGACATTATGATCTTTTTTGCTTCTGGATTTCATGGAGATAGTTCTCCATTTGATGGAGAAGGTGGATTTCTAGCACATGCCTACTTTCCTGGACCAGGGATCGGAGGCGATACTCATTTTGATTCTGATGAACCATGGACTCTTGGGAATTCAAACCACGATGGTAAAAAATAAATATATTTTACTTGATCAATTTTATGTGCACTTCTTTTGCTGACAATGTTATTTTACCTTTCTTGTGCTTGGTGCAGGTCATAAATATCATAATTTATTTAAAAAAAACAGTACATTAGCAGATAGGATAGTAGTTTATTTTGTATCAGCCTCCGCTTTTGTTGCTTTTCATATTGTTTTACATATTTAATAAAATATATAAGAGAAAGAAAAAATAATGATTTTTCTATTTGCGCTGTGTATAATGCAAATGGTATATATGCAAAAGTATCTCCTATTGTATTCCAATGGTTGCTGTATCTGTTGTATCCACTTTCGCCATTGGAAATAGGAAGAAATCAAAGTAGGCAGGTCAGAAACAGCGCTCAGATAAGAGAGAGAATGAAAAAAGAATACAAAGAACTTATGGTGTAGTATTTTCACAAGTATCAATCTAAATATTTAAACGGGAAATTTAAAACTTTCTCACCTTTTTATACCTGAAACATGCGAGGTATGTCTAACACACGGAGGGGATATACAGTATATCCCTAGCTGTGGTAAAGATGACATTTTCTCATGCTTCCATCAGCCTTATGGAGTATGGAAGGTATCTTGCTTGTCATAGCAAACACAGCTCTGATTTAATCCGTATTTGTTAAAAGAATCATTCATTTATTGGACTCAAGACAACTCATAAAATATATCACACTCCTACAAGTAAGTTCAAAAACAAGTGGCACAATGGAATGGCTGGTTGTGAGTGTTCAATGCCTTCCATGGCAGTGAAGAATTTAGGGAGTGAAAGGCATGAGAAAATGTCATCTTTACCATAGTTAGGGATATATATCCCCTGCGTGTGCTAGACAGTCAGGTATAAAAAGGTGAGCAAGTTTAATTTAGATTGGTACTTGTGAAATTACTACACCATAAGTTCTTTGTATTCTTTTTTCATTCTCTCCCTTCTCTGAGCGCTGTTTCTGACCTGCCTACGTCAATAATAGAATATATATTTAATCTTTAAAACATAATAAATTAATTAGGAAAATAACTAATAAAATTCATTGCAATGTGCTTCCTAGGGTTGTCATTCACATAAACAGCAGCTGACCAGTGGGTAATAGCAGGAAAACAGTTGGTGGGATTGTGATCAAATCTCAGATCAGACCTCTTGATTTTTAATATGAATGCCTATAAAGGACCTCCAATTAGACGCCACTGTTTGCAGCCCCTGTCAGAAATACACCCATATCAGACCTCAGATCAGATCCATAGCCCTGACACTTTTTTTTTTTTGCTACGAAGACACATATTGGTGCCATCCCCACCCCCCAAAGAAATTATATACCCTGCCTTTACTGCTTGTTAACTAAATGTTCTAGTGATGTGTTAAGCAGGTATAGATAACTATTTATCTATAATGATAGAGAGAATAGATTTCCTTTATCACATCAAATTCTTAATCTGATTTATGATGGTGAATTTGTGCATGACATAACATACCAACATGGTTCTGTACAACAAAGCAAATATATATATATATATATATATATATATATATATATATGGAAATCAGGAGACAGCACTCACTGGTCTTGACAATACTGGATTTATTCAATGACGTTTCGGGGAATACACCCCTTCATCAGGGTCTGATGAAGGGGTGTATTCCCCGAAACGTCACTGAATAAATCCAGTATTGTCAAGACCAGTGAGTGCTGTCTCCTGATTTCCATATTCTACACCATATTCTAGCACCCTGGCTTTTGGAATTAAAGTGTTAGTGAGAGTGCACCTGCCACTACCTGCTGTATGTATATATATATAAATATATATATATATATATAGCAGACATCATGAAGAAGATAATACACTGATGTACCATATGTAATCTATCAAAAGTTGGAGAATTGTTAATGCTCCCACGATTGCCTATAAGCCATAATAATACCAATTAGGCTATAGGTGGATGCGAATTCCACTGCTGTCACTGGTTCCACCAACTTTTATGAAGGTTGGAGAATGCAGGGGGTGTGTATTAACATATTTCAGCCAGATACTTCCAGCTTTTCTGGCTGACCGGCACTATCTGCCTTCCTTTGCTTCAGGGGAGCCCCCACCCATTGTAGCCATTATGCCACTACATATGGCCCTTACTATGATGCCCAAGTTAGGCACACAAATAACTATACACATAAAAAAAACTTGCAGAGCGGAGCGAGTGGACGACTAAGATGGTCGCAACACATTGAGGCTCTTCTAGTAAGCTGACCTAAATGCACCTAAAACTGTCTTAACGAAGCTTCATGTGAGATACAAAAGCTCAGTCAAGCGTCTGAAGACAGCACCTTACTGGAAGTGTGATTTTTATTGGCACAGGGAGAAAGATCTAAGGCCTGCACAACCTCTGCCGGTAAGTGGACATTTAATACGAATATACACTTCAGTAAAAAGCAACAGCTGCATCTACAAATAGTAGAGTGCCCCTATATAACAGCTGCTATACACGCAGTATCTCCAAAGTTATTCAGACCACATGACTAAGCCCGCAAAAGAAAGAAGCTGTGCCATAATAGTCTCACAATAAAGGACTGCTTGCTATCTTAAGCAATTTAATTGACGATCCGGCACATGACAAACTATCAATATAAAATAACCCTCAACACTACCTTACCGGAGTGATAAGAAATTATCCTACATAAGTTTGAACATCTAGCTGGAGACTATTATAATACTGGATAACGGGTCGCTTATAGGAAGTAACTTACATCACAACAGATATCAGAACTAGTACACATATTATACCGCTCCAGTAATACAGGCCACAAATATCCTCTGGCAAGTCATCCAAACTATTATATATAGTCATTCAAAGATTCAAATGTACCACAATGGCCCAGAGGAAATCCACTAAAGGGGACAAATCCCCCAAAACAGGCACAGAGTGGACAAAGTTCTGTAAACAACTTCTTTAAGCATTCTGACAAAGACAAAAACAAAAAAGATCTAAATAAATCATGCCAACCTACAGAAGATGCCTACTGTGACCAAGAAGAATCCTCTAGAAGCTCATAACCGTCCTCTCCAGACCGCATAACAGACCTTCCTATTACATATAAGACTATGGAAACGCTCATAGAACAGGTCAAAACATGAATAAAAGAGGAATGCACAGACCTAAAAAAGACATCTCTGACCTGGGAAACAAAGTTGACTCCTTAGAAGAGCATGAAGTGATTATATCCCAGGACATTGCAGACCTATCTATTAAAATGAGGGCCCAGAATAAACAAATCACTGAACTAGAGTGCAAAATAGACTACCTGGAAAACTGATCTCTTCGCAGTAACTTGAGGTTCAGAGGTATTCCTGAGTCTATACAACCTCCTGATCTGCAGAAATACTTATTTGACTTATTTGAAGATCTTGCTAAAACCAACAACACCACTATTTCAGAAATTGCTAAGGACAGAGCACATTGAGCACTTCATCCAAAACCATTAAATAACCTCCACCAAGAGACGTTATTGTCCAATTTCAACAATTCCAACAAAAGGAACTACGCTTACAACCTTGCCAGATAACAAGTTTTTATATTTCAAGATTCCCGTATCCAGATCTTTGAGGATCTATCTATACGAACACTGCAAAAGAGAAGGGATTTCGCTGATCTGACCAGTCATCTAAAAATAATGAAAATTCCATACAGATGGAGATTCCCAATCTCAATTATAGTAATGAAGAACGGAAATAAATTTTAATGTGAAGATGTCCAACATATAACCCACTTTTGCACAGCAATTAACATTTCACCTCCAGAAATCAAAAACCCTGCACAAGCAAACAAAAGAGCTATACATCAAGATACTCCCAAGCCACAAAGATGAGAATGGACAGATCCCCTATCCAAGCAACACAAAAGGAAGCAGTCCTTCTCAACTGATCAGCCAAAAGAACCGACATGAGGTTTGATTATAACATTTTATTCTTGAGTCTCATTGTTGTCACAGTATCTTACTGGACTATACGTTGCAGGAACCAGCTTAAACATGAAGTTCCTCCTCAATAGTTTTGCACAGATCTGAACTTAACCTGAAATTGATATTATCGATTAAAGATATTTAGCCTTACTTAAGTTTCAAACAGAATATAGTTATAACTCTGTTACTGTATTAGTCACTGTTTAAATTTTATAAGTTTTTTTGTGCCATATTGGACTTAATGCGGCAGACTTCAGCCTAAAACTGAAGCTTCTCCAGGTTATTGTGATACAGGACTTATCAGAATATGCTCATGACCGTATTTACCTCTAATAAGCACTTTTGCTTAGTTATATTACAATGTTTAGCGTAAATATTTTCTATTGTATTAGCGATTGTTTAATGTTTATGCTGTTAAACTTATTCATATACACCACAAAGATGCTTACACCAGATTATCATAAAATGCTCACATAAGTGTGCATACAGAAACAGCTTATTAAATAGCTCCTCACAACACAACTGAAAAGAGACAGTTATAGGTTTTTTTCTATAGTGTCTCCATACGTTATTTACCCTAATTTCCCTAGCCTTAAATACATGTGAACACATCTCATTCACATTTAACTTTCCTGTACGTGGATGTATCCTACATTGAAGGTTATTACACTAGACCCAACTTTTGACTATAAATATTCACAATGACAGCGACCCTTTTTCCTCTAGTGAGACAGATAAATATAGCCACCCAAAATGTCAAAGGGTTTTTATCAGCCGAAAAAAGATAAATAGCCTTTCATGATTTCTATTAAAGAGAAATTGACATTATTATGCTACAGGAAACCCATTTTAAGGAAACCAATGAACCTAGAACTCCTACAAAACATTATGACCAATATTATTTCAGTTCAGGACCCCATAGAAAAAATGGAGTATACATATCTTTCAAATGAAATACCCCCTTTGAACTGCTGCATAAGTACCATGACAAAGAAGGTAGAATACTAATTCTGGTGGGCTATACTATGGAAGACCAATAACATTAGCTAACTTACAGTATATGCCCCGAATAAACTAACTCCCTCATTCTACCGATTAGTTACAAATGCAATTCTAGATATATCCAAAGGCCCAATAATTTTAGGGGGCGATTTCAATTTCCCAATGGACCCACCACTGGACACCTCCACCGGAAAATCATACATACGAAACAATCAAATTAACAACAATAAATTACTGTAAAATCCCTAACTTTATCTAACACTTGGAGAACAGTCCATACCTCACAAAGAGACTACGGGGGATATTTATCAAAGCCTCAACGGCAAATTGTTGCGAGATTGATCCGACCTAATTATCAAAGCCTACAGACCGGCAAATGCTGAAATTTGTGATGTAAAATATGATCTGCCGGTCTCAATCCGATGCAGATCGCTGCTTACATCATTACAGATGTTCCGAATACACATTCAGCTCTATCTGACACTTTTTCCCAGTTATCAAACTTTTAACAGGTACGCTCGTGGCTATTCCGGCCCAGCGTACCTGGTTTTCAATCTGCCACCCTGGAGGCCGCGGATGCCATAGAAATCAATGGGAGTCTGAAAGCAGCGAAAGCTTATGTTCGATGCTGCCAGATATCCCATTGATTTATATGGTAGAAAACAAGTTACGTTTACACCTAACACCCTAACATAAACCCTGAGTCTAAACAGCCCTAATCTGCCGCCCCGACATTGCCGCAACCTAAATAAAATGTATTAACCCCTATTCCGCCGCTCCCCAACACCGCCGCCACTAAATAAACGTATTAACCCCTAAACCTCTGGCCTCCCACATCACCACCACTAACTTAACCTATTAACCCCTAAACCGTCAGCCCCCCACATCGCCATAAACTAAATTAAGCTATTAACCCCTAAACCTAACAACCCGCTAACTTTAAATTAAAATTACAACATCCCCATCTTCAAATAAATTTAAACTTACCTGTAGAATTAAAATAAAATATTTTAAAATATGAATTAGCCTAGCCTATTATACTACAATTAAATTAAACTACCAATTAAATTAACTAAATTACATATGAAAAAACCCTAACCCTACTCAAATTATTTAAATATACTATTAAACCTTATTACAAATGACTAAATTACAGAAAAAAAACCCCACTAAGTTACAAAGAAAACCCAAACACTAAATTGCGAAAAATAAAAAAACACATTATCAAAAATAAAAAAGAATTACACCTAATCTAATAGCCCTATCAAAATAAAAAAGCCCCCCAAAAATAAAAAAACTCTAGCCTACAATAAACTACCAACGTATAGCTATACCGCAAGCACTTTAGACTGTAACGCAACGTCAGTCCCGCACTCACAAAAATTACGTTTTTGCGTGGGATTTCCATAGAGCTGCCATTACAAGTTGTGCGGGGAGGCTAAAATGCTTGCGTTCCAGGCTATACCGACACGATCTGTTCTGCAATCTGACACCAGTAGTTATGAGTTTTGCAAAACAAAACTGTTACACAAAACTCATAACTAAAATGTTACAAAGTACACTAACACCTATAAACTACCTATTAACCCCTAAACCGAGGCCCTCCCTCATCACAAACACTAAATTAAACTTATTAACCCCTAATCTGCCGCTCCCAACATCGCCGCCACTAATAAAATGTATTAACCTCTATTCCGCCGCTCCCCGACATTGCCACCACTATAATAGTTATTAACCCCTATTGCCCCGCACCCCAACATCGCCTACATGATAATAAAGATATTAACCCCTATTAAACTAGCATTACTATTATACTAAAATTAAAATAACTACACAATAAATAATATAAATTACACATTAAAAAAACCTAACACTACTAAATAAAATTAAATCTACAGTTACAAAAAAGAAAAAATAATAAATTACAAAAAATAAAAAACACTAAATTACGAAAAATAACAAACAAAATTATGCAAAATAAAAACAATTACACCTAATCTAATAGCCCTATAAAAATAAAAAGCCCCCCCCAAAATAAAAAAAACCCTAGCCTACAATAAACTACCAATAGCCCTTAAAGGGACAGTCTACACCAAAATTTTTCTTATTTAAAAAGATAGGTAATCCCTTTATTACCCATTCCCCGTTTTTGCATAACCAACACAGTTACATTAATATACGTTTTACCTCTGTGATTACCTTGTATCTAACCCTTTGCAGACAGCCTCCTTATCTGAGTGCCTTTGACAGACATGCAGTGTAGCCAATCAGTACAGACTCCTAAATAACTTCACGGGAGTGAGCACAATGTTATCTATATGACACATGTGAACTAGCACAGTCTAACTGTGAAAAACTTTCAAAATGCTCTGAGCTAGGAGGCGGTTTTCAACTGTTTAGAAATCAGTTTGAGCCTAGCTAGGTTTAGCTTTTCAAAAATACCACCAAGGGAACAAAGCATATTTGATGATAAAAGTAAATTGGAAAATTGTTTAAAATTGCATGCCCTATCTGAATCATGAAAGTTTAGTTGTCACTTTACTGTCCCTTTAAAAGGATCTTTTGTAGGGCATTGCCCTAAAGAAATAAGCTCTTTTCCCTGAAAAAAAATACAAAGACCCCCCAACAGTAAAACCCACCACCCAACCAACCCCCCAAATAAAAAACCTAGCTCTTAACAAAAACCTAAGCTACCCATTGCCCTGAATGCCTATTCAAATCAGCCAATAGAATTTCAGTAGCTCTCATCCTATTGGCTGATTTTGAATTTAAAAAATCAAATCAGCCAATAGGAATACAAGGGACGCCATTTTGAAAAGGTTCCCTTGCATTGAAGAATCAGTATACGACGGCAACCGTATGAAGAGGATGCTCCGCGCCGGATGTCTTGAAGGATGGACCCACTCCGTGCCGCCGGGATAAAGATAAAAGATGTTGCCTGGATTACTGAAGACCTCGCCACCTGGATGAACTTTGCTGCCTGGATGTCCGGACTTCAGAAACTGTAAGTGGATCATCGGGGGTTAGTGATTGATTTTTTTAAACTTTTTTTGGGTGGGTTTTTTTTTAGATTAGGGTTTGGGAGTTCTTAAAAGAGCTAAATGCCCTTTTCAGGGCAATGGAAAAGAGCTGAATGCCCCTTTAAGAGCAATGCCCATATAAATTCTCTTTCCAGGGCAATGGGTAGCTTAGGTTTTTGTTAGAGTTTTTTATTTTGGGGGGTTGGTTGGTTGGTGGGATTTACTGTTGGGGGGGTCTTTATATTTTTTTTCAGGGGAAAGAGCTGATTTCCTTAGGGCAATGCCCTACAAAAGGCCCTTTTAAGGGCTATTGGTAGTTTATGGTAGGCTAGGGTTTTTTTTTATTTGTGGGGGCTTTTTTATAAGGCTATTAGATTAGGTGTAATTGTTTTATTTTGGATAATTTTGTTTGTTATTTTTTGTTTTTTCCTTTTTGTAATTTAGTATTTTTTATTTTTTGTAATTGTACATTATTTTTTAATTTTTTTGTAATTGTAGATTATTTTTTTTTAGTAGTGTTAGGTTTTTTCATGTGTAATTTAGTTTATTTAATTTGTAGTTATTTTAATTTTAGTATAATAGTAATGTTAGTTTAATATTTTGTTTTGTTTAATTTCACAGGTAAGTTTTTATTTATTTTAAGATAGGGATGTTGTAATTTTAATATAAAGTTAGAAGGTTGTTAGGTTTAGGGGTTAATAGTTTAATTTATTTTTTTGTGATGTGGGGGGCTGTCAGATTAGTGGTTAATAGGTTTATTTAGTGACGGTGATGTGGGAGGCCAGAGGTTCAGGGGTTAATAACTTTATTTAGTGGCGGCGATGTCGGGGAGCGACGGAATAGGATTATAACTTCATTATAGTGTGGGTGATGTTGGGGTGCGGGGGAATAAAGGTTAATAACTTTATTATAGTGGCGGCAATGTCGGGGAGCAGCGGAATAGGGGTTATTAACTTTATTTAGGTGGCGGCGATTCAGGAGCGGCAGATTAGAGGTTAATAACTTTATTTCAGTGTTGGGGGCAGCAGATTAGGGGTGTTTAGACTTGGGGTTTATGTTAGGGTGTTAGGTTTAAATGTAACTTTTTTCCCCCATAGACATCAATGGGGTTGCGTTACTGCGATCGCCATTCCGTGCTTCAGGTGTTAAGTTTTTTCCTAACATGCTCTTTCCCTTGATGTCTATGGGGGAAGTGTGCACAAGCACGTATTCGCAGCCCTTGGATTTTGTGCGGTATGGAGCTCATCGCCACCATACCGCATGCACAAGGCGGCTTTTTAAAAACTTGTAATGGCAGTGCTATGGAGGGTGAAATAACGCAACTTTTGTTGTGTTCGTTTTGCACCCTCTATAGCGTAAAACTTGTAATCTAGGTGAATATTTTTGCGACCAATCGACATTAACAAATCAAATATACTCCAAAATCTCCCACACATCATGGTCCGACCATAGTATGTTCCAATAGAGAAAGAAATTACCCAGGGAGCTCTTATTTAAAATCCAAAGTGCTTTAATAAAACAAATTCTTTAAAATTCTTTGCAGCAGCAAGAAAAAAACGACCAATCCGTGTGCTCAATCATCAAACACACATTATGTTCCACTGAGGTAGCGTCAAGGGGTCAGCTGACGCGTTTCGGCCTATAGCCGTAGTCAAAGCTGTATGACCCCCTCACACACCTCCGTGCTTTAAAAGACAGCAAGTTACATTTCATTGGTTAGATGAAACATGACGCTACTCATTTACTATTGGTTATACATTTCAATACATTCAGTCGAACATTGACATTTTATACATTTATTATCTTTCGGTTATTTTACTTAGTGATCCTTCATAGTATTCTTAGACGCGCTGCTGCTGAAACCTCTTTACCCACTTTTATCTTTATTCAACTTTAATCTTCCGTGTTTGCTTACTCTAAACAAAATAACTGAACACTGTATTATTTTGTCTCCTAGCAATTATATTTCACAGTATATTAGATTAGCCTGCTTATTTCTGTATCGCTTTGCATAGAATAGCGAAAAGGCTGTGACTGTATTGGTAGTTTAAATGTATATTAAAAGTTCAGCTGATGTTCGGGTTCCGCTTTTACCCCAACAATGTTTAAGGCATTCAGGAGCAGGTCACATAGGTCCCTCTCCAAGGCCCAGAAATGTTCATCTATGTGTCGGGTCATTTCAGTTTCCCATCTTTTCAGGCCCTCCATTTTCGGCAAATAGTTTAAGCGGAGCGCTGCGGAAGCTCTATGCAGCTGCTTTATTTGATTAGGTGATTCCCTCAGTATTGTGAGGTGGGTTAAGTAGGTAGCTCACTAGTTATAAATGAAGAACTGCGCGCTCAGGCACAGCGAGTTTGGGGACGATGTTAAGGCTTCAGATATAGGAGAAGGCCTCAAGAATAATAGTCCGGTACTGAGGGCTTTCATGCCACGTCAAAATCCAAGACCCTATATATCTTAGTTTAGGACGTCAACAGCTAGCATTCTGCACTATTTTGAAAATAATATTTTAACTTCTGGAGCTCAAAATTAATGATTTTTAAAGAGAGCTTGAGGAGCTGAAGCTCAGTGCGACCACTAAGATGGCCGCCGCCCGGGAGTCCCCCCACCCACTTTTATCTTTATTCAACTTTAATCTTCCGTGTTTGCTTACTCTAAACAAAATAACTGAACACTGTATTATTTTGTCTCCTAGCAATTATATTTCACGGTATATTAGATTAGCCTGCTTATTTCTGTATCGCTTTGCATAGAATAGCAAAAAGGCTGTGACTGTATTGGTAGTTTAAATGTATATTAAAAGCGATTTGATACTTTTTGAACATAATGCCTAGTAATGGTGTTTAACCTTTAATTATATTGAATGGGTATTTATTCTTGTTTTTATAATGTTCTGTTTAATTTAGGCGATTTCCTTTTACTTATTCTAATTTTCTGAAACTATCACCTTAGTCCATCCTTTTCTTATTTCTTTTTAAGATTTTATTCCTGTGAATTGTTTATCTTTACCTTACACCAGATTACGCTTGGTGTTTCTGTTTTTACAGATACTCTCCTCGGCTTAATAAACAATTTACTTGTTTTATAGAGTTTTACAAAACAACAATTTTCTACACATTTTTGCTATCATAATGACTTCAGTCATATTCTTCCACAATTAGTGTCTTCCCTGTGTCATTTACTGCCAGAAATTGATGACATCTGACTCCAGGTTTAGGCCCTTTGGAATTCTGGTCTGCAATTTTATCATCCAGAAAACTTCTTGTTTACTTAAGATATAATTTAAGTCTCCTCCTCTAGCTGGTACTCTGACTTTCTGTATTATAGTCCATCTCAAAGTGTTTGGACTCTTATTGTGTTTCCTAGTTAAATGTTCTATCAGAGGTGTAGTCATTGTTCCTGTTTTAATATTTGTGATATGCTCACGTATCCTACTCTTACCTCCCTTGTTGTTAAACCTGTGTACTGTACATTGCAAGATAGACACGTTAGCAAGTAAATGCAATTCACAGCTCTACAATTTAGGCATTCACGGTGGTTAAACGTTCTCCCAGTGGCTACACTTTTAAACTCATCGCCTGGGTTCAAATAATCACATGCTGTACATGTACGATTACTACATGGATATACCCCTACACAGCTCAACCAAGAACTTGTGGTCACTTTTCTTTCCTGTAACTTGGTTGGAGCTACGATATTTCCTATCGTTTTAGCCTTCCTATAGGAAAATTGACATCCTCTTTTTGCCACATTCATTAAAAGGTTGTCTGCACTTAGAATAGACAGGTTATTCCTTATTATATTGCAAACTGTGTGATATTGATCACTGTAGTCTGTGACAAAGTATATACCTTTGTTAGGTTCTCTTACATTTCTCTTCCTTTGTTTGTTTGTTAGCAAACTTTCCCTGTCAATTTCCCCTATCGTCCTTTTCACTTTTGTTACCATTGGTACATTGTACCCTCTCTCCTTTAATCTATTTTCTAAGTCCCTGGCTTGTTTGTTATACTCATCCTTCTTAGTGCAATTTCGTCTTAGCCTCTTGAATTGGCCCTTAGTAATTGCCTTAAAGATGCCCTTTGGATGACAACTTTTTGCATGAAGCACTGTATTTCCAGATATTTGTTTTCTGAAAATAGTACTTAATATTCCCTCATTCTCAGAACCTTTTATTTTAATATCCAGGTATTCAATGCTTTCCCTATCAAAATGATAGGTAAAGCTGATCCCTACACTGTTATTGTTCAGTTTATCTATGAATTTCTCTGCAGATTTCTTGTCTCCATCCCAAATTATTATCAGATCATCTATAAATCTTCTATAGAATTTGATTCTGCCCTGTTGGCAGCCAATATCTCCACAAATGTGGAACAGCTCCCACCAACCCATAAAGAGGTTGGCGTAAGAGGGGGCAAATAACAATAACAGTGTAGGATCAGCTTTACCTATCATTTTGATATGGAAAGCATTGAATACCTGGATATTAAAATAAAAGGTTCTGAGAATGAGGGAATATTAAGTACTATTTTCAGAAAACAAATATCTGGAAATACAGTGCTTCATGCAAAAAGTTGCCATCCAAAGGGCATCTTTAAGGCAATTACTAAGGGCCAATTCACGAGGCTAAGACAAAATTGCACTAAGAAGGATGAGTATAACAAACAAGCCAGGGACGTAGAAAATAGATTAAAGGAGAGAGGGTACAATGTACCAATGGTAACAAAAGTGAAAAGGACGATAGGGGAAATTGACAGGGAAAGTTTGCTAACAAACAAACAAAGGAAGAGAAATGTAAGAGAACCTAACAAAGGTATATACTTTGTCACAGACTACAGTGATCAATATCACACAGTTTGCAATATAATAAGGAATAACCTGTCTATTCTAAGTGCAGACGACCTTTTAATGAATGTGGCAAAAAGAGGATGTCAATTTTCCTATAGGAAGGCTAAAACGATAGGAAATATCGTAGCTCCTACCAAGTTACAGGAAAGAAAAGTGACCACAAGTTCTTGGTTGAGCTGTGTAGGGGTATATCCATGTAGTAATCGTACATGTACAGCATGTGATTATTTGGACCCAGGCGATGAGTTTAAAAGTGAAGCCACTGGGAGAACGTTTAACCACTGTGAATGCCTAAATTGTAGAGCTGTGAATTGCATTTACTTGCTAACGTGTCTATCTTGCAATGTACAGTACACAGGTTTAACAACAAGGGAGGTAAGGAGTAGGATACGTGAGCATATCACAAATATTAAAACAGGAACAATGACTACACCTCTGATAGAACATTTTACTAGGAAACACAATAAGAGTCCAAACACTTTGAGATGGACTATAATACAGAAAGTTAGAGTACCAGCTAGAGGAGGAGACTTAAATTATATCTTAAGTAAACAAGAAGTTTTCTGGATGATAAAATTGCAGACCAGAATTCCAAAGGGCCTAAACCTGGAGTCAGATGTCATCAATTTCTGGCAGTAAATGACACAGGGAAGACACTAATTGTGGAAGAATATGACTGAAGTCATTATGATAGCAAAAATGTGTTGAAAATTGTTGTTTTGTAAAACTCAATAAAACAAGTAAATTGTTGATTAAGCCGAGGAGAGTATCTGTAAAAACAGAAACACCAAGCATAATCTGGTGTAAGGTAATGATAAACAATTCACTGGAATAAAATCTTAAAAAGAAATAAGAAAAGGATGGACTAAGTTGATAAATAGTTTCAGAAAATTAGAATAAGTAAAAGGAAATCGCCTAAATTAAACAGAACATTATAAAACAAGAATAAATACCCATTCAATATAATTAAAGGTTAAACACCATTACTAGGCATTATGTTCAAAAAGTATCAAATCACTTTTAATATACATTTAAACTACCAATACAGTCACAGCCTTTTTGCTATTCTATGCAAAGCGATACAGAAATAAGCAGGCTAATCTAATATACCGTGAAATATAATTGCTAGGAGACAAAATAATACAGTGTTCAGTTATTTTGTTTAGAGTAAGCAAACACGGAAGATTAAAGTTGAATAAAGATAAAAGTGGGTGGGGGGACTTCCGGGCGGCGGCCATCTTAGTGGTCGCACTGAGCTTCAGCTCCTCAAGCTCTCTTTAAAAATCATTAATTTTGAGCTTCAGAAGTTAAAATATTCTTTTCAAAATAGTGCAGAATGCTAGCTGTTGACGTCCTAAACTAAGATATATAGGGTCTTGGATTTTTACGTGGCATGAAAGCCCTCAGTACCGGACTATTATTCTTGAGGCCTTCTCCTATATCTGAAGCCTTAACATCGTCCCCAAACTCGCTGTGCCTGAGCGCGCAGTTCTTCATTTATAACTAGTATCTACCTACTTAACCCACCTCACAATACTGAGGGAATCACCTAATCAAATAAAGCAGCTGCATAGAGCTTCCGCAGCGCTCCGCTTAAACTATTTGCCGAAAATGGAGGGCCTGAAAAGATGGGAAACTGAAATGACCCGACACATAGATGAACATTTCTGGGCCTTGGAGAGGGACCTATGTGACCTGCTCCTGAATGCCTTAAACATTGTTGGGGTAAAAGCGGAACCCGAACATCAGCTGAACATGGAACCGGATGATGCTCCTATACCTAGAGACTCCCAACACCAGCAGACCAAAAGTTCCCAAAACTGCCCCTTCTACACTGCCTCCGCTTACCTCAGAATCCCAGATAGAGTCCAGTGGCCCCAGGAGAAATGTCGGACACTGTGGAGCAAGGTGCAGCTCGTGAACCAGGTGCAACTACACCGGAGCCCTGGGTGAATACTACATCAGCTCCAGACGTGGAGCGGTTTCACAATCATGCACCGGAAAATAAAACTACAGCCGCTGGGGGACATCGGAGCAGTGGCGGATCCACGGGGCTAGAGCGGTCGCACCTAAGGAGGGGGACCGTTCCGGCCCATGTGTCTTTGGTCTTGACTTCACCCAGAGATGAGGCGAGAAAGGAACTCTACTCCGGCTTTGACAACGGGAGATGTCTGGTGGCGGGAGGTAAGATGAGATTCAAACACTCAGTTGGACATTTGCCTAATTTCGATCTCCACAATCCCATACGAGCTTGCCACACTGAACAGAGGGGAATAGGTTGAGAGAGATTCATCCACACCAGGGCTACACCTGTGCTGTCCAAGCAGGGTTGCACAGCCTATGAGGACTTTCTTATATGGTCTGAAAATTGACGCTGTTATCAAAGTCTGACATTTCAATTGGAAATCTCGCCTTCCCCCAGGGACTTGTTCTGGCCAACAATTCACTTATTTGCAAACTGTCCTGATCTGCACTGTACTGCAAGGATTATGTGTCATGTACATGTTAATTTTTTTTTTTTTTTTATTGATCTGATATGGTTGAATATCATGATATTGTATAATTCCCCAGGGGTGCTTAAGCAGCTAATTATGCCCTCAGCTTTCTAATGCTCAGTTAGACTAGTTTGGTTTCATTTTATCTCCCTAGATTGCGCAGTTGTGTGTTCAATTGTTTTTCTCTAGATTTGGAAGATTTGTTACTGACAATATTACATATGGTTCTAGAAGAAGAAAATATTATTTATTAACTACATTTCAAGGTCCAAAAGTGACTGTAAGCAACATTAGAGCTCCTCTTTCTAGTCATTTAAACTACATAGGCCCATGAGTGGCCTGCTGATCATTTAGAGGCGCATTCCTTTCTTACAAAACTAGAAAATGAGGTTCTAATAGCTATATTCAGTGTTTTGTACAACTGCTCTGTATTGCTTTTCTAATTATATTTTGTTATATACATAGTAATTCAATACTTTCTTCCAGAAGGTAAAAGCTAACCAAATATTATTGTACCTAATGTACATATACTACTGAACTTTTATTTCTTGCTATGTATCTGCAAATCCTCAATAAACATCTTTAAATAAAAGATAAAAGTGGGTAAAGAGGTTTCAGCAGCAGCGCGTCTAAGAATACTATGAAGGATCACTAAGTAAATAACCGAAAGATAATAAATGTATAAAATGTCAATGTTCGACTGAATGTATTGAAATGTATAACCAATAGTAAATGAGTAGCGTCATGTTTCATCTAACCAATGAAATGTAACTTGCTGTCTTTTAAAGCACGGAGGTGTGTGAGGGGGTCATACAGCTTTGACTACGGCTATAGGCCGAAACGCGTCATCTGACCCCTTGACGCTACCTCAGTGGAACATAATGTGTGTTTGATGATTGAGCACACGGATTGATCGTTTTTCTTGCTGCTGCAAAGAATTTTAAAGAATTTGTTTCAATAAAGCACTTTGGATTTTAAATAAGAGCTCCCCGGGTAATTTCTTTCTCTATTGGAATATTACTTTGTACCTACAATCCGGGTAGAGCTCTCTCTATCTATGTATGGCGTACATCTGGGACCGTACAGCATACAGCACTCAAGAGTTTGATAGGAGCCAGGTCGGTGTCTCTGAAGAGGAGAGGTGGTGAGTGTTCTTATATGTGATACTTGCATTTCCGATTGTGGCTATACAAAATTATTTTGCAATCTGAAAATAACCCCTCTCTATGGACCGGAGCCGGTCGGTCACACTTACAAATATGGTGACCTGCCTACCAAGTAAACTGTTTGCATTTGTTTTTGCTTTAAAGAATGAGGACTGGGAATTAGAATTAACGGAATCCCTGACATAAATTTTTTGTACACAGTACATGTCTGTTTTTTGTATAAAATTTAACACAAGTCTGAGGGAGGGTTAACTTTCTACTGAACCGACCATAGTATGGTCATAACTTCTTTTTAATGGTCATCCAAACCAAGACATGAAATGAACTGGAGACTAAACGACTGTATTCTTACAGATTAGGACACGTTAGATAAAATTCTAAAGAGCACGGAAGAATATTTTCAAATAAATAACCCTTTTGATACATCTAATATAAATAATTTGGAAGCACCAAGTGCTATATGAGAGGTCTGCTGATTCAACATACAGCCACACTATGCAGAATAAGATCTTCCCAACTTTCCTCTCTCACTAAAAATGTATCCTTACTTGAAAGTTTGCATAAACAAGACCCATTCTCTTCCAAAAAACTAGAGGATTTAACCCAAGCCAGAGATGACCTAAATAAATTCTTAACACAAAATACCCATATGCGAGCATTTACTACTAGAATCAAATACTATATAAGTAACAAAGCTGGCTGACTACTAGCAAGATCCCTTAAAAAACAAAGATATAAAGCGTATATCCAAAAAAAATCGCACATAATACTGGTAAAATTCTCACTAAATCAGAAGACATAGCAAACAGCTGTGTTTCCTTTTATTCATCTCTATCGGCTAGATTTAGAGTTTTGTCGGTAAGGACCCGCGTAGCTAACGCCGGCTTTTTTCTGGCCGCACCATAAAAATAACTCTGGTATTGAGAGTCCACATAAAGGCTGTGTTAGGCTCCAAAAAAGGAGCGTAGAGCATATTTAACGCAGCTTCAACTCTCGATACCAGAGTTGCTTACGGACGCGGCCAGCCTCAAAAACGTGCTCGTGCACGATTCCCCCATAGGAAACAATGGGGCTGTTTCAGCTGAAAAAAAACACCTGCAAAAAAGCCGCGTTCAGCTCCTAACGCAGCCCCATTGTTTCCTATGGGGAAACACTTCCTACGTCTGAACCTAACACCCTAACATGTACCCCAAGTCTAAACACCCCTAGCCTTACACTTATTAACCCCTAATCTGCCGCCCCCGCTATCGCTGACTCCTGCATATTATTTTTAACCCCTAATCTGCCGCTCTGTAAACCGCCGCTACTTACATTATCCTTATGTACCCCTAATCTGCTGCCCCTAACACCGCCGACCCCTATATTATATTTATTAACCCCTAATCTGCCCCCCACAACGTCGCCTCCACCTGCCTACACTTATTAACCCCTAATCTGCCGACCGGACCGCACCGCTATCATAATAAAGTTATTAACCCCTAATCCGCCTCACTAACCCTATAATAAATAGTATTAACCCCTAATCTGCCCTCCCTAACATCGCCGACACCTAACTTCAATAATTAACCCCTAATCTGCCGACCGGAGCTCACCGCTATTCTAATAAATGTATTAACCCCTAAAGCTAAGTCTAACCCTAACACTAACACCCCCCTAAGTTAAATATAATTTAAATCTAACGAAATTAATTAACTCTTAATAAATAAATTATTCCTATTTAAAGCTAAATACTTACCTGTAAAATAAATCCTAATATAGCTACAATATAAATTATAATTATATTATAGCTATTTTAGGATTAATATTTATTTTACAGGTAACTTTGTATTTATTTTAACCAGGTACAATAGCTATTAAATAGTTAAGAACTATTTAATAGCTAAAATAGTTAAAATAATTACAAAATTACCTGTAAAATAAATCCTAACCTAAGTTACAATTAAACTTAACACTACACTATCAATAAATTAATTAAATACAATACCTACAATTACCTACAATTAAACCTAACACTACACTATCAATACATTAATTAAATACAATACCTACAAATAACTACAATGAAATAAACTAACTAAAGTACAAAAAATAAAAAAGAACTAAGTTACAAAAAATAAAAAAATATTTACAAACATAAGAAAAATATTACAACAATTTTAAACTAATTACACCTACTCTAAGCCCCCTAATAAAATAACAAAGCCCCCCAAAATAAAAAATGCCCTACCCTATTCTAAATTACTAAAGTTCAAAGCTCTTTTACCTTACCAGCCCTGAACAGGGCCCTTTGCGGGGCATGCCCCAAGAAGTTCAGCTCTTTTGCCTGTAAAAAAAAACATACAATACCCCCCCCCAACATTAAAACCCACCACCCACATACCCCTAATCTAACCCAAACCCCCCTTAAATAAACCTAACACTAAGCCCCTGAAGATCTTCCTACCTTGAGTCGTCTTCACCCAGCCGAGCCAAATTCTTCATCCAAGCGGAGCAAGAAGAGGTCCTCCATCCGGTAGAAGTCTTCATCCAAGCGGGGCAAGAAGAGGTCCTCCATCCGGTAGAAGTCTTCATCCAAGCGGGGCAGAAGAGGTCTTTCATCCGATTGAAGTCTTCATCCAAGCGGCATCCATCCAGAGCGGAGCGGCAGCATCCTGAAGACCTCCGACGCGGAACATCCATCCTGGCCAACGACTGAACGACGAATGGCGGTTCCTTTAAATGACGTCATCCAAGATGGCGTCCCTCGAATTCCGATTGGCTGATAGGATTCTATCAGCCAATCGGAATTAAGGTAGGAATATTCTGATTGGCTGATGGAGTCAGACAATCAGAATCAAGTTCAATCCGATTGGCTGATCCGATCAGCCAATCAGATTGAGCTCGCATTCTATTGGCTGATCGGAACAGCCAATCGGAATTCGAGGGACGCCATCTTGGATGACGTCATTTAAAGGAACCGTCATTCGTCGTTCAGTCATCGGCCAGGATGGATGTTCCGCGTCGGAGGTCTTCAGGATGCTGCCGCTCCGCTCCGGATGGATGCCGCTTGGATGAAGACTTCAATCGGATGGAAGACCTCTTCTGCCCCGCTTGGATGAAGACTTCTACCGGATGGAGGACCTCTTCTTGCCCCGCTTGGATGAAGACTTCTACCGGATGGAGGACCTCTTCTTGCTCCGCTTGGATGAAGAATTTGGCTCGGCTGGGTGAAGACGACTCAAGGTAGGAAGATCTTCAGGGGCTTAGTGATAGGTTTATTTAAGGGGGTTTGGGTTAGATTAGGGGTATGTGGGTGGTGGGTTGTAATGTTGGGGGGGTATTGTATGTTTTTTTTTACAGGCAAAAGAGCTGAACTTCTTGGGGCATGCCCTGCAAAGGGCCCTTTTCAGGGCTGGTAAGGTAAAAGAGCTTTGAACTTTAGTAATTTAGAATAGGGTAGGGCATTTTTTATTTTGGGGGGCTTTGTTATTTTATTAGGGGGCTTAGAGTAGGTGTAATTAGTTTAAAATTGTTGTAATATTTTTCTTATGTTTGTAAATATTTTTTTATTTTTTGTAACTTAGTTCTTTTTTATTTTTTGTACTTTAGTTAGTTTATTTCATTGTAGTTATTTGTAGGTATTGTATTTAATTAATGTATTGATAGTGTAGTGTTAGGTTTAATTGTAGGTAATTGTAGGTATTGTATTTAATTAATTTATTGATAGTGTAGTGTTAGGTTTAATTGTAACTTAGGTTAGGATTTATTTTACAGGTAATTTTGTAATTATTTTAACTATTTTAGCTATTAAATAGTTCTTAACTATTTAATAGCTATTGTACCTGGTTAAAATAAATACAAAGTTACCTGTAAAATAAATATTAATCCTAAAATAGCTATTATATCATTATAATTTATATTGTAGCTATATTAGGATTTATTTTACAGGTAAGTATTTAGATTTAAATAGGAATAATTTATTTAATAAGAGTTAATTAATTTCGTTAGATTTAAATTATATTTAAGTTAGGGGGGTGTTAGTGTTAGGGTTAGACTTAGCTTTAGGGGTTAATACATTTATTAGAATAGCGGTGAGCTCCGGTCGGCAGATTAGGGGTTAATAATTGAAGTTAGGTGTCGGCGATGTTAGGGAGGGCAGATTAGGGGTTAATACTATTTATTATAGGGTTAGTGAGGCGGATTAGGGGTTAATAACTTTATTATAGTAGCGGTGCGGTCCGCTCGGCAGATTAGGGGTTAATAAGTGTAGGCAGGTGGAGGCGACATTGAGGGGGGCAGATTAGGGGTTAATAAATATAATATAGGGGTCGGCGGTGTTAGGGGCAGCAGATTAGGGGTACATAAGGATAACTTCAGTAGCGGCGCTTTGAGGTCGGCAGATTAGGGGTTAATTATTGTTGGTAGCTGGCTGCGACGTTGTGGGGGGCAGGTTAGGGGTTAATAAATATAATATAGGGGTCGGCGGTGTTAGGGGCAGCAGATTAGGGGTACATAAGTATAACGTAGGTGGCGGTCGGCAGATTAGGGGTTAAAAAATGTAATCGAGTGGCGGCGATGTGGGGGGGCCTCGGTTTAGGGGTACATAGGTAGTTTATGGGTGTTAGTGTACTTTAGAGCACAGTAGTTAAGAGCTTTATGAACCGGCGTTAGCCCAGAAAGCTCTTAACTACTGACTTTTTTTCTGCGGCTGGAGTTGTGTCGTTAGAATTCTAACGCTCACTTCAGCCACGACTCTAAATACCGGAGTTAGAAAAATCCCATTGAAAAGATAGGATACGCAATTGACGTAAGGGGATCTGCGGTATGGAAAAGTCGCGGCTGAAAAGTGAGCATTAGACCCTTTTTTGAGTGACTCCAAATACCGGAGGTAGCCTAAAACCAGCTTTAGGAGCCTCTAACGCTGGTTTTCACGGCTACCGCCAAACTCTAAATCTAGGCCTATATAATTTAAGATTAAACTCATTGACACCTATCTTACATCAATAGATGTACCTACCCTCCAAGAAGAGGACCTACGTATTTCAGACTCCCCAATAACCTTACAAGAAATAATAACAACTATAAAATCATTCCCAATAGGCAAAGCCCCAGGCCCAGATGGACTTACAACAAAATTCTATCAAATACTTCAAACTCAACTTGGCCCACATTTGCTTGCTTTATTTCACTCTATTGACCAAGGTAATCAGTTCTCACAACCCCTTCTCTAAACTCTGATTAGTGTAATCCCAAAACCAGATAAGCCTAAAGATCAAGTAGGAAATTACAGACCAATATCCCTCATAAATGTAGATATTAAAATATATGCCAAAATATTAGCTTCCCGCCTCAATAAGGTTCTCCCAACTACTGTAATACATCCAGATCAAGTGGGATTTGCTAAGGGCCAAGAGGTTAAAAACAAAACCATAAGAGTATTACATTCCCTTCATAAAGCTACAAAACAAAACAGCCCACTGATTCTTCTATCTACTGATGCTGAAAAAGCATTCAACAGGGTTGACTGGCAATTTATGTGGTCGGCCCTGTCGAAATTCAGATTCTCAAATACTTTCATAACAAGAACACAGGGCCTTTACTCCAATCCTAGCGCCAAAATCAATAAAACTATCTCTCAATCTTTCCCAATATCCAACGGCACCCGTCAAGGATGTCCACTATCCCCTTTACTTTTTGCTATAACTATCAAAATTTTAGCTACCCAGATAAGGAACTATGTGGATATTAAAGGTTTTGAATTCGGTAACTTAACACAAAAATGTGTTCTCTTTGCAGACAACATCATTTGCATTCTGCAATGCCCAACATCTTCTATACCTGCATTAATAAGAACTTTAGAAAAGTATAAACAGGTTTCCAATTACTCAATAAACATGGAAAAGTCAGGGCTAATACCTATTAACATAAAAGTGAATGAGTTAAAGTACATCACCCAGAACACACCAAAAAGATCAAATACTTAGGTATATATATTCCGAAAACCCACAAGATTTATTTTATGCTAAATATATAAAACTTCAATCAGAGTTATTTAAATTACTGGAAACCTGGCACAAACAAAGCCATTTATCATGCATGGGTCCCAAAAATCCCATCAAATGATGATTATTCCGAAATATCTATATTTGTTTCAAACTCTCCTGATACCCCTTCCATGACAGTATCTCCTAAATCAGCAAAAGACCATATAGTCATTTATCTGGTTATATAAAAAACCCAGAACAGACAGACACTATACTTAAGTAAGGATGATGGTGGTCTCAATATGCCTAATCTACTAAATGTATCATATAGAAAGCCATCTGACTCGTCTCATAGCTTGGAACCATGTATCTCCCTCTAAAATCTGGGTGCAAATTGAAACTAACGCCTCCAACATGCAAAATATACAAGATTTATGCTGGATTCCTAAAACAGCCAGACCAGAAAATGTAACTGTCAACACATATATCAAAGCCACATTGGAAGTTTGGGACAAAATTCTCTCAAAACCAAATGCGTTTTTTAACACCTATCTCAACTCTCACCCCATTGTTAAACAATAAACTCTTTTTCAAACAAAGTCTTTATATATAGACAAGCACTAATCCTGCATATAAAAATCTCCCTATATTCTTATTAACAGGCACGACACAAATTAAAGAAAAATCTACTCTAAATGATACAATAGGTTTCCCCTTTTCATAAATGCTATGTATACCTTCAAACTCGCCATGCAATTAACTCAAGTCCTTATGAAAAGGATATTATTCAATCTTTTCCCATCGCTCTGTATCTGCTGCACCTCTCTGCGAGTCCCTTCATTGGCTCCCCATTCACAGCAGAATTAAATTCAAAATTCTTACCCTTGCATACAAAGCGCTCGACAACACCGCTCCCCTCTACCTATCCTCTCTAATTAACAAGTATACTCCAACCCGCCCACTAAGATCCAACAATCACCTGCTCCTTGCATCTGCGACTATCACTTCTTCTCATGCTAGACTGCAGGACTTCTGTTGTGCAGCACCTACCCTCTGGAACACTCTCCCTCGTGCTCTCAGGTTTTGCCCTAATCTTTCTTCCTTTAAATGCTCTCTGAAGACTTTTCTGTTCAGAGAAGCCTGCCACCCAACTAAATAATATTTCTCTTACCTAACAAGATTTCCCTCATCTAACTCTACATTAACATCTTTATCAGTCTTACAATCCTTACCTCCTGTTTCTCAACCACGGGAATAGGGCCCTCAATTCCTCCTGTATGTGTTTGTAAATTTTTGTCTTACAAGTTTTATTATATTGTTTTATTTAAATGAATTGTATCCATGGACAACGCTGTGGAATATGTTGGTGCTTCATAAATAAAGTATAATAAATAATAATTGATCAAACCCTAGATACCAATATCTCTCTTACCCCTGACATAATTTTGCTTAACCAAACCCCACAGCTAGGATGTCCTAGATACCAATATCACTCTTACCCCTGGCATCATTTTGCTTGAGCAAACCCCACAGCTAGGATGTATATACCGCAGGAAATGAATGCACATGATGAATGCACATGATGATAATAATTGTGAACTGGGTGGAATGCTGGCTCAAGGACAGAAAACAAAGTGTCTTAGTAAATGGAGTTCATTCAGCAGAGGGGGCTGTTACTAGTGGTGTTCCTCAGGGGTCAGTTCTGGGGCCTGTTTTGTTTAACATATTTATCTGCGATATCAGCAAAGGGCTACAGGGGAAAGTATGTCTCTTTGCAGATGATACAAAAATTTGCAACAGAGTGGATGTTCCAGGGGGGGTAGACAAAATGAGAAGTGATATACAACAATTGGAGGATTGGACAAATGACTGGGGTCTAAAGTTTAACACAGCAAAGTGTAAAATAATGCATTTAGGGAAGAAAAATCCAAATGTTAATTACAGACTCAATGACACTTTACTGACTGTTACAGATGAGGAACAGGACTTGGGAATTATTATTTCAGATGATTTAAAACTTAGTAAACAATGTAGTAATGCAGCGAGTAAGGCTAGCAGAATGCTTGGATGTATTGGTAGAGGTATTTGCAGCAGAAATAGTAAGGTTCTTATGCCACTTTATAGATCATTAGTTAGGCCTCATCTTGAGTATTGTGTGCAGTTCTGGAGACCATATCTTCAGAAGGATATTAACAAACTTGAATCTGTGCAAAGGAGGGCTACCAAAATGGTACATGGTCTAAAAAACAAAACTTACCAGGATAGGCTCAATGACCTAAATATGTATAGCTTAGAGGAGAGAAGGGAAAGAGGTGATATGATAGCAACTTTCAAGTACATTAAAGGGTTTAGTAAAACTGAGGCTGTGGGTATTTTACATAAAATGGAAAATTCAAGAACAAGGGGTCATGAGCTCAAGCTAAAGGGTAGTAGATTCAGAAGTAATTTGAGGAAGCACTTCTTTACAGAAAGAGTGATTGATTTATGGAATAAACTTCCTCAAGAGGTAGTAGCAACAAACACTGTGGGGGACTTTAAAAATGCATGGGACAAGCATAGGGCTATCCTACAAACTAGATAAGTTTATACTGTTAGGTAAGGTCGGGCAGACTTGCTGGGCCTATGGCTCTTATCTGCCGTCAATATCTATGTTTCTATGTTTCTATAACTAGTGCCAAAAGGCTGATCCCAAGGCTATGGAAACAAAAACAACCCCCCACATACTTCCAGTGGATTTCAGAAATGAACTATACACTTTCACTAGAAAAAATGCATTATTGCTTTATAGGTAGGTGAAATTTTATTCTCAACATAATTTTCATTTAGGAGCAGAGACCACAAACAGGATAAATACTGTTTGCATCATAACACTGTCTCACCAATAAGTTATACAATATTATGTGAAGAGAAAAATGAAATTTTTATTAATTATCAGTTGATGATGATATCAGGCGGTTAAACGATAGACGTATACTCTGGATGTGTTGGATCCCCTTCCCTTACAGGGTCGGCTCCAGAACAAAGGAAATGGGGGGGGCATTTTTTTTCATGAGGGGGCACACATTTACAAAAGCATGTATGAGAGTCAAAATAAGAGAAGACCTATTCTGCATATTCTGCAGGAAAGTGTAGCTTCTGGCTGGCTTATCCCCCACTATTAGCATTTGGAGAATATGTGCTAAATCAGTAGATAAAAGAATGAAGTCAAAATCCTATGCAGTGCACTAAAACAGAGCCATTAAACTTGAGACCCCCAGTGCAATAGCTCCTTAAAAACAATTCACTCCTTAATCACCATGATCCAAAACCCTTAAACTCATTCTCAAATCTCAATCATGTCCCCTAAACAGCCATGCACCCCAAACCCCCCAATGCAATTAATCAATTTGCTTGCAATAACAGTGAGGATACTAGGTTTTCAGGTACTGGTAATTTTGTAGATTAGATTTAGCTATACCTGTTTCACAATAACTAACAGATATCAAGCTTCTTAATACAACCTATGTACTGTGAACCTATAAGAATATGATTGTATCATATAAATATTAGTCTATAAATTGCTACCGGCTTCTGTCAACGCCTCCAAAGTGCACTGTGATCTTAGGCCGGGCATAAGATCACAGTGCACTTTTGAGGCATTGATAGAAGCCGGTAGCCATTTATAGACATATTTATATGATACAATCATATTCTTATCATGGTCTATTGTTTAAGAAAATGAGTAACTCACGTTAGTAAGGTAAAATTAACATTGTTAAAGACAAGTACAAAAAGTCTCTAATTAACTTCCAATTCCAAATAAGAGGTTAAGACATGGAGCTCCTTGCAGCTGTGTGATGCTGCCTCACAGTTTGGCAGCTAACTCCGCCCCCAGCATGCAGCATTATGTAACAATTCATTATTTTAATATTTTTAAAGCGTATGATCAGATAAATTTTTTGAGGGGGCACAGCATTCTATTTGGGTGGGCATTGCCCCCCAATGCCCCCCCTTGGAGCCGACCCTGTTCCCTTACCCTACCCCTTCCCTTTCCCCCCTACAGTCATAAAAATTTGTTGATAGGTGTGTACTCCATTTTAAACTGAGATTGTATTTTTTTTAATATTTTGTTGTACACCTGTGAAACCTATTTTGCTGTATGTCATTAGTCAACCATAATAAAAATCACATAAATGGAAAAAAAAAACCTTGCAAATAATTTGCACCGCCCCTTTGCAGGGGCGCCCTAAGGTGGTCACATTGTTTACCTCTATTGTAACATCGGCCCTGACAAAGTAGATTATCCCTATATACTTTATGTATGCATATTTTTCCAAATGTAAATACATTTTTCATTGTAAGATTTCTTGACTTGTAGTCCTTTGCAAAGTATTAATATATATATATATATATATATATATATTCCAAATGTAAATACATTTTTCATTGTAAGATTTCTTGACTTTGTAGTCCTTTGCAAAGTATTAATATATATATATATATATATATATATATATATATATATATATATATATATATATATACAGGGAGTGCAGAATTATTAGGCAAGTTGTATTTTTGAGGATTAATTTTATTATTGAACAACAACCATGTTCTCAATGAACCCAAAAAACTCATTAATATCAAAGCTGAATAGTTTTGGAAGTAGTTTTTAGTTTGTTTTTAGTTATAGCTATTTTAGGGGGATATCTGTGTGTGCAGGTGACTATTACTGTGCATAATTATTAGGCAACTTAACAAAAAACAAATATATACCCATTTCAATTATTTATTTTTACCAGTGAAACCAATATAACATCTCAACATTCACAAATATACATTTCTGACATTTAAAAACAAAACAAAAACAAATCAGTGACCAATATAGCCACCTTTCTTTGCAAGGACACTCAAAAGCCTGCCATCCATGGATTCTGTCAGTGTTTTGATCTGTTCACCATCAACATTGCGTGCAGCAGCAACCACAGCCTCCCAGACACTGTTCAGAGAGGTGTACTGTTTTCCCTCCTTGTAAATCTCACATTTGATAATGGACCACAGGTTCTCAATGGGGTTCAGATCAGGTGAACAAGGAGGCCATGTCATTAGATTTTCTTCTTTTATACCCTTTCTTGCCAGCCATGCTGTGGAGTACTTGGACGCGTGTGATGGAGCATTGTCCTGCATGAAAATCATGTTTTTCTTGAAGGATGCAGACTTCTTCCTGTACCACTGCTTGAAGAAGGTGTCTTCCAGAAACTGGCAGTAGGACTGGGAGTTGAGCTTGACTCCATCCTCAACCCGAAAAGGCCCCACAAGCTCATCTTTGATGATACCAGCCCAAACCAGTACTCCACCTCCACCTTGCTGGCGTCTGAGTCGGACTGGAGCTCTCTGCCCTTTACCAATCCAGCCACGGGCCCATCCATCTGGCCCATCAAGACTCACTCTCATTTCATCAGTCCATAAAACCTTAGAAATATCAGTCTTGAGATATTTCTTGGCCCAGTCTTGAAGTTTCAGCTTGTGTGTCTTGTTCAGTGGTGGTCGTCTTTCAGCCTTTCTTACCTTGGCCATGTCTCTGAGTATTGCACACCTTGTGCTTTTGGGCACTCCAGTGATGTTGCAGCTCTGAAATATGGCCAAACTGGTGGCAAGTGGCATCTTGGCAGCTGCACGCTTGACTTTTCTCAGTTCATGGGCAGTTATTTTGCGACTTGGTTTTTCCACACGCTTCTTGCGACCCTGTTGACTATTTTGAATGAAACGCTTGATTGTTCGATGATCACGCTTCAGAAGCTTTGCAATTTTAAGAGTGCTGCATCCCTCTGCAAGATATCTCACTATTTTGACTTTTCTGAACCTGTCAAGTCCTTCTTTTGACCCATTTTTCCAAAGGAAAGGAAGTTGCCTAATAATTATGCACACCTGATATAGGGTGTTGATGTCATTAGACCACACCCCTTCTCATTACAGAGATGCACATCACCTAATATGCTTAATTGGTAGTAGGCTTTCGAGCCTATACAGCTTGGAGTAAGACAACATGCATAAAGAGGATGATGTGGTCAAAATACTCATTTGCCTAATAATTCTGCACTCCCTGTATATATATACACAAAGAGGATAATTTATTAGTGCACCAATGTATGTGTTGTGGGTAAAGTAAGAAATTGGGTAATCCTAGCATTGCCTGGGTTAATTCCTAAGTAGAGAACCTTTTCCATCAGGTGCTTAGTACATAGCGCCCTTTATTCAACCAGCCTGACGCTACTTAGAGAAAGGTTTTAGGCAACATACAATACAATAGGTAATAGTATTATCTAAAACATCTGCAAATAAAATAACTCAATCTAAGTGAAAAATTACATGAAAAACAGGCCAAATATTTAACAAAAGGGATTTTTTTCTACTCCCCCCCCCCCCACTACATATAACTGAACACTTTACAGGCAATTACATTTTAAGATTTCTATCTCATGCCTTCTCTAGCCTAGATAATTTCACATAAGTAATTTATATGCCATTATCTATTTCCACCACATTTTCTAAAGTGTCTTATGTTCACCTTCTCTATCTTTTAATTTGCATTCCAATTTTCTATTTCCCTAAAGGGAAGCTGCACATATTATTGAATAAATGGTATGATGTACACTTTCCTTTTTTCAATATTTGGCTGTTAAAATCTTTGCCCCCCCCCCCCCCCATTTATAAAGCTGTCAATTAGCATACTTGCCAAGATCAGAACAGATGTGATGCTAGCTAATTTAAAAAAAAAATTGTTTACTTCAGTGATCGGATGATATGTTTGAAGGCATTTTTGATGGAAACCATCAGATAGGGGCATACTATTTAATTGCATCTTTCTTTCGTTTAATATAGCAATACATTGGATAAGATTTATTACGAGGTGAATGCCCCGATTGGTTGCAGGCTCGCTCATTTGAGCCTGCAACTGATATTTATGAAGCAGAGGTTTAAAATGCTGCTTCATAAATCCTCTCTGCCAAACTGAAGTTAGCGGATAAAAATCACCCCGGATTCATTCAACAGGAGTGATTGACAAGCCCTACTCTCGCGTAATTGTTCGTGTGAGGGTAGGGGGTAAGTGTTCCGTTGTGCAATGAAAATTATGGGTAACACATTTGTCCCTCAATTTGCGATAAGATGCAGACCGGTTCGCAACATGTGAATCCTGTCCACTCGCAAATTGATAAATCTTGCCCATTGTTTCTATGCAACTCAGATTTCTATATTTTTTTTTTTACAGTAGTTTAATTATTTTGTACTAAGATACATTGGCCTAGATTAGTAGAACACAAAAATGCTAGAGCTGTTGAGCTCAAGTTAAATCAGTAGCATTCTTATTTTTGCACGTATATTACAAGTTCAAAGTAAAATGGTTGTGCTCAACTTCTCAAGTGAAAGCCTCAGGTGCTCTGAAGAAAATGTCATTTCTTTCATAAGATGGTGAGAGTCCACAAGCCATTACTACTGGGAATATATCTTCTGGCCACCTCTCTGGTATGCAATGAAGAATTGAGGTGGTCTTGATTCTTAGTTGTGATTGGTCCTCAGACTGATTTAAAAACCATTTTTACCTTCAGTGAGCTGCTACTGAGAGACAGTGGTGATATCAGAGTATTAGGAGTTTTGGGTGGTGACACAATTACTCCCTGTATAGGAGTTAGCCACAAGCCTGCCACAGGAGTTATGGGAACCGGTCCCTTAAACTTCAGCCTGTTAGCCAAATATAAATCCTCTGCTGTGATGTACACAGCACTGGATGGGCTCTCTAATAGAAGCTGTCACTTCTGCAGTGTGTAAGCGCAGTAGAGTGGGTGCAGTTCAGATAAGAATAAATCACAATTTGCACTTACATAGCCTGCAGGTTATTAGCAGGTACCGTTATTCACAATACATCATAGTCATGGGACATTTATTTGACAGATTACACCACATTGATATACTCCAGTATGTCTAATTTAGGGGAGTGAACTATACAGGGAAACCTTTTTACTTTTTTACCATTCACTGTGATGCCAGATTGTGTGCTATTCTGTGCTCAGACGTGAGATATCAATAGCAGTCTACTTGTAATCTAGGCCATTGTTGGGTCTTCAGGTATCGTAAAAAGGTAGTGCTGTTGCACATACACAGCATTTTATTCTGGTCATCATTAAAGGACAGTGCAACCATCAAAATAGCGGAATGGTGTAAGCAGATCTGCTATTCTTAAACAGGGTGTTATAAACTTCAATTTAAATACATCTTTTGTTGCTTCAACTTAATTTTATTTTTATAGATGCCTTTATAACATTGCCCTGTACCTAAGTTGCCCATCAGGTAATTAGTGCCAGTCTATTGCTGTTTTTTTCTAGTCTTTATACTCCCTTGCTAATGTTTGCGATACCAGATGTGCGTTTTGCCTACTGTTTATTCCTGCGCATTAGCCTTTAAAGGTACTGAATGTAAAAACCTATCTGGGATGTGTTTTGTGATGTGATTACACTAGTAGTGGAAATTATAACTTTATAAATAGGCACATTGTAAAGAGCACAAGTTCAGACTCACAAGCTAAATAACATAACACTCACTGATCATTACTATAATCCGAAGGTTAGGTTCTTTTCTATGTGGATGCTTTATGATATGTGTGTGCACTTTCATATCAGATGACACACATTTACAACAGTTTAATGAATGGAGTCTTTGTTGCCTTATCTAGAGGACAATCCACAAATAATTTTAACAGTTAAGGAAAAAATATAAAGCATTATTAAAGGGACAGTTAAGTGAAAATTAAACTTTCATGATTCAAATAGAGCATTCAATTTTAAACAGCCGATTTACTTCTGAAAACTGAAAAGGACAGTTTGGCCCTATAATACAAGCCAATCCAACAAAAATATATAGCATCCCCAGACATGTCTCAGCTTTTGTAGGCCACTCAATCAGGGGCAGCTATAGCTCACTAGACAATAGCTTCTTAAAATGTTATGACCTGCAACAACTTTTTGAATTGGAAAATTATTTGAGACCTCCAGTATTATAATTTAGTCCAAAATAAAATCTTGTCAGAGGGGTATACAATATAAATATACCATACAAGTGTGGGAAATATTAGTGAAAATAAGTAAATTCAACTTTTGTGGTTAATGATCAAATTAATAACATCAAGAAAGGATTAAAGGGATTAAAAGGTCAAAATTGAAATGTACTTTGGTGCAGTTCAATCGGAAATAAAAGCATTTTGGCAATTTACTTCCATTAAAAAAATGCATCTAGTAAAAGTTATTAGTTTGTTTATTGGCATATGCACATATGCTATAAGGGCCTGTTCACATCACCAGTGTTTATACCAGACCTTTTCAGACAGTCAGGAGTGGCTTGTATGACACAAATGCAATAAACAACACTGCCAGCTCTCTGAGAAGGTGTTGTGATGTATGAAAACTGATGCACGGGCGCTCACAGCATATGTGCGTATGCCGCTGAAAACAATAATGACTTTTACTAGAAGAATTTTTGCTAATGGAGTTATATTGCAAAATGCTTCTATTTAACATTGAAATGCGTTGATGTACATTTCAATTTTGACCATTCTATCCCTTTAATTGTATAATCACTATGAAGAGGTTCACATCTGTGTTCCTTCTTTAAATGTGTTCAGTGGGTGTGAAAACATGGAAGGAAAAAGTATTATTAGTACTTACAGTACAGGTACAAATTCCCAAATCCAGAATTCCAAAATCTAAACTTATTCTGAGATTCAAACTTTTTAATAATTAAAAAAAAAAAAATATATATATATATAAAATTACTATTTTCCCCCACCTGTAAATCTTCTTCTCTGCCTTTCTTGATGTTTTGTTCTAAAATGCAAATAATAGTCTATATTTAATTAAAAAAAATATTACCTTTCTGATTACAGTACTATACGACCTATCTGATGGTGCTATGTATACAAAAGTATTAAAATGATATACAACTACCTTTAGGTTGCATCTATAATTATTGCCAAATGACACAAGATATAGTTAGCTTCATCACCTCTCCAAACTGTCACATTTTATAAAATTAAATATTCCAAAATCCAAACTTTTTCCTGTTCCAAGTAGTTTGGATAAAGGGTTTTCTACTTGTATTACATTTAGATTTGTAGCCATATTATTTTTTATTATTTAAGATGAGTAACTTTTATATCTGTTGGTTTTAGCATCATCTTTTGTGATCCAGTTTATGAATTTAATTATATGTCGGATTTATATGCTTTGATGGTTGGTACATTATATACATTTGCAAAAGTAAAGAATTTCCCTTAATTCAATTTTAATATTCACTTTAACTTGTTTTGTTTTAATATAATGATATCCAAAAAAAGGAATCTAATGAAATAATGTGAATTAATGGTCCAATGTTTACAGTCAGTTTAATGAGATTGAGAGAGAAAGAGAGAGCGAGAGAAAGCACAAGAGAGAGAGAGAGAGAGAGAGAGAGAGAGAGAGAGAGAGAGAGAGAATGTCTAACCAAAAATATAGTAGCGGGAAAAAAAACAGTAACGTAAGTGAATGCTACAGAATGCAGCTATGCAGCTGTGGCTTGAGAACATGTGCAGCCCAGAGGGTTGTTTATTTTAGAACACTTCAGGCTCTGCAAATCAACGAAGAGGAGAAGGGTATAAAACGTTTTTGTTGTCAGCATGAACAACAAGGTTTTTTTTTTAAATTCTCTTTATTAATAGAGGCACATCCATCAAAACATAAGAGCGTGATATCACAATACAGTTTTAGATTAGCTTACAGAGTAAGGACTATCAATGAAATCATATAAGTAAGAACATCCAAGAAACCGTAATCTTTAGCAAGTTCATGTAAAGTCCAATGAGATCATCTCAGAAAATATTTTCCAGCTCCAGAGTCTTTCAGAGTCCTTTTGGGGAATGATAGATATATGCCTTGTTGAAGGTCATGTCTCAATATTCCAACATATATTTTTAACAATTTAACCAATAAACAACAACAATAAACCATACTTTTTCAAATTTCAACAGTCCATTCATTATTGTGGGTGGTATAAGAGTAGAAGGGGGATGAGGGGAGGGGAAGCCCAAACTCCACCCCCGCGCCAATTGTCCAGTGTGAGATATTTTTTAGGTTTTTTTCAAGTGTACAGTCTCTGTAAGCGCTGGCCATTTACCTCTCAAAGTAGCTGAAAGAATTAGCTCATGGTGGAGAAATGGTCGCAAAATCTGTTTCTGCATTGGAGGGGAAAAAGTTGTCAGTAGAGGTTGCCAAGGGGCTGAGTCTGCACTTAGTGTCCAATTTCGTGTTATATTGTTCAACGAAAATATGCCTTAGTACAAGGTTTTCGAAATTGCACCATAGTCAGCGCATTTTTGGTAATCCATCTGCACAGAATGCAGTGTCTTGCTAAGAACATGTATAAAGTAAGTAAGTAATTTGTGTAGTTTTTTATATGAGTCAATCCATGAGAAGAGTATGATTTTATCTAAGTCCAGTGTAATGTCTAGTCCAAATGTGATCCTAATCCAGCATTGAAGACGTCTCCAGAACTGTCTGATCAGGGGGCAAGAATAGAAATACTGTTGGATATGTGGCATGTCATTATGGCATTTAACATATGTGCTAGGGTGCTGGGTGTTCCATTTGGCTAAATGGTCTGGGGTTATGTAATCTTTATGAAGCATTCAAGTTTGTGCCTCTCCGAGTGGAATGGCAAGTGTTGCAGCTTTCACCCTCTCTAAGCTGAGTTTTATGTCTAAGCTTGAGATGGGAGTAGATGTAATTAAAGTAATCCCCTCTATTATTTTGGTCTGTATAATTGTTTCTTTCTGTTTAAGCAGTCGTTTATAGAATTCAGAGGATGAAAAAACCTGATTCGAAATAGCGTGTGTGGAATAGAGAAAGGCGAAGAATGACAAAATTCTGGGGTTTTCCTTTGTAGGTCATTGATATAGTGTCTAAGTTGAAGATAAGCGTAGAAATGATTGCTAGGGATGTTGAATTGTCTCTGTAGGTCACCGTGTGTAATAATGGGTCTACGACATCCCCTAATGTTCTGATTCCCAGCTGCCTCCAAAAGCGGGAGGGTGCCTAGGTATCTCCTGCCAGGAACTCTTTATTTCCTATTATTGCAATCAATTTAGGTGTAGGGCATTTTATTTTTAAGTATCTGAATGTCATGTGCCAAGCTCTTAGGGGGTCTCTATACAAGAGGTTATCTTTTAAAGTGGATGTATTGGTTTTAAAAGAGGCGTAAGGTAGGTAGGATAAGACTAGTGGTACTATCACCGATTTCTCGAGCCACACATCATAGAAGTGTGATGTGTTTAGCTGCCAGTCCACAACCAGTCTAATAAGGGATGCCCAGTTATATAGTTTTAGGTTTGGAAGGCCTAACCTATAACTCAGGTATGGCAATTGTAATTTGCCTGTTGCTATGCAAATTTTCTTCCCTTTCCAAATGAAGGTGTTAAAAGCTTTAGATAAAGATGCCATATCCCTCTTGGTCATAAGAAAGGGTAAGGCGAGAAGTGGGTATAAAATCTTAGGAAGAATGGCCATCTTGTTCAAATTAATCCGGCCAGATAAACCCAAAGGAAGATTCATCCAACCCTGCAACTAGGTTACCAGGGTGGCACAATGTTTGGAAATATTTAAGTCGTAAATTTTATGGGTCTATGTAGATGAATACCCAGATATGTGAGTGTGTATTGGGCTTCTACAAATTGGTAATTGCAGGATGAGTGCTGGTGTTTATTTAACCATAGCATCTCAGACTTTGACGTGTTAATTTTATAGCCCGAGAAGCTACCAAAGTCTGAGTCCAAAATGGGGGGGACATATCAGCATATCATCTGTGTAAAGGGCTATCTGGGCAGGAGTGCCGTGGATGTTGATGCCTGGGAAAATTTGCCTAAGTTTGACCGCTAGTGGCTCACGAGCAATATCAAAGAGTAAAGGGGAGGTGGGCATCCCTGCCACATGCCCCTCTGCAAAAGGAAGTTGGGGGAAAATATACCATTAACTAGTATACTTGCCATCGGTTGCGTGTATATTTTAAGGATTATCTCTAAAAAAGGACCCTGAAAGTTAAAACGTTGCAAGGTATAGAGCAGGTGTGACCATTCAACTCGGTCAAAGGCCTTCTCTGCATTTAAAGACAGCAGGAAGGCCTCAGGGACTTTTTTTCACCCCGCCGTCCCTTCCCAATGCCCAGTAATGGTTAATGACTTTGAGTACTTTGTGTATATTCACGATGTACGCTTGAAGACAAAGCCTGTCTGATCAGTATGTAGGAGAGAGGGAAGTAGCATCTTTAAGCTGTTTGCTAGGATTTTCATAAGGATTTTGTAATCCGTATTTTAGGGAAATGGGGCAACAGGACTTTGGAAGTGTAAGATATTTACCTGGTTTGGCAGTAAGACTGAGGGAACTTTTGTGAGTATTCAGTGATTTCTACAAGAATATATGTCCCATTTGATACAAAACATTTATTCATGAAGCATATAGCGCTTTCACTAGAACGCTTATTGCATTAGAATAAACTTTTGAGCACGTTGGGTTTAGCTGGAATTATGAGTTGAGAGTAAAAAGTTATCGTGCTTGCGCTAACCCAATGCGCAAAAAGCCGAACTTAGAATATTGTGCATGTGATAACCTATTCCCCCATTGAAGTCAATAGAGAAAAAAACACCCAACTCGAGCGCAAATCCGATCGCATATTCTCAAGTCCGCTAACCCCGCATGAAAATATGAATATTTCACATTCAAATGTTCTTCACAAAGCAAAATGTTCTTTTTATCCATAAATACATATATCTATACAGGTATACCTCACTTTACAGCGCTTCACTTTACAGCGATTCGCTAATACAGCGCTTTGTGGAGCTGAAGTTCAACCTCCAAGGATTTTGAAACAGTGCTGTAAATCATTGTGAGATTGCGAGAAAAGGGACTGGCACCATTTTGTTATGCTTAGTTCACTCTTTTAACTGCATTGCAGTGCAATCTGTGTCTCAGTGCTATAGTCTGGCAAATTTTACTACAGTAATTGTCACTATTTTATTGGTACAGTATTTATTAAGTACTAATTGAATACTTGCTGTGCTAGTGTTAAACTAAACGTAGCACTATTGCACATCTAATATATGTTTGTTCAAACATGTTTTTAAGATTTTAAACACTGAAAAGAAAGCTAAAACTGCTTTGTTTCACTTTAAGGCGGTTTTCACTTTACAGCGGGGCTATACCTGTATATATATATGAAGGTATTTTGATACAATATATATATATATAAATAAATATGTATATGATTATATAGAGGTATACAGAAATACAGATATATATATATATATATTTATATTAAATACACAGTTAAACACTTTATTAAATATGAATATTGCATGAATATGATTTTTCATGTTTTTATCTACTTTACTGCAAAGGGCTCTAATGCCCTTCTATATATGTCTATATATGTATTTATGTACACATATAAATACATTTGTACATATATATATATATATACCTGTACATACATATACATCTTTAGACATGTATATGTATGTATCTCAATGTTAAAGCCCTTTGCCTGAGACCTCATATCTTTGAGCCCTTATAACTTTTTTGTGCAATATTGTCTAGAAATAATTTTTTATTGGATGGCGTTATTACAAGTGTAAGTTTACTTCGTAAAGTATTTTTGAAGTGTTTTGTGACACTTTTTGGTTTTGCAAAACTGTTAACCATAGCTCTGAGGACACGCTAACCTGACAAACGTTAACTTGAATTGCCCTCAAGTGATCACATTTACTTCCAACTTGTAATACCAGCGCAATTTAACCTGCGCGAAAACCCGATATTACTTGCACGCAAAAGTTTACGCTCCACTCATAATCTGGCTCATGGTGTGCTAGAAATACTTCTGAATTGAAGTTAAATAGTCTGGTTTACCAATATAAACTTGCCTTTATTCATTCTTTGTAAACACACACACATTTGCTAAAAAAGTTGTGATTTGTTAAGTCCCTGTAAACTTTATTTATAAAATCTGAGTAAATAAAAAAAAAAAAAAGCTTTGAGACTATTACAAAGAGAAAATGTAATGTACAACACAATGTTATATTTGAGTAGTACCTTTTCATATGTAATTTATTATATTACCTAAGGCTGCATTTAGGAAATTCCTATTTGTAATTACCCAGCTTTTCCTAATAAAGCTTATTTAATATATATATATATATATATATATATATATATATATATATATATATATATACAGTATATATATATATATATATATATATATATATATTATTTATTTTTATATATATATATAGGTAGGGATATAAGGGAGGAGATAATACCACAATATAATTAGTTTAAAGTGCAACCCTTTAACATAATATGCACACTATGAATAAAGAAAGACTAAATGACATACATTACTGTCACTTTAAAGAATGGGAACAAAGTTCCTCTCATGTTTATTTGCTGCAGCTTGCAGGTGTCAGAATTGGATATCATTTACAAGGATAAAAGTGATATACGTGACATACAAATAAGCAAACAGTATGAAAACAAAACAGACATATATACAAAAGAAAATGGAACAAATTCAGGAGGATACTAACTCCCAGGGTAGAGAGGCTAATACGGTAAATATGTATACAAATAATAGCAAACAAACTGCTGCTAATTAGGCGGGCCAGCTAACTACCGTAAACAGACCAAACATGGGGGTACCTCCCAAAAGTGTCCACCTTTGTGCTACTCCAGAAAGAACTGTATAATGGAGGCTGGTAAACAGTTAGTAGAAAAATGGCTGCGTCATGCCATAAAGCTGTACAAACAAACTGCCTGCATGCTCCTCTCCTTGGAGATTTCAAAGCTCATAGCAGTGATTTCACAGTAAGGGTGTGTCAGCAGCAATACACACCTCTCCTCCAATTGGTGGGATCTCGATCTCTCTGCACAAATCACAACAGAGCCCGTCCTGGTTCAAACAATTGTAATACAAAAGACTGTAGATTAGTGCAAGCACATAGGTAGATCATCAAGCTGAGAGCAAAGCATGGCTATCTCAACTCTTGCATTGTACTCCGTTCAATACACACTTGCTTGTCGGGGTAAAACCGGACACATTTCTCAGGTCACTCCTGGATATCCGGAAGACTCCTCCCACCAGCTTCACAGGACACTGCAGACTCACAGACCTCACACAATGCAAAGTCAAATGTCCCAATTTTCAATGAGAGTAATGAACACAGATGTTAGCAGTGTCCACATACAAGCAACACATTCAATGTCCAGGTAAACACACTTGGTGCCCTTTTTTTTGTGTGCAAATTTCCTTCTTTAAAGTGACAGTAATGTATGTCATTTAGTCTTTCTTTATTCATAGTTTTTATATATATATATATATATATATATATATATATATATACACAGTGGATATAAAAGGTCTACACACCCCTGTTAAAATGTCAGGTTTCTGTGATGTAAAAAAAATGAAACAAAGATAAATCATTTCAGAACTTTTTCCACCTTTAATGTGACCTATAAACTGTACAACTCAATTGAAAAACAAACTGAAATCTTTTAGGTAAAGGGAAATAAAAATAAAAAACTAAAATAATATGGTTGCATAAGTGTGAACACCCTTTTATAACTGGGGATGTAGCTGTGTTCAGAATTAAGCAATCACATTCAAAATCATGTTAAATAGGAGTCAGTACACACCTGTCATCATTTAAAGTCCCTCTGATTAACCCCAAATAAAGTTCCGCTGTTCTAGTAGGTCTTTCCTGACATTTTGTTAGTCGCATCCTACAGCAAAAGCCATGGTCCACAGAGAGCTTCTAAAGCATCAGAGGGATCTTATTGGTAAAAGGTATCAGTCAGGAGAAGGGTACAAAAGAATTTCCAAGGCATTATATATATCATGGAACACAGTGAATACAGTCATCCTCAAGTGAAGAAAATATGGTGCAACAGTGACATTACCAAGAACTGGATGTCCCTCCAAAATTGATGAAAAGACAAGAAGAAAACTGGTCTGGGAGGCTGCCAAGAGCCTACAGCAACATTAAAGGAGCTGCAGGAATATCTGGCAAGTACTGGCTGTGTGGTACATGTGACAACAATCGCCCGTATTCTTCATATATCTGGGCTATGGGGTAGAGTGGCAAACGGAAGACTTTTCTTACAAAAAAAACCCATCCCAGCCCAGCTAAATTTTGCAAAAACACATCTGAAGTTTCCCAAAAGCATGTTGCAAAAGGTGTCCTGGTCTGATGAAACCAAAGTTGAACTTTTTGGCCATAATTCCAAAAGATATGTTTGGCACAAAAACAACATTGCATATCACCAAAAGAACACCATACCCACAGTGAAGCATGGTGGTGTCAGCATCATGCTTTGGGTCTGTTTTTCTTCACCTGGAACTGGGGCTTTAGTCAAGGTAGAGGTAATAATGAACAGTTCCAAATACCAGACAATATTGACACAAAACCTTCAGGCTTCTGCTAGAAAGCTTAACACAAAGAGGAACTTCATCGTTCAACGACCCAAAGCATACGTCCAAATCAACAAAGGAATGGCTTCACCAGAAGAAGATTAAAGTTTTGGGATGGCCCAGCCAGAGCCCAGACCTGAATCCAATTTAAAATCTGTGGGGTGATGTGAAGAGGGCTGTGCACAGGAGATGCCCTCACATTCTGACAGATTTAGAAAGTTTTTGCAAAGAAGAGTGGGCAAATCTTGCCAAGTCAAGATGTGCCATGCTGAAAAACTCATACCCAAAAAGACTAAGTGCTGTAATAAAATCAAAATGTGCTTCAATAAAGTATTAGTTTAAGGGTGTTCACACTTATGCAACCATTTTATTTTATTTTTTTATTTTTATTTTCCTTTACCTAAAAGATTTCAGTTTGTTTTTCAATTGAATTGTGCAGTTTATAGGTCACATTAAAGGTGGAAAAAGTTCTGAAATGATTTATCTTTGTCTCATTTTTTTTACATCACAGAAACCTGACATTTTAACAGGGGTGTGTAGACTTTTTATATCCACTTTATGTATATATATATATATACTTTATTATTTTGGCAATGATATATCCATTTAAAAATAGTATAGGTGTTATTGTATTGTTAATGCAAAATCAACTACATTATTTTTTTATCTATCATTAAAGGGGAAAAAATGAAAGATATTAAAATCTCTAATGAGAATTTAAACGTTTGCATTAAAGGGAAAGTCAAGCCAAAAAAAAACCTTTCATGATTTAAATAGGGAATGCAATTTTAATCAACTTCCCAATTTACTTTTATCACCAATTTTGCTTTGTTCTCTTGGTATTCTTAGTTGAAAGCTAAACCTAGAAGGGTCATATGCTAATTTCTTAGACCTTGAAGACTGTCTCTAATCTGAATGCATTTTGACCACTAGAGGGCATTAGTTCATGTGCTTCATATAGATAACATTGGGCTCATGCACGTTAAGTTACCCTTGAGTGTGCACTGATTGGCTAAAATGCAAGTCTGTCAAAAGAACTGAAACAAGGGAGCAGTTTGCAGAGGCATAGATACAAGGTAATCACAGAGGTAAAAAGTGTATTTTATATAACAGTGTTGGTTATGCAAAACTGGGGAATGGGTAATAAAGGGATTATCTTTCTTTTTAAACATCAAAAATGATGGTGTTGACTGTCCCTTTAAAGTAAAGTGTTTGCCATTTTATCCTCAGATATACTGATACATAGACACGTAGACAGACAGGTAAACAGACAGACAGGTAAATAAGAAAGAACTATATATACTGAAAGAATATATAGGCCTACAAAATAAAAATGAATACACATTTGTTGGACAGGTGATCTCTAAATGTATGATCACTCTTTATCTGAAAAGGAAAGTAAACACTGTTAAAACATTCTATTCACGCCATCCTGGAACACATGGCGCATAATGGAAGGCAGGCATTTTTTCATTTTTGTGCGCCATATTGATCTTCAAAATGGTCCCCAAGTTCCTCCTCCCTCTTTATTTTTATATATATGCTGTATATATATATAAATACACAGAAGAAATACAGCGCTACAAATATAAATGTCCCAACAATAGGAATAGCAGTATTGTCCCGAAATTATAGGTCTTCCCCGGATTGTACAAGTCCACCAATCTAATGTTGTTTGGAGGGAGAAAGGTGTATCTTCCACTTGCAGCCTAATCCCAAAATGGAAACGAAGTCCCCCTGAGAACAGGAAATTTAAAAACTCATACAAGTTCACATACACTTGCCACAAAACTGTAACATTCAAAAGTCTCTGGAAACTTTTGAATGTTAGTTTTGTGGCAAGTGTATGTGAACTCGCATGAGTTTTTAAATTTTAAAGTACATCCTATTTGATCATATTGGAGTATAGGTACAACATCATTACTCTCCCTACGAGAGCCCCTTAACACCCCCCCCTCCAACACAGATTCAACATCCACCTTTCAAAGCGGTTCATCTTCTGCTGGGGAGGTGAGAACTGAGTCATAGGAGGGGAACGGATGCTGTAACAAGAAGGGGACTGAATTGTCTTCTCCAAGTGGTAACGTACCACACAGAGCCTTATCCATACCTCATAGGAGTTGAGGTGGAAGCATGTGAGTTTTCATGTGGCATTTGTCTGCAGAAATATAGCAAGTGTATTTGACATACTACCCCAGGAGGTTTCTTTTGCTGTGCGCCCTTCCCTCTTCTGTTCTATATATATATATTTTTTATTTTTTTTGGCGTGTTTTTGTAAATTTAAAATTGTGCTTGTGACATGACAGCGTTGTGTGCGTGATGTCATCACACGATACACACATTACCGTGCATTCACGGTGGTCACTACTTACATACCAAATTGCTACGATCAATTGATCCGCTATGTTCACTGTCCGGAAGTAGAATAAGAAGCTGCATAAAGGTTTCCAGTTTCCATTTGCCCTATAGAGTATGCATGCAAAACCAGGGAGTCACGTGACATCATTGCCCAATAGCGCACACGTTACACTCCGTGCCCGAACCAGAAATTATTAGTGAGCTGCTTACTATGGGGACAAACAAAAATACCATAATCCTCAAGGAACATAGGGAAGGAGTTTGGAGGTCATCTTTAACGGCCAAGCCACACTCAAAACAGAAGGAAATTTGAGGGATAAAAAGAAAAATGAGAGCTGGTGCACCAGGATGGTGTGAGGGGAATCTTTTAGACAAGATTAGTGTGTTAAATGGACAGTCAAGTCAAAATTAAACTTTCATGATTCAGTTAGAGCAGGCAATTTTAAACAACTTTCCAATTTACTTCCATTACCAAAATCTGCACAGTCTTTTTATATTTACACCAGCTCCTACTAAGCATGTGCAAGAATTCACAGAATATACATGCATTTGTGATTGGCTGATGGCTGTCACATGATACAGGGGGAGTGGAAAAATACATAACGGAAATTTGTCAGAAAAAAAACTACTACTAATGTGAAGTTCAGACTAAGTGCAATTGTATCGTCTTTTTATTATGCATTTGTGGATTATCCAAATCTACTGTATTTACTGGTTCTTTAAGGGTGTTTACTGTCCCTTGAAGTTTATGTGTCATCATTAGTGGGCAGCATTTTCAGTGTGGTTTTAATGACAAAAACACAGTACTTCCCTTATTTAAAGGGACAGTCTAGTCAAAATTAAAATGTCATGATTCAGATAGGGCATGCAATTTTAAACATCTTTCCAATTCACTTTTATCATCAAATTTGATTTTTTTTTCTTTTGGTATTCTTTGTTGAAAGTTAAACCTAAGTAGTCTTATATGCTAATCTCTAAGCCCTTGAAGGCCACCTCTTATTTTAAAGGATTAGAAATCTTTGCTAAATATTACAAAAAAAAAAATACATAATTATAATTATAGATATTTATGCAATAAAATCAACTGAAAAAAAGGTTCTAATATCTTTAATTTAACTTTAAAATTCACTTACAACAAGCAGTAATGACAGCCCATAAAATAGGAAGAGTTTATGCAAGATGAACTAATCATCCCATCCAATAGGCAAGTGTTTCCGCCCATTTCATTTAAATATTAATAGAACGCTCTTTCTTTATTGAAACCTTGCATGCGCAGACCGGTTGACAATGTCAATAGTTTCCTCTACAGGGGCTTATATTTTACTTTACTCAAGGCAAATATAATATTCTTATAAGGCAGACAGCACATAGTGAGTAACCAGCAATTATTTTTAACCCCTAGACTAACAAGCAAGTTGTTTTGTTCTCACAACAGATTAATCGCAAGAGATGCAAAGATTAAAAGCAACAGCAACTTTGGATGTTAATAATTCACTTTAGTCACATCCAAAGTTGCTGTTGCTTTTAATATTTGCATCTCCTGTAATTAATCTGTTGTAAGAACAAAAAAACATGCTTGTTAGTCTAGGTGTTAAAAATAATTGCCGTGGGTTGTCTACTTTATCATAAAAAATAACCCAACATGCTCATTTTTCTAGGGGTTAAAAAATGCTCATTTTTCTAGGGGTTAAAAAATGCTCATTAGTCTAGGGGTTACTTTCCTTTTACTAAGATCAAATCAAATTGCTCATTAGCCTAGGGGTACTTATTATACTTACCTCGAGCAAACTAACATAGACGATTACCCATGCTTCTGCTCTGTGAATCTTCAGCACTCTGGTGCGCCACTCCCACCAACGTCGACGTCACTATAACGAAGTCCACCCTGCTTCCCGTGTCAGTGATGCGGCGCATTAGCTAGGACTGAGCAGCCAAGATGCGCATGCGTTTATTTTAAAAGAAGGATATGCGGTTGCGGGTCTCCATGATGATTCTGCCTAGGTAGAACTTCATTATAGAGCGCACATAATAGAATAAAATGGGTTTGGCAAAATAAATATTTTTAATATGGAATAACTAGAAAACGAGGGAAATCTTTTAGCAGGTACTTATTTGAAAATTCTAATATATATAATGAAATTTTAAAAAATATTTTTAAAGTTTTTGGGTTTACTATCCCTTTAAAGCATTTCACAGGTTTTCACAGCTAGAGGGTGTTAGTTCATGTGTGCTATATAGCCACTATTGTACTCACACCAGTGGAGTTACTTATGAGAGGGCACTGATTGGCTAAAATGCAAGTCTGTCAAAAGAACTTAAATAAGGGGGCAGTCTGCAGAGACTTAAATACAAGTTAATCACAGAGGTAAAAAGTATATTAATATAACCATGTTGGTTATACAAAACCAGGGAATGGGTAATAAAGGGATTATCTATCTTTTTAAACAATAAAGTAGACAGTCCCTTAAAGGGACACTGTACCCAAATTTTTTCTTTCGTGATTCAGATAGAGCATGCAATTTTAAGCAACTTTCTAATTTACTCCTATTATCACATTTTCTTTGTTCTCTTGCTATCTTTATTTTGAAAAAGAAGGCATCTAAGCTTTTTTTTTGGTTCAGATTTTGGACAGCACTTATTGGTGGATGAATTTATCCACCAATCAGCAAGGACAACTCAGGTTGTTCACTAAAAATGGGCCGGCATCTAAACTTACATTCTTACATTTCAAATAAAGATACTAAGATAATGAAGAACATTTGATATTAGGAGTAAATTAGAAAGTTGCCTGAAATGTCATGCTCTATCTGAATCGCGAAAGAAAACATTTGGGTTCAGTGTCCCTTTAAATGTAATAAATGATTTCACTACAGTTTGTGATTACAATTTGTGTTTTACTCTTTTTCTAGGTAATGATCTTTTTTTAGTTGCCGTGCACGAGCTGGGACATGCATTAGGATTAGAGCATTCAAATGATCCTAGTGCAATTATGGCTCCTTTTTATCAGTACATGGAAACGCATAACTTCAAGCTTCCTCAAGATGACTTACAAGGAATTCAAAAAATTTATGGTCAGTATGTTTTTATTTATGTAGCATTCTTATGAACATGTGATCACTTAATAATGATTTTATAACTATTGATGTTTCAAACGTTAATACCAAGGAAAATTGTTAAAGGATATTTACAGAACTGATAATAGAATGTTTATAGGATTAGGTAATCCTATCTGTTAACCAGTAGTGCCAATCTAGTTTAATTAAAAACCATGAAACTCAAAATTAAACTTTCATGGTTCAAATAGAACATTCAATGTTAAGATAATTTACAATTGATTTCTGTTATGAAATTAACTTTGTTCTCTTTGTTGAAAAGAACACCTAGATAGGCTCAGGGACAGCAATGCACTACTGGGAGCTAGCTGGTGACTACTGGCTATTCAAATATGCGTCTTGCCATTGGCTTACTAGATGTGTTCAGCTAGCTACCAGTAGTAAATAATTGCTCTAGAGCTATTTTTATGGGTTAAAGACCTTAATCACGATCTATTGGCTGTGGTTTTTCCGTCTCTGTTCTGGCTGAAAATGCTACTTTTTGATTTGGTGCAATCACACAATATTGTATTTTTGGGTCTTTCCTGCACTTGCAAATGGGTTTTTGAATCCTTCATAACAGCCCTATTTCTCCTATGTGGCTGAAAAGTTATTGGTGATCACAATCTGTTTTCAAGTCAGTTTGCAACACCTTTTTGAGGCCAGTTTTGCCTTTTTTGAATTTGCCACTTCTAGGCACTTGATAGGTCCTTGAAAGTGCATATTGGACATCTTTAAAACTAAGTATTTCATGGAAACAGTCAATTATCTTTTTCATGTTCAAAACACTGTGGAATGGCCACCGGAGACATTCTATAGGTTTATTAACATACATGGTATTTCAATTGATTAAAGTTCCAATCATCCCTATTGGATAGGCTGTATACAGTGGACAGAGCACACATTTACATATGCATAGGTAGATTTTCATATGTATATGTGTTGAGTATGCAATATCCTGAAAATCTAAGGAGATCACTTCCAGACACTAACATCTACAAATAGCTTGTGTCGTGATTGTCACTAACAGTACTGGCATCTTTTAAATTGTGCTTTAATAGGGGATTGCACAATCACAACTTTTATAGGAACCTATTGTAATCTGTTTACATCCGCACCACTGCTAAACCATCTGAATGGATTTTTGGCCCCTATTTATCAACCTGTCAACTTACTTGCATTCGCTTCACCAATACGCTTGCCTAAGATCGCCTAACATCGCTGCCGCAGACCTGAATACGATCTCCAAAGTTACAAAAAAAGCTGTCAAAAAGCCGAGCACCAAGTACGGCGCGATGAGCAGTGGACTGTTGTTAACTAACAGTCATTGATCTCGCTGCTCTTCGGCTTTTTCCCAGCTTTATTGGTATACTGTCACCAAACACCCACACTATACTAAACTGTTTTACCCCTATCCCGCTGCTCACGGACCCCGCCGCAACTAAATAAAGTTATTAACCCCTAAACCGCCGCTCCCAAAGCCCATTGCCACCTACATTATACTTATTAACCCCTAATCTGCCGCCCCATACACCGCCGCCACCTACATTATGTTATTAACCCCTAATCTGCCGCCCCCTACACCTCTGCCACCTACATTATACTTATTAACCCCTAATCTGCCTCCCCTACACCGCCGCCACTTACATTGTTATTAACCCCTAATCTGCCGTCCCCAACGTCGCCGCCACTTACATTATGTTATTAACCCCTAATCTGCCGTCCCCAACGTCGCTGCCACTATATTAAATTTATTAACCCCTAAACCTAAGTCTAACCCTAACACCCCCTAACTTAAATCTAATTTAAATAAATATAAATAAAATTACTATCATTAACTACATTATTCCTATTTAAAACTAAATACCTGTAAAATAAACCCTAAGATAGCTACAATATAACTACAGGGAGTGCAGAATTATTAGGCAAGTTGTATTTTTGAGGATTAATTTTATTATTGAACAACAACCATGTTCTCAATGAAACCAAAAAACTCATTAATATCAAAGCTGAATAGTTTTGGAAGTAGTTTTTAGTTTGTTTTTAGTTATATCTATTTTAGGGGGATATCTGTGTGTGCAGGTGACTATTACTGTGCATAATTATTAGGCAACTTAACAAAAAACAAATATATACCCATTTCAATTATTTATTTTTACCAGTGAAACCAATATAACATCTCAACATTCACAAATATACATTTCTGACATTCAAAAACAAAACAAAAACAAATCAGTGACCAATATAGCCACCTTTCAGATCAGGTGAACAAGGAGGCCATGTCATTAGATTTTTTTCTTTTATACCCTTTCTTGCCAGCCACGCTGTGGAGTACTTGGACGCGTGTGATGGAGCATTGTCCTGCATGAAAATCATGTTTTTCTTGAAGGATGCAGACTTCTTCCTGTACCACTGCTTGAAGAAGGTGTCTTCCAGAAACTGGCAGTAGGACTGGGAGTTGAGCTTGACTCCATCCTCAACCCGAAAAGGCCCCACAAGCTCATCTTTGATGATACCAGCCCAAACCAGTACTCCACCTCCACCTTGCTGGCGTCTGAGTCGGACTGGAGCTCTCTGCCCTTTACCAATCCAGCCACGGGCCCATCCATCTGGCCCATCAAGACTCACTCTCATTTCATCAGTCAATAAAACCTTAGAAAAATCAGTCTTGAGATATTTCTTGGCCCAGTCTTGACGTTTCAGCTTGTGTGTCTTGTTCAGTGGTGGTCGTCTTTCAGCCTTTCTTACCTTGGCCATGTCTCTGAGTATTGCACACCTTGTGCTTTTGGGCACTCCAGTGATGTTGCAGCTCTGAAATATGGCCAAACTGGTGGCAAGTGGCATCTTGGCAGCTGCACGCTTGACTTTTCTCAGTTCATGGGCAGTTATTTTGCGCCTTGGTTTTTCCACACGCTTCTTGCGACCCTGTTGACTATTTTGAATGAAACGCTTGATTGTTCGATGATCATGCTTCAGAAGCTTTGCAATTTTAAGAGTGCTGCATCCCTCTGCAAGATATCTCACTATTTTTTACTTTTCTGAGCCTGTCAAGTCCTTCTTTTGACCCATTTTGCCAAAGGAAAGGAAGTTGCCTAATAATTATGCACACCTGATATAGGGTGTTGATGTCATTAGACCACACCCCTTCTCATTACAGAGATGCACATCACCTAATATGCTTAATTGGTAGTAGGCTTTCGAGCCTATACAGCTTGGAGTAAGACAACATGCATAAAGAGGATGATGTGGTCAAAATACTAATTTGCCTAATAATTCTGCACTCCCTGTAATAGTTACATTGTATCTAGCTTAGGGTTTATTTTTATTTTACAGGCAAGTTTGTATTTATTTTAACTAGGTAGAATTGTTACTAAATAGTTATTAACTATTTAATAACTACCTAGCTAAAATAAATACAAAAGTACAGGTATACCCCGCTCATACAGCGGGTTAGGGACCGGAGCCCCGCTGTAAAGTGAAAACAGCCTTAAAGTGAAACAAGGCAGTTTTAGCTTTCTTTTCAGTGTTTAAAATCCTGAAAACATGTTTAAACTAACATATATTAGGGGTGCAATAGTGCTTTGTTTAACACTAGCACAGCAAGTATTCAATTAGTATTCAATAAATACTGTACCTGTAAAATAGTGACAATTACTGTAGTCAAATTTGCCAGACTATAGCATTGAGACACAGATTGCACTGCAATGCTATAAACAGAGTGAACTAAGCATAACAAAATGGTGCCATTCACTTTTCTAGCAATCTCACGATGATTATAGCACTGTTTCAAAATCCTTGGAGGCTCCACAAAGCGCTGTATTAGCGAATCGCTGTAAAGTGAAGCGCTGTAAAGTGAGGTATACCTGTACCTGTAAAATAAAGCCTAACCTAAGTTACAATTACACCTAACACTACACTATAATTAAATACAATTAAATAAATTAAAAACAATTAACTAAATTATATACAATTATCTAAAGTACAAAAAAAAAAACACTTAGGCCTAGATTTGGAGTTCGGCGGTAGCCGTCAAAACCAGCGTTAGAGGCTCCTAACGCTGGTTTTGGGCGCCCGCTGGTATTTGGAGTCAGTGATTAAAGGGTCTAACGCTCACTTTTCAGCCGCGACTTTTCCATACCGCAGATCCCCCTACGCCATTTGCGTAGCCTATCTTTTCAATGGGATCTTTCTAACGCTGGTATTTAGAGTCGTTTCTGAAGTGAGCGTTAGAGCTCTAACGACAAGATTCCAGCCGCCTGAAAATAGCAGGAGTTAAGAGCTTTCTGGCTAACGCCGGTTTATAAAGCTCTTAACTACTGTACCCTAAAGTACACTAACACCCATAAACTACCTATGTACCCCTAAACCGAGCTCCCCCCACATCGCCGCCACTCGATTAAAATTTTTAACCCCTAATCTGCCGACCGCCACCTACGTTATACTTATGTACCCCTAATCTGCTACCCCTAACACCGCCGACCCCTGTATTATATTTATTAACCCCTAACCTGCCCCCCACAACATCGCCGCCAGCTACTTAAAATAATTAACCCCTAATCTTCCGACCGCAAAGCGCCGCCACCTACGTTATCCCTATGTACCCCTAATCTGCTACCCCTAACACCGCCGACCCCTATATTATATTTATTAACCCCTAATCTGCCCCCCACAACGTCGCCGACACCTGCCTACACTTATTAACTCCTAATCTGCCGAGCGGACCTGAGCGCTACTATAATAAAGTTATTAACCCCTAATCCGCCTCACTAACCCTATCATAAATAGTATTAACCCCTAATCTGCCCTCCCTAACATCGCAGACACCTACCTTCAATTATTAACCCCTAATCTTCCGATCGGAGCTCACCGCTATTCTAATAAATGTATTAACCCCTAAAGCTAAGTCTAACCCTAACACTAACACCCCCCTAAGTTAAATATAATTTTTATCTAACGAAATAAATTAACTCTTATTAAATAAATGATTCCTATTTAAAGCTAAATACTTACCTGTAAAATAAACCCTAATATAGCTACAATATAAATTATAATTATATTATAGCTATTTTAGGATTAATATTTATTTTACAGGCAACTTTGTAATTATTTTAACCAGGTACAATAGCTATTAAATAGTTAAGAACTATTTAATATTTACCTAGTTAAAATAATAACAAATTTACCTGTAAAATAAATCCTAACCTAAGATATAATTAAACCTAACACTACCCTATCAATAAAATAATTAAATAAACTACCTACAATTACCTACAATTAACCTAACACTACACTATCAATAAATTAATTAAACACAATTCCTACAAATAAATACAATTAAATAAACTAGCTAAAGTACAAAAAATAAAAAAGAACTAAGTTACAGAAAATAAAAAAATATTTACAAACATAAGAAAAATATTACAACAATTTTAAACTAATTACACCTACTCTAAGCCCCCTAATAAAATAACAAAGCCCCCCAAAATAAAAAATTCCCTACCCTATTCTAAATTAAAAAAGTTACAAGCTCTTTTACCTTACCAGCTCTGAACAGGGCCCTTTGCGGGGCATGCCCCAAGAAGTTCAGCTCTTTTGCCTGTAAAAAAAAAAATACAATACCCCCCCCCAACATTACAACCCACCACCCACATACCCCTAATCTAACCCAAACCCCCCTTAAATAAACCTAACACTAATCCCCTGAAGATCTTCCTACCTTGTCTTCACCATCCAGGTATCACCGATCCGTCCTGGCTCCAAGATCTTCATCCAACCCAAGCGGGGGTTGGCGATCCATAATCCGGTGCTGAAGAGGTCCAGAAGAGGCTCCAAAGTCTTCCTCCTATCCGGCAAGAAGAGGACATCCGAACCGGCAAACATCTTCTCCAAGCGGCATCTTCGATCTTCTTCCATCCGGAGCGAAGTGGCAGGATCCTGAAGACCTCCATCGCGGAACATCCATCCGGACCGACGACTGAACGACGAATGACTGTTCCTTTAAGGGACGTCATCCAAGATGGCGTCCCTCGAATTCCGATTGGCTGATAGGATTCTATCAGCCAATCGGAATTAAGGTAGGAATTTTCTGATTGGCTGATGGAATCAGCCAATCAGAATCTAGTTCAATCCGATTGGCCGATCCAATCAGCCAATCAGATTGAGCTCGCATTCTATTGGCTGATCGGAACAGCCAATAGAATGTGAGCTCAATCTGATTGGCTGATTGGATCAGCCAATCGGATTGAACTTGATTCTGATTGGCTGATTCCATCAGCCAATCAGAAAATTCCTACCTTAATTCCGATTGGCTGATAGAATCCTATCAGCCAATCGGAATTCGAGGGACGCCATCTTGGATGACGTCCCTTAAAGGAACAGTCATTCGTCGTTCAGTCGTCGGTCCGGATGGATGTTCCGCGCTGGAGGTCTTCAGGATCCTGCCACTTCGCTCCGGATGGAAGAAGATCGAAGATGCCGCTTGGAGAAGATGTTTGCCGGTCCGGATGTCCTCTTCTTGCCGGATAGGAGGAAGACTTTGGAGCCTCTTCTGGACCTCTTCAGCACCGGATTATGGATCGCCAACCCCCCGCTTGGGTTGGATGAAGATCTTGGAGCCAGGACGGATCTTTGATACCTGGATGGTGAAGACAAGGTAGGAAGATCTTCAGGGGATTAGTGTTAGGTTTATTTAAGGGGGGTTTGGGTTAGATTAGGGGTATGTGGGTGGTGGGTTGTAATGTTGGGGGGGGGGTATTGTACGTTTTTTTTTACAGGCAAAAGAGCTGAACTTCTTGGGGCATGCCCCGCAAAGGGCCCTGTTCAGGGCTGGTAAGGTAAAAGAGCTTGTAACTTTTTAAATTTAGAATAGGGTAGGGAATTTTTTATTTTGGGGGGCTTTGTTATTTTATTAGGGGGCTTAGAGTAGGTGTAATTAGTTTAAAATTGTTGTAATATTTTTCTTATGTTTGTAAATATTTTTTTATTTTCTGTAACTTAGTTCTTTTTTATTTTTTGTACTTTAGCTAGTTTATTTAATTGTATTTATTTGTAGGAATTGTGTTTAATTAATTTATTGATAGTGTAGTGTTAGGTTAATTGTAGGTAATTGGAGGTAGTTTATTTAATTATTTTATTGATAGGGTAGTGTTAGGTTTAATTATATCTTAGGTTAGGATTTATTTTACAGGTAATTTTGTTATTATTTTAACTAGGTAACTATTAAATAGTTCTTAACTATTTAATAGCTATTGTACCTGGTTAAAATAATTACAAAGTTGCCTGTAAAATAAATATTAATCCTAAAATAGCTATAATATAATTATAATTTATATTGTAGCTATATTAGGATTTATTTTACAGGTAAGTATTTAGCTTTAAATAGGAATCATTTATTTAATAAGAGTTAATTTATTTCGTTAGATTAAAATTATATTTAAGTTAGGGGGGTGTTAGTGTTAGGGTTAGACTTAGCTTTAGGGGTTAATCCATTTATTAGAATAGCGGTGAGCTCCGATAGGAAGATTAGGGGTTAATAATTGAAGGTAGGTGTCGGCGATGTTAGGGAGGGCAGATTAGGGGTTAATACTATTTATGATAGGGTTAGTGAGGCGGATTAGGGGTTAATAACTTTATTATAGTAGCGCTCAGGTCCGCTCGGCAGATTAGGGGTTAATAAGTGTAGTTAGGTGGAGGCGACGTTGTGGGGGGCAGATTAGGGGTTAATAAATATAATATAGGGGTCGGCGATGTTAGGGCAGCAGATTAGGGGTACATAGGGATAACATAGGTTGCGGCGGTTTACGGAGCGGCAGATTAGGGGTTTAAAAAAATATGCAGGGGTCAGCGATAGCGGGGGCGGCAGATTAGGGGTTAATAAGTGTAAGGTTAGGGGTCTTTAGACTCGGGGTACATGTTAGAGTGTTAGGTGCAGACGTAGGAAGTGTTTCCCCATAGGAAACAATGGGGCTGCATTAGGAGCTGAACGCTGCTTTTTTTGCAGGTGTTAGGTTTTTTTTCAGCTCAAACAGCCCCATTGTTTCCTATGGGGGAATCGTGCAGGAGCACGTTTTTGAGGCCGGCCGCGTCCGTAAGCAACTCTGGTATCGAGAGTTGCATTTGCGGTAAAAATGCTCTACGCTCCTTTTTTGGAGCCTAACGCAGCATTTGATTAAACTCTCGATACCAGAGTTAAATTTATGGTGCGGCCAGAAAAAAGCCCGCGGAGCGTTAACAGCCCTTTTACCGCCGAACTCCAAATCTAGGCCTAAATTACAGAAAATAAACAAATTACAGAAATTTAAACTAATTACACCTAATCTAATAGCCCTATAAAAATAAAAAAGCCCCCCCAAAATAAAAATAAAAACCTAGCCTAAACTAAACTACCAATAGCCCTTAAAAGGGCCTTTTGCGGGGCATTACCCCAAAGTAATCGGCTCTTTTACCTGTAAACAAAAATACAAACAACCCCCCCAACAGTAAAACCCACCACCCACACAACCAACCCCCCCAAAAAAATACTTACTAAAAAAACCTAAGCTCCCCATTGCCCTGAAAAGGGCATTTGGATGGGCATTGCCTATTGGCTGATTGGAAGTTCAATCCTATTGGCTGATTGCATCAGCCAATAGGATTTTTTCTACCTTAATTCCGATTGGCTGATAGAATTCTATCAGCCAATCAGAATCTAAGGGATGCCATCTTGGATGACGTCACTTAAAGGTACCTTCATTCGTTGGGTAGTCATCGGCCGAGGAGGATGCTCCGCGTCGGATGTCTTGAAGATGGATTCGCTCCGCGCCGGATGGATGAAGATAGAAGATGCCGTCTGGATGAAGACTTCTGCCGTCTGGAGGACCACTTCTGCCCGGCTTGGATGAAGACTTCTGCCCGTCTGGAGGACCACTTCGTCCGGCTTGGATGAAGACGTCTCCCGGTAAGTCGATCTTCATGGGGTTAGTGTTAGGTTTTTTAAGGGTGTATTGGGTGGGTTTTATTTTTAGGTTAGGGCTTTGGGCCTGCAAAAGAGCTAAGGTGGCGGCGGTGAAGGGGGCGACAGATTAGGGGTGTTTAGACTTGGGGTACATGTTAGGGTGTTAGGTTTAAACATAACTTTATTCTCCCTTAGGAATCAATAGGATATCGGGCAGCAGCGAACATAAGCTTTCACTGCTTTCAGACTCCCATTGATTCCTAGGGCATCTGCCGCCTCCAGGGCGGCGGAATGAAAAGCAGGTACGCTGGGCCGGAATAGTGGCGAGTGTACCTGGTGGATATTTGTTAACTTCCAAAAGTAGTCAGATAAATATTTTCATAAATATGGAGAATCAAGGTCTCCACAATTACGCTGCAGAATTCCAGCATGTTTGCGGTTGACGGCTTGATAAATAGGCCCCTTTATGTTGCACCATTTTTCTATTGCTATGTGGTTGATTTGTTTTCTAGATACAAAATAGAATAAGGACAGCGCTGAGCCCAAAGTTACACCTTTGCCACTCCCAAACCACCTCCCTCTAAAGTGGATACAAATGGAAAAAACAATTAATACAAATTATGGCGCTAGACAGCTAGATGTTACATACACATTTATTCATGGACATCTAGTCAAAATATTTTTTTACCACAATCAAGTATATAAATAATCCAGATAAAAAATCTTTTTCTAGTTGAAAATCCTATTATAAATACATGAATACCGTAATAATGAGAAATAAATAGAGATAAAAAGGGACTTATCCCTTACAATTTAAAAGACAATTGCACAATGTATATTTACTCTAATAAACAAAATAATTTGACTGGGGTTTAGAAAAATAAAAATATACAAAAAATAGAAAAAAAAAAGAAATAAAAAATAATAAAAATAAAATTTAAAGTAAAAAATGGTAAAAAAAAAAAAGTGTTATACCACCTTAGTTGAAGCAAATGTTTAAAAAGATTTATATATATACAAAAAATTAAAAATAAATGTCCCAAATTGATCCATGTAATATAGCATATCCTCAAACGCTGATCCCAGTGGGTGAAAAGATACTGTAATAGCTTCCAGATAAAGATACTGTGCAATCTTCCAAACAGTAGATTATGTTGCCACAATATATCAAATATCTGCAGGATAAACAATGTATCATATTCTCCTAGTTATATAAAACATACAGTTAGTTCGTCGTGCAAATATAAATGTCAGAACCAGGTTGGGTTCTGACATAGCCTTCCTACAGGAAATCCCCCTTGTAGACTCCGAGCATGATAAACTGAGATGGGATTGGGCAGGTGAAGTTTGTTATGCCTCGTTTAATAGTTCAAGCACTGGCTTAGCTATACTATTTGAGAAACGTTTACCTGTTGAAATTTTATAGACCCATAAGGATAATGAGGGCAGATTTCTTATAGTCCAGGTTAAAATGGAAGCTTCTTTATATATAGGTTATGCAATGTTTACATGCCCAACCAGAAAATTATGAGTTTTTGGGATAAATTGGTACAGGGGTTAGTCCCTTTTTTAGGTATGAATATCATTATAGGTGGAGACTTTAATTTGACACCTTACCCTTTCTGCAACACAATGTGTGCCCAGAGAGATATTCCTACTAGAGACACTCCTAGATAAAAGGGTACATTTGAGAAGAAAGTATTTGCTAAGTTGTCCTCAACATTAATGGTTTGTGATATATGGGGATTGTGCCATCATGAGGGCAAGGATTTCACCTGCTTTTCTAGAGCAAAATCTTCCCTTTCGCATAGTGATCTCTTTTTGATCTCAGAATTGCATGCCTCTAAGGTTAAATCTTATAGAATATGCAAGGTCTTCTGTCTGACTATGTCACTGTTAAATTGGTTCATTTCTCAAAAACAATCACTGCAAACAGAAATACCTTTGCGTTTCCCTACCTATTTTTATACCTCTCCTGCATTTTGTAAATTTCTTGCCCATTTGTAGACCAATTTTTACACTGATAATGTAGAATATTGTTCTCTCCCTGAACTATTTTGGGAAACCGCAAAGTTGGTTCTAACTAGTCAAATTGTAGCTTGTGCCTGCTTCCCTTTGTTTGCATTTGTACTAAGTGACTTGGTTTCGCCACTGCTACGGCACTCCGTTTGCTCTAGTGGGAGGACTGTTTTCTCAACTGACTGGCGTCACTTCCGGTTCATTTGCCCGGTCCCCGGATGCTGCTTGGAACGTCGCCTGTATGTTCGGAAAACCCCTGTCCTTTATGTAGTAGAAGACTCTTTAATTTATGTCTGTTAATGCAAACATTTACAGTATTATATTATAATGCTTGTGGCATTATGGTTATTTATGTTGATTCAAAACTTAAACAAAAATAGGGACTTGCTTTATTTCTCCTCATCAAGGACTTCTGCTTTGCTGAAAACCAAACAAGCATTGGAAACATAATTGTTATTGCCTATTTTAAGGGACTCGTACTACTAAGACATGAGGACTTGGTGAACAAACTCATGGGCTAAACTCCATTCAAATTTGAGGATATGATGTTCATTATCTCATATGTACACAGTATTGTATAATTTTACTGTGATTTAATATGACCTCTCTGAATGCCATCCTGATTATATGATTGATGTTTGTATTGTATTGTCCCCTTAATAAAAAGAAATTTAAAAAAACATATAGTTTGAAAATGCTGTCTGCTGAAAACCCCCCAATATATAATATGAGTGGGTTTCTCACTGAAAACGAGGCTACAATAGGTCTTAAATGTGTGCAGCATCTAAAAACTCCAAAATAGTTCAGCACAGTGGTGGAAATGACTCAGCAGTTAAGTTGCTAGCTATGTTTGGTTGTGTTTTATATACAAATATTTCATCTTCAAGAGTTCAGGAATAGGTGCTCCTGATTAAAGGGATATGAAAACCAAGAATTTTCTTTAGTGATTCAGACAGATTAAACAATTTAAAAAAGTTTCCATTTTACTTCTATTATCAAATTTGCTTTGTTCCTATAGTATGTGTTTGTTGAAAAAATACGTAGGAAGGTGTGTGGAGCATTACATGGCAGGAAATAGGGCTGCCATTTAGTGCTCTTGCAAATTGATAACATTCTTGCAGAACTGCTGCCGTATAGTGCTCCAGACTCGTGCTCACTCCTGAGCTTATGCCCCTGCTTTCCAACAAAAGATATAAAGAAATATGATAATAGAAGTAAATTAGAATGTTGTGTGAAATTGCATGCTCTATCTGAATCATGAAAGAGGAATTGTGGGTTTCACATCCCTTTTGTAATATATTTTTTGTAGCACCTTGTAAAATAACAAAACAAAACAAACATCCAGCACCTGAAAGTAACAAGGTGTGCAAGCTTCAGGAATACTGCACTCTACTCCACACAGTATAGAGTCACAAGAAAGAAGCAGCACCAACCAGTAGTTTCCAACAGATTTATTCGTGCAATATGCACAATGTGAACAGCCAGACCAACAAGCAGAAACGTTTCGGACTTAGTCCTTAATCATGCATGATTAAGGACTAAGGACATTGTGCATATTGCACGAATAAATCTGTTGGAAACTACTGGTTGGTGCTGCTTCTTTCTTGTGACTCTATACCTTGTAAAATAACAGAATGTCCAAAATATCAGTACTTAATATTCTTAATGCTTACGAAATCCATTGTAAGTGTGAAAGAGTCTACGTTTTACATTCCTCATTTATTGCATTGCGGGTTAAACCAGGAATCTATGCCACTTTCTTTTTAAGGATTTTCTGTTAGTCTCTCACTGCATCTTAAAATGAAGTAATTACTCATTTAGAATTATTCCTAAAGCTTTTAGCTGTTATCTAAATTTGGTCGTTCAGGCTGACATTTTGCAAAGAGATTATCATTACTGCACTTTCCAGACTGCCTATAAATTGGAGATGCTGCTCACTTGCCTCCAGCAATATATTTTTTTTTAATAGACGTAGGGAAGTCAAATATTGTGTTTAAGAATAATCTAAAATAGGCTCTTTTTGCCTGAAATTTTAAATTTATATCCAGTAAAATGATTGTAGATTTTGTATGTGGCTTAATGATGCTATCTAAAAATTCAATTTAAAATAGAATTAGTTGGTTTCAGTATATTCAAATTTAAATATCATTTTAAAGCATAGGCAGACAATGGAAGGCTAAAATAATTTTATGTAATTGGTTTCAAAATATTTACATTTTTAACATATATGCAGATTTGTCATTTTAAATTTAATGCATCAATTCCTGTTATTTCAGTGCATTGCAGCGAGACATAAAAATATGCACGATTTTAAAGAAAACATTCCAAATACAACTCTTTCTATAGATAAAGTTTGGTCTCTGTACCTGCGTACTTTCATAGGTTGAGGTTGATACAGCCAATCACAAGCTGTATTGTTCAAACTATTATACTCAAAGGAAAAGAATTATTGGTAAAGGACTGAAAATAAATCATAATCCATATGTTCAGTCTCTCTGTATTAGAATGGGTAGCTAGAAAATTGCTTATATTAATTTGCAATGAATAATATGAGCTTAAGGTGGTTTGATATGTGACTATACACAACAAATTTCCTTGATTCAATAGTAAGTAACCATAATGATCTCTTGTTATATATGACTTATATGACTAAATGTTTAACCTTTACTAAACATTTTTCCCAAATGTAAAAATCAATGCTATATCAAACAAAATGGAAACTGATGAAGTCAGCGTATTTATTAGTATTTTTCTGCCTGTCACAGTATACATAAGTACCGCTGTACTTATTAGCAAATACAAATATCCATAAATAATATAACAGATAAAATATTAAAAAATCTTTATTAATATTTTGTTACATTATTATTAATTAACATGTTTTATTAGTCATATATTCTATAAATATAAATGTATATGTGGGTAATATTTGTATCTATATTTTATTAATATTTTTTTACATTTTTATGAAGTAATATGTTGGTATTATATTGTATTAACAAAGGGTGTTTAATATTAAGGAAATATCATGTGCTCATGTTTTCAATATAATGCTGTTATTTCATCCATATATCATTTTTTCAGTGCAGAGAAATTATTCTCATTTTCCAGAAGTGGGTACAGTTGTTACATAATTGTTTGGCTAAATTTTGCCTCTTATTCACTCTGTTGGTTGCTTGTACATAAAGAGCTAGTACTCTGGTTAGTCACTGCAGAATTAGTCATTTATTTTTTCCAGGCTATGTAGCACTGTGATGATGTACCTTCCATTCACCAGTGGTATTGAGAAGTCAGATAATACCATTCCCTTTACTAATGACAGGTTTGTGGGGGGAGCTGAGTCCCTCAAGTCATTACACCCCCCCCCACCAGTCTTAAAGGTGTTGAAAGATATATATATATGTCTATGATTACGGCCAGGCTGGCCGAAACATGTTAGGCTGTGCTTGCTGAATTGTTTTTTTTATCAGAGGCTCTGCTGCACAGGGTCTTTTATTGTGATATGACCTGCTGAGAATAAAGATTTGGATTTTTTACCTTATGACGACGCCTGGATATCATTTCATCTTTATTTCAATATATATATATATATATATATATATATATATATATATATATATATATATATATATATATATATATATATATATATCATTACATATACAAAGCAGTCCTTTTTTTACATCATTTAATCTACCCAAAAAGACATAAAAAAGGAAAATCATGAATAAAATGATGACCCCCCCCTTATTAATACCACCATGGACATGTAACTTTCTAGAAATGTTTCTTTGCACCTCCATTTTTAAATATGTAGGAAAACTCCCTGCCCTGTATAATAAACCCTTGTGAATCTAATAATTTGAAATTGAACATGCAGTATTAATGCTCATTATACAGCTATTAACGTAAATTGTGAAATTTCATATATACTTTGGTAAAAATGTTGTTGCTACATTTTTATTAACTAATATTATTTTTTTAAGGTCCCCCTGCTGAGAATCTGGAGCCTACACGGCCTTTACCGACTCTTCCTCCACGTAGAATACATTCAACATCAGAAAGAAAGCACGAGAGACAACCAAGACCTCCGCGGCCTCCCCTTGGCGACAAACCTTCTAGCCCAGGCTCCAGACCAAATATCTGTGATGGCAATTTTAATACAGTTGCCCTTTTTAGAGGAGAAATGTTTGTCTTCAAGGTACTAGAGGATACTGTGTCCCTGTAGATTGTTTTCCTTTAAATAAATAATTCATGCTCTAGTTAATAAAAAAGTTGTCTTAAAGCAAATAATGATTATCCTTTATTAGATGCACTTGTTAAAGGGACATAATACTCATATGCTAAATCACTTGAAACTGATGCAGTATAACTGTAAAAAGCTGACAGGAAAATATCACCTGAGCATCTCTTTGTAAAAAAGGAAGATATTTTACCTCACAATTTTCTCAGCTCAGCAGAGTAAGTTCTGTGTAAAAAGTTATACTCAGCTGCAGGTAAAAAAAAAAAAAAAAATGAAGAAATTAACTGCAGCCAATCAGCATCAGCAGTGCTGAGGTCATGAACTCTTTTACTGTGATCTCATGAGATTTTACTTAACTCTCATGAGATTTCATTGTAAACTTCCTTACACTGAATAGGGAAATAAGATGAGTGTGCACGAAAGCTCGCTCCTTCCGCTGTCCCGGGACAGACATACTGATATGCTTCTTAGAAGTCCTTTACAATGGGATGTGGCTACTGAGAAACTTTTGAGGTAAAATATCTTTCTTTTTCACATAGAGATGTTCAGGTGATATTTTCTAGTCAGCTTTTTACAGCTATACTGCATCACTTTCAAGTGTTTAAACATTTGGGTATTATGGCCCTTTAAGCATTGCATTCATTTATCAATTCATTATCAGTGCCTGGCTACATTTTTGCCAGAAACAATTTTTAATTGTTTAACATAATATTTATTCATGAATAACCCCCCCCCCCCCCACTGCTTTAGCAGATACAACTTTGTATGCTGTTTATTGTGTATGTTAGTAGAAGAAGGCAGCCTCCAGCAGTGAGCAAAGTGACTTTTATTTTAAACACATGTCAAATACAGCAACGTTTCGGGCTAACAATAAGCCCTTTCTCAAGCCTCTGTGCACTAGTGAGTAGTGGGTGCTGTATCCATCTTTATTCATTTGAAGTATATTGTGTATGTTATGCATATAGAGATAAATCAATAGATAGATGGAGAGATAGATAGATGTGTAAGTATGCAATCGCTATTTAGCAGAATTTCCTTTTTTCCCAGAACACATTTTACTAACAACAAAATACAAATAAGCTAGAAACTGCTATTTGCACAAAATAATACCCTGGCTTCTTCAGCATTTGTAACTAATTGCCAAGTTAGATTTGGCATAAGGCGTGTACAAGGTCTTTAATAGTTAATATTGAATTTAATATGCTACAGAAAGGAAATTATTTTGTTTACGTAAACGTAGATATTATTTTAATGACGCTTTAAAGATACAGAACAAAATACATGTATTTAACACTTTTTCATCCAGATTTATGAACATAATGTTTTTTGACAGAACAATTACATTACCCAATTAATCATAATGCAATTAGTGGAAAGTTTTTTTTTGTTTTTTTGCTTTTTTCTATGTAACAATATTTTCGGTGAGTTTCATAGTTAATATTGTATTTTTTTTCTGTTACATATAAATTAAGCTCACTTCATAGGCTTATTGTAGCTTAAGCCTGTGCCTAGGAAGCAAGAGTTGGGGTGGGGGGCAGAATGTGAAAGGTATTTCTAAGGCATCTCATATACTACATAATCCCTGGTTCTCTGACGGGGGTGTATGACCCCTCCAAATCTACCTGGTGTCCAGTTATATATTAGGCAAATACAAAGCTAAAATTGTTTTACAAGCAGAGGCTGCCTATCCATACATTTGCATCCTGAGTGTGAAACGTTCCTCTAGTAAACTGCAGACTGCGAGGAACCACCCCTAGACTGAAATCAGATGTTTCCTTCCAGAATTAGTTTAAAGCATTTTACAGCTCTGTATTAAAGGTGCTTGTATGCATTTTGTAGTAGGACATGAAAGTTGAACTCAACCTTTCATGACTCAGAGCATAACACAGAGTATGTAACACTACGATCACATGGTTATTTTCAACAAATTGATTGGTTAGCTATGTCACATTATAGTGTTGGCAAAAGGGGGGAACATCTAGGGGGACCCTTAATCCTTAGGTGCACATCTCTGTTTAAGACTATCCTCGTTCATTTTCAGCATACAATTTTAAAATATATAAACACTTTCTTATAGGATCGTTGGTTTTGGCGTCTTCGTCACAATAAAGTGCAAGAAGGATACCCAATGCAGATTGAACAGTTCTGGAAAGGCCTTCCTGCTAAAATAGATGCAGCCTATGAGCGGTCAGATGGAAAGTTTGTTTTTTTCAAAGGTATTTCTCATCTTTTTGGGAAATTTGTTTATCAAAGCACATTAATATACTTTAATATTATTCAAAGAGACATTGTACTGCATGGGAAGTGTGTTTTTTTTTATTGTGTATCATGTTCAAAATTCATTTTGCATCATCGATCTTTGCTAGCCAAGTGGTAGTAAGAAGTCTTGTCATTAACACATATAGGTAATGATATCTTGCACAGCAAACAAGAAGTGCTATAAATGCAGAAAATACAAATTATACAACACATAGATAACATTTTTGTAAAAATGGATTTATTAATGTGTGTAAAAGGGAATTTTTTGCATGTTTGTCTTATGAAGTCTCCCCAGTATTTATAAGAGATCACACAGTTTTTCTTTGCATAAATGTTTTGTAGATGATCCATTTATATAGCCTATACAGGTTTTTTTTTTAAAAAAAAATAATGTATAGTTTTGCTTATTTTGATATAACATTGTGCTGATTTTCAACAAAGCTAAACTTTGAGCTTCTAAATACAGTAAGTTTTTAAACGGTTTTATGCTGGATTTTTAGATCAGTATCTGTGCATATTATTCTTTATAGTAGTGTCTATTACTTGCAGTTATATAAAAATTGGTGTATACTGTGCCTTTAAACATTCATAAATAGATCATGGGATTTTAAACAACTAGGTAGGTTCATTGGAGCTCAGGAGCGTACACATATCTTAAAGGGACATTAAACACTTTGAGATGGTAATATAAAATGATAAATTGTATATAATAAAACAACTCTGCAATATACTTTCATTATTTATTTTGTCCTCTTTGCCTGTAATTCCATTCTGAAATTGTGAGCTTTTCAGTTCCTGTTAGAAATGGAAGTGCAGAACACTGTTAAATCCAGCACAACCATTGGCTGCACACTCTAATGACCTATGTATAACTGTCTCTAATTGGCCACAGCAGAGAAGGTAACACAAGTTACAACATGGCAGCTCCTAGTGTTTTATAGACACTAAAACTTTACACTTATTTTGTCACTTTTTAAACAACTAATGAAACTTTAAAAAATACATCTACATGTTACTCATGGACTAATCTTTTCTTTGAATGTATCATTCTATCTAGCATGTATTTAGTGTTTAATGTCCCTTTAAGTACTCTATGGTAGCATTGTTTGTATCTCCAATGAACCTACCTAGATTTTCCCTTCAACAAATGATACCAAAAAAACTAAGCAGATTTGATAATAGAAGTAAAACAGAAATGTACATTCTCTCTAAACCATGAAAGTTTAATTTCAATGTACCCGATTTTGAATCTGGCCAATGTGACAAGGGACAGGTACAAATATCTTAATCTCATAATGTTGTGGCAAGTTTTTTTAATTAACAAACAAGTTTTTATGATTCTAGGCCATTGCTTTTTGAATTCTGCCCCAAGTTGCGCATGTTATTATAATTGTTTAACGCTATTCTATTCATACATTTTTATAGGTAGGGACTATTTGAAATATATGATGGTCTATAAGTTAATTATAATATTTAATATAATTATAAATACTAAATTATTGTTTTCATTTTGATAACATTACAATATTGCCCTTGTTTTTAGGAGACAAATATTGGGTCTTTAAGGAGGTTACGGCTGAACCTGGCTATCCCCACAATGTTGTCGAGCTGGGAAGCTGCTTACCAAGGGAAGGTATCGACACTGCATTAAGATGGGAACCAGTAGGGAAAACCTACTTTTTTAAAGGCGACAGATACTGGCGATACAATGAAGAAAAGAGAGCTGCAGATCCAGGATATCCTAAGCCAATCACTATATGGAAGGGAATACCAGAGGCACCACAAGGAGCTTTTGTGAGCAAAGAAGGCTGTAAGTAGATTTCAATGAACAATACTTGTTTCATGCATTTAGAATGATTGGATTTTTACATGGCAAACTTTTATTTTTCTACAAATAATAAGTGATATTAACCTTACAATATCTGTATTAGATGTATATGTCATTATTATCTATTCTTTTGAGTTTCTTTTCATTGAACTAAATGCACATTGTACAATTGTCCAGCTACCTGATAAAGTGCTCTAAGGGAAATATTATTATGAACTGGGAGACGGTTTAACTATAAATTAACTAAACTACAAAATGGATCAAAGATGATTAAAGCATTATTTTTTTGATGTGACAATATGTAATGTTTAAAGGAAATACAACCCAAAGTTTTTCTTTCATGATTCAGATAGAGAATACAATTCTAAAAAAAAGTCTCTAATTTAATTATTTTATCAAATTTGCTTCATTCTTATGTTATTCTTTGTTGGAGAGTTAAAAACAGACGCCTAGATTACAAGTCTTGAGAGGTCCCAACGCTGCTTTTTAACGCCCGCTGGTATTACAAGTCTGACAGGTACAGGTCTACCGCTCACTTTTCTTCCGCAACTCGAGGCTACCGCAAATCCTCTTACGTCAATTGCGTATCCTATCTTTTTAATGGGATTTGCCTAACGCCGGTATTAAGAGTCTTGGAAGAAGTGAGCGGTAGACCCTCTCCTGTCAAGACTTCTACCGCATTTAAAAGTCAGTAGTTAAGAGTTTTATGGGCTAACGCCGGAACATAAAACTCTTAACCCCTTAATGACCGAGGACGTGCAGGGTACGTCCTCAGAAAAAAAGGCAGTTAATGCCTGAGAACGTACCCTGCACGTCCTCGGTGTGGAAAGCAGCTGGAAGCGATTCTGCTCGCTTCCAGCTGCTTTCCGGTTATTGCAGTGATGCCTCGATATGGAGGCATCCTGCAATAACCTTTTACGGCCATCCGATGCAGAGAGAGCCACTCTGTGGCCCTCTCTGCACCGGACATCGATGGACGGTATCGTTGGTGGGTGGGAGCCGGTATGGGAGGTGGGTGGCGGCCATCGATGGCCCTGGTCATGTGGAGGGGGGCGGGATCGTGGGCGGGGAAGACCGGGGGAGCGCACGGGCGCGCGCACGTGCACGAGGGGGCGGGGGCGGGCGCGTGCACGGGGAGGGAGCGGGTGGGAGCCGCTACACTACAGAAAAAATGTGTCCCAAAGCTAAATAAAAGTGGGACATTTAATGTAAAAAAAAAAACCCATTAGGTGTAATTTAGGTGGTGGGGGGAGCTACACTACAGAAAAAATAAAAAAAAATAAAAAAATAAACATTTGATTGTTCAAACTGGGTACTGGCAGACAGCTGCCAGTACCCAAGATGGCCCCCAATTAGGCTGAGGGGGAGGCTTAGAGAGCTGTTTTGGGGGGGGATCAGGGAGGTTGGGGGTTAAGGGGGGATCCTAAACACAGCATATGTAAATATGCTTTTTTTTTTTTTCTTTTAAAAAAAAACCCCAAAAACTTTTATTTTAGTACTGGCAGACTTTCTGCCAGTACTTAAGATGGCGGGGACAATTGTGGGATGGGGGAGGGAAGGGAGCTGTTTGGGAGGGATCAGGGGGTGGGATGTGTCAGGTGGGAGGCTGATCTCTACACTAAAGCTAAAATTAACCCTGCAAGCTCCCTACAAACTACCTAATTAACCCCTTCACTGCTAGCCATAATACACGTGTGATGCGCAGCAGCATTTAGCGACTTTCTAATTACCAAAAAGCAACGCCAAAGTCATATATGTCTGCTATTTCTGAACAAAGGGCATCCCAGAGAAGCATTTACAACCATTTGTGCCATAATTGCACAAGCTGTTTGTAAATAATTTCAGTGAGAAACCTAAAATTGTGAAAAAATTAACGTTTTTTTTTAATTTGATCGCATTTGGCGGTGAAATGGTGGCATGGAATATACCAAAATGGGCCTAGATCAATACTTGGGGTTGTCTACTACACTACACTAAAGCTAAAATTAACCCTAGAAGCTCCCTACATGCTCCCTAATTAACCCCTTCACTGCTGAGCATAATACACGTATTGTGCGCAGTGGCATTTAGCAGCCTTCTAATTACCAAAAAGCAACGCCAAAGCCATATATGTCTGCTATTTCTGAACAAAGGGGATCCCAGAGAAGCATTTACAATCATTTATGCTATAATTGCATAAGTTGTTTGTAAATAATTTCAGTGAGAAACCTAAACTTTGTGAAAAAATTTGTGAAAAAGTGAACAATTTTTTTTATTTGATCGCATTTGGCGGTGAAATAGTGGCAAGAAATATACCAAAATGGGCCTAGATCAATACTTTGGGATGTCTTCGAAAAAAAATATATACATGTCAATGGATATTCAGGGATTCCTGAAAGATATTAGTGTCCCAATGTAACTAGCGCTAATTTTGAAAAAAAAGTGGTTTGGAAATAGCAAAGTGCTACTTGTATTTATGGCCCTATAACTTGCAAAAAAAGCAAAGAACATGTAAACATTGGGTATTTCTAAACTCAGGACAAAATTTAGAAACTATTTAGCATGGGTGTTTTTTGGTGGTTGTAGATGTGTAACCGATTTTGGGGGTCAAAGTTAGAAAAAGTGTGTTTTTTTCCATTTTTTCCTCATATTTTATAATGTTTTTTATAGTAAATTATAAGATATGATGAAAATAATGGTATCTTTTGAAAGTCCATTTAATGGCGAGAAAAACAGTATATAATATGTGTGGGTACAGTAAATGAGTAAGACGAAAATTACAGCTAAACACAAACACCGCAAAAATGTAAAAATAGCCTTGGTCCCAAACGGACAGAAAATGGAAAAGTGCTGCGGTCATTAAGGGGTTAACTAAAGTGCTAAAAAGTACAATAAATATATTAACCCCTAATCTGCCGATCGGACATCGCCGCCACTTTAATAAATATATTAACCCCTAAACCGCCGCACTCCCGCCTCGCAAACACTAGTTAAATTTTATTAACCCCTAATCTGCCGTCCCTAACATCGCCAACACCTACTTACATTTATTAACCCCTAATCTGCCACCCCAACGTCGCTGCTACTATATTAAAGTTATTAACCCCTAAACCTAAGTCTAACCCTAACACCCCCCTAACTTAAATATAATTTAAAATAATCTAAATAAAATAACTACAATTAAATAAATTATTCCTATTTAAAACTAAATACTTACCTGTAAAATAAACCCTAATAGTAACATTGTATCTATCTTAGGATTTATATTTATTATACAGGCAACTTTGTATTTATTTTAACTAGAAACAATACTTATTAAATAGTTATTAACTATTTAATAACTACCTAGTTAAAATAAAGACAAATATACCTGTAAAATAAATCCTAACCTAAGTTACAATTACACCTAACACTACACTATAATTAAATAAATTACCTAAACTACCTACAATTAATTACAATTAAATAAAATAAATTAAATTACAGAAAAAAAAGAATTACAAGAATTTTAAACTAATTACACCTAATCTAATCCCCATAATAAAATATAAAAGCCCCCCAAAATAATAAAATTCCCTACCCTATACTAAATTACAAATAGCCCTTAAAAGGGCATTTTGTGGGGCATTGCCCCAAAGTAATCAGCTCTTTCACCTGTAAAAAAAATACAATACCCCCCCAACATTAAAACCCACCACCCACACACCCAACCCTACTCTAAAACCCACCCAATCCCCCCTTAAAAAACCTAACACTACCCCCCTGAAGATCTCCCTACCTTGAGCCGTCTTCACCCAGCCGGGCACAAGTGGGCCTCCAACGGGGCAGAAGTCTTCATCCAATCCGGGCAGAAGAGGTCCTCCAAGTGGCAGAAGTCTTCATCCAAGCGGCATCTTCTATCTTCATCCATCCGGAGCGGAGCGGGTCCATCTTCAATCCAGCCGACGCGGAGCCATCCTCTTCAAACGAAGTCCAAGTGAAGAATGAAGGTTCCTTTAAATGACATCATCCAAGATGGCGTCCCTTGTATTACGATTGGCTGATAGGTTTCTATCAGCCAATCGGAATTAAGGTAGGAAAAATCTTATTAAAGCCAGGTGTGGAAGTAATAGAACAACTTCCACGAAAGAATGCGGTATCAGCACTCACTGTCCTGACCACTGGGCGGAATTAAATTCCTGTGTTTAAAACATAACCTTTATTGGATAATAATAAAAATTGAGGGAGGAGGGGAAACATATACAATTAAAAACCTAGGATAGAGTAGTCATGTATAGATTCCTTAATATAATAGAGTTATGTAAATAGGCCTTTGGGGTATAATAGCCCAAATAATAGTATTAAGGTATATTCTATACGTAGTTCAACGTGGCAATAAGGTTCTAGTATGAAAAACTAGAGTAAATAGTACTTGTATTCTCGTAATAAACTAAAATACTTGAGTGAAAGTGTGGGGTATCCTCCTATTACAACCGATTGTGAGTTACCATATCTAAGCGGTTATCTAGAGGATAAGTGTAATAACCTCTGAGTTATGATAAGCTATTATATATCCCACTTAATAGATATGTAACATCGATATCTGGTGAAACTACTTATGTTATAATATAGTGGTGAGTATGTTGTAAAATTATACCGGTACACGATTGTATTTAGAATTAAATATGATCTAATATATGAGTTCCAATAGCCAGTAGGATGGTGTTAACATGTTCAGTATCATGTGTGAGTAAGATATTTCTGAGCAACGTAAACCATCTAACAAAATTGATAATATACATATATTGTAATTAATTATTTTATTATTTAGATGTATCGGTTGACTATATTTGTATGGGCAGCAAAGAGGTCGCTGTGAGTCCTCAAGTATGGAATAATTGTTACGTATATTAATAAGTCTACTGCTTCTACATACAGTATATACTAGTCCTCATCTAGTAATGCTCAATATTAAAGATGGCTACGTTTAATCACTGTTGTGCTAATTTAAATGTGTCTTGGTAATCAATACCTTGGATTGCACTATAGTGACAGACGTGATTGCAGTGCCTCAACATATATTTCCCAATTTACACTGTCAGACCGCTTTAATATACTTTTGGGAAATATATGTTGAGACACTGCAATCACGCCTGTCACTATAGTGCAATCCAAGGTATTGATTACCAAGACACATTTAAATTAGCACAACAGTGATTAAACATAGCCATTAGTGATGTCGCGAACATAAAATTTTCGGTCGGCGAACGCGCATTTCCGCAAATTTTCGCGAGCGGGGGAATCGGGCGAACTGCCATAGACTTCAATAGGCAGGCGAATTTTAAAACTCACAGGGACTCTTTCTGGCCACAATAGTGATGGAAAAGTTGTTTCAAGGGGACTAACACCTGGACTGTGGCAGGCCGGAGGGGGATCCATGGCAAAACTCCCATGGAAAATTACATAGTTGATGCAGAGTCTGGTTTTAATCCATAAAGGGCATAAATCACCTAACATTCCTAAATTGTTTGGAATAACCTGCTTTAAAACATCAGATATGATGTTGTATCGATCAGGTAGTGTAAGGGTTACGCCCGCTTCACAGTGACAGACCAAACTCCCGCAGCGTGTACAACATCTAAATAGTTCCTAAATTTTGTCCTGAGTTTAGAAATACCCAATGTTAACAAGTTCTTTGCTTTTTTCGCAAGTTATAGGGAAATAAATACAAGTAGCACTTTGCTATTTCAAAACCACTTTTTTTCAAAATGAGCGCTAGTTACATTGGAACTCTGATATCTGTCAGGAATACTTGAATATCCCTTGACATGTATATATTTTTTTTTAGAAGACATCCCAAAGTATTGATCTAGGCCCATTTTGGTATATTTTATGCCACCATTTCACCGCCAAATGCGATCAAATAAAACATTTTTTTCACTTTTTCACAAACTTTAGGTTTCTCACAGAAATTATTTAGAAACAACTTATGCAATTATGGCATAAATGGTTGTAAATGCTTCTCTGGGATCCCCTTTGTTCAGAAATAGCAGACTTATATGGATTTGGCATTGCTTTTTGGTAATTAGAAGGCTGCTAAATGCTACTGTGCACCACACGTGTTTTATGCCCAGCAGTGAAGGGGTTAATTAGGGAGCATGTAGGGAGCTTGTAGAGTTAATTTTAGCTTAAGTGTAGTGTAGTACACAACCCAAAGTATTGATCTAGGCCCATTTTGGTATATTTCATGCCACCATTTCACTGTCAAATGCGATCAAATTTAAAAAAAAAATTACATTTTTTCGCAATTTTAGGTTTGTCACTGAAATTATTTACAAACAGCTTGTGCAATTATGGCACAAATGGTTGTAAATGCTTCTCTGGGATCCCTTTTGTTCAGAAATAGCAGACATATATGACTTTGGCGTTGCTTTCTGGTAATTAGAAGGCCGCTAAATGCTGCTGCGCATCACACGTGTATTATGGCTAGCAGTGAAGGGGTTAATTAGGTAGCTTGTCGGGAGCTTGCAGGGTTAATTTTAGCTTTAGTGTAGAGATCAGCCTCCCACCTGACACATCAGACCCCCTGATCCCTCCCAAACAGCTCGCTTCCCTCCCCCATCCCACAATTGTCCCCGCTATCTTAAGTACTGCCAGAAAGTCTGCCAGTACTAAAATAAAAGGTTTTTAAAAATAATATATTTTTCTAGCATATTTACATATGCTGTGGTGTAACATCCCCCCTTAGCCCCCAACCTCCCTAATCCCCCCCAAAACAGTTCTCTAACCCTCCCCATCTGCCTTATTGGTGGTCCTCTTTTTTTTTTTTTTTGCAAAAAAAGTAGTTTTTTTCTTGGGGGGGGGGGGGTCTGTAGTGTAGCTTCCCCCCCCACAGACCAGCCCCCACCACCTGCCACACCAGATATGAGTGTTGGCACTGGGCAAGTGGGCACAGTATACGCTGTGAGCCTGACACACACGCTTGCAGGCAGGCAACTGCAATTAGATTACACAGAAAAAAAAAAAAAAAAGCAGACTGATGTTCTAGCCCTAAAAAGGGCTTTTTGGGGTGCTGTCCTTACAGCAGAGATCAGATGAGTCCTTCAGGACTGTAGTGGACACTGAATACACTAGCCTAGCTATTGATTTCCCTATTAAATCAGCAGCAGCTACACTGTCCCTCCTCTCACTAAGAATGCAGCTTCCGAATGAATCTAAAATGGATGCTGTCCAGGAGGTGGGAGGGTCTGGGAGGGAGGGTCTGCTGCTGATTGGCTGGAATGTGTCTGCTGACTGTGAGGTACATGGTCAAAGTTTACTCAATGATGAAGAATAGGGGGCGGATCGAACATCGCATAAGTTCGCCCGCCGCAGCGAACGCGAACATGCTATGTTCGCCGGGAACTATTCGCCGGCAAACTATTTGCGACATCACTAGTAGCCATCTTTACGTCCTCAGATATTGAGCATTATTAGATGAGAAGGACTATTATATACTGTATGTAGAAGCAGTAGACTTATTAATATACGTAAAAATTATTCCATACTTGAGGACTCACAGCGACCTCTTTGCTGCCCATACAAATATAGTCAACCGATACATCTAATTAATACAAATAATTAATTACAATATATGTATATTATCAATTTTGTTAGATGGTTTACGTTGCTCAGAAATATCTTACTCATACATGTTACTGAACATGTTAACACCATCCTACTGGCTATTGGAACTCATATATTAGATCATATTTAATTCTAAATACAATCGTGTACCGGTATAATTTTACAACATACTCACCACTATATTATAACATAAGTAGTTTCACCAGATATCGATGTTACATATCTATTAAGTGGGATATATAATAGCTTATCATAACTCAGAGGTTATCACACTTATCCTCTAGATAACCGCTTAGATATGGTAACTCGCAATCGGTTGTAATAGGAGGATACCCCACACTTTCACTCGAGTATTTTAGTTTATTACGAGAATACAAGTACTATTTACTCTAGTTTTTCATACTAGAACCTTATTGCCACGTTGACCTACGTATAGAATATACCTTAATATTATTATTTGGGCTATTATACCCCAAAGGCCTATTTACATAACTCTATTATATTAAGGAATCTATACATGACTACTCTATCCTAGGTTTTTAATTGTATATGTTTCCCCTTCTCCCTCAATTTTTACACACAAGACAAACTTTTTTACTGAATCTGTGATATTGTCTTTTCATATTGGGAAGGAGCCGGTAACCTGCAATATACACTGTGAGTAGATATTCATCTTTGTATGGTGTATTGTCTGATATTTCAGCACCACTATTTTGCACCTAGACTTATACAACTGAGGAAGGAAAGGAAAGGAAGATACCAACGACTGATACAAGCTGAACCAGCGCCTCCAGCTAGCACACCTGATAAAATTAATTTCCCCCTAGGAAACAATGGGGCTGCGTTAGGGGCTGAACGCTGCTTTTTTTGCAGGGGTTGGGTTTTTTTTCAGCCAGCTCAGCCCCATTGTTTCCTATGGGGAAATCGTGCACAAGCACGTTTAGCCAGCTCACCGCTGACTTAAGCAACGCTGGTATTGAGGTGAGATGTGGAGCTAAATTCTGCTCTACGCTCACCTTTTTGCGGCTAACGTCAGGTTTTAAAAAAAACGTAATACCAGCGTTGTCTTAAGGGAGTGGTGGGAAAAAAAGGTTCGTTAGCAATGCAAGCCCTACCGACAGAAACTCGTAATCTAGCCGAGAGTTTCTAAGAAAGGTGTGTGAGAACTACACCACAAGGATAACCCTTAGGAGGCGCTCTCTATATAACAAACTACAGAATCAATTGAGTAATTGATACAAGAATAATAAAAACACATTAAAGAGGCTGATAAGTTTTTAGCGCAGCTTACACTTTTATTGGATAGCACAGCTAGTGTGCTATTATGTGAGGGATTTGGCACACTCATGCTGTCCGACCTGCAGATGATATTGGGGCTTAGACTGTCGCTTATGCAATAATAAAATACTATTGCACTTTTGATTGTGCTCGAGTGATGTTATCTAATCAAGAAAAACTTTATTGCAAAAACAATGTAGAGGCGTCATTCTTGTTATTGGTTAAAAGTTGTCATGACAGTCAATGACAAAGTTATTTACTGGAACAAATCTATATATTATCTCCATAAATGAATCAAGTTAAAAACAAACATTTCATCAACAATTATTAAATCTCTTGTATGCCTTATAAACAGCCCAGAAATTAAAATATATAACTTCTAGATACCCCAGGCTGTAATCTAAGGAACAATTACATTTATGTGAAAACTCATATTCTTACGGACACAAATTCTGTTTGCTGTCGATTAAATGTAAAGTAAATATAGTTAAGGATCACAATCATCCTGCTTTTACTGACATGCCTATGATAAAGAGTTCCTGCCACTTCCCTCTGTAGAAGCCACTGTAGTAGGATTTAGAAAACAAATATAGATACATACAACAAAAACTAGTTGCTACAAAGAACACACTTTTTACCAAAGGAAAACAAAGACAAAAAAAACAATTATGACAATAACTAGTACTCCCCTATCATTTAGACAGTTTCAGGGGCTTCCCATTGTTAGAATATTTGCTGAGGGTAAGAGGTCCTATTTGCTATAGATATCTATTTAAAATAAAAACTAAAATCTTCTTCTAAGTGAAGAACAAACGGCCAGATTACGAGTTATTTCAACCGCTCACCTTTAACCCCTTAACGACCAAGGACGTACACCACACGTCCTAAAAAAAATACAGTTAATGACCGAGGACGTGTGGCGTACGTCCTTGGTCTGGAAAGCAGCTGGAAGCGATCCTGCTCGCTTCTAGTTGCTTTCTGTTTATTGCAGTGATGCCTCGATTTCGAGGCATCCTGCAATAACCTTTTTTAGCAATCCGGTGCAGAAAGAGCCACTCTGTGGCCCTCTCTGCACCGGACATCACCGGCTAAATCCGTTGGTGGGTGGGAGCCGGTTCGGGAGGTGGGTGGCGGCCATCGATGGCCCTGATGATGTGGAGGGGGGCGGGATTGTGGGTGGGGGTGATAGGAGGCGCGCATGGATGTGCGCGCATGCACAGGACGGCGGGGGCAGGCGCGTGCATGAGGAGGGAGCGGGTGGGAACCGCTACACTACAGAAAAATTATGTATTAAAAGTTTTAAAAAGTAGTAAATATTTATATAAAAATACATTAGTCAGGGGGTGGGCGATTGGTCTGTGGGGGGGGGGGGAGCTACAATACAGAAAAAGAACATAACAATAAAAAAAAACCCATTTCTCTTGCAAACTGGGTACTGGCAGACAGCTGCCAGTACCCAAGATGGCCCCCAATAAGGCAGAGGGGGAGGTTGGGGGCTAAGGGGGGATCAGGGAGGTTGGGGGCTAAGGGGGGATCCTACAAAGTAGCATATGTAAATATGCTAAAAAAAACTTAAAAAAAAAAACTTTTATTTTAGTACTGGCAGACTTTCTGCCAGTACTTAAGATGGCGGGGACAATTGTGGTGTGGGGGAGGGAAGGGAGCTGTTTGGGAGGGATCAGGGGGTCTGATGTGTCAGGTGGGAGGCTGATCTCTACAAACTACCTAATTAACCCCTTCACTGCTAGCCATAACACACGTGTGATGCACAGCAGCACTTAGCGGCCTTCTAATTACGAAAAAGCAACGCCAAAGTCATATATGTCTGCTATTTCTGAACAAAGGGGATCCCAGAGAAGCATTTACAACCATTTGTGCCATAATTGCACATGCTGTTTGTAAATAATTTCAGTGAGAAACCTAAAATTGTGAAAAATTTAGCATTTTTTTTAATTTGATTGCATTTGGTGTTGAAATGGTGGCATGAAATATACCAAAATGGGCCTAGATCAATACTTGGGGTTGTCTACTACACTACACTGAAGCTAAAATTAACCCTAGAAGCTCCCTACATGCTCCCTAATTAACCCCTTCACTGCTGGGCATAATACACGTGTGGTGCACAGTCGCATTTAGCAGCCTTCTAATTAGTAAAAAGCAAAACCAAAGCCATATATGTCTGCTATTTATGAACAAAGGGGATCCCAGAGAAGCTTTTACAACCATTTATGCTATAATTGCATAAATTGTTTGTAAATAATTTCAGTGAGAAACCTAAAGTTTGTGAAAAAAATTGTGAAAAAGTGAACAATTTTTTTTATTTGATCGCATTTGGCGGTGAAATGGTGGCATGAAATATACCAAAATGGGCCTAGATCAATACTTTGGGATGTCTTCTAAAAAAAAATATATACATGTCAATGGATATTCAGGGATTCCTGAAAGATATCAGTGTCCCAATGTAACTATCGCTAATTTTGAAAAAAAGTGGTTTGGAAATAGCAAAGTGCTACTTGTATTTATGGCCCTATAACTTGCAAAAAAAGCAAAGAACATGTAAACATTGGGTATTTCTAAACTCAGGACAAAATTTAGAAACTATTTAGCATATGTTTTTTTTGGTGGTTGTAGATGTGTAACAGATTTTGGGGGTCAAAGTTAGAAAAAGTGTGTTTTTTTCCATTTTTTCCTCATATTTTATAATTTTTTGTTAGTAAATTATAAGATATGATGAAAATAATGGTATATTTTGAAAGTCCATTTAATGGCGAGAAAAACAGTATATAATATGTGTGGGTACATTAAATGAGTAAGGGGAAAATTACATCTAAACACAAACACCGCAGAAATGTAAAAATAGCCTTGGTCCCAAACGGACAGAAAATGGAAAAGTGCTGTGGTCATTAAGGGGTTAATAGCGCTGCTATTACAGGTTTGCAAAAACTTGGCATTAGCAGGCAATATGGCAGCGTTGAGCTCCATACCGCACACAAATACCAGCGCTGCTTTGAGCTGCTTTTATGTGCTCGTGCACGATTTCCCCATAGACATCAATGGGGAGAGACGGCTAAAAAAAAGCCTAACACCTGCAATAATAAAGCTCCGTAATGCTGCCCCATTGATTCCTATGGGGAAAGAAAAGTTATGTTTACACCTAACACCCTAACATAAACCCCAAGTCTAAACACCCCTAATCTGCCGCCCCCGACATTGCCGATACCTACATTACACTTATTAACCCCTAATCTGCTGCCCCTACATCGCCGACACCTACCTACATTTATTAACCCCTAATCTGCCGCCCCCAATGTCGCCGCCACCCACCTACACTTATTAACCCCTAATCTGCCGCCCCCAACGTCGCCGCCACTATACTAAAGTTATTAACCCCTAAACCTCTGGCCTCCCACATCACTAACACTAAATAAATATATTAACCCCTAAACCTAACCCTAAGTCTAACCATAACCCTAACACCCATAACTTTAATATAATTAAAATAAATCTAAATACAAATTACTATTATTACCTAAATAATTCCTATTTGAAACTAAATACTTACCTATAAAATAAAACCTAAGCTAGCTACAGTATAACTAATAGTTACATTGTAGCTATCTTACGGCTAGATTACGAGTCTTGCGTTATGAGTAAAAAAGCAGCGTTAAGGCTCATAACGCTGCTTTTTTACTACTGCTGGTATTACGAGTCTTGCAGATTTAGGGGCACCGCACACTTTTTTGGCCTTACCGCAAATCAACTTACGCAATTTGCGTATAGTCTATTTTCAATGGGACTTCCATTGCGCCGGTATTACAAGCTTGTCCTGGGAGGCCAATGGGACTTCCATTGCGCCGGTATTACAAGCTTGTCCTGGGAGGCCAAAAAGTGAGCGGTACAACCTATACCGTCAAGATTCATAACACATTCTAAAGTCTTTAGTTATGTAGCATAAAACCCATAACTAAAGTGCTAAAAAGTACACTAATACCCATAAACTACCTATTAACCCCTAAACTGAGGCCCTCCCGCATCGCAAACACTATAATAAAAATATTAACCCCTAATCTGCCGCTCCGGACATCGCCGCCACTATAATAAACATATTAACCCCTAAACTGCCACACTCCCGCCTCGCAAACACTAGCTAAATATTATTAACCCCTAATCTCCCGCCCCTAACATCGCCGCCACCTACCTTCATTTATTAACCCCTAATCTGCCGCCCCAACTTCACCGCCACTATACTAAATTTATTAACCCCTAAACCTAATTCTAACCCTAACAACCCCTAACTTAAATATAATTAAAATAAATCTAAATAAAACTTACTATTAATAACTAAATAATTGCTATTTTAAACTAAATACTTACCTGTAAAATAAACCCTAAGCTAGCTACAATATAACTAATAGTTACATTGTATCAAGCTTAGGGTTTATTTTTATTTTACAGGCAAGTTTGTATTTATTTTAACTAGAATATTTAATAACTACCTAGCTAAAATAAATACAAATTGAGCTGTAAAATAAAACCTAACCTGTCTTACACTAACACCTAACCTAACCCTACAATTAAATAAATTCCCTAAATTAAATACAATTAACTAAATTCAATACAATTAGCTAAATTACAAAAACAAACACTAAATTACAGAAAATAAAAAACAAATTACAAGATCTTTAAACTAATTACACCTAATCTAATAGCCCTATCAAAATAAAAAAGCCCACCCAAAATAAAAAAAAACCTAGCCTAAACTACCAATAGCCCTTAAAAGGGCCTTTTGCGGGGCATAGCCCCAAAGAAATCAGCTCTTTTACCTGTCCAAAAAAATACAAACAACCACCCCAACAGTAAAACCCACCACCCACACAACCAATCCCCAAATAAAAGCCTAACTAAAAAAAACTAAGCTCCCCATTGCCCTGAAAAGGACATTTGGATGAGCATTGCCCTTAAAAGGGCATTTAGCTCTATTGCAGCCCAAACCCCTAATCTAACAATAAACCCTCCCAATACACCCTTAAAAAATCCTAACACTAACCCCCGAAGATCCACTTACAGTTTTAAAGACCGGACATCCATCTAGGGTTAGGTTAGGCGTTAGTGTAAAACAGGTTAGGTTTTATTTTACAGGTCAATTTGTATTTATTTTAGCTAGGTAGTTATTAAAGGGACAGTCTACACCAAAAATTTTCTTATTTAAAAAGATAGATAATCCCTTTATTACCCATTCCCTGTTTTTGCATAACCAACACAGTTATATTAATATCATTTTTACCTCTGTGATTACCTTGTATCTAAGCCTCTGCAGACAGCCTCCTTATCTAAGTGCCTTTGACAGACATGCAGTGTAGTCAATCAGTGAAGACTCCTAAATAACTTCACGGGAGTGAGCACAATGTTATCTATATGACACATGTGAACTAGCACAGTCTAACTGTGAAAAACTTTCAAAATGCTCTGAGCTAGGAGGCGGTTTTCAACTGTTTAGAAATCAGTTTGAGCCTAGCTAGGTTTAGCTTTTCAAAAATACCACCAAGGGAACAAAGCAAATTTGATGATAAAAGTAAATTGGAAAGTTGTTTAAAATTGCATGCCCTATCTGAATCATGAAAGTTTAGTTTTGACTTTACTGTCCCTTTAAATAGTTAATAACTATTTAGTAACTATTCTACCTAGTTAAAATAAGTACAAACTTGCCTGTAAAATAAAAATAAACCCTAAACTAGATACAATGTAACTATTAGTTATATTGTAGCTAGCTTAGGGTTTATTTTACAGCTAAGTATTACATTTTAAATAGGAATTATTTAGTTATTAATAGTAAGTTTTATTTAGATTTATTTTAATTATATTTAAGTTAGGGGGGTTAGGGTTAGACTTAGGAGTTAATAACTTTAGGATAGTGATGGCGACGTTGGGGGCGGCAGATTAGGGGTTAATAAATGAAGGTAGGTGGCGGCGATGTTAGGGGCGGAAGATTAGGGGTTAATAATATTTAACTAGTGTTTGCGATGCGGGAGTGCAGCGTTTTAGGGGTTAATATGTTTATTATAGTGGCAGCGATGTCCGGAGTGGCAGATTAGGGGTTAATAAATATAATGTAGGTGTCAGCGATGTCGGGGTGGCAGATTAGGGGTTGATAAGTGTAAGATTAGGGTTGTTTAGACTCGGGGTTCATGTTAGGGTGTTAGGTGTAAACATAAAATGTGTTTCACCATAAGAATCAATGGTGCTGCGTTACGGAGCTTTACGCTGCTTTTTTGCAGGTGTTAGACTTTCTTTCAGACGGCTCTCCCCATTGATGTCTATGGGGAAATCGTGCACAAGCACGTACAACCAGCTCACCTCTGACTTAAGCAGCGCTGGTATTGGAGTGCGGTATGGAACACAATTTTGCTCTATGCTCACTTCTTGCCTGTTAACGCTGGGTTTGTAAAAACCTGTAATACCAGCGCTGTAGGAAAGTGAGCAGTGACAATAATGTGAAAGTTAGCACCACACAGCTAATAACGCAAAACTCGTAATCTAGCCGTTAGGTTTTATTTTTATTTCACAGGTAAATTTGTATTTATTTTAACTAGGTAGATTAGTTAATAAATAGTTATTAACTATTAACTAGCTACCTAGTTAAAATAAATACAAATTTACCTGTAAAATAAAAATGAAGGATGAAGATAGAAGATGCCGTCTGGATGAGGACTTCTGCCCGTCTGGAGGACCACTTCTGCCTGTCTGGAGGACCACTTCTGCCGGATTCGTTGAGGACATCTTGCCGCTTGGATGAAGACTTCTCCCGGTAAGTTAATCTTTGGGGGTTAGTGTTAGGATTTTTTAAGGGTGTATTGGGTGGGTTTATTTTTTAGGTTAGGCCTTTGGGCTGCAATAGAGCTAAATGCCCTTTTAAGGGCAATGCCTATCAAAATGCCCTATTCAGGGCAATGGGGATCTTAGGTTTTTTTAGTTAGGATTTTATTTGGGGGGTTGGTTGTGTGGGTGGTGGGTTTTACTGTTGGGGGGATCGTTTGTATTTTTTTTTACAGGTAAAAGAGCTTATTTCTTTGGGGCAATACCACGCAAAAGGCCCTTTTAAGGGCTATTGGTAGTTTAGTTTAGGCTAGGGTTTTTTTTTACTTTGGGTGGGCTTTTTTTATTTTGATAGGGCTATTAGATTAGGTGTAATTAGTTTAAAGATCTTGTAATTTGTTTTTTATTTTCTGTAATTTAGTGTTTGTTTTTTTGGTAATTTAGCTAATTTTATTTAATTTATTTAATTGTATTTAATGTAGGGAATTTATTTAATTGTAGTGTAGTGTTAGGTGTTATTGTAACTTAGGTTTTATTTTACATGTCAGTTTGTTTTTATTTTAGCTAGGTAGTTATTAAATAGTTAATAACTATTTAGTAACTATTCTACCTAGTTAAAATAAGTACAAACTTGCCTGTAAAATAAAAATAAACCCTAAACTAGATACAATGTAACTATTAGTTATATTGTAGCTAGCTTAGGGTTTATTTTACAGCTAAGTATTACATTTTAAATAGGAATTATTTAGTTATTAATAGTAAGTTTTATTTAGATTTATTTTAATTATATTTAAGTTAGGGGGGTTAGGGTTAGACTTAGGAGTTAATAACTTTAGGATAGTGATGGCGACGTTGGGGGCGGCAGATTAGGGGTCAATAAATGAAGGTAGGTGGCGGCGATGTTAGGGGCGGAAGATTAGGGGTTAATAATATTTAACTAGTGTTTGCGATGCGGGAGTGCAGCGTTTTAGGGGTTAATATGTTTATTATAGTGGCAGCGATGTCCGGAGTGGCAGATTAGGGGTTAATAAATATAATGTAGGTGTCAGCGATGTCGGGGTGGCAGATTAGGGGTTGATAAGTGTAAGATTAGGGTTGTTTAGACTCGGGGTTCATGTTAGGGTGTTAGGTGTAAACATAAAATGTGTTTCACCATAAGAATCAATGGTGCTGCGTTACGGAGCTTTACGCTGCTTTTTTGCAGGTGTTAGACTTTCTTTCAGACGGCTCTCCCCATTGATGTCTATGGGGAAATCGTGCACAAGCACGTACAACCAGCTCACCGCTGACTTAAGCAGCGCTGGTATTGGAGTGCGGTATGGAACACAATTTTGCTCTATGCTCACTTCTTGCCTGTTAACGCTGGGTTTGTAAAAACCTGTAATACCAGCGCTGTAGGAAAGTGAGCAGTGACAATAATGTGAAAGTTAGCACCACACAGCTAATAACGCAAAACTCGTAATCTAGCCGTTAGGTTTTATTTTTATTTCACAGGTAAATTTGTATTTATTTTAACTAGGTAGATTAGTTAATAAATAGTTATTAACTATTAACTAGCTACCTAGTTAAAATAAATACAAATTTACCTGTAAAATAAAAATGAAGGATGAAGATAGAAGATGCCGTCTGGATGAAGACTTCTGCCCGCCTGGAGGACGACTTCTTGCCGCTTGGATGAAGACTTCTCCCAGATTCGTTGAGGACTTCTTGCCGCTTGGATGAAGACTTCTCCAACTTCGTTGAGGATGGATGTCTGGTCTTCAAAAACTGTGAATAAATTAAGGGATGAGAAGCGCTCTAAAGACACTATTAGTATAGGTGCTGTATAATAATTGCTTCTAAAGTTTGTCTGAATATGTTATAGTTCCCAAAAAACAATAGGAAATTTAACTAAATATAACACCTATGTGGACACTTATTTATATATCTATATAATATTTCATTAGACCCAATATATTTGTTAAACTAGTTTATATCCATAAAATACCAAACAGATAAAATTAATCTTTAAAAAATGACCAATTAAACACTTAATTGAGTCCTATATAATATTTCATAAAAAGTAGATAATACTGGTAAAATAGTTTATTCAATTATCATATAATTTCTGATCTTAACTAAAATATTCATCAACAATATAAAAAATGCATGTTTGTATTGTTCATCAACAATCGATATAAATTGAAGAGTGCACACTCTATTAAACTAAAAAACTTCAATTGACTAAAACCTTAAATCACTTATATTGAATGACCGTCTACATAGGAGTTAATCCCTGGTGGTCACGTGTCCTCTACTGGCCAGTAGGATGCTTAGATAAACGTTACTGTCAATTCAAAATTAGCAACCGTTATCTGTCACTTTAATTCTGTATTTCGTAGAGCAAACAATTTGTATCTAATACTGTGTATGTTACAAATTATTGCTGGTATAGTGTATTTGTCTCTCCAAATAAATGTGTATTGTGTGTATCCAAAGATTCGACTCTTAATGTTATGTTGCCAATCCAACTCTGGATTGGCAACATAACATTAAAAGTCGAATCTTTGGATACACACAATTTTTTAAGGGTTTTCAAAGTTTTTTTAAGGGTTTATTGGGTGGGTTTTATTTGTAGATTAGGGACTTTGGGCAATTTGTAAAAGAGCTAAATGCCCTTTTAAGGGCAATGCCCATCCAAATGCCCTTTTCAGGGCAATGGGGAGCTTAGGTTTTTTAGGTAGGTTGTTATTTTGGGGGGGGTTGGTTGTGTGGGTGGTGGGTTTTACTGTTGGGGGGTTGTTGTTTTTTTATTACAGGTAAAAAAGCTGATATCTTTGGGGCAATGCCCCGTAAAAGGCCCTTTTAAAGGGACAGTCTAGTCAAAATTAAACTGTCATGATTCAGATAGGGCATGCAAATTTAAACAACTTTCCAATTTACTTTTATCATCAAATTTGCTTTGTTTCCTTGGTGGTATTTTTGAAAAGCTAAACCTAGGCAGCCTCAAACTGATTTCTAAACCGTTGAAAACCGCCTCCTAGCTCAGAGCATTTTGAAAGTTTTTCACAGTTAGACAGTACTAGTTCATGTGTGTCATATAGATAACATTGTGCTCACTCCCGTGGAGTTATTTAGGAGTCTGCACTGGTTGGCTTAACTGCATGTCTGTCAAAAGCACTAAGATAAGGGGGCAGTCTGCAGAGGCTTAGATACAAGGTAATCACAGAGGTAAAAAGTATAATAATATAACAGTGTCGGTTGTGCAAAACAGTGGAATGGGTAATAAAGGGATTATCTATCTTTTTAAACAATAAAAATTCTGGTGTAGACTGTCCCTTTAAGGACTATTGGCAGTTTAGCGTAGGCTAGGGTTTTTTTATTTTGGGGGGCTTTTTTTATTTTTATAGGGCTATTAGATTAGGTGTAATTAGTTTAAATATTTGATCATTTCTTTTTTATTTTGTGTAATTTAGTGTTTATTATTGTCTGTAATTTAGATAAATGTATTTGGTTAATTTAATTTATTTAATTTTAGTGTAATATTAGGTGTTAGTGTAAGACTATTTACTAACTAGTCTACCTAGTTAAAATAAATACAAGCTTACCTGTAAAATAAAAATAAAACCTAAGATAGCTACAATGTAACTATTAGTATTTAGTCTTAAATAGGAATTATTTAGTTATTAATAATAGGTTTTATTTAGATTTATTTTAATTATATTAAAGTTAGGGGTGTTAGGATTAGACTTAGGGTTAGGTTTAGGGGTTAATATATTTATTTAGTGTTAGTGATGTAGGAGGCCATAGGTTTAGGGGTTAATAACTTTAATATAGTGGCGGCGACACTGGGGGCAGCAGATTAGGGGTTAATAATATTTAACTAGTGTTTATGGGTTAATATGCAGTGGTTTATGGGTTAATATGTTTATTTTAGTGTTTGCGATGTGGGAGGGCCTCAGTTTAGGGGTTAATAGGTAGTTTATGGGTGTTAGTGTACTTTGTAACACTTTAGTTACGTTGCATGATGGCCAAAAAAGTGTGCGGTACATGCCCCTTAGAAGTCTATGGGAAAGGAAGTTAGCGCAGCCACGCTGTCTGACCTCCAGATGTTAGCACGCCTGCGTCTTTCACTCGCTAACATTTTAGTTTCAACTTGTAATAGGAGCACAAGAATAGAGGCACTATTGATTTAACTTGAGCAGTGTTAGCGTACAATAGTGCTAATACTCCACTTGCAATCTAGCCCAATGGGTTTTATGTCCCTTTAAACCATGAACCACATTGCTTCCTATAGTCATTGGCTAACCAGATGTGTTCATTTAGCTCTAAGCAGTGCATTGCTGATCTGGAGCTGACTTTAAAAGGACAATAAAGTCATCATGATTCAGACAAAGCATGAAATTTCATACAACTTTGATGAATAAAATAAAGATCTACTGAATCTTAGACAATATTTTCATTTAGTTTATAATATTTTAATCAACACTTAAAGGGACAGTCTACACCAGAATTTTTATTGTTTTAAAAGATAGATAATCCCTTTATTACCCATTCCCGTTTTGCATAACTAACACATTTATAATAATATACTTTTAAACTCTGTGATTATCTTGTATCTAAACCTCTGCAAACTGCCCCTTTATTTCAGTTCTTTTGACAGACTTGCAGTTTAGCCAATCAGTGCCTGCTCCCAGATAACTTCACGTGCACGAGCACAGTGTTATCTATATGAAATACATGAACTAACACCCTCTAATGGTGAAAAACTGTTAAAATGCATTCTGAAAAGAGGTGGCCTTCAAGGTCTAAGAAATTAGCATATGAACCTCCTAGGTTAAGCTTTCAACTAAGAATACCAAGAGAACAAAGCAAAATTGGTGATAAAAGTAAATTGGAAAATTGTTTAAAATTACATGCTCTATCCGAATCATGAAAGTTTATTTTGGCCTTGACTGTCCCTTTAAAGGGACATTAAAAACATGCTACACAGCCTTAAAGGGACACTGAACCCAATTTTTTTCTTTCTTGATTCAGATAGAGCATGCAATTTTAAGCAACTTTCTAATTTACTCCTATTATCAATTTTTCTTTGTTCTCTTGCTATCTTTATTTGAAAAAGAAGGCATCTAAGTTTTTTTTTGGTTCAGAACTCTGGACAGCACTTTTTAATTGGTGGATAAATGTATCCACCAATCAGCAAGTACAACCCAGGTTGTTCACCAAACATGGTCCGGCATCTAAACTTACATTCTTGCATTTCAAATAAAGATACCAAGAGAATGAAGAAAAATTGATAATAGGAGTAAATTAGAAAGTTGCTTTAAATTTCATGCTCTATGTGAATCACGTAAGAAAAAATTTGGGTTCAGTGTCCCTTTAAATCTAACTTCTTCTGATCAAATAAAATTAAGTAAGCATGGATGTCTATTAAATCTGGTCAGCTTACCCCAAATTGTTCAAAAATGTTGTACCTGCGTCTGATGTTCCTATGCATGCTGCTATATTGTATTTTACACGAGTACAGCAGTCACGTGACGCGCACAGTACATTGCTCTATTATGTATGCTGCTAAGAGGAATCTCTCACTGTGATGCATGCAGAGCATGTGCACTGCTGTAGTGTTTGTAGAGACATTTTTATCTGTAAAGAAATAAAAAGTAATAAAAAGTATTTGCAACATCATAATATATATTAAAAGTTTTATTGTTCAAACCACATCACACTTTATAATGTGCCCTAAACAAATCTGATGAAGTGAGTGACGGCTACAGATACCAGACACTGTAATTAAAAATAGCAAGCTCTGGGGAGGGAGGGGGGAGAGAACAGTCCTGGGAATAATGGGTAAAGCCTTGCATAGGGAAATCCGGGGTCTGGTTATATCTAATGGTTGCCAAGCACTCCTGACCCTGCAGTACATAATACTGCACCGGGAGATCCTTATTCTTTCAGCCTGAACATTAGATCCCTTCTTGGGCTCGAAGCGTGACTCCTACTATTGGCTAACACAAGGCAGCCCAGCCTGTCACTGCCAGGGAGTGTGTGCAAACTTCACAACTGCAGCCTGTCACTGCCAGGGAGAGTGTGTAAACTTCACAACTGCAGCCTGTCCCTGCCAGGGAGCGTGTGCAAACTTCACAACTGCAGCCTGTCACTGCCAGGGAGCGTGTGCAAACTTCACAACTGCAGCCTGTCACTGCCAGGGAGCGTGTGCAAACTTTACAACTGCAGCCTGTCACTGCCAGGGAGCATCTGGCAACCATCTTCAAACTACTGATATGTCAAGCTGGCAGTAGGAATCACGCTTCGATCACAAGGCGGGTTTTAACATTAGGGTTGAAAGAGTAAATATCTCCCGCTGCAGTATTGTGTACTGCAGGGTCAGGAATGCTCAGCAATCATTAGATTATAACAAGACCCCGGAGCTCGAATTTCCCTATGCAAGGCTTACCCACTATTTAACGTACATTACAATTGTCTTTTTAAACAATTTGGGTAAGCTTCCAAGATGGCATAGACATCTGTGCTTACTTGCTTTTCAATAATCAGAAAGAGTTATATTTAAGAATATTATCTTTCAGGTGTTACGTGTCCCTTTAAAGTGCAGCGCTCAAAGATAAACCAGAGTCAATATAAACTCTATCAAGCATTGACATTTACAATATATTTTGAATTTACTTTATTTCATTTGAAATAGGTTGAAGATACAAAAATATATTTTGCCACAGATTGAATAGAGATTGTTAATTGGCAGTATATTCCCTGCTTCAATATGATGTACACCCACATTACTATACATGTGTTAACTTGAAAAAAATGACAAAAATGATAGGGACCATGACGCATTTTGTATTAATATTAATGCCAAGTCCTTTTTTTAGTGCTGGGTTTCCAATACATTTAAAATTTTGTTTACATCACTAGGCAATCAATTCAAATTCATCACTAAAAGATTAAAAATGGACATTATTTGTTTTTGTATCAAGATAAAACATTTGAATTATTTTTATATAGCTAAACTGTTTTACCATTAGCTACATTTTCTTTTTGATAATTTATATGTCATATTCTAGTGTGGTTTGGGAAATTGAATTAGAGTGGCTAAACATGTGTTACAATAAATATAATTATTGACTATTAAATATGTTTTTTTTCCCATCCCAGCTTATACCTATTTCTATAAAGGAAAAGAATATTGGAAGTTTGATAACCAAAAACTGACAGTGGAACCAGGATATCCAAGGTCAATTGTGAAAGACTGGATGGGCTGCAACCAAAAAGATGTAGACAACAGCAAAGACCGTCATTTGCCCCACGATGATGTGGATATTATGGTTACGATAAATGATGTACCGAGCACTGTAAACGCTATAGCGGTGGTAATACCCTGTATATTGTCATTGTGCATCCTTGTCTTGGTATATACTATATTCCAATTTAAAAATAAAGGTGTGCAACAAAACGTGACCTACTATAAGCGACCGGTACAAGAATGGGTATGACAAGATCTGGATGGTTTTTGATTTTTTTTTACATTTTTAGTTTTTATGAGGGCTACAAGGATAAATGGATTAAAAGTCCATGAGTCAAACTTTACAACTGACGTATGGATTATTAAATGTCCTGACTTTGCCAGTAAGGATAGAAATGATGAATTACAGAGACTGCCTTACACAGCGGAGCCTCTTTCATTCTTACTGCCTCATACTTATATCTTTTTCTAGTGTGCCATTTTCAAGAAGGTCCACTTTGTGATAGCCAGGTACCTCACTTGGAATTTCTACACATGAAGGATTACTCTGGCTGAAAACTTGTCTTGAAACCAGCTTTCAATACTGAAGTCGGATTCTTAAAAACATAAAAATAAAAAACTTATTTCTATGCCTTTGAGCTGAGAAGATCAAGCATTTGTTTCACTAATAGGGCAAATAATTGTCACTGTAAATTTCCTAAGTGGCAAGCCATATTAAGAACATATTTTTAATTGCACAAAAAAGAGGAATTCACCATTTTTCAGTCCCTGCTGGTCAGAAATATTACATAAAGTGATTGTTAATTATAGATTAATGAATTTGGTATTCTCTGCCTGCATAAAGAAATAGTTGTCAGCGTTATAAAAGGATGTCTTTCTTGATGGTTGATATCTCATTAAGAGCTGAGAACATGAATAAAAAATTAAATTCATATTCACTCATGGCGATATCTGGTAATTGTTGTATTCATGTAGAAACCTACAAGAAAGCAAATAAAACAAAAAAAATATATATAATAAAAACATGGTTTGGTTGAATATTGCAGAATACCAGGGTTTTTAATGTGTCTGTGTTCTGTTTTCAATAAACACATTAATGATTGGATTCATTTTTGTGTAGGGATTTTAAAAAGATTTTAACAGAATGGTCAAGTTTTTTTTAGTTACTGACCCCTTGTTGAAATTCACATACAGTACCATAGATATGATTGTTTTTTTTTTTGTTTGTTTTTTTTAAACAAATTACGAAATGTTTTCATGCATGAGATATTTTATAGGTCTTACATGAGTCAGATGTTACATATTCATTTTTTTCCTTATAATGCATCCAACATTTACCCACTATCATTCTGTTGTAATAACTATCCATCTGTCACTAAGAAGTAAATATTTAGCAAAAGAAAAAAAAATGGTGTGACGGCTACAACTGGCAAAAGTGTTTTAAGAAAAATATAACACGTATATAAAACATTGTGGCATGTTTTAACATATTTGATGCCAGATTATTTTTTTTTATAACTGAGAGTGCTAAAATCTCACCATTTATTTGTATACAATCTTTTTTTTGTAATGATCAGTTCACATTTTCAGTTCCTGCTGGTCAGAAATATTGCATAATTGAATAATAGATTATTTGTTTTTATTTAAGATTATTCTAAAATGTTTTAAGAAGCAAAGAATGTGTTTATTGTAGTTTAGCATTTTAAGGGCAGGAACAGAACATTTTATTATATTAATATAATATATGAAATTTGGAAAGGAAATAAAAATGCACAACTTACCAAGGACAATTAGATAAAAACAAGTTTGTATTTACTCACACTACAGTGAAAGATTTTAAAAAGTTAAATGTACTCAGCAGCAATTAGTGAAATTTTGAAGACAGCTAAATAAATACACATTTTAAATAAACTTTTTTTTAAAATAATTACATTTGAAATATAAGAAAAATGTATAGTTTGTTATTATATTATTTACTACTTTACCAATATTAAATGTGTGATATATATAAAATAGTTTATAAAATTATTTTATTACTTTACAAATATAAAACATATGCATTATACAACAATACATACAATTATTTTGCTACTTTACAAATATTTAATGTATACGTCAATTAGTTTGTTTTTCTCTAATGTTTGATGTAGTTATTTCTAAAAAAAATAACATAAATACAAATTATACATAACGGTTATTATTCTTATCAGTGGTTCTAAACATTTTTTGCTTCTGAACACATTCAAATTACTTTTTAAATGCATGGAACATCCCTGATATATCTTAATATGTCTGTGACACTGCAGGCATGCCGCATGTGAGTCATGTAATATGATAAAAAAATAAAAATACAGATAACTATGCATAGGAAATACTGTATTAGTAAAAATAATTGGGGATAAAAGGGATATGGAAGTTGTTATTTTAAGTTAAGCAATTTATTTAAAAATCTGCATACACAATACATGCAAATTCTGCATTGCTTTGCTGAATCAGACGTGTCCATGGATATGTCAATTGAAAAGCATTTGGATATGTTAATCTTATCAAATCTTCTGCAGACACTTCGGGTCTGATGATCAAAACTTGCTGGCATAGAGAGAAATCAAGCAAAATCCTTAGGGTTGTTTTTAGTAATATATTTTTATGAGTATCTCATTTCCATCCAAAGCACAGCGTAGTGAGATAAACAGCTCTCAAGCTAAAATTTGCCTTTCTAAAACTCTTTGAGGGACCTTGCAGTACTGACGAGACATCTTAGATTATCTAGCTAGACCAGAGATTTTCAGATCAGGAACAGATTTTAATGAACTCCTCCACTGATCAAGCATTTGCTGTGTAGCATGTAGGACGATCTGTGTCTGCCTGGATTAGTTTTTTTGATAAATTATGTTTGTGATTTAACTGGAACGCCTATTACATTGGGTAAGCATGATAAAACTATAAGAAACAGCTTTTCCGCCTGTTTTCTTTTTTAATAAAAGTTTCAGCAGACTTACACAAAAAAGCTTTATACACAGCAGAAACAAACGTAAAATATGCTGACTAATTGAACTAACAATGATAATGACTAACTAATGTATTTTGAATTTAGTTTTTTTTCACTTGCAAATAATATCAAATGATATCAATTCATGACAGATATTAATATGTTTGCATAACAGGATTATAAAATTGAAATACCTAATTGAAACATTGATTATAGTTTAATTGTGTACAAATTTCATTGCTTAACCCCTTAATGACCACAGCACTTTTCCATTTTCTGTCCGTTTGGGACCGAGGCTATTTTTACATTTTTGCGATGTTTGTGTTTAGCTGTAATTTTCCTCTTCCTCATTTACTGTACCCACACATATTATATACCGTTTTTCTCGCCATTAAATGGACTTTCTAAAGATACCATTATTTTCATCATATCATATAATTTACTATAATTTTGTTTTATAAAATATGAGGAAAAATGGAAAAAAACACACTTTTTCTAACTTTGACCCCCAAAATCTGTTATATATCTACAACCACCAAAATACACCCATGCTAAATAGTTTCTAAATTTTGTTCTGAGTTTAGAAATACCCAATGTTTACATGTTCTTTGCCTTTTTGTAAGTTATAGGGCCATAAATACAAGTAGCACTTTGCTATTTCCAAACCATTTTTTTTTTCTTCAAAATTAGCACTAGTTACATTAGAACACTAATATCTTTCAGGAATCCCTGAATATCCATTGACATGTATATATTTTTGTTTAGTAGACAACCCAAAGTATTGATCTAGGCCCATTTTGGTATATTTCATGCCACCATTTCACCGCCAAATGCGATCAAATACAAAAAATCGTTCACTTTTTCACAATTGTTTTCACAAACTTTCGGTTTCTCACTGAAATTATTTACAAACAGCTTGTGCAATTATGGCATAATTGGTTGTAAATTCTTCTCTGGGATCCCCTTTGTTCAGAAATAGCAGACATTTATGGCTTTGGCGTTGCTTTTTGGTAATTAGAAGGCCGCTAAATGCCACTGTGCACCACACGTGTATTATGCCCAGCAGTGAAGGGGTTAATTAGGGAGCATGTAGGGAGCTTTTTGGGGTAATTTTAGCTTTAGTGTAGTGTAGTAGACATCCCCAAGTATTGATCTAGGCCCATTTTGGTATATTTCATGCCACAATTTCACCGCCAAATGTGATCAAATAAAAAAAAAAAAAGTTAAATTTTTCACAATTTTAGGTTTCTCACTGAAATCATTTACAAACAGCTTGTGCTATTATGGCACAAATGGTTGTAAATGCTTCCCTGGGATCCCCTTTGTTCATAAATAGCAGACATATATGACTTTGGCATTGCTTTTTGGTAATTAGAAGGCCGCTAAATGCTGCTGCGCACCACACGTGTATTATGCCCAGCAGTGCAGGGGTTAACTAGGGAGCTTGTAGGGTTAATTTTAACTTTAGTGTAGTGTAGTAGACAACCCAAAGTATTGATCTAGGCCCATTTTGGTATATTTCATGCTACCATTTCATCGCCAAATGCGATCACAAACTTTTTCACAAACTTTAGGTTTCTCACTGAAATTATTTACAAACAGCTTGTGCAGTTATGGCACAAATGAGTGTAAATGCTTCTCTGGGATCTCTTTTGTTCATAAATAGCAGACATATATGGCTTTGGCGTTGCTTTTGGTAATTAGAAGGCCGCTAAATGCTGCTGCGCATCACACGTGTATTATGGCTAGCAGTGAAGGGGTTAATTAGGTAGCTTGTCGGGAGCTTGCAGGGTTAATTTTAGCTTTAGTGTAGAGATCAGCCTCCCACCTGAAACATCAGACCACCTGAGCCCTCCCAAACAGCTATCTTCCCTCCCCCACCCCACAGTTGTCCCCACCATCTTAAAGGGACACTGAACCCAAAATTTTATTGCTCTTACAGTGAAAAAACGTTTCCGTTGCAGGAGATTAAATCTCCTTTCCTCCAACCTTAAATTATGACCTCTTGTCAGAAACAATTTTCTTGGAATAAAAAGAGCTTCTGCCATCTCTGTATATGGGCCTTGAATATATTTATATAAAGTAATCATGTCACCTCTCAAGCGCCTTTTTTCTAAAGAGAACAGACCCAGTTTGGCTAGCCTCTCCTCATAGGTTAATTTCTCCAATCCCCTTATTAGCTTTGTGGCCCTTCTCTGAACTTTTTCTAGTTCTGCAATATCTTTTTTAGCAATCGGTCCCCAGAACTGCACTCCAAACTCAAGGTGAGGTCTTACCAGGGCTTTATATAATGACAGAATTATGCTTTCCTCCCTTGAATCAATGCCTCTTTTAATACATGCTAGTATCTTATTAGCCTTTGAAGCCGCTGCCCTGCATTGTGCACTCATCTTTAGCTTGTTATCTATTACTACTCCCAAATCCCTTTCCTCCTGTGTTTGGCTAAGTCTTGTCCCATTTAAAAAATATGTAGAGTGCTTATTTTTACTTCCAAAATGTAGAACCTTACATTTTTCCGTATTAAATCTCATTTTCCATTCACTTGCCCATAGTTCTAATTTTAGCAAATCCCTTTGTAAAGAGAGTTCGTCCTGCTCTGACCTAATGACCTTACTTAACTTAGTATCATCTGCAAAAATAGAGATGTCGCTATTTAATCCTTGCTCCAAGTCATTTATAAAAATATTAAAAAGAACAGGGCCCAGTACTGATCCCTGGGGGACGCCACTGATTACCTTTGTCCAATCTGAGTATGATCCATTTACTACTACTCGTTGCTCCCTATCTTTTATCCAGTTATTTATCCATGAGCTAACATTTTCAGCTATTCCCAGTCCCTTAATTTTGTGCATTAATCTCTCATGTGGCACTGTATCAAATGCCTTTGCAAAATCTAAGTATATCACATCAACTGATTCCCCTTTATCTATATTTTTACTTACTTCCTCGTAGAATCTAATTAGATTAGTTTGACATGATCTATTTCTCCTAAAGCCATGCTGATTAGAACTCATAATCTTGTTTACACAAATATGCTCATCAATATAATCCCTTATAATCCCTTCAAATATCTTCCCCACTATTGATGTCAGACTAACTGGTCTATAGCTTCCTGGATCATCCCTGCTTCCCTTTTTGAAGAGTGGCACCACATCAGCTTTACGCCAATCCTGGGGTACCATGCCTGAGGATAATGAGTCTTGAAAAATTAAGAGTAAAGGTTTGTCTATAACAGTGCTAAGTTCACTTAACACCCTTGGGTGTATTCCATCTGGGCCTGGAGTTTTATTTACCTTAATATTTTTTAGTTTTTTCCTGATATAGAAACTCTGCCAGTACTAAAATAAAAGGTATATTTGTGATTTTTTTGTGTGCGTTTTTTTAGCATATTTACATATGCTGCTGTGTAGGATCCCCCTTAGCCCCCAACCTCACTGATCCCACCAAACAGCTCTCTAACCCTCCCCCTCTGCCTTAATGGGCGCCATCTTGGGTACTGGCAGCTGTCTGCCAGTACCCAGTTTAGAAAAAAATTTGTTTAAAAAAAAAAATCCCTTTTCTGTAGTGTAGCTCCCCCCACCCCTCTAAGATCCCTTAGATTATTTTATATTTTTTAAATTCCCCCCTTTTCTCCCACTTATTTACATTAATAGTTTCTGTAGTGTAGCGGTTCCCACCCGCTCCCGCCCCGTGCACGCGCCCGCCCGCCGCCCCCGTGCACGCACATGCCCATGCGTGCCCCCGTCGGCCCCGCCCCTCCACATTACACGGCCCATCAATGGCCGCCCACCCGCCTCCCAAATCGGCTCCCACCAACCAACGATACCGGCCATCGATGTCCGTTGCAGAGAGGGCCACAGAGTGGCTCTCTCTGCATCGTATGGCCATGCAGAGTTATTGCAGGATGCCTCCATATCGAGGCATCACTGTAATAACCGGAAAGCAGCTGGAAGCGAGCAGGATCGCTTCCAGCTGCTTTCTAGACCAAGGACGTGCAGGGTACGTCCTTGGTCGTTAACTGACATTTTTTAGAGGACGTACCCTGCACTTCCTCGGTCGTTAAGGGGTTAAAGGGACAATCTAGCCCAAAATAAACTTTCATGATTCAGATAGAGAATGTAATTTTAAACAATTTTCTAATTTACTTATCACCAATTTTGTTTTGTTCTCTTGGTATTCTTAGTTGAAAGCTAAACCTAGGAGGTTCATATGCTAATTTCTAACCCTTGAAGGCCGCCTCTTCTCTCAGGGAATTTTGACAGTTTTTTACCACTAGAGGGTGTTAGTTTATGTGTGTCATATAGATAACACTGTGCTCACTCACATGGAGTTCAGGTGAGCCAGCTCTGATTGGCTAAAATGGATGTCTGTCAAAAGAACTGAAATAAGGGGGCAGTTTAAAAAGGATTAGATTCAAGGTAATGACATAGGTAAAAATTGTATTTATAGAACTGTGTTGGTTGTGCAAAACTAAGGAATGGGTAATAAAGGGATTATCTATCTTTTTAAATAATACAAATTCTTGTGTAGACTGTCCCTTTAAAAGTGTGAGTTGAGCAATATTTTTTTATGTATATTTAAAAGAAATAATTGTGGTTATTAAAATTTAAACTGTGTGTGTGTATATATGTACAAACCCCCCAAATCCGGAATTCCAAAGTCCAAACTTATTCTGAAATCCAAACTTTTTAATTAATAATAAAAAATAAAAAAAGGAAAATTTAACAAAAATTACTATTTCTTTCAGGTAATTGGCAAGAGTCCATGAGCTAGTGACGTATGGGATATACAATCCTACCAGGAGGGGCAACGTTTCCCAAACCTCAAAATGCCTATAAATACATCCCTCACCACACCCACAATTCAGTTTTACAAACTTTGCCTCCTATGGAGGTGGTGAAGTAAGTTTGTGCTTGATTTTTATGATTTCTTCTATGATAAGCGCTTCTAAGCATTCTGAAGCCCAATTCCTCTCAGAGTACAGTGTTTGTCAGAGGGATGTGAAGAGATTATCGCCTATTGATTTTATGGTTTCCCTCACGGGAAATCTTTTCAAGGGTTCTCTGTTATCGGTCGTAGGGATTCATCTCCTACCTCCCTTTTCAGATCGACGATATACTCTTATATACCTCTGCTGATAGTTTTCAGTACTGGTTTGGCTATCTGCTATATGTGGATGGGTGTCTTTCGGTAAGTATGTTTTCATTATTTAAGACACTCTCAGCTATGGTTTGGCGCTTTATGTATTAATATAAAGTTTTAAATATATGTATTTTACTCATATTTGACATGAGTCAGGTCTATGTGTATTTCCATTTGCAGTCTAAACAGTTTCAGTATAGGAATCATGTTTGGGAAGTTTATATAAACTTTTTTCTTACCTGGGGTTCAGTCTTTTTCAATTTGACTTTCATTTTTTCGTGGGTAAATCTAGGCTTGCGAGGGTGCAACATGCTGTTTTTTATTGCTTCATTTTTGGCGCAAATTTTGTAATTTCCTGCGTCTCTGTTGACGCTAGTTGTTTTGGCGCGAAATCGCGTTTGTTATGACGTGAGTTGTGTCATTTTCTGGTGTTAATTTTGCACCAACATTTTTTAACTTCTTTTTGCATAATGCGTCATTCTTAGTGCCAAATTTAGTTATTTTACCCCTCTCTCGCTGTTTTCATGAACTTTGAAAGCTATTATGTCTGCTTTTGTTTTTCTTTACTGAAACTGTTACATTGTGGAAATTGAATGTTTTGCCTAATTTTATTTTTATTTTTCTGTTACATTTTGCGAGATGGCTTATTCTGTTCCTGACTCTGATGTTACTGTAGAAACTATGATGCCCTGGAACACAATTCTACAAAGCTAAGTGTGTTCTTTTCATTTTTTAAGCTGTTGTTATTTCTTCAGCTCATTTATGTGGCATTTATTTATCTTGTTTTATGCTAGCAATGTTTCTACATGTACAATAACATTTACTGTTTTTACATATTCAGTTCATGTACTTGATGTAATCTGCAAACATCACATGTTGTTGCTTATATCATAAAAGGTTATGACTGCTTTTATGCCTTTAAGTAAACTTACCAGGTCTTTTCAAAATTGATAAAATGTAATTAATTTTGTTCTGACCGACAGTTTGTTAAAATTCTCCTTATTTTTCATTTGAACATTTTTTGTTCTTTGTTAAGGAAATGTTTCTATTTATAACTTTTAGGAGTCTAGTCCTCCTACTAACTATGATAGTAATCCTTTTCAAATCTGGATTTTAACATTTTTGCTTTTGAGGTTTTTTCCTATTCAATATACTATCCGTATTATATTCTAGAGAATGGATATTCTGATTCCCTCTTGGGACTGTACTACTATTTCTATGGAAAATTGTACTTTTTTCAGGATTCTTTAGAATTTGAATGTAACCTTAGTAGAGCATATTCATGTAATGTTTATATTTTTAGCTCAGCTTTATCTATGGTTGACATTAATGTTCTCTCAATCTTTGTTGAACAGTTAGCATAAGCAGTTTCAGTTTCTTAAGTATATAACTCTGTTTATTTACTTTAGATGTATTTATTTAATTACGTTGACTATATTTATTATTATGATTTCAAATATATTTTATTATCTCTATCTTGTTAGGATAATAATTTGTTTGATTTCTATTATCTCCACTATTTCTGGAGGTTTAGAGTTTTTTCTGCCCTACATTTAGTCGGGTGATATAGATCAGTTGGTAAATGTCATGACTACAAATGCTTGTTCTAGATCTAAGGATCATAGATAAATTTCCAGCAGGGTTAATACAGCCATTTTGCCTTTGAGGTCAATTTATTGTGTACCATTTATTTGGGTAATAATAACTACTGTTTTTATCAGCTGCTTATTTGGTTAACTCCGAGTGTAAGCACTGAAGAAGCATTTTTTTGTATCCTTCTGGGAGAAAAATGCTATATAATTACTAGTTATTAGACTGCATGAAGGTGCGATTCTCAAACCAGTCCTTCTGATGGGGGGCAGATTAAATTGTTTTTGGATGAACTCAGTCCAAATTCTATATTATTCTTAGGGTTTGAATAGATTTTTAGAATGAGACCTTCTATGGGAAGAATTTTTCTTTCTTAGTACACTCTGTGAATTTTTTTCAGGAGTGATTATGCCAGTTCTTTTTGCAGGAACAGGATTTGGGTTTCTATTAAATTCTATTCTTTTTCCCTAAGAAGAAAGGTTTATTCAGTCCATTCTTGGATCTGAAGACTTTTATATTGTTTTGTCAGAGTCTCAACTTTTAAGTTGACGATTATAAGGACTATTATGCCTTTTTGTTAAGGCCATTTCATGTCCACTCCATTTTTCAGGATGTTTATTCTCATATTTTATTTCATTCAGACCACTTGTGGATTCTGAAATTTTCTTTTTAAGCTTTAACAATTTGTCACTTTTTCATTCGGTTTAGTAACAGCATTATGAATCTTTTCAAAGGTTCTTGGTACCCTTCTTCTGTCTTCAGACAGTAGGGTATTGTGGTGCTTCCCTATTTGGATGGTATCTTGGTATTAGCTTAAACTTTTCTTAGATTAAAGCCGGACAGATAGCTCAGCATGCTAATGCACTGTGGTTGAGCTCTGTAGCAACCTGAGGGTCGCAGGTTCAATTTCCAGCAAGGTCCATTCAGCCTTTCATCCTTCCTTACGGGTGATTAGACGCACTTTACAAGTAACCAATACATACATATGAAAGAGCAGTATTCAAATATATGGACTTTTCTTTTTGTGGAATCCCTTATGAATCAACTAAGTTTTGTTTCTTCAAGAAATGGTTAGAGGGTTCAGTTTACCTAAGAGTTTCGTGATTCCTCAGTCAATGGTCACTTCTTTTTGGTTTCCTAGATGGATTCTGTGTTCATGTCTTTGTCTTTATCGGACAAAAGTCAATTGTAAGTGGCGTTAGCCTGTCTATCTTGCAGTCTAGAACATTTTTTTCAGTGACTATGTGCATAGAAGTTTTTTAGGTCTCATAACTGCAGCATCGAGCGTGGTTCCATTTGCTCGTTTTTGATCTGAGATCTCTTTTTTCATTGCGTACTGAATCAATGATACAGGGATTGTTTTTAGAAATCACAGTTGATAATTTTAAATCATAACACTCTTCTCTCTCTGTTTTGGTGATTAGTCTATCATTATTTTATTCAGGGGGCCTCCTTTTGTTTGTCCTTCCTGGACTGTATTCTTAATGGATGCAAGTTTTACAGGTTGGGGAGTGTTTCTTATAGCATCAGCATGGCTTCACAGGTTTGGTATGTGGATCTTGTTCAGATGTTGAAGTTGCCATCCTTGGCCGCTTTCTCTTTGGCTAGCCCTCTTGTTCTGGGGGCTATTTTTCATCGGGATCTCAAATGACTAATTTGGGAGTATGGAAATTGATTAGTGTTTAGTCATAAAGGCTTCTCTGATTTAGTTGTTATCACTATGTTGCAGGCTTATAAGTCTGTTTCAAGGAACATGTATTATCAGGTTTGGAAATACCTATATTTTATAGTGTTCTTTTCATAAATTCTTTTGGCATTCTTTTAGAATTCCTAGGATTTTATAGTTTTTCAGGATGGTTTGGATAAGTTTGTCTGCACATTTTTTTTGAAGGGACAAATCTCTGTTCTTTCTGTTTTATTTTCTAGAAAGCTTGTTTTACTTCCTGATATTCACTGTTATGTTCAGGCTTTGGTAGGTATCAAGCCTGTTCATTTATTAATTTCTCCTTTTTGGAGTCTTATTTGGTTTGAAGATTATCTACTTTCTTGGAAAGTGTTGTTTCTTTTTACTATCTCTTCTGCTACAAGAGTTTCTGATTTAACAGCTCTCTCTTGTGTGTCTCCTTATCTGATTTTTTCATCTAAATAGGTTGTTTTGTGGACTTCTTTTATTCCTAAGGTTGTGAATTTGAACAACATTAGTAGAGAAATTGTTGTTCCTTCTTTGTGTCCTAATCCTAAAGAATTCTTTGAGAGTTCTTTACATCCTTTGGATGTGGTAAGAGCTTTTTAATTCTATATCGAGGTTACTAGGTTTTCAGAAGACTTCTAGTCTATCTGCTGTTTTTCTGGTTCCAGAAAAGGTTAGGAAGCCTCTGCCATTTCTTTGGCATCCTGATTAAAGCTTTTGTTTTTTAAGGCTTATTTCTAAGCAGGGCAGGCTCCACCTCAGAGTTTTTCAGCTCATTCTACTAAGTTCAGTCGCCATTTCTTGAGCTTTTTTAGAATGAAGCTTAGGTTGATCAAATTTGCAAATTGGTCTTCTTTGCATACTTTTATTGTTTTTACCATTTTGATGTATTTGCTTCTTCTGAAGCTGTCTTTGGTAGAAAAAGTTCTTCAGGCAGCTGTTGATTAAGTGTTTTCAAGGAAAACTTATTTATTGTGTGGATTTAATTTCTCAGTGGAAATAGCTGTTGTTATTTTATCCCTCCCTGTCTAGTGACTCTTCTGTGGTCTTCCACATCTTGGATATTTCTATCCCATACATCACTAGCTCATGGACTCTTGCCAATTACATGAAAGAAAACCTAATTTATGTAAGAACTTACCTGATAAATTCATTTCTTTCATATTGGCAAGAGTCCATGAGGCCCACCCTTTTTATGGTGGTTATGTTTTTTGTATAAAATCACAATTATTTTTCCAGTTCCTCTTTTTGTATGCTTTTCTACTCCTTATTTTATCACCCCACTACTTGGCTATTCGTTAAACTGAACTGTGGGTGTGGTGAGGGGTGTATTTATAGGCATTTTGAGGTTTGGGAAACTTTGCCCCTCCTGGTAGGATTGTATATCCCATACGTCACTAGCTCAAAAATAATGTTTTTTCTGTAAGTCACAATCGTCTCTGATTGTGTCTTAGGCTGCTTTTTTTGTGCACTAAAATGCAAATAATAGTCTATATAACAACAAATATTGCCTTTCTAATTAAAGTACTGTACTATCTTTCTGATGGTGCTATGTATACAAAAGTATTAAAATGATATAAAAATACCTGTAGGTTGCATGTAAAAGCTGTATAATGACATGCAAATATTGCCTAAATGACATGATATTGTTGTTTACAGTCCCATTTTAAAGATAAAAATATTCCAAAATCCAAACAATTCCGAGAGCCAAACCCCAAGTAGTTTGGATAAAGGGTTTTCTACCGGTATATGTATATATTTATATACACACACACACACAAATCACACACACACAAATAAGAAAACACATCCCTTCTAACTGATGAGCTTTTGCAAATGGCATTTATGGCTCAAGACCTTAAAGGGACAGTAAACACCCAATTGTCATATAACTACATGCAATAGACACCACTATAAAGAATAATATGCACAGATACTGATTTAAAAATATAGTATAAAACCTTTTAAAAAGGTGAGGCTGGGACACCCACTGAAATGTACTGAGTAAGCAAGAAAGGCAGCCCCCCCCCCTCTGCTGCATATGAAAGGAACCTTTACACAAACAGGAGCAAGCTGGAGTCTTTTAGGCTTGGTTAAGAGTCTAAAAATAAGCACAATGGTATTTAAAAATAAGAAAAACTATACATTTTTAAAAAAATACCCCCAGATGGGATATATAAATGAATCATATACAAAACATTTATTTAAAGAGAAATCTAGTGTACAATGTCCCTTTAATATGTCTTTACTACATTTTTAAAAATCCATATAGATAGCATTTCTGTAATATTGATAGTATGCAGATTATAGATTTATACTTTTCTTAGGACACAGAACAGGCACATTTTTGTATAGGGAGGAAGCGTCGCTAATGGTCGAATTGACCAGGTGCCTCATTATACTCACCTATATGCTGAAGATAAGACCTCACAATAAAATGAGATAAAAAACAAAAGATAAATTAAAAGACAGGAAATCAGTTACTATTAATGAATTTAATTTACCATATATACTACTCAAATTGACACATACTTTATTACCTACGAGTGTAGAACTGTTTTTTTTCAATAACTCATTTCTGTTGTCTGCTCAGTGGTTCCACACAAATTCCCTTGTTGATCTGGATTTGGTTCATATTTTGCCGGCTTGATCTATACAGAAATATTTTCTTTATTTCTATATGGAGAGTTTTGGTTTTTTTGCACGACATTAACAATTTTTACTACATTATGGGCTTTGAATTATGCTGTTTTTGAAACTCAAAGCAACTATTGTTGCCGGCTAATTGACATGTTTCTTGCAGTATTCAAATAAATTATGCAACCTAATCTTGTGGTCACATAGAATTTTCAACATGTGTGGAATATGTACGCTCACTGTACTAAAAATAATTCTTATTTTTCTTGTATTTTTCTGTTCATATATTTACGTGGGCTTACAGGGGAGTTTTTTTTCTTGTTTGACAGTGGTCATATAACAGTGTATGTAAATGAAAATATAAAGGTTACTGAAATTGTAGGAACAAATGATGAGGTGGAAAGTATTTGGGTGACTTTGGAAATTGGAGATAAAAATGTTTTTAGAATAGGGGTTGTATATAGGCCTCCATTGCAGGATGAAAAACTGGACAATCTGTTATTAGATGAAATAACCAAAATGACCATGAAGGGTAAGGTTATAGTACTGGGGGACTTTAATTTGCCAGATATAGACTGGAAGATTCCTTCTGCTAGATTGGCTAGAAGCAGGTATATTCTTGAATCTCTGCTAGGGGAATCACTTGATCAATTAGTCAAGGAACCAACTCGTAAGGAAGCTATATTAGATCTAATACTTACAAACAGTGATACAGTTTCAGATGTGTCTGTAGGTGAGAACTTAGGATCCAGTGATCATCAATCTGTTTGGTTTAGTATTCATGTTCAGGAACTGTCCACCCAGACTAAAACAAAAGTTTTAGACTTTAGGACGGCAGATTTTTCATTAATGGGAGAATACCTAAAAAACTATTTAAAGGGGAAAACTCTTATTACAGGGGTTCAAGAACAGTGGGAATTTGTGAAAGGTGCCATTTTAGATGCAACCGCACACTGTATTAGACATGTCTGTAAAAGTAAAAGAAAGCGGAAACCAATTTGGTTTTCCAAAGAAGTAGCACATGCTGTAAAGACAAAAAAGATAGCTTATAAAAATTACAGACACACACAAGCAGATGATGATATGAAAATATGGAGACTCCAACAAAAAAAGACTAAGCAGTTAATTAGGAAGGTTAAAGCTCATGCAGAAGAGAAGATAGCACAGTCAGTAAAACATGGGGACAAAACATTCTTTAGATATATCAGTGAAAGAAGAAAAAATAAGGTAGGAATAGTAAAATTGAAATCAGTTGATGGTAGAATAATAGAAGGAGATAAGCAGATTGCAGACTGTCTCAATGATTACTTCTGTTCTGTTTTCACAAAAGATTGTGAAGATACAATGTCTACATTAAGGGATGCTACGCAAAATAGAAACAAGCTTAACAGTAATCTTTTTACAGAGGATGAGGTTTTGTTAGCATTATCAAAAATAAATGTTACAAAGGCAGTGGGTCCTGATAATATTCATCCAAGGGTTTTAAAAGAACTTCGATCAGTGCTAACTGTCCCATTAACTGATCTGTTTAATCAGTCACTATTAACAGGAGCTGTCCCAGATGATTGGAGAATAGCAAATGTAATACCTCTTCATAAAAAGGGCAGTAGAGAAGAATCTGGCAACTACAGGCCAGTTAGTTTAACTTCAGTAGTAAGTAATGGAAAGCCTCTTAAAAGAAAGAATTATGACTTACATAAAGACAAACAATTTAGAGGACCAAAATCAGCATGGTTTTACTTCAGGGAGATCATGTCAGACTAATCTAATTGACTTCTTTGATTATGTAACAAAAGTATTAGACAAGGGAGGAGCAGTTGATGTAGCATATCTAGATTTCAGCAAAGCATTTGACACCGTCCCACACAATAAACTTATTCACAAACTATATCTCCTTGGTCTAGATTCAAAAATTGTGAACTGGGTGGAATGCTGGCTTAAGGACAGAAAACAAAGTGTCTTAGTAAATGGAGTTCATTCAGCAGAGGGGGCTGTTACTAGTGGTGTTCCTCAGGGGTCAGTTCTGGGGCCTGTTTTGTTTAACATATTTATCTGCGATATCAGCAAAGGGCTACAGGGGAAAGTATGTCTCTTTGCAGATGATAAAAAAATTTGCAACAGAGTGGATGTTCCAGGGGGGGGTAGACAAAATGAGAAGTGATATACAACAATTGGAGGATTGGACAAACGACTGGGATCTAAAGTTTAACACAGCAAAGTGTAAAATAATGCATTTAGGGAAGAAAAATCCAAATGTTAATTACAGACTCAATGACACTTTACTGACTGTTACAGACGAGGAACAGGACTTGGGAATTATTATTTCAGATGATTTAAAACTTAGTAAACAATGTAGTAATGCAGCGAGTAAGGCTAGCAGAATGCTTGGATGTATTGGTAGAGGTATTTGCAGCAGAAATAGTAAGGTTCTTATGCCACTTTATAGATCATTAGTTCGGCCTCATCTTGAGTATTGTGTGCAGTTCTGGAGGCCATATCTTCAGAAGGATATTAACAAACTTGAATCTGTGCAAAGGAGGGCTACCAAAATGGTACATGGTCTAAAAAATAAAACTTACCAGGATAGGCTCAATGACCTAAATATGTATAGCTTAGAGGAGAGAAGGGAAAGAGGTGATATGATAGCAACTTTCAAGTACATTAAAGGGTTTAGTAAAACTGAGGCTGTGGGTATTTTACATAAAATGGAAAATTCAAGAACAAGGGGTCATGAGCTCAAGCTAAAGGGTAGTAGATTCAGGAGTAATTTGAGGAAGCACTTCTTTACAGAAAGAGTGATTGATTTATGGAATAAACTTCCTCAAGAGGTAGTAGCAACAAACACTGTGGGGGACTTTAAAAATGCATGGGACAAGCATAGGGTTATCCTACGAACTAGATAAGTTTATACTGTTAGGTAAGGTCGGGCAGACTTGCTGGGCCTATGGCTCTTATCTGCCGTCAATATCTATGTTTCTATAAAACAACATAAAAATATTCCACCAATTTACATTTTTATGTTGATTCTAACAATTTTGTGATCATTGTGCAACTTTTTTATTCATGTCAGCAACAATTTTGATGATGCAATCTGTGAATTCTGCTACTAAAGAGACAGAAATTTGATATTTAACACTAATGGCTTTAAAGGGACATAAAACATTAAAAAATGCTAGATAGAATGATGCATTCAAAGAAAAGATTAGTCTGAGAATAACATGTAGATGTATTTTTAAAGTTTAATTTGTTGTTTAAGTAGTGATGAAAAAATTGTAACGTTTTAATGTCTATGAAACAATGGGAGCTGACATGTTGTAACTTAGGTTGCTTTCTCTGCTGTGGCCAATTAGGGACAGTTATGAATAGGTTACTAGAGTGTGCAGCCAATGGCTATGTGGAATATTACAGTGTTCTGGACATCCATTTCTAACAGGAACCTAAATGCTCACAATTTCAAAATGGAATTACATGAAATGGGACAAAATAAATAATTAAAGTATGTTATGTGATTTATCTTTTTATATTACCACCTCAAAGTCTTCAATGTCCCTTTAAATGCTAGTTAAAAAATGTCACAGATGTCTTCACTATCTTACATTTTCATATGATGCATAGCCTTAGACTGAATGAGTAATTCAGTATTAATGACATATTTTGAACTGTGTGCACCCAATTTAAATCTCAGTATCAGTTAAACTTTTATGGCATTATATCCTTGTCAGAGCAGACCATTGTTCAGCTACTGAGACATATTTTAAATTCTATACACAATGTACACTTAGTATGCTACATTGACATTTTAAAGAAGTTAGGATTTTTTGTACTCCTCTTAATAGGACTTCTTTTAATCAGTGGACGGAGGACTGGAATAAAATGTACAATGTACCTGTATTCTGTCTGCTACAACACTGAAGTAGTTAATAAAAAGACAAACAAACATAAAAGCTTGCCTGAATATCTTTTTTTAAATGTCATACGATTTTCATTTACTTGTATTTTTAAAGGAAACACCCTCAAAATGTCATTCATATTAAAAAACACATTTGAAAGAAGCACAAATTAATACACATTGAAAGAAGCTGAAATTAATACAGCAGTGCCGTTGTGTACTTCCTACTAATAGTGTACCTTATAGTTTACAATAAGCAGGAAGTACCTATCAGCTAACGAGCATTAGCAGAAAGTACTGATAAGCTAATGAGCATTAGCAAGAAGTACTGATCAGCTAATGAGCATTATCAAGAAGTTCTGATCTGCTAATGAGCATTAGCAGGAAGTACTGATTAGCTAATGAGCATTAGCAGGAAGTACTGATCAGCTAATGAACATTAGCAGGAAGTACTGATAAGCTAATGAGCATTATCAAGAAGTTCTGATCTGCTAATGAGCATTAGCACAAAGTACTGATCAGCTAATGCGCATTAGCAGGAAGTACTGATTAGCTAATGAGCATTAGCAGGAAGTACTGATCAGCTAATGAGCATTAGGATGAAGTGCTGATTAGTTAATGAGCATTAGCAAGAAGTACTGATCAGCTAATGAACATTAGCAGGAAGTGCTGATTAGCTAATGAGCATTAGCAAGAAGTACTGATCAGCTAATGAACATTAGCAGGAAGTGCTGATTAGCTAATGAGCATTAGCAGGAAGTACTGATCAGCTAATGAAGATTAGCAGGAAGTACTGATCAGCTAATGAACATTAGCAGGAAGTACTGATCAGCTAATGAACATTAGCAGGAAGTACTGATCAGCTAATGAACATTAGCAGGAAGTGCTGATTAGCTAATGAACATTAGCAAGAAGTACTGATCAGCTAATGAACATTAGCAGGAAGTGCTGATTAGCTAATGAGCATTAGCAGGAAGTGCTGATTAGCTAATGAGCATTAGCAGGAAGTACTGATCAGCTAATGAACATTAGCAGGAAGTACTGATCAGCTAATGAACATTAGCAGGAAGTACTGATCAGCTAATGAGCATTAGTAGGAAGTACTGATCAGCTTATGGGCGTTAGTAAAAAAGTATGGATCAGCTAATGAACATTAGCAAGAAGTACACAAAAGATTTTGCTATAAGAGATGTGCACAGGAAAAGTTTTCGTTTCGTCTGAAATTTTCTTTTTGTTACGTTTCATATTTTAGTTTTAGTTCATGTTCGTTCATTATTGTTGTATTCACTTCAAATTAATTTTTTCCAAAATTTTTGTTTCCATTTAAAACATTTGTTTGTAGCTACCGTTCAGATTCTTGCCATTTTTCTTTATCTGAAGCTGTAATCAGCTATATTAGCTTTAATTTGGTCATTCTATTTAATCCTTAAACATATTCTTTTATTTAAACATTACATTTTTGGCCACAGCATTTTTGGTACAACTAAAAAGTTTAGTTAAAGGTACAGACGACCTCCAGCAGTAGCAGGACAGAGGACATGCCTCAACGTCGCATGCTTCTTCTTTTCCACTCGAACCTATGATGAGAAAAAAAATATGGATTATTAGTTGTGCACATGCATTTGAGGACTCCATGATTTTACTTCATTCCTTTGCTGCCTTCCTTTTGTTGACATCGCACTGGTGGCAACCCAATGCCAGTCTCACTCCCACCTTTACCAAAATATAGAAGGACGTTGCTTTTACCTTACATGAGTAGGAATTAGATTATGACCAGCCAGAGGTGTCTCGTAGTTCTTCTGGAGCTGTGCCAAGTCAAGAACACCATGGTGACGAGTTCCAGTTCCTTCCTCTCCAAGGGCTAGGTCTAGTCCTCCTGCTACCACCACTACCAGGCAGCTAACATCATAGAGTGGTGTTGTGAAATCACTGAACACTTCCACCGCAGTGTAAAGGGTAGTCAATTACTTTCTATTTAGGCTACAAATGATTAAAACAAAGAACATATACAACACAGTACACCATCACATACACATACAGTACTGTTGAAAAGTCTAAGACCACCATTAGATTTTATTTTTAGCAACGGTATAATGACCATATATAATAATTTCTCAATCTCTTTATTAGAATACAACCAGAAAATATGAGATGTTTTTATGTAGTATTAAAAAACAGAAAACACAGCTTCTATAGGCTAAAGTGGCACTCCATTTACACTTGAGCAATAGCAGAAACCTGGCTCTTGTAAACCTTAATGGAATGGAACCCTAATTAATTTAATTGCTAACACCTGTATTTGTCCTACTATTTAATGTCAAAATGACTGCTGTGAAAAAGGTCTATTACACCAGGTTTGTGCAAGACATGCTTGAGCATTACAAACACATGTGGTATGAGTTTAATTCATTGGAAGCTTGCTAATAAGACGAACTTTGAATCACATCATTCCATTCAAAATGCCAAAGATCACAGAATTTGACAGACATAAAATCATACTTTTGCATCAGTAAGGCCACTCTCTAAAGGAAATCAGCAAACAAACTAGATACTCAAGATATGGTATTCAAGCTGTTATAAAGAAATTTGAAGAATCAGCAGAGGTCAAGGACAAAACAGGACTGGAAGGCCAAGAACTTTCAAAATCTGATAAGAAGTTTCTCAGAGTTTCTTCTTTGAGAGACCGGAAGAAGTCCAGCAAGGACCTAGCTTAGCATCTGGCAGCTTAATCAGGATGCCAAGTTAACCCTTCTACAGTCCAAAAAAGCTTTATCAGCAATAGTCTTTGCGAAAGAGTAGCAGCCAAAAAAACACTTTTGGAAGAGGAACAAGGTGAAAAGGATAAGATATGCTAAATCTAACAAAGGATTGAAATGAAGATTAGTGGAAAAGAGTTTTATGGAGAGACAAATCCAAGTTTGAAATGTCAAATCATTGATAATGTGAGAAGAAGGGTTGGAGAGAGATGTAAGAATGAGTGTTTGTGGCCGTCAGTGAAACATGGTGAAGGGTCTATCCTGGTTTGGGGCTACATTTCTGCTAGTGGTGTTGGTGATATTGTCTGAATTGATGGGATCATGAATGCTGAAAATTACAGACAGGTTTTAATTCATCATGCCATTCCTTCTGGAAAGTGTCTGATTTAGAATAGTTTTATTTTTCAGCATGATAACGATCCCAAGCACCAAACCTGAATATTATAGAGACATTTTGAGATCACCTGACAGAGAAAGAAATAAAAGATAACATAAATCTAAAGAAGAACTCTGTGAAGTGCTGTAAGAAGCCTGGTATTATATACCAGAAGATTAATTAAAAAAACTTCAGGGCAGTTTTCCCTAAAAGTGGTCAAGATGTGTTTAGTGCCAAGGGAGGTCACACTAAATACTGACTTTTTCCTGAAGAAGCCATTTTCTTCTGAAAATTGTGTTTTTTTATATGGTGGTTTAAGACTTTTGCACGGTACTGTATATACACACTCATTTTCCATACCACACATACTTTGAATTTGTGTAATATGATGTTTCTCATGCACTGTCAATAACACATGTTATGGCGTCAGCTATTTTACTGTGTCCACACCATCCCATACCACACATACTTGTCATTAGTTTAATTAAATTAATAAGTTAATAAGTAAGTCCTAGTGTGATAAGGAGGAAGGTAGTTTAGTTAAGGTTTTAGTACGAGTTTGTAAGAGAATTATGAGATGAAATGGAGTTTTAAGTATTAGTAATGGTTTGTTATTGGTTACGGGTTACGTTAAGGTAGGTGAATGAATGATTAAGTAAGTAGCAATTGCATTCATGTAAGGGTGTAATGTTCGTGGGTCTTCTTATCCTAGCATCAAGTGTAAAGATAAGGAAAAGTCCCAGAACTAAGGTTGAACGGATGAGGTAGTACAGGAACAGAAAAACACCATAAGCAGCAAGGGTTAATGAAGACCAGGTTATGGGGCTGAGTAGGGATCAGAAGTAAGTAAACAGTTCTATGCCCCTGAGAGACACAAAAATAAAAGGCATGTTCACCAGGTAGTGCATGGTCCAATGAGAGCAGGCAGTTTAATGTTTCTGAGAATCCAAGGGTTATACAAAAGAATAGTCACAAGGCAATGCAGTGTTCAAGAACAAGCAGGCAGTCCAAACTTTCTGAGTATCAAAAGGGGTGAAGCAGGAGAATGGTAAATAGGCAATGGGCAATGCAGGGTTCAGTAACAAGCAGGCAGTCCAATCTTTTTCAGTATCAAAGGGTTAAGCAGGAGAATGGTCAATAGGCAATGCAGGATCCAATAACATGCAGGCAGTCCAATCTTACACAATAGCAACAGTAAATATAGCACCATGGACTACACAGAGGCAAACATATTCTTGGGCAGTGATATGTGAAAAGAAGGTACTTATATAAGCACAGGTTTGTGCCAAGGATGAGACACAGCTGAGATTCAGAGCGGCATTAGCTGTACTTGGCGGTGACATTATCGCCATACACGGAGAATGACCCCAAGTGGTCATGGTAACACTGTAGGAGCGGAGGCGGCGTGACAAAGGTTATGAAGGTTTAATTTGAGAATGAAGATGAAAAAGGAGATATTAGTAATTTTTTTGTAATTTATTCTTACCTGGGCTTAGGCTACTCCACCTATAGTCACCTTCCTCCTGGTAAATTAGGCTTGATGCTGTCATTTTGGTTTCTTTCTGAATTTGGAAATGATTCAAAAACAGATGGGGAATAACAGGGAAGGATTTTCTGAATTATATTTGTTAGAGATGTGCATGGGGAAAATTTTTGTACCATCAAAATGCCTCATCATCCAGTGAATGTTGGTTCTTTTTTTCCAGAAGATCATACAATGAAATTGTCTTGGCAAATCACTGGTGACACCATCTGTGGATGGATAAAAATAGATAGATAATTAGATATTAGATTGCAGGATCAGATGGGGGGGTTAGTACTAGTAATAATACTACTTATCTAGTTACTTGTTATTGATTCGTTAAGGTTATTTGTAGGTTGGCTATGGTTTAGTTAGTAGAGTTAGTAATTGTTGTTTGCGTAAGGTTAATAATTGGTGATTGGTTAGGCTAGTGTTATGCTTTTGTTAATAAACATGGTACGGGAAGGTGAAGAGTTAGTACTAGTAGAGACAAGAGAGACTAGAGATAGTAATGCTGATAATATGGGACCAAAAAAACGGTATGGTTACCGGGTGCTACTCCTATAGAGGAAATACTTTATGTGAAAGGCGTCACTCTGTATAGAGTGTCAGAGAAGAGGTTATGAGTGCACAATCAGCTCCCTGGGTATTGGGGATATTTAAAACCTAAACTTTAATTAATATTTATACATTAAAAACGGATGATATCTCGGTTCTGCGAACCTACAAAGGAATTAACACCAATTGACACTATGAAACCTGTTCATGAAAGCTTCCAAAATGAGGTAGCTTACAGCTATGACTACGGCTTCATGCTGAAACGCGTAAGCCCTATTTTGCTCTGCTCTTTTTAACTATCTTTTCATTGGATACTGCTGTCTCCTTAACTATTTTTAAACTGTTTGGAATAAATCGTTGTTTTATTACAGCGGTGGTGCTTGTCCTTTATTTTTTGCTAAGCTTACAGCAATACCTACGGTATTCCTGGCCGATAACAGGTCACGTCGGCATCAGTTGTGGGTATGCAATTTGACAGGTTTCACAAAAAAATAAAAATTATCTGCTACGATTTTCAGCCCGTATATGGACCTTTGTCAAGCATATCTGGTCAAAAAATAAGTTGAAAACTGCCTTGAGCCAAAGCCTATACTTATGGCAATATTACAATAGTGTGTTTGTTCAAATGACAACCTGATTGAGGACAGAGAAATTACAGACAGTCCGATTACGTGACTATCTTTAGACCAATCACGTCAGCGCCTACACCTCCATAGTAGCCCTATGGGCAAATGTTTTAAGGGGTAACATTCTAAGTTGTGATGTTTTAATAAGTTTTATTGTTTTGGAAGCTCATTAAAGTGCTTAAACAGAAGTTAATAATCCTGTGTCTTGTACATTCCCATAACCATATAGCTCTTAATATTGAAAGCATGGTAAGAATATATAAAAAATGGTGTCTGCAATAAAATGATTGTATTGTTCTGTTAATCAATGCAGCCCAACATATTCTAAGTGGTAACCATATGCACACAAAGGCATTTCCTTCACAGCTTACTTATGTCATAGCACATACTTTATAAGTACAGGGAGTGCAGAATTATTAGGCAAATGAGTATTTTGACCACATCATCCTCTTTATGCATGTTGTCTTACTCCAAGCTGTATAGGCTCGAAAGCCTACTATCAATTAAGCATATTAGGTGATGTGCATCTCTGTAATGAGAAGGGGTGTGGTCTAATGACATCAACACCCTATATCAGGTGTGCATAATTATTAGGCAACTTCCTTTCCTTTGGCAAAATGGGTCAAAAGAAGGACTTGACAGGCTCAGAAAAGTCAAAAATAGTGAGATATCTTGCAGAGGGATGCAGCTTCTGAAGCGTGATCATCGAACAATCAAGCGTTTCATTCAAAATAGTCAACAGGGTTGCAAGAAGCGTGTGGAAAAACCAAGGCGCAAAATAACTGCCCATGAACTGAGAAAAGTCAAGCGTGCAGCTGCCAAGATGCCACTTGCCACCAGTTTGGCCATATTTCAGAGCTGCAACATCACTGGAGTGCATGGCCAAGGTAAGAAAGGCTGAAAGACGACCACCACTGAACAAGACACACAAGCTGAAACGTCAAGACTGGGCCAAGAAATATCTCAAGACTGATTTTTCTAAGGTTTTATGGACTGATGAAATGAGAGTGAGTCTTGATGGGCCAGATGGATGGGCCCGTGGCTGGATTGGTAAAGGGCAGAGAGCTCCAGTCCAACTCAGACGCCAGCAAGGTGGAGGTGGAGTACTGGTTTGGGCTGGTATCATCAAAGATGAGCTTGTGGGGCCTTTTTGGGTTGAGGATGGAGTCAAGCTCAACTCCCAGTCCTACTGCCAGTTTCTGGAAGACACCTTCTTCAAGCAGTGGTACAGGAAGAAGTCTGCATCCTTCAAGAAAAACATGATTTTCATGCAGGACAATGCTCCATCACACGCGTCCAAGTACTCCACAGCGTGGCTGGCAAGAAAGGGTATAAAAGAAGAAAATCTAATGACATGGCCTCCTTGTTCACCTGATCTGAACCCCATTGAGAACCTGTGGTTCATCATCAAATGTGAGATTTACAAGGAGGGAAAACAGTACACCTCTCTGAACAGTGTCTGGGAGGCTGTGGTTGCTGCTGCACGCAAGGTTGATGGTGAACAGATCAAAACACTGACAGAATCCACGGATGGCAGGCTTTTGAGTGTCCTTGCAAAGAAAGGTGGCTATATTGGTCACTGATTTGTTTTTGTTTTGTTTTTGAATGTCAGAAATGTATATTTGTGAATGTTGAGATGTTATATTGGTTTCACTGGTAAAAATAAATAATTGAAATGGGTATATATTTGTTTTTTGTTAAGTTGCCTAATAATTATGCACAGTAATAGTCACCTGCACACACAGATATCCCCCTAAAATAGCTATAACTAAAAACAAACTAAAAACTACTTCCAAAACTATTCAGCTTTGATATTAATGAGTTTTTTGGGTTCATTGAGAACATAGTTGTTGTTCAATAATAAAATTAATCCTCAAAAATACAACTTGCCTAATAATTCTGCACTCCCTGTATATCCAATAATTGTTATTATCATTTATTCCATGGAGGGGGACACTATTCATATGGAATATCCATTTGGTTTCTTTTTGTAATAGCGATATCTGGGTATCTCCAACTCTAATGCCACATTTTATTGTATCCAGTCCCCAGCATTTCAAAGCTTTGGGTTTGGCATTGTGGTGTGTCAAGAAGTGTTGAGCCACAGTGGTTATTTGTTTTCCTTTTTCCAATGCCTGTTATTCTTATGTCGACATACCCACATAGTAAATATGGCAGTCACAGCTTAAGCAATAGATTATGTTTTTGGTCTTACAGTTAATGTAGTTGTTGTATGTAAGTTTATTCCTAAAACTGTCTATATTTTCAGTTTTTGTAACCATGTTTTGGCAGGTAGAGCAAGAACCATAGGCTATAGAGCCCCTATAAAGTGGCTTTCTTTAGCCCAAACGGTCAGAATGGCTGCTCACCAGAGAATCTTGTATGTTACGTGCTCTTTTGAAAGTCATTGCAGGCCTAATTGGCAAAATACCTTTCAAGTATTTATCAGATTCTAAGATGTACCAATACTATTTAAAAATGTCCCTGACCGCATCTGATTGTTGGTTATATGTTGAGATAAACCTAACATTTTTAACATCTCCAGATCTCTCTTTAGGGACTAACAGGTACTTCTCTCTGTATTTTGGTAAGCTCTGAATAAGCATCTTTAAGATTAGCCTCTCCCAATAAATCTTTTTCTAAGATCTTTGGTAGACTCTTTGTCACCATCTACAGTGGAGCAATTCCTCCTAATTCTTAAATATTCCCCTGTTGGGATATTCTGTGTAACTGTAGGTGCATGGGCACTGGTGGCATGTTAGTGGAAGTGGCTTTTTCTAAATAATTCTGTGACTAGTCTTAAAATATGTTGGGCTGCATTGATTAACAGAACAATACAATAATTTTATTGCAGACACCATTTTTTATATATTCTTATGATACTTTCAATATTAAGAGCTATATGGTTATGGGATTGTACAAGACACAGGATTATTAACGTCTGTTTAAGCACTTTAATGCGCTTCCAAAACCATAAAACTTATTAAAACAGCACACTGTGGAATATTACCCCCCTAAAACATTTGCCCATAGGGCTACTATGGAGGTGTAAGCGCTGATGCTATTGGTCTAAAGGTAGTCACGTGACCGGACTATCTGTAATTTATCAGTCCTCAATCAGGTAGTCATTTGAACAAACACTCTATTGTAATATTGGATAGAATAAGGATAGAATGGTAGGGTAGGCGACACTGGGATTGGCCATAAATAGTCACATGTGAAGATCAGGAATAAAAACGGTAACCAGCCAATAGAAATTTGGAGGCTCTCAGTCCCCATTCAGATATTATGCGACCAGACCAATAGAGAAGAAGGTGGTAACGGATATGATGCTCTGATTGGTTGCTCACCTTTTTAAATTACCAGCTTTGGCTCGAGGCAGTATTCAACTTATTTTTTTTACCAGATATGCTTGACAAAGGCCAAAAACGCATTGCAGAAACCTGTCAAATTGCATACCCACAACTGATTATTATTATTATTATCGGTTATTTGTAGAGCGCCAACAGATTCCGCAGCACTATAAACAAAGGGGGAGCACAACAAAACAATTATAGGGATCAAATGGGTAGAGGGCCCTGCCAAGAGTTGCACTGTTGTAGTCAGCTCTTAAGAAGGTGATCTACAAACAGCTGGACTCTTAGGCTTACATGCTAAGGGGGTTCAGGGGATAGCAATGGAGGAGAGGAACTGGTATTAGGAAAGGTTAGTGTAGGTTGTATGCATCCCTGAACAGTAGAGTCTTTAGGGAGCACTTGAAGCTTTTAAAACTAGAAGAGAGTCTTGTGGAGCGAGACAGAGAGTTCCAGAAGATGGGAGCCAGTCTGGAGAAGTCCTGTAAATGGGAGTGTGATGAGGTGACAAGATAGGAGGAGAGTAGGAGGTCATGAGCAGAGCGAAGGGGACGGGAGGGAGAGTATCTGGAGACAAGGTCTGAGATGTAGGGGGAGCAGTGCAGTTGAGGGCTTTGTATGCCAGAATGAGAATTTTGTGTTTGATCCTAGAGGCAAGAGGAAGCCAGTGAAGGGATTGGCAGAGAAGTGCAGGAGATGAAGAGCGACGTGTAAGGAAGATGAGTCTGGCAGAGGCATTCATTATGGATTGTAAAGGAGCTAGGTGGCAGGTGGGGAGACCAGAGAGGACAGAGTTGTAGTAATCAAGGCGGGAAAGAATGAGCGAGTGGATTAAAATCTTAGTTGTGTCTTGTGTAAGGAAGTGTCTAATTTTAGAGATGTTTTTAAGGTGGAAGCGGCAGGCTTTAGCCAAGGACTGAATGTGAGGAGTGAAAGAAAGATCTGAGTCAAATGTGACCCCGAGACATCGGGCGTGCATGGTAGGGGTAATGATGGAGTTGTCAACAGTTATAGAGAGATTGGGGGTGGAGAGTTTTGAGGAAGGGGGAAAATAAGGAGCACAGTTTTGGAGAGATTTAGCTTGAGGTAGTGAGAGGACATCCAGTTAGAGATATGAGAAAGACAGTTAGTGACACGGATTAGCAAGGAAGGAGATAGGTCTGGTGCAGAGAAGTAGATTTGGGTGTCATCGGCATACAAATGATGTTGTAAACCATGGGACTTTATTAGGGAACCTAGTGATGACATGTAGATTGAGTAGAGAAGGGGACCGAGGACAGAGCCTTGCGGTACTCCGACAGAAAAAGGTGACGGGGCAGAGGAGGCCCCAGAGAAGGCTACACTAAAGGTATGGTTTGACAGGTAGGAAGAGAGCCACGAGAGGGCTGTGTCACAGATGCCAAAGGATTGGAGGGTTTGGAGCAAAAGAGGGTGGTCAACAGTGTCAAAGGCTGCGGACAGATCAAGGAGGATAAGCAGAGAGAAGTGGCCTTTTGATTTTACTGTAAGTAGATCGTTAGTAACCTTAACAATTGCTGTCTCTGTGGAGTGATGGGGATGAAATCCAGATTGCAGTGGGTCAAGGAGGGAGTTTATTGTAAGGAAATGGGATAGGCGTGCATTAACCAGTTTGCAAGAGGGAGGAGGGAAATAGGGCGGTAGTTGGATGGGGAGGTAGGATCAAGGGAAGGTTTTTTGATGCAGACGTGACCTGTTATCGGCCAGGAATACCGTGGGTATTGCTGTAAGCTACCTCATTTTGGGAGCTTTCATGAACAGGTTTCATTGTGTCAATTGGTGTTAATTGGTTTGTAGGTTTCTAAAACGGAGGTATCCTCCATTTTTTAATGTATATATATTAATTAAAGTTTAAGTTTTAAATATCCCCAATACCCAGGGAGCTGATAGTGCACTTGTAACCTCTTCTCTGACACTCTATACAGAGCTACACCTATCACATATGGTAAACAGACATAGACAGTCTTATCAAGAGTGTAGCTTCAGTGAATTAAAGGTGTGGAAGGCAGCGTGTGGACACAGGAGCATACAGTATTAAAGTATCAGAAAGACTTTGGGTGCCTCACCTTGGCGGTGGGCAAAGGATTTAATTAAATAATATCATGTTTGGTGAACAGACACCAACACTCACACCGAGAGTGTAGCTTCAATGAACTGAACTCAAGGTGTGGAAGGCAGGCAGGGTGTGGACACAGAAGCATACAGTATCAAAGTCTCAGTAATTGGTGCTTGGGCTTTTTTGTCTCTCTTACCCTGGCGGTGGGCAAAAGATTTAATTAAATAATATCATGTTTGATAAACAGACACCGACAGTCACACCGAGAGTGTAGCTTCAATAAACTTATGGTGTGCAAGGCAGGCAGTGTGTGGACACAGGAGCATACAGTATTAAAGTCTAATTTGGTGTTGAGACTTTGGATCCATCACCCTGGTGGTGAACAAAGGATATTAGTAGTACCACATAAAAAACAACTCAAGCAGCCACAAGCAAGCAGTATAAAACATTTGTGACAGTTAATAGACAGTTAATAGATTGTTAAATAATTATTTGACTAGAGAAAGTTGATAGAAAGTTATTTATCACTGCTGCTGCCACAAGGAGCTACCTCATGCTCCTCAATTTATCCCTCTCTCATTATAACCCTTTGTCTTTGAAACTCTTGTAACCTTTGCACAAGTTCATCCATCCTAAATTACATAGATTTTGTACGTTTTGCTATTGTACTCTTTATCCTTGGATCGCACGGGGTAGCTAGCATGTAATGTGGCACATCAAGCAAATCATGCAAGCATTTTTTAACTCCTCCCTCAGCTTCTTCATCAAAGAGGCTAACTCAGCATAGGGATTTCCACCAGGTAGATCCTCACTGCCATCAATGAAGTTTTCCATTGTGCTGATCAGGTGATAAAAGATTGGTACTACTTGACCCAGGCTTGCTCTATCTTGACTTAGGTCTTAAGTGGTGTCTCTGATTGGCTTAAGGACTTCCACTACCTGCCTGACTGTCATCCATTTTTCTCTTACAAGAGGGTGCATCACCCCAATATGCTCCTGGGAAGACAAGGAGTGTATTGCCCTCTTCTGTTCCAGGATCCACTCCAGCATGTCCAAAGTCAAATTACAATGGTTAGACATGTCTATCCAAAGGCAGTGCTGGGACAGACCTGCCCTGTCTTGTTCAACCCTCAACATCTGGCTACCCTTCACAATGAGGTGGAAGTGTCCATTGATCTTACTGCTCTATGATGTTAGCTAGCCTGCCTTCACCATTGCTTGGTATAGAGGTTCTCAAAACAAGATGTTGGACATGCGTTGCCTAACGCACATCAACAAAACCCCCATATTAAAGGGCTTTGACCATGTTAGCTGCTCCATCTGTAACTATGAAGCCCAACTAATTGCTGCAGCATTTTGTTCAGGCCTGCCAAAATGTTGGCTGAAGTATGGTTGTGATCCATAACCTCGGTGCAGAGAAGGAAAGAATGATGCCCAAGTTCCTGTTACCTTCCAGCCACGGTTCTCTACCCAGAGGTGTTGGGTTGCAATCAGTGCGCTGTCATCCATAGGTCTGAAGTGAAGAGCACACTCTGTCCAGCAGCCTTTGAAATCTCTTCCTTCACCAGTGCTACTTAGGAATGGTAAAGTGAAGGTATCACCTTACTGCTAAAGGTGGTTCGAGATGGCACATGTATAGTGGGTTCAGGGCATCTACCATCTGCTTAAAGGGCTCTCCTTCCGTCATTTTAAATATAACCCCTCTGATAGCATTAAACTGCTCAAGGGAGGGCTGCTGATGCCAACAACAACTGCCCTGACCAACCATTCTCCCTGACGCTGCTTTTGGGAGGACATACAACGTTGAAGATTGTCCTCTGTCCTGACTGGTGTTTTTGCTATTGATGGAGGATAATGCCAGTCTTGGAATTTAAATGGTGATTCATCCCGGCACTTGTAAAATGTCCCAACACTTTACAACAGCTAATATCTTTGCTGCAATATTTGGACCTAGCAAATCTCCCAAACTTTCAAAGGTGTTCCACACTTTCCCACAGCACTCCAATCCAGCTGCTGCACTCCATGAGGTAGAGGGGGGGGGGGGGTGTTATGGATCAACTCTTGTTCCTACGACTTTCTGGGAATAAGAGGTGACTGTTGCTGACTGTGGCAATGGAGGCAGCGGTGGAGGAATTAGAGGAGGCTATGGACACATACGGTGGTTTTGTCACAGTAGCAAGCATGGTGGTACTTGCTCTGCTACTTTTTTAAGTGGGTCAGTCATAAATAATTTGCATGTAACACTGGCCAAAGGTTGTGAACCAAACACTAGTTTTCTCACCTGGTGGCTGGGGTTGAGATTCTACAAAGGAAGCCCGCATTTTGAATGGTTGGGTGCCACCACCACCATTACCGCTGATCCCAGCCAGTGAACTAACATGCCATCCCCCTCTGTCTCTAACAGTACTGCTGGTGGCGGTGGCAGTGGCACAGGGTAGAACCATTGCATGTGCTGCCGTGGCTGTGTTTGTAGAGGGGGCTGCCGCTAGTGTACTTGTGACCCTGTGGTAGCTGGGGAAGGAAAGGGTATGTGGCTGCTCTTTAAAAGGGCAGGGCCCTTCTTGGCGGGATTATTTCTCTGCCTTTTTTTATTATTAAAAACAAATAGTTGCTGCTGGCAGATTATATTCCACGGTGTATTGAGTTGAAATGTGCTTAGTGTTTTCTTTTACTTTTTTTCCTTTATTGAAATTTTTTTAATTAGTATAAAGTAAACTTTTTTGAAATAATACTAGTTAATATTTATGAAAAAGTAGTATTATAATGATTAACGTATATACTAAGTGCAAAGCAAGCAGCCACAAAAGGGTTAATACATTTTTAAATTTAAAACTACTAACTTATTAAAACGTTTTAAACAAACAACTTGTTTTTCAACTCAGACTAAACTACTATACTATACTTAAATCTAATATGTAAGTAAAGGTTTTTAAAATACTACTAGTCAAACTTCAGGGAAGCCTACCACCCAACTCAATAATAAATTAATTTCACTTGCCTAATATTTCCCTCATCTAACTCTGTATTAACATCCTTCTCAACCTTGCAGTCCTCACCTCCTGTTTCCCAACGTCCTACCCTTCTAGATTGTAAGTTCCCACGGGAATAGGGCCCTCAATCCCTCCTGTATGTGTTTGTAAATTTTGTCCTGTATCTTACAAGTCTTGTATTGTTTTATTTAAATGAATTGTATCCATGGACAGCGCTGCGGAATATGTTGGCGCTTCATAAATAAATTATAATAATAATAATAATAATAACTGAGTGCAGCTTCACAACAAACATACTCAGTAAACAACTGGTTAATATCTATGAAAAAGTAGTAGTATAATGAAACATATAGAGGCCCATTTATCAAGCCCTGAATGGAGCTTGAGGGCCGTGTTTCTGGCGAGTCTTCAGACTCGGCAGAAACACAAGTTATGGAGCAGCGGTCTAAAGACCGCTGCTCCATAACCCTGTCCGCCTGCTCTGATGAGGCGGACAGGAATCGCCACAATACAACCCGATCGTACATCTCCCTGCTGGCAGCCCATTGGCCGCGAGTCTGCAGGGGGCGGCGTTGCACCAGCAGCTCTTGTGAGTTGCTGGTGCAATGCTGAATACGGTGAGTGTATTGCTCTCCGCATTCAGCAATGTCTGTCGGACCTGATCGGCACTGTTGGATCAGGTCCCACAGACATATGATAATTCGGCTTCATAGGGCCAGATTACAAGTGGAGTGCTAAATATCGCTTTGATGAAAGTGATATTTGCACTCCACTATGTAATACCAGTGTACGTTGGGAGCCCTGTTCTGATCCCTTGGCAGCAAATATAAATATATACTGTATGTATATGCTGATATAAATCTATATTAATGTGTTAATATGTGTATATACACATATTAACACATAAATATATATGTATATAAGTATATATATTTATATTTACTGGGAATACAGTTCCCATAGACCACAATGTAAAGGCACTTTTCAGTGCCGTTTTTGTTCCACATCCCACACCCACCGACTATAACCCCAAAATACTGCCTAGTGCAGTAATTTTATTAAAACATAAAGATGCTGCCATCTTTATTTTTTTAAAACTATACTAGACAGTATTTTAGGGCCATTTGTGGCAGATTTATAAAATTAACCAGAGAGCAAACTAGCAGTAGCAATAACCAGCCACTTGTAATGGCTGATTAATTATTGTGCATGATAATTTAGCACTCCACTTGTAATCTAGCCCATACTAAGTACAAAACCAGCAGCCACTTAGCTATGCAACTAAAGGGTTAATACATTTACAATTTTAAAACTAGTAACTTATTAAAAAGTTTTAAACAAACAACTTTTTGAACTCGGACTAAAATAGTACTAAACTACTATAGTATATATAAGTCAAATAAGTAAGTAAACTCTTTTTAAATAGTGCTAGTAAAACTGAGTGCAGCTTCACAACAATCAACAATATCTATGAAAAAGTAGTAGTATAATGAAACTTATATACTAAGTGCAAAGCCAGCAGCTGCTTTGCTATGCAACAAATATATATATATATACTGTATATATATATATATATATATATATATATATATATATATATATATATATATATATATATATATACAGTATATATATATATATATATATATATATATATATATATATATATATATATATATATATGTGTGTGTGTGTGTGTGTGTGTGAAACCCAAATTTTTTCTTTCATGATTTATATAGAGAAGGCATTTTTTAATAACTTTCTAATTTACTCCTATTCTCGATTTTCTTCATTCTCTTGGTATCTTTATTTAAAAAGCAGGAATGTAAGTTTAGGAGCCGCCAATTTTTGATTCAGCACCTGGGTAGCATTTCCTGATTGGTGGCTAAATGTTACATATCCATTTAAAAATAACAAGATGGGGGCGGAGCTAACCTCCAGATAGGATAGAAGCATTGAGACAGAGCTCTGTCGATAAACTGCAAAACGACCCCTTTAAACCTCACAAAATCCACTGTAACTGAGAGAAAACAGGGGTAAAACATAGCAGGACGATCCGGCAACAGACTTTTCTGGTTAATACTGAAGCGAAACTATCCGGGTTAAACACTACTGGAAGAAAATCAGGAAAGACCCCGTCTGCGGCCTACATCGGAACTTGCTACTTGGACTAAACAGCACAAAGCTAACCCGCAACGCATAATCTAACCTGCTGAGGTGGGTACTCCATAGAGGAAAAGACCAATCATCAGGTCAGCCCAGTGTGAGGTGCGCCAGAGACTCAGGGAAGTGGCGTGAACAGAGGCCATCTTGGCCCATCCGGAGTACTCACGGCAGTAAGTACATGTGTACATAATCACACCCCAGCCCACACCGGGTTTGATAAAAGGCAGGATCCTGCATAATCCACTTGGACACCCTATCCTAAGCCCAGATAGCCCAGCCAGGGCCCCCCTGGGGAACTGCATAATTCCGGGTCGATTTACCTGCATGAGACAACCTACAAAGGTAATTAAAAATACAATAGACCACACTCCAGCCTGGGAAGGGGGAATCTAGGTCTTTACAGCATTAGGAGCTCTACTAGGCAACTCTGCAAAGGTGATCCCGTACCCCATCCTTATAAAGCTGACTTGGGTGCCTTTTCAGCAGCACTGCTTATCATAACTTTAATACTACAGGAGAGACTTTCCTTAATACCCTCTCCCCTCCCTGCGGGCTGACAGGTCATATCCCCTATACCTTTCTCCGGGATCGTCCTGTGAGGAAAACTGCCCTGGGGAGAAGGGTGTTACTAGCACATTGAGCCTTAAAGTCAGCGAAAGAAATTTATCAGTGATCCTACATTTCATATAGAGGATGTGCACAACACACCAAGGTTGCCAGGGGAATGGGATCCACATATAAGCTGCCTCTATACGATATCTCAGACCCACGACTATAGGCACCTCAACATATACTTAGCCCACACCCCAGAACTGTGAGTGCTGATATGTAATATACCCAGTAGAGATGCATGGGGGAACTTGTCTAGCAAAGCACTAAGAAAAGCAAAATAAACCTTGTCAGCCTATGGGATAATGATTGCCTCCGTCATTCCACAGAATAATAATATGTGACCATAACAAGGGGTACAAGAGATATTAAGGGGATATAGTAAGTAACCACCCACCTCTGAACCTCCAAAAATTGTTAGCAGCAACAGATGAACGGGCCACGATGTCAATTTAACGATCTCATCGGAGGGGCCTAAACACCTGCTATAATGGGACTGTACTTATTGCTAGTTAGCAAAATGGCCTCTAGGAGAGTGGTGAAGGGAGACAAATCAACTACTAAAACTTCTGCAATGTCATCTTTCTTTAAAGCTTCACAACCCAACAAGCCCAGCAAAGACATGGAGGTAGACGGAGACTCAGATCAAGATTCTACATCGCAAATAGAAGTTAATACCCCACTAACAAAATCTGATTTGCGGACCTTGGTCTCAAAAAAAGACATTGCCGAAAACTTTGAAAAATGATGGGAGAAAATTGATTCTATTCATTCCTCTGTTACTAACAGCTTGTCTGAGATTAAGTATGATTTGACAGATATGGGGAACAGGATAGATATGCTTGAGGACCAGAAAGATGCCATGGTGGAGAATGTGGATGAGATATTGCAAGTGGTGTCAACACAACAGCAACAGTTATTGGAATTCCAGGATAAGCTGGATGACCTGGAGAACAGAAGCAGGAGGAACAATCTCAGGCCGAAAGGAGTTCCAGAGGAAGTGACTGTTGCGGAGTTACCAGCATATCTAGCGCACCTTTTCGCTCAGATCACAAGCTCAACTTCTGACTATACCTTCCATGTTGAGAGAGCTCATAGAGCTCTAAAAGCAAAACCAAAGTCTGATCTCCCAGCAAGGGATATAGTGATTAAAATGACTTTCTTCCCAGACAAAGAGAAGATCCTCCAAGCCGCTAGAAAGCAACCCACATTCAAATTTCAAGGCAATGTGATACAATTTTATCAAGATCTGAGCCTACGGACTTTGCGAAGATGAAGTGCACTAAGATCCCTTACCTCTTTTCTGAGGAAACAGCAAATACAATACAAATGGGGTTTCCCTTTTGCCTTAATCATCACGAAGGACACCAAGGTAATCACCATCAAGGAGCCAGAAGATATCCCCAAAGTGTGTGGGGTGCTGGGTTTGGAGATCCCACAAATTCCTGAGAAAGATCCATCCTTGACTCACAAGTTTATACCTACACGACAAGAGGATCAATCAAAATGGCACAAATCATGACATAAGAAGTTAAAGACAAAAGAACCCAGAGATTAAGAACTTTAACCAACGAACTCCCCTTGCCCCTTGGGGCTTAGGGGAAAGGGACTTTTCTCATCTGGGACTACTTCCTGAATGACTAAGTGGTAGAAGCTGATGAGAGGATCAAACCAGGCTATGTATAATTTACAAGTGAAACTGTAGAGCTGAGTAATATTTATTATACAGATGTTTGCTCTATGTCCCTTAGGCTAGGTTACTGATGTATGACACATATTGTCTATTGCTCTTTTATTAGGATATAATTCATGTGACTAGACGGGCTCCCCAAGCCCTCCCCTTCGTAAGGGGACAAATAGGAAAATCCAACATTTACTAAGTTGTTTTTTTAAAATGTGTTGTCCCAATGTTGGGGATAAAAATGTGGTTATTGTTTTCACCTGTTTGACATGTTTCACTACCCCAAATGTTTTTTATCCTTTCAGTGACACTTCTGCGGAGCACTCCTGTAGGTTCCAGGCTCTGAAGACTAGCAGCGCAGAAATTAAGACTTCTCAATACATATGATGTCTTATATACACTTAATATCACATAATGTCAGAGGGCTCAATACTGACACCAAACGGAGAATAGCTATGTCCCAATACACATCCCTAAATGCCAATGTCCTGTTTTTGCAGGAGACACACCTCCTTAAGGCTAACATCCCAAAATACTGGGTAAAACATTTCAATACACACTATCACACCACAGCAGATACAAAGAAAAGAGGGGTTTCAATCCTGATACATTCCTCCATTAGCTTCACTCATGAAAGCACAATAGCGGACCCGGGGGGCCGATACTTGATAGTTAGAGGACGGATGCTGGACACAGAGGTTACTTTATGTAATATATACGCCCCTAACGAAAACCAACATGATATCTTCAGACACATCTCCCATCTTTTAACACAGTGGTCTCAGACTAAAATCATACTGGCAGGAGACTTCAACATTACTATGGTTCCTCATACATCAGTTAAGAATGTCCCCTTATCTAGTAAACAGCACAGACACAATAGATTGGTCAAATCGATACAAGACTCACTTTCACCACACGCTTTGATAAATACCTGGCACACACTGTATGGGGTGACGAGCGACACTACATTTTATTCGGCAGCACACAGAACCTACATACGGTTGGATTATGTTTATGTTAGCCAGATTCTCCACTCAATGCTCCTAAGCTCCTCTATACAGACTTGTGTGTGGTCAGACCACTCTATCTTATTATTACAATTGGGTGGGATGCAAGATATTCAAAGTAATAGGACGTGGACATTTGATCCAACTCTTTTGAAAAACCCACAGAGACATGATAGCATCTTACAGGCATTGGTGGAGTTCTGGAGGATAAACATAGATATTACAAGCAACCCCATAAACACTTGGGCGGCACATAAAGTGGTGATAAGAGGACGACTTATACAGGAGAAAGCCAGACTAAATCAACGACACAGAAAACAAATGAGACAGCTTCATGAAGAGATAGAAAAACTAGAGAGACAACACAAATTGACAAGGAGAGGGGCGACACTACAGACTCTTCAGACTAAAAAGGCCACGTTGGCAAAGATACTAAACTCTCAGGCAGCGAGGTCAATTCAGAAATTGAAAGCACACTATTTTATTTATGCTAATAAGCCAGATAAATATATGGCCCACAAAATTAGGGAGAGATGTAGAGCCTCAGCTATCTCTCTCATAGAGACAGACCAGTGGACGCTGACGTCCAACCCACAGACAATAGTGGACACGTTTGCTACATTTTACAGCAAATTATATGACGGACAGAAGGTCATACATAGCACAGAAATGGATAGGCACACTAACAAGTTATTTGCAAATTGCCCACTAAAATCACTTACCAAAGACCAAACAGATAGTCTTAATTCCCCTGTCACTAGCCTTGAGGTATTGAGTGCTGTGAAGGACCTTAAGCCTGGTAAGGCGGCAGGCCCTGACGGTTTTCTGGGAGAATATTACAAGCTGTTTCGCAGCACCTTAATTCCACATCTAACCAAATTCTGTAATTATAACCTGGAAGGGAACCCTATCCCGAGAGAGCTATTGCTAGCGAAAATAGTGGTGATCCCCAAACCCGAAAGAGACCATAAAAAATGCCAGAATTACCGACCAATATCATTGATAAACCAAGACTTAAAGCTTTTTACCAAGAGACAGCGGACACCTTCTCTGCTGTTATCACTGGATGCGGAGAAGTCGTTCGATAGAATTGACTGGAGATACATGATATTGGTTTTACAGAGGATGAGCTTCAACGTTTCTTTTATGGCAGCAATCCGAACAATTTACTCTTTTCCCCAGGCCTAGGTGATTGTGGGGGGCTATAAGTCTGATATCTTCCCTATTCTTAATGGCACGAGACAGGGATTCCCTTTGTCTCCCCTATTATTCGCTCTCTGTATTGAGCCATTGGCAGTGAGCATAAGAGTGCACCCATATATAGTGGGAGTCAAAATAGCACAATCAGAATATAGACTCGCCTTGTTCGCGGACGATATTTTACTAACAATTACAAAGCCCCTCATATCCTTACCCAATGTATATAAAGTATTAAAATCTTTCTCAACTATTTCAGGTTACAAAATTAACTTGGATAAGTGTGAAACTCTTTCCATATCCATTCCTTCCCAGACTCAGAAACTACTGGAGTTAAACTTTGACTTCAAATGGGTCAAGCATACACTTAAATACTTGGGGATTAACCTTCCGCAACAGATGCAACATTTGTACAAATATAACTACCCACCATTATTTCGAAAAATTAGGCAAGACATCACAAAATGGAGCAAATATAATTTCTCCTGGCTAGAAAAGTTAGCGGCGGTCAAAATGACTATATTACCCCAACTACTGTATTTATTCAGGGCACTGCCAATAGCGATTGTCAAATCAGATATAGAAAAACTACAGACAGATCTTTTGGCTTTTATCAGGGGGACGAAATCAGCTAGGATATCTAAGTCTTTAATACACCGGCATAAATCATTAGGAGGGGTAGGCAGTCCTAATTTGATGGATTATTATAGGGCAGCTAGGGCAGCGCAGGACGCAATGTTGCTGAAGAGGTCAGAGGAACCCATTTGGATTGCTTTAGAGACAGAACTAGAAGGGAGGGGTGACCCGGACTCCATTCTTTGGGATATACAACAGACTGGAGCTAAGGCTCACTCCCCAGAGACACACACAGGGGAGCTAACAATTAAACTATGGACGAAACTGAGGAAGAGAGAAGATATTCTCCCAAGAAATTCCTTATTAATGCCAATAAGGTATCTATTACAGGGACACACACGTAAACACCTACAGAAATGGGAAAACAAGGGCCTGTACAGAGTGGCCGATATTCTAGAGAGCAGGTCGGTTTTGTCGTTTTCCCACTTACAGGAAAGAATTGCACCCCTCAAATTACCCTGGTTCATTTAATTGCAGCTACAGTCCTCTCTCCGAAACGTCCTGAAAAATGCACCAAGCAAGGTGTCTACGGTGTTAGAGGCCTCTGGCATCAGCCACCATAGATCCAAACACTCTATATCTTAGCTTTATGTGGCAATTCACCAGTTTGTTATGTAACAAGTGAATGTTGAAACTTGATAAAATGTTTAATAAAAAATATTTAAACATAAAAATAAAAAGAACATTTTATTCTATCTGAAAAACATTGGATTATAAAATATTCATAAAGTGCTTTGGGTTTCGTGCTGTAGGTCTAACGTGGTGTCGGGTTAGCGCACAGGAAGATTTAGGCACGTTATGTAAATATTAAATATAAAATATTGATTTTTTTTTAAGAAGAATTTTTAAGAACATCTATCATAGTTATTTGCATTAATTATTAATATTTTTCAACATTTTATATTTAATAAAGACATAACACACGCACCTTAATATAACTCATGTCGGGTTAGCACACACAAAGAATTAGTGTACTCCCATCGAGTTTTGCACTAATTCTTCATGTGTGCTAACCCGACATGAGTTATATTAAGGTGCGTGTGTTATGTCTTTATTAAATATAAAATATTGAAAAAAATTACGTAAATAATTATTATAGATGTTCCTAAAAATCCTAAAAAATCATTTGAATATATATGAATATTTTACAATAGCAATAATAATTAGGTGGAGTATTTAAAGGGACATGAAACCCAACATTTTTCTTTCATGATTTATAGAGCATACATTTTTAAACAACTTTGTTATCTAATTTGCTTTATTCTCTTGGTTTCTTTTGTTAAAAATCATATCTAAATAGGCTCAGGAGCTGGGAGCTAGCTGCTGATGGGTGTCTGCAGAAATATTCCTCTTGTGATTGGCTTAGAGATGTGTTCAGCTCTTAAGCTTACATTCCTACTTTTCAAATAAAGATACCAAGAGAACAAAGAAAAATTGATAATAGGAGTAAATTAGAAAGTTGCTTGCATACTTTGTCTGAATCACGAAAGGAAAAAATTGGTTTTAATATACCTTTAAGATCATAGTGGTATAATTTAGCTCTGAAAGTAAAAAGTGAATGTAAACTTTCATGAATTAGTGCCCAGTTTTTAAAAATACTATTAAAACAGGGGCACTTTCAATTATGAAAGTTTACATTGCCTCATATTTTTACAAATACTTACCTTTCTCTTCAGCATAGCCGGATCGGCGATTTCCCACACGCTTCTCATGCTGTACTTAGCACAGCAATGACAAAACCGTCTTCCTCCAAACACGGCGTGGCCTCACGAGATGGACACTCTGGGGGGCAAGCCATGATTGGAGGAAGCCGGTTTTGTCATTGGTGACAGAGGAGCTGTGGGCTTGGGATTGCTTATCTGGCTTTGCTGAAGAGAAAGGTATTTGTAAAAATACGTTGCAATGTAAAGTTTCATGAATGAAAGTGCCCCTGTTTTTAATAGTGTTTTTAAAAACCGAGCACTAATTCATGAAAGTTTACATTCACTTTAAAGGGATAGTAAACCCCAAATTTTATTTTATGATTCAGATAGAACATGCAATATTAAACAACTTTCTAATTTAATTCTATTATCACATTTTCTTCATTCTCTTGTTATCCATTGCTGAAGGGACATCATTGCACTACTGACAGGAAGATGAAAATATCTATTTAGCCAATCACAAGAGACAAATGTGTGCAGGCACCAATTAGCAGCAGCTCCCACTAGTGTATGATATGTGCATATTCATTTTTTAACAAGGGATACTAAGAGAACGAAGCACATTTGAAAATAGAAGTGAATTTATTAGACAGTGGTAAAAATGTTTGTAGGTTTTACATATTGATACAATTATTAAAAATATCTGAAACTTGACTGTAAAAGCACAAAAAATGTTTTCTTAAACAAAATATATACCAAAAAGCAGTAACCTAAGGATTACTATTATGACCATACTACCAGATATTGCATACATGCACAGTTGCTCACATCTCTTTACTCTACATTGAAGTATATTAGAATAAGAGGGTTGAGAAAACTTGAACTAAGAACCTTGTTGAAATAAAAAAGGTAAAAACCAAGTGACACTCAAGTTTGATTGGATTGCATATCTCCAGAATACTGTTAAAACTAATTTATTTAAACAGTTATTTTTCTCAAATAGATGTACATATGACTACGGTGTGAGCAGTAAGCACAAGTCATGCTCTATAAATGCTTTGCGCATATGTACAATCAGGAAAGAAAATTAAACAGTTTGCAAGTTTTTCACTTTAAATAGTATATTATATAAGATAAAAAGCAGTTACATTTTGTTAGACAATGTTTTGAACAATGAACTAGGGACCATCTAGACCTGTGGTCTTAACAACTGTGAAACTAATCGGATTGCTAGTTTTGTCTACAGCAATGTCTAAATCAAGGCTGGCAAACCTTTTAGAGAATGTGTGCCCTAAAAGGTGACAGTCTGAAAAAAAAATAATTCCCTGAAATGCAGCTTTTTAAAAATTTAGAGCAATGTTAAAGAATATTTTTTATCTTGTAAATCCTAACATAAAATCCATTAAACATTACTGTACAAAAAAAAAAGAAAACTCCATATCTTGTAGCCTCAGAACCTTCCCTTGCTGATGGATTTTTTATTTTTAAGTATAATTAATTATGGTGGGCTTAATTAGTTATTGTTTTTTTGCAATTATTCTTTATATGTATATATTCAATTCTTGTAATAACGGACATGGACATGGATTGATAAAGTCTTGTTTGTGCCTTTTTTTTTTACAAGAATTTAAAATGGATGTACTTATATATCTATCTATCTATCCATCTATCTATCTAGCTATCTATCATATATCTATCTATTATCTATCTATTTATCTATCATCTATCTATCTATCTATCTATCTATCTATCCATCTATCTTCTATCTATCAATCTATCTATTATCTATCTATTTATCTATCATCCATCTATCATCTATCTATCTATCGTTCTATCTATTTATCTTCTATCTATCTATCTATCTATCTATCCATCATCATCTATCTATCTATCTTCTATCTATCTATTATCTATCTATCTCTCTATCAATCATATATTTATTTATCTATGTATCTATCTAAACAGAAAGCATTCTCCATGTCTTAAGCAAAATCAGAATTGATTCTTCTATGTAATGTTTTGGGGTATTACCCTGCCATCAGACAAAACATAGAATACAAACACCCCACTATTAAAACCCTCATATTATGGAGAACGCCATTGCTTTTAGATTTACTGAGCTTTCACTGTGGATACCTGGCTGGAAAAGTGTCATTCAATGAAATACAAACATCATCATAAAAACAATGAGCAACCTAAAAGCATAAAAGTGTACAATCAAGCAGCATAATTACATAATATTCCTGATGTCATTTAAGGGACAGTAATGTCAAAATTCAAGTTCCATGATTCAGAAAGAGCATTCAATTTTATACAACTTTTTTATTTACTTCTATTATCTAATTTGCATTGGTTTCTTAGTATCCTTTGTTGAAAAACATACTTAGGTAGGCTCAGGAGCAGCAATGCACTGCTGGGAGCAGCTGGTAATTAGTGGCTGCACCTATATTCCATTTATCATTGACTCACCCAACATGTTCAACGCGTTCCTAGTAGTGCATAGCATTCAACAAAGGATACAGAGAGAATAAAACAATTTTATAATAGAAGTAAATTGGAAAGTTGTTTAAAATTGTATATTCTATCTTAATCATGAAATAAAAAAATTTAGTTTCATGTACCTTTAAGGAAGATAAGACATGGCTTAGTGAACCTTAACTAGCATGTTATAAATGTGCTGGATGCACCATTTGTAATGGTCTGAGTACAGGAAAGTATTTAATGCACCCTACAAAAAATAAACTATATATACATAAAAGAAGAAGTCCTGACTAACTCATCAACGCCCAGCTGATTTATGAGGATGCCTATATTTCAAAAACCAAAGATGTTACAGACATGAAAATTTATATTTATATTCTCCTTTAAAAATAAAGAAGCACGTGTTTTACCGTTTCCCAAAAATCCACTTAAATGGGGTCAAAAGGGGGGTGTGATTTATGAGGATGCCTATATCTCAAAAAGATGTTACAGGCATGATCACTGGTATTTAGATTACGAGAAACACAGAGAATTAACGAAAACTCAAGATGTTTATGTCAGCGAGTGTGCAACCCGAATGACACACACGTGAGGGCACATGTTGTTGCGAGTGGTCGGGTTTTTTGCTATTTTTACAAATCACGAAATCCACGCTAGCGAAGCCACGGGCAACAGCTAGTTTTATTATAAATGCAAAGTTACTTGCACTACAAAATGTATTTCCTGCAATGTTTTTTTCTACGTGGGCAAGACTAATAATGACTTAAAGGGATACTGAACCCAAAATGTTTGTGTCATGATTCAGATAGAGCATGCAATTTTAAGCAACTTCCTAATTTACTCCAATTATCAAATTTTCTTTGTTCTCTTGCTATCTTTATTTTAAAAGCAGGAATGTAAATCTTAGCAGCCAGCCCATTTTAGGTTCAGCACCATGGATGACGCTTGCATATTGGTGGCTTACATTTAGCCATAAATAAGCAAGCATAACCCAGGTTCTCAACCAAAAATGGTCCGGCTCCTATGCATCACATTCCTGCTTTTTAAATAAATATAGCAAGAGAACACAGAAAAACTGATAATAGGAGTAAATTAGAAAGTTGCTTAAAATTGCATGCTCTATCGGAATCATGAAAAAAAAATTGGGTTTAGTGACCCTTTAAGAACATGTATAGGGAACCATCGCTCTGCCATTCGATGGCTTTGACTAAGGGTGGTTCTGACCAACTAGTAAGCCAGACATTTTGCCATGGAAAAACACTGGGTTGCAGACCTCATCAAAGATCATGTGCCCCCTCTATCAAGAGGTGACGACTGTTACAGAAAAAAACTTGCTGGACATATACACTGGTGCGTAATGGTCCAAATACCTATTTTGATTAGTATTGCTTTGTTTAAAGTGTTTTTGGTTTTGTTTATTTAATATCTGTTTTTCAGATCTGAACAGGGTTTAAGTAATATGTTTGATAAGTGTTTATGTTATTTACGGTATAAAGTTTTGGATTACATAGTAATAAGAATTTTTCTGATAGCTGTAGATTTTATTAAGGTGTGTTATTAGTCAAATATTTCCTTTAGTGTTTAGACTTTTATGTTATGATTTAAAGGGATAGGAAAGTCAAAATTAAACTTGCATGATTCAGATAGAACGTGTAATTTTAAGACACTTTTAAATTAACTTCTATTTTCAAATGTGCTTCGTTCTCTTAGTATCCCTTGTTAAAAAATGAATACGTCCATATCATACACTAATGGGAGCTGCTGCTAATTGGTGCCTGCACACATTTGTCTCTTGTGATTGGCTAAATAGATATTTTCAGCTTCCTGTCAGTAGTGCAATGCTGTCCTTTCAGCAATGGATAACAAGAGAATGAAGATAATTTGATAATATAATTCAATTGGAAAGTTGTTTAAAATTGTATGTTCTATCTGAATCGTAAAAGAAAATGTGGGGTTTACTATCCCTTTAATGGGAATGATCATACAAGTAATAATTAGCTTTAGAATGTACTTTACTAATTACTTATAGAGAATACAGTTAATGCCATCAGGAATAATATGTTATTATGCTGCTGCTTGCTATTTTGCTGCTTATTTGTACACATACACTTTTGGTATGATCATTGTTTTTAGGGGGATTATTGTTTTTATGAAGATGTTTGTATTTCATTGAATGACACCTCACAGGGTATCCATGGTGACAGTCCAGTGTGTCTCACACTGATGACATCATGGCTCCCTGAATGTGACTGCATTTTCCACATCTCCACAGTGTGAGAGTTAAAATAGTAGGTGTTTGCTTTATATTTCTGTATGGTGATTCCGGTAATACCCATAAACGTTACATAGAATAATGCATTCTGGCGTTGCAGATTCTGGATATGAATGCACTTTTTTATTACGCCAGTCAGGTATACTTTTGCTGATGTGATTGCTAGACTTGGAATGCTTTTTGTGTGTGTGTATATATGCATGTCATCATCCATCTCTATATACTACATATTATTATTATTATCATTGATTTGTATAGCACCACCAAATTCTGTAGCGCTGGGTACAATGATAGGGGTATACAATGACAAGGATTTGTGATAAAATACAAAACATAACAAAACTAAACAAATCTAGTACAGGAGGAAGAAGGCCTGCTCCAGAGAGCTCACAGTCTACAGGTTTAGGGTGTAGAGACATAAAGTTCGGTTAGCTTGTCACATCGGTTGTAGTTGCAGTAGTGAGTCAGGCAGTTCATGTATTAGTTTGGTTTGGATGAGGGATTGAGGAGCGATGGTAAGCCTCTCTGAATAGGTGGGTTTTCAAGGAGCGTCTGAAGCTATACAAGGTTGGAGACAGTCTTATGGAGCGGGGTATAGAGTTCGAGAGGACAAGAGCAGCACGTGCAAGGTCTTGGAGGCGGGAGTGGGACGTAAAGATAACCGGAGTGGAGAGACGTACGTTAGAGGTTGATTGAAGAGGACAGGATGGGGAATATTTCACAATGAGAGAGGAAATATAGTTAGGAGTTAGACTGTTGAGTGCTTTGTAAGTTAGGGTTAATACTTTAAATTGTATTCTGGAATGTATGGGGAGCCAGTGTTGAGACTGGCAGAGTGGAGCAGCTAATGTAGATCAGCGACTTAGGTGGATGAGTCTAGCAGAAGCATTCATAATAGATTGGAGGGAGGAAAGGCAGTGTTTTGGAAGGCCATTTAGGAGTAGATTGCAATAATCAATGCGTGACAAAATGAGGGAATGAATAAGTATTTTTCTTCCTAATTGGAAAAAGTCCGCAGCTGCATTCAGTACTTTTGGGAAATAAGAACCTGGCCACCAGGAGGAGGCAAAGACACCCCAGCCAAAGGGTTAAATACTCCTCCCACTTCCCTCATCCCCCAGTCATTCTTTGCCTTTTGTCCCAGGAGGTTGGCAGAGAAGTGTCAGAAATTGTTTTGTTTCTTATGGAGGGTACTACTCTTCGCAATGGGACAGGAGTTTTAAGAAGCCATATAAGCTTCTCAGTGAGGGCCTGGGTGAAAGTTAGAGTCCGGAGATGCAGGGAGAGTTCTCTTTTGCGACACCATCCCGACTCATATTAACAGCTCCTACAGCAATCGGCATTGACGAGTTTTGCAGACTGCTTTTTCTCTCAAGTCCATGTCAGGAGCGATGCTATGACCTGTCACACTTGTTCCTGTTCCATGGCGTAGATTCTGGTAATATCGTTTCATTTTTTATTACATAATGTTAACACAGAAGACAGGGTTACAGTGTGGCGCCTTTTATCTTTATAGAATCAAGGGTTAATATCTCCTTAGGGGGATTATTGAACAGGGGGGAATAATAATCTTATATGTTTATTTGATTTTATGCTGCTTTATGTGTGAGATGGTAGGATCATAGGCTATTATGGAATATACAGGTTTCACTTTCACTTTGAGAGCCATGCAGCTTACAAGCTTGGCAAGCTTTCTCTCATAGCAGGGTCAATCCTACATTGTGCACTATGTGATTCATTCCCTCTTTCCTGACCGGACTATCAGAGAGGAGTCATAAATCTCTGTAATGTCTGGGTCATAGGAGGTGGTGAGTGCCCCAGCCATTGGGGTATAAGGGTGCCGTTTTTTGAGTAAAATAAGATGTTTTATTTCTCTAGTTCTCCGGTTATTGCACTAGCGATTGAGGATTCTGTTACTTTAGAGGGCACTCCCTCTATTCCTAAAGAGTAATTCCTGTTTATATAGTGAGGAGGCCCTAGTTCCGCCTCTCAATTAGTTTCCATATGCCTTGATAATGTGATAATATCAAGCATGTTTGATACCACGGAGCTGTCCACCTCTGAGGAGTTGTCGTCCAGTGAGGTGCGTACCCTACATTGTTATCTTTATACACATGCAGTTTTCCGTAGCATTGCAGATCCTCCATCTGGAGGGGGTCTTTTTTCTTCAGACGTTACTGCTCTGTTGAGACGGTGGTGTCTGCGGCCTTAATGCTTTACCTCGCTCTGCTAAGCGCAAGCGAAGGGTTACATATTGCACTTCTTCCAAGAGTACATCAAATAATTTTTGGATTTAACTGATAGGGTTATCCAAGGATGAGGTTCTTTCTGAGACTTCAGAGTATGAACTTTCTGGGTCGGAGTCTGCTGCCTCTTAACTTCAGCTGCGGAGGAACCAGACTTTAGTTTTAGGAATTTGCGCTTCTTCTAAAGGAAGGTTTTAGCGAATTCAGGGGTTCCAGAGGTCATATTGCCTGATGAACCTTTATTTCCTAAATTGAATAGAGTTTGAGGACAGGGTGGTGCCTTCCCTTCCCTGCTCCTGTTGTCCCGGATATTCCACCTTGGACTGTACAGTTCCCTGCAGGTTCGACTGTCCCTGAGTGTTGTGCCTTTAGTTACTAAATTGCGTGCCTTTGCGTGTTACTCAGACATGTTTTTTCAGTTATTGAACGACCCTATCCTTATCAGATATGGGAATACTCAGTCTGCTCTTCGAATTGTGCTCATTAGACATGTGGGGATGATGTAATCTCCTGATTGTCCATGTATTGAGATCTTTTCCAGTTTTTTTTTTAAGATCAGGGCTCCGTTTGGCTGGTCCTGTGGTAGGCCTGTTTCTTTTTGGGCGTTAACCTACGGGTTGCCTTGTATTTTATTTTCATCCGATAGGATGTCCTGTCTGTTTTCCTTCTTCCCCTCTGAGGGTGGATTTATGCGGCTTGACGGTTAGGACCCAGATTGCAGGCTGGTCCTGTTTGGGTTCAGTTCTGTCTGGTAGCTGTTTGGACACGTGGTGCTGCTCTGCTTGGCTGGTCCGGTAGAGGCGCTGAGTGCTCATGCTATCCTCTGTGTTCAACTAAGCATTCTAGAGGACCGGTGGGTCCGTGAGGCAGGAAGGATTGTCTCAGTCCTTATAGCCTTCAATTTGGATGACTGGGTCAGTGGAGTTCCCCTGCGTCTCTCTCTCTCTTGTGTCTGGGGTTGTCAGACCCTAGAGCTCCTTCCCATGTAGTGGAGGGTTGGTGGGCTTGCGCCTTTTTTCTTTTGAGGCCCTGGGAATTGTCCTTCTGGACTTAGTTCTCAGCAGCTAGTAGTTTATTGGGTAGTTCAGCTGCCTTGCAGTGGATGGGTTGCAGAATGTGACCAGCTGCAGCTATTGCGCATTGACTGTGTACTGTCTAGCTGTTTTTATTTTGAGACCTTTTGGTCTTCCTCTGTTGTCTGCATTTGAGTTGGGTCTCTTTTAGGGACTTGGGTTCCCCTCTGGGATATGGTCGTTCCCTTTAGGGGCACTCGGCGTGGTCTCCTTGGGCTCTGCTTGGAGCTGGGGATGCTGCGCATCCGTTTCTCTTTATGATCCTCTGATTGTATGGTGGTGATGCAGAGACCAGCCATTGCTCGAGTGATTTTGGCACAACAAAGTGAAATGAAGCTCTCCAACATGCCAAAGTTTCAATACTTTATTTGAGAGAGTGCAGAGTCAAACAGCCATGCCCCTTAATCATGTGGTAAGTGATAGTACAGGTACACCTGTTTAAATAGCTCACCTTGGGATTTTAACCCTTACAATCTTGTAATTTACATTCTATAAATGCAACAGCACCATCTGCTGGTGAAAAATAGGTAGACCATGTACAAAAATTAAAAACAAAACAGCTATGAAGCCCCTATAACAGAACCACATCTACACATACAACAACACTGCAATTTAATCATTAGAATTTATTTGCAAAACAACATGACTTAAGGTCAATACTGCAGAATATATGAACACAAGAGCAACACCAGCTCAATAAAACACAGACCAGTCTATCTCTCTATTAAGCCCCCTAGGTTCCAGGGTATCCAACTTGAAAATCCAATAGGATTCACGTTTTTTCAAAAGGACATCCCTATTGCCACCCCTACGGGGGACCTTAATCTGTTCGATTACCTGGAACCTAAGTTGGCTAATATGGTGTCCCATGGCTAAAAAAATGATAAGCCACTGGTGCAGTGAGTACCTTGCACCTGATGTTGCTCTTGTGCTCAGTAATTCGATCCCGTACCCTCCTAGAGGACTCGCCAATGTAGGCTTTCCCACATGGGCATTTGATCATATAGATAACGTAATTGCTATTTTGGCCACAGGGTATCCCCTTGCTTGTTGTCCTGCTGCTGTTTGAGAGTCTATGGGCTCTCGTGTCATTGTACTACTTTTAACGACTTAGCTCCTTTGGAGCATTGGACTTTGGCAAGCGGTGGTCTCTTACTTGGGTCGGGACTTGCGAGTTATCTTGTTATCTGGGTTGATCTGGATATTACATTGATATCTCCCTGTGGTCTGGTTTTTTATATCAGACGGGTGTTAAGTTCTCGGATATTGTTTGTTTAAACAATTGTGGGCTCAGATCTATTTTATCCCTGGTGCTTCCGGTTGCTGAGGCTTTACTCAGTGTTTCCTTTGTAGAGTTGTTGCCAGACTTTTTGGCTCTAGGGCTGGTTTGGGGGTCACAGTTGGCCAGGTTGTCTGAGTGCTGATGCTCATTGGGCTGGACTTACATTTTTATGGTCAGTTTCCCTTGGTCAGTTTGCTGTGGTAATCTTATGGATTCACTGCTCTGCAGGTGAATGGGTTTGCAGTGTCTCTGCTGCAGCTATTGCACATTGGATGTGTGTTAGCAAGCTAATTCCTTAGGGGGATTCCTTCCAAGTTCATCTGCGTTGGAGATTGATCTCTCCTTTAGCCTGTGGCTTTGTGTCTTGTGGGCAGGTGCTCTGCCTTTTTGGCCCCATCCCTTTTCTTAGGGTGGGGGACTTATTCTCCTTCTTATGGAGGTGTGGTCCTTTTTCTAGGGATTTTCTTGGATTCAGGAGGTTGGAACTGAGAGTTAACCTTTCAGAGAGGGGTGCTTTTCTCTGGGTTGTTACGTTCCATCTGGAGTTTTGCTGGCTCCTTGTCGAGACTATGGTGGGCCTTTTGTTAGATTCCTTTGGGTCTACGGGCTTGTTGTCTGTTTCTAAGGAGTCGGGTTGGCACCCATGCTCTGTTGGGATGGCTGTGGCCATTCTTCCGCTCGTTTTTGAGCTGGTGTTGGGGTTCTTCTGTTCTGTTTTCAAGACCTACCAATGCTTAGGCTGGCCCAGTTGGGAGGGGGTTCTGAGATGCGTTGTCATCTTCAGGATCTAGGTTGGCATTGTAGCTAGCCCCCTGGGTTTACAAGCTGAGGGTCCCGGGTTACCATTCACCTTTGGATTCTGGGTGTAACCTCTCTCTCTTTTGGGGGTGCAGTGGGTCTCATTGAGGTGCAGTGGGTCTCATTGTGCTTCCCCTTTTGGAACCCTGTGTGTAGGTCTAGCGGCTTTGATTGCCTGGAAGTGTTCCCTCTGTCTGGGAGTTCTGGAAGGGAAACTTTGTTAGGGACAGCAAAGTTGGCAGGGGGTGCATTGTAAAAATTAAATCCTGCAGCCAATACAGGCCTATGGGAGCTTAGTATGGATGGGAAAGTAAAGTGCCCAGACACTTTGACAAGTGGCAAAGTTGTTTTATGGTGCTTACTATAGCAAAGGCCTGATCAGGCTATTGCTGTTCTCATATGCTTGGAAACTATTCACTGGATTTATTGGCTATACCAGGAGGGCACCTTGCAGGACTATGACATGGAATTCTACCGTAATCTGTTGCTGGGACAACCAACATGTATTTGTTGCAACATCTGTATCAGGAGTGGTCTCCCTCTGCAGGGCAGCAACCAAAGCAAGTGGGACCTAAGTTAGCTAGCGCTACCAAGTGCATGGGATGCGAGTGCTGGCAGTTAATGATAAACACATTGACAGAGGAAGCTCTTGTTCCTTTCCCCATGCATGTATGTACTGTGGTGGTTACACACAGGTGTCAAATTTCCAAAGAGGAGAGAAATGTCAGACACCAAGGGAACACCTATAGGAGCAGCTATAGGCAAGGGCCTCAACACCACTGCGGCTGGATGATCTTAGGCCATGGCTGGCAGCCTATCTTGATAGGGAGGCAAAAAGGTCTTAAGTCAGTGGTTTTAGATTCCAGAGTCCAGTGATCTAAACCATCATGCCAATTATTGCAGATGGTTCAAGATAAGTTGGATAAAGAAATAAAGTTAAGCAGGATTGTTTGCCCTCTCAAGGATGCCCTGGTTTGAAGATCTCCCCACTTGGGATTAGTGCCAAAGAAGGAACAGGGAACATTTAACCTTATTTAGCATCTATACCACCCTTGTGAATGATGCAATTAATCCAGCGATTAGTTCAGTGCACTATCAGTCCTTTAATAAAGCTTTGACCCTTGTGAGATCAATGGGTGCGTGAGGCACTTAAGGCAAAGCTAGATATCGAATCGGCTTCCCATCCATTCAGATTAATTTCACTTTATTGGTAGATAATTTAGGGGCTGCTACAATGTTGATAAATGTTTGCCCATGTGGTACACTATTGCATTGGGCTGTCACTGATGCAGGTAGTGGGGCTGTGGCATATTATCTAGCTGAATTTCTACTGATAGGTCCGGCTGAGGGCCGATAACAAGTGGCGTGCTATTTAGTGCTTTTTGCACACATCAAACTGTGCTCATATTATAAGTTGAAAGTAAAAAGTTTGTGTGCGAGCGAAAACCCGACGCATGCTACCAAAACATTGTAAACATGTTAACATATTCTCCCTATAGAAGTCAATGGAGAGCGCAAAATAAAAAACTATCACTTATCTCTTGCACGCTTACCCAACATGAGTTATTCATATTTCACATTCCAATGTTCTTCACATACAGGATCATGTAATTTTGACTGTAAATACATATTCATTTATATATATATATATATATATATATATATTACTTATATACCTCTATTCATATAGATACATAGATATAAATATCTATTTTACATTAACAGTAACATATATATATATATATATAATAAAAAACTTTTTTTTTCTTTGTAAAGAACATAGAAATGTAAAATAATCGTAATGCGATTAGTGCTTTGCGATTTAGATCTAACGTGGTGTCGGGTTAGCGCATATAAAGAATTACTAATCTTACATCACGTTATTCAAATATTACATATAAAATATTTTAAAAATTAACAATAATTATTAAAAAAATATAGATACTGTAAAATATGGATTATTTCAAATGTTTTACAGTATCTATAATATTTTTTCATAATTAATAATTATTTAAAAATATTTTATATGTAATATTTCAATGCATTAAACTAGCACCAGGTTAAACCTAAATTGCAAAACATGAATCAAGCATATTTTACATTTCTATGTTCTTCACATAGAATTTTTTTAAATTTTTATTATTAAATATATATTTTTATATATATATATATATATATATATATATATATGATACTATTAATGTAAAATAGTTATATATATATATATGTGTATATATGTGTATATTTTATATATATATATATATATATATATATATATATATATATATATATATATATATACAATAAAAATTACATTATCCTGTATTTGAAGAACATTGGAATGTGAACAATCTACAGTACATACACAGTAAAATACATATACATAAATCCACATGTACACACACACATATATATATATATATATATATATATATATATATATATATATTAATTCAAACTTGTATGTGTATGTATATATAAAATATAGCCCTTTGGAGTCTAACACCTTGTCAAATTTCCAAAGAGGAGAGAAATGTCAGACACCAAGGGAACACCTATAGGAGCAGCTATAGGCAAGGGCCTCAACACCACTGCGGCTGGATGATCTTAGGCCATGGCTGGCAGCCTATCTTGATAGGGAGGCAAAAAGGTCTTAAGTCAGTGGTTTTAGATTCCAGAGTCCAGTGATCTAAACCATCATGCCAATTATTGCAGATGGTTCAAGATAAGTTGGATAAAGAAATAAAGTTAAGCAGGATTGTTTGCCCTCTCAAGGATGCCCTGGTTTGAAGATCTCCCCACTTGGGATTAGTGCCAAAGAAGGAACAGGGAACATTTAACCTTATTTAACATCTATACCACCCTTGTGAATGATGCAATTAATCCAGCGATTAGTTCAGTGCACTATCAGTCCTTTAATAAAGCTTTGACCCTTGTGAGATCAATGGGTGCGTGAGGCACTTAAGGCAAAGCTAGATATCGAATCGGCTTCCCATCCATTCAGATTAATTTCACTTTATTGGTAGATAATTTAGGGGCTGCTACAATGTTGATAAATGTTTGCCCATGTGGTACACTATTGCATTGGGCTGTCACTGATGCAGGTAGTGGGGCTGTGGCATATTATCTAGCTGAATTTCTACTGATAGGTCCGGCTGAGGGCCGATAACAAGTGGCGTGCTATTTAGTGCTTTTTGCACACATCAAACTGTGCTCATATTATAAGTTGAAAGTAAAAAGTTTGTGTGCGAGCGAAAACCCGACGCATGCTACCAAAACATTGTAAACATGTTAACATATTCTCCCTATAGAAGTCAATGGAGAGCGCAAAATAAAAAACTATCACTTATCTCTTGCACGCTTACCCAACATGAGTTATTCATATTTCACATTCCAATGTTCTTCACATACAGGATCATGTAATTTTGACTGTAAATACATATTCATTTATATATATATATATATATATATATATATATATTACTTATATACCTCTATTCATATAGATACATAGATATAAATATCTATTTTACATTAACAGTAACATATATATATATATATATATATATATAATAAAAAACTTTTTTTTTCTTTGTAAAGAACATAGAAATGTAAAATAATCGTAATGCGATTAGTGCTTTGCGATTTAGATCTAACGTGGTGTCAGGTTAGCGCATATAAAGAATTACTAATCTTACATCACGTTATTCAAATATTACATATAAAATATTTTAAAAATTAACAATAATTATTAAAAAAATATAGATACTGTAAAATATGGATTATTTCAAATGTTTTACAGTATCTATAATATTTTTTCATAATTAATAATTATTTAAAAATATTTTATATGTAATATTTCAATGCATTAAACTAGCACCAGGTTAAACCTAAATTGCAAAACATGAATCAAGCATATTTTACATTTCTATGTTCTTCACATAGAATTTTTTTAAATTTTTATTATTAAATATATATATATATATATATATATATATATATATATATATATATATATATATATATATATATATACAATAAAAATTACATTATCCTGTATTTGAAGAACATTGGAATGTGAACAATCTACAGTACATACACAGTAAAATACATATACATAAATCCACATGTACACACACACACACACATATATATATATATATATATATATATATATATATATATATATATATATATATATATATTAATTCAAACTTGTATGTGTATGTATATATAAAATATAGCCCTTTGGAGTCTAACACCTTGTCATATACCATATACCATATACCTTATAGTCCTTATAACTTTTTTTTAATTTTTATATGAATAAGTTTTTATCAAATAGTGTTCATATGAGTGTTACTGTATTTTAAACTGTATTTGTGTTGTGTTTTGCACAACTTTTTTTCAACTCACTACCCTTTCGCGATTGCATTTTCTTTGAACTTGTAATGCGCTCGCTGTTTCCATCACCAAAATGAAGAGATAAATGATAACATTAAAGTCAATGCACCACTTGTAATCTAGCCCTGATTTGGGTGAGTGGGCCAGGTTCATGGTGGTAATGAGGTCCCTTATGCAGCAGTTTGGAGCTGTGGAGGACAAAACAAAGGGGCCTTGTACTCGGTTGACCTACCTAGGGATTGAGATTAAAACTGTCACCTCCCTTTTGTCCGGTTGTCCGATGCCTGATAACTGGTTCAGAGGCTGCTGGTTGAGGTTTCTGTGGCTTGCAAAAAAATGAGGCATACATAGAAAGCTTGGATATGGGGCATACCTTAATCTTACTCCTTTCATCATAGGTAGAGCCGGATTTTAATAGAAATCTTCTGATGCTTGAGTTATTTCCGATTGTGGTGGCTGTAGTGGTTGTGGTGGGGGTTAGTAAGCTGTCTAATAAAAACAAGCTATTAATAGGTAGTCTGCATCATTCACTCTGGTGGTGAGGTATTTGTGTTTTCTAGCGCTTAGGTGCCTGCAATTGAATATTCTTTTTGTAGCACAGCCTTTGCCTGGGGTGAATAATGGGATTGTCGATGCCTGATAAAGATTTTAGTGGGCACAGTTTAATAGGCTGGCTCCCAAGTTTGCTGTTAATGGCCGACAATGTCCATATCTTTGGCAGGGCGTCAGAAGGTGAGCAAAACTTTTTCCCTTAGTGTGTTCAGTTTTGGCTTCTGTAACATTCTGGAGAGAATGGGTGTTCTTCAAGGTCTCCTCTTGTCCTGCAGTAGTGGCAAGTTAGATACTGCTGGATTGGCTGGTGTATTTTCATGTCAAGGGTCAAGGGTGTCAGAAAGGGTGCAGTACTGTCTTGTCTAGCTGCTGTGGCTTATTTTCATAATAGTCATGGCCTTTCTGATCCCACGGGTGCATTCTTAATTATGCAGATTATTTGGGGTGGTTAAGAGGTTAAGCTAGCAGATGCCAAGGAACCCATTACTGTGCAGAGATTGGGAAGTTGATGAGTACTTTGGAGTCTGTGTGTGCTTCTGCATATTATGTTGAGCTGCAAATTGGCAAGCTGATCGCTCCTTCATGGGCAGTAGCTGGCTGTGGGATTCAGTTGGGTAATTTGCACTTTGTGGACAAGGCAGTTTTGTTGTTTATTCAGAAGTCCAAAATGGATCAATCGGTGAATCGAGAGTAGGTGACTTTTCAGGCACAACTGGATTGTGGGCTATGCTCAGTGAGACTGCTTAGATCTTATTCTGTGGGGAGTTGAGGGATGTCGAAAAATCTTTTAACCTACCGTTCCAGCATCTTCCACTCCATCTGCAAGGGATTGTAGTTCCTCTCCTTTCTATAGAGCTTTAAATATTTCTGACTGATTAATTATACTGATAGATTAATTATATTTATCAATCAGGATTATTGATAGCCATGCTGTAAAAGCTCTCTCTTCTCTTTATTAACCCCTTAAAGCAGGGGTCTCAAAGTACCGGCCTGAGGGCCATTTTCGACCCACGAACCGGTTACAATGCGGCCCTCCACTTACTCCCCATAACTGAGAGCTGTGGGCTTATTACCGTACTGCCGGGGGTGCGAGGAGCTACAGTTCAGGCCTACGCCTCTATATAAGCCCCTGAGTGTGCAGAATGCCAAAATTGGCACCATACATGTTTGTGGGTCTGGCAGCAGAGGAGCAAAGCAAGCGAGTGAGTAGGATTGTTTTGCCCAGAGCTTGTGTTTGGCAGTGATGAGGGGACCCAGGACATCACTGGGGGAGTGTAATGTAACTCTCAGTGAGACTGTGGGGCAAACTTAATCTAAGCAGGCAGCAGCAGAGAAGATCAGGAGCAGCAGCAGAGGAGGACAAGCAATGGGGTATGTGCCAAGAACAGGTGCCTTATAGTAAGTTTTATTTTGTGTCTCTATCTAAGAGAGGGACTGTATAGCTTGCTTTATTTAAAATATTGCCATGCCATAACTTTTGTGTGTGGTGGTTTGTGTGTGTGTGGGAGGGTCTGTGTGTGTATGTTTTGGTCTGTGTGTGTGTGTATGTGTGGGTCTGTGTGTGTCTGTGTATGTGTGGGTCTGTGTGTGTATGTGTGAATCTCTGTGTGTGTGTGTGTGTATGTGTGTGTAGGGGGGTCTGTGTGTGTATGTGTGGGTCTGTGTGTGTGTATGTGTGAGTCTGTGTCTGTGTGTGTATGTGTGTGTAGGGGGGTCTGTGTGTGTATGTGTGGGTCTGTGTGTGTGTGTATGTGTGAGTCTATGTCTGTGTGTGTATGTGTGTGTAGGGGGGTCTGTGTGTGTATGTGTGGGTGTGTGTTTGTGTGTGTCTGTGTGCGTGTGCGTGTGTGGGGGGGTCTGTGTGTGGGGGGTCTGTGTATGTGTATGTTCAGGCCTACGCCTCTATATAAGCCCCTGAGTGTGCAGAATGCCAAAATTGGCACCATACATGTTTGTGGGTCTGGCAGCAGAGGAGCAAAGCAAGCGAGTGAGTAGGATTGTTTTGCCCAGAGCTTGTGTTTGGCAGTGATGAGGGGACCCAGGACATCACTGGGGGAGTGTAATGTAACTCTCAGTGAGACTGTGGGGCAAACTTAATCTAAGCAGGCAGCAGCAGAGAAGATCAGGAGCAGCAGCAGAGGAGGACAAGCAATGGGGTATGTGCCAAGAACAGGTGCCTTATAGTAAGTTTTATTTTGTGTCTCTATCTAAGAGAGGGACTGTATAGCTTGCTTTATTTAAAATATTGCCATGCCATAACTTTTGTGTGTGGTGGTCTGTGTGTGTGTGGGAGGGTCTGTGTGTGTATGCTTTGGTCTGTGTGTGTGTGTATGTGTGGGTCTGTGTGTGTCTGTGTATGTGTGGGTCTGTGTGTGTATGTGTGAATCTCTGTGTGTGTGTGTGTGTGTATGTGTGTGTAGGGGGGTCTGTGTGTGTATGTGTGGGTCTGTGTGTGTGTGTATGTGTGAGTCTATGTCTGTGTGTGTATGTGTGTGTAGGGGGGTCTGTGTGTGTATGTGTGGGTGTGTGTTTGTGTGTGTCTGTGTGCGTGTGCGTGTGTGGGGGGGTCTGTGTGTGGGGGGTCTGTGTATGTGGGGTTCTGTGTGTGTGTGTCTGGGTATGTGTGTGGGTCTGTGTAAGGGTCTGTGTGTGTGGGGCTCTGTCTGTGTGTGTGGGTGGGTCTTTGTGTGTGTAGTTGTGTGGGTCTGTGTGTGGGGGGAATGTGTATGTTTGAGTATGTAATGATTACACATATGACACAAAGCCATCACTATAGTATCTGTGTGTATATATATAAGTTTAATTTTGTTCGAAGTTTTCGAAGCGGCCCCCATGGGAAAAGAAAAATTGACCAGTGGCCCCAAGGTAATTTGAGTTTGAGACCCCTTCCTTAAAGATATATGAAGAAACCTAAACATTATCTTTTGTGATTCAGACAGAACATACCATTTTAAAAACGTTTCTGGTTTACTTCTATTATCAAATTTGATTAGTCCCCATGATATTCTGTGTTAAAGAGATATCTAGGTAGGCATCTGGAGCATTACATGCAAAAGTTTTTTTTTTTTTAATTTATTGAAAAGTTGTTTAATAATGAAAAAAGTTTAAACTTGTAGTTTCTATAAATGTTATAACTTAGTTATCCTAGATTTAAAAACCATTCTAATCTCCGCTGCTGAGGCCAGTTATATACAGTTATATACAGTTATATACAGTTATATACAGTTATATACAGTTATATACAGTTATAAACAGTTATATACAGTTATATACAGTTATAAACAGTTATAAACAGTTATATACAGTTATATACAGTTATAAACAGTTATATACAGTTATATACAGTTATGTACAGTTATATACAGTTATATACAGTTATAAACAGTTATATACAGTTATATACAGTTATATACAGTTATATACAGTTATAAACAGTTATATACAGTTATATACAGTTATATACAGTTATAAACAGTTATATACAGTTATATACAGTTATAAACAGTTATATACAGTTATAAACAGTTATATACAGTTATATACAGTTATAAACAGTTATATACAGTTATATACAGTTATATACAGTTATAAACAGTTATATACAGTTATATACAGTTATAAACAGTTATATACAGTTATATACAGTTATATACAGTTATAAATGAGCTGATAAAATAACTAATTTCCTTTGAGGTGCTAAAGTTTAGAAACTGGTGTTAATATAAAAATTCTCCATAGACTTTAATGCAGATAAATGTTTAGTAGGCCTTTTAGAATTCTAAGTTCAGAATATTGTGGCTTTTAAAAATTGAGACCTTATACTCTGGGATAGCAGCAAATTATTTGCTTATAAATACAAAGTATAAAGAGACAATTGGAGCAATCGTATAAACAAGAAAGCTTTATTTATTAAAACAACTAACATTTAAATAGACTTGGAACACGAAGTTACATTTTCGTCATTCATATAGAGCATGCAGTTTTAACAAAGTTTTCAATTTACTTCTAATATCAAATTGACTTTGTTCTCTACTACAGTACTGGGAGCTAGCTGGCGATTGGTGGCTACACAAATATGCCTCATGCCATTGGCTCACCAGATGTGTTCTGCTAGCTCCCAGTAGTGTAGACAAAAACGCATAGTTACATAGTTACAAGCAATAGTGAGATAATAAAATGCTCATTCTTCGCATTACGTTTTCTTTTACACTTTATTTTGCACTGATCATGAATGAGATGTTTTTGTACTGCACAGATTGACATTTTAAAGGGACAGTCTAGTCAAAATTAAACTTTCATGATTCAAATAGGGATTGCAATTTGAAACAACTTTCCAATTTACTTTTATCATGAAACATTCTTTGTTCTCTTGGTATTCTTTGTTGAAAGCTAAACCTAGGTAGGCTCATATGCTAATTTCTAAGCCCTTGAAGGCCGCCTCTTATTTCAGGGCATTTTAACCGTTTTTCACATCTAGATAGCGTTAGTTCATGTGTGCCATATAGATAACATTGTGCTCACACACGTGGAGTTACCTAGGAGTCAGCACTGATTGGCTAAAATGCAAGTCTGTCAAAAGAACTAAAATAAGGGGGCAGTCTGCAGAGGCTTAGATACAAGGTAATTACAGAGGTAAAAACTGTATTAATATAACTATGATGGCTGTGCATAACTGGGGAATGGATAATAAAGGAATTATCTATTTTTTTTAAACAATAACAATTTTGGTGTTGACTGTTTCTTTAACATATTTTCTCTATATATACATTTAAAACAGCAGGCATGTTTCAAAGGTTGCTGAAATCTGTGTAGTGATCACCACAGCCTTCTGTTGACAGCCTTGAGTAGGCTCACATGCAGTAGCTGTCAGAAATGATGTTTAACCTTTTTTGTGGACTCAGTACCAGAGAACATAGCATTCATTTTCCACATTCCGCAAATCATGCTACATGTCTATGTATACAAAAAGAAAACGTGATAAACTACTTTATTGTAAAAAGCACGTACAGTCTACATAATAGTGCCATCATGTGGTCAAATTGAAAATTGCAGGTGGTTACAAAAGGAAAGTGATTAAACACTGGGGTTATGTAAGTTAAGATTTATGCTTCTTATTTATGCTTTGCCCTAAAGTAAGGTCTTTCTGGGGCAAACTCTTGTATTGTTTGACAAAAGTGATCAAAAAACAAGTTTTTTTTAAGGAAAGAGGATATTATTTTTTTAACCCTTTGAGTGCTAAGCACTTTCCCACCTGGGTGCTAAGCCGTTTTAATTTTTTTTTAATTTTTTTTTAAAAAAATTGATTTACTTTTTTTTTTCTTGCAGATCCCCAAGACTTACACTGTTGGAAATGTTAGGCGATTACCTTTGTAACAGTGGGTCTTGGGGGTCTGTAGCTGCTTAGATGATTGAGATACAGGCTTCTAAGCAGCATGCCCCCTGCTCCTATACTTAACATTGCGAATTTTAAATAAAGTTGCGCGGTGACGTCATCACGTCATTGCGCGTGACGTCACTGTGCATAAGTTAAATTTACGTTAGAACAATTGGATTATTTGTTAAATACTGAACTTGATGTTAAGAATTTATTTTGAAAATGAGGAATTTATATCAAGACACTACCTCTGAATTTACAAAGGCAATATAACTTTTACTAATACAACGTTTGTACAAAATGTGATGTTAAGAGGAGAATTCTCAGGGGTTTAATTCTTTTTTTCCTTTTTGGGAAGAAGGCTATGGGGTAGGGTCTGATTTTTTTTTTTTGCTCCTCTCCCCTGTACTGACTTTCCCCCCTCTCCGAAGCTTACCATGGCCGGGAAGGGCATTCAATCGACTACTAGGTTATTATTAGTTAGGAAAATGTTACTTACCTTTTATGCATAGCTTCAGATTCATAATATTGAAAATAATTATGAGGCGGTTATCATATGTAGGATATTTTCTCTTTCTGTTTGTTTGTTTTTTGGCCCAATGGGGCTAATTGAAAGGATTTAAGAGAATATATTATATGAATGGGCAAAGACAGTCTGTTTTGTTTAAAGGAATTCTAATTAAAATTATGTGATTACGATATTACAGGCAAAATGTTTTATGTTGACGTTTTATACTTTGCTGCTGTTAAGATCTTAAGTCCTATTTGTGGGACGCCTATGTGATATTATGTACTGTTATTTTTTTTCTTTATTAAACAAATAAAAAAAACATTGGAACAATGTTTTGAAAATGAACAATTGTGACACTCCTGTTTGCTTATATTTGTGCAGCAAACAAAAACAGCTAAAAGAAAGCAGAAAACAAATATCACAGCCCACCTAGAAAACCCATTTGGCCATTGCATTCTTAAAATATCTGTATTCTGTATTTAGGTAATACTCGTAATTCTGCAATGTTAAAAGGATCTGAAAGCCATTTTTTTCTCTCATGATTCAGATAGAGAATGCAATTTTAAGCAACTTTCTAATTTACTCCTACTTTCAATTTGTCTTCTTTCTCTTGCTATCTTTATTTAAATAGCAGGAATATAAAGCTTAGGAGCCAGCCCATTTTAGGTTCAGCAGTCAGCACCCTGGATAGTGGTGCTTATTGGTGGCATAACCCAGGTTCATTAACCCCTTAATGACCACAGCACTTTTCCATTTTCTGTCTATTTGGGACATATATGGCTTTGGAGTTGCTCATTGGTAATTAGAAGGCCACTAAATGCCACTGTGCACCACACGTGTATTATGCCCAGCAGTGAAGGGGTTAATTAGGGAGCATGTAGGGAGCTTGTAGGGTTAATTTTAGCTTTAGTGTAGTAGACACACACCAAGTATTGATCTAGACCCATTTTGGTATATTTCATGCCACTATTTCACGGCCAAATGCAATCAAATAAAAAAAACTTTACATTTTTCACAATTTTAGGTTTCTCACTGAAATTATTTACAAACAGCTTGTGCAATTATGGCACAAATGGTTGTAAAAGCTTCTCTGGGATCCCCTTTGTTCAGAAATAACAGACATATATGGCTTTGGCGTTGCTTTTTGGTAATTAGAAGAAAGTCTGCCAGTACTAAAATAAAAGCTATCTTTGATTTTTTTTTTAAATTAAGCATATTTACATATGCTGCTCTGTAGAATCCACCCTTAGCCCCCAACCTCCCTGATCCCCCTCAAACAGCTCTCTAACCCTCCCCCTCTAACTTATTGGTAGCCATCATGGGTACTGGCAGCTGTCTGCCATTACCCAGTTTACAATAAAATATATTTTTTTATATATTTTTTCTAGCTTGCCCCCCATCAGACCAACCCCCCACCCCTCCCAGATCCCTTAGATCATTTTTATTTTATTTTTATATCCCCCTCTCTGCCACTTTTTGTTCAATATTTTTCTGCAGTGTAGCAGTTCCTACCCGCTCCCTACCTGTGCACGAGCCTGAGCCCGCCCCCGCCCCATCGATCCCGCCCCCCTCCACATCACACGGCCCATCGATGGCCGCCCACCCGCCTCCCAGACTGGCTCCCACCCACCGATGATACCGGCCATCGATGTCCGGTGCAGAGAGGGCCACAGAGTGGCTCTCTCTGTATCGGATGGCCAAGGAGGGTTATTGCAGGATGCCTCGATATCGAGGCATCACTGCAATAACTGGTAAGTAGCTGGAAGCGAAAAGGATCGCTTCCACCGCTTTCTAAGACCAAGGACGTACGCCCTACCTCCTCAGTCATTAAGTGTCTTTATTTTTAGGACGAAAGGCGCACGTCCTTGGTCATTAAGGGGTTAAAGAACAAAATTGTGTTTAGTGTCCCTGTAACTTTCCAATTTACTTCTATTATCTCATTTGTTTTATTCTCTATTTGTTGAAAATGATACCAAGGTAAACACAGGAGCTGCTAATTAGTGGCTGCACAAATATGCCTTATGTTATTGGATCATCCATGTGCATTGCTGTTCCATTAACAACTATAGTTAGGGTAGGTTAATTAATAGTTTAAAAAGTTTATTTTAATTCTACAGCTAAGTTTAAATTTATTTTAAGATAGGGATGTTGTAATTTTAATTTAAAGTTAGGGGGTTGTTAGGTTTAGGGGTTAATAGCTTAATTTAGTTTACGGCGATGTCGGGGGCTGGCGGTTTAGGGGTTAAAAGGTTTATTGGTGGTAGTGATGTGGGAGGCCAGAGGTTTAGGGGTTAATATGTTTATATAGTGGCGGCGGGGTCCAGGAGCGGTGGGATAGGGGTTAATTACTTTATTTAGTGGTGGTGGGGTCCGGGAGCGACGGGATAGGGGTTAATATGTTTATTTTGTGGCGGCGGGGTCAAGGAGCGGTGGGATAGGGGTTAATATGTTCATTTTGTGGCGGGAGCGGTGGGAAAGGGGTTAATACTTTTATTTAGTGGTGGCGGGGTCCGGGAGCGGCGGGATAGGGGTTAATAAAAAAAATCAGTGGCCGCGGGGTCCGGGAGCGGCGGGATAGGGGTTAAACATTTTAGTATAGTGGCGGCGTTTAGTGACAGGGTATAAATAAAGTTGGTAAAAAGCCGAATAGACGCGAGATTGATGACTGTTAGTTAACATTAGTCTGATGCTCAATACCCCGTACTTGGAACGCGTCTTTTTGCCGTCTTTTTTATAAATATGGAGATCGTATTCAGGTCCGTGGCCGCGATATTAGGCGATGTTAGGCGAGCGTATTGGTGCCAATCGAATTCAACAAAGTTGACGGCTTGATAGATATCCCCCATAGTTAAGTAGTGAAGCGTTAGCAGGTGTAAATAACAAGGCACATTGGAACACATAATATGAGTTGAGGAAGAGTCTCATTGAGGACATGGCATGGGACACAGTATAAACATTGATTATGGAAAATTTAAAAAAAATCTAAACAGTAGCTTGAAAAATTATCAACACTATGTGTATAATCTAATTTATACACCTTGAAAGGGGGATCGAGCTGTGTCGTATGTTGCTCTTTTTTAAGAGTAAGAGTGGATATTGTTAGAGTGGAGTCCTGTTGAGGAAAAATTAGTATTTGTAGTATTTATGGTGACTCCCTGGTGATATAAATATCTCAAAAAGGGGTAAGCATTATAAGGGGTTTCCAGACTAAAGCATCTACAAATTAGAATAAAACGTTTTACGTCCTCCCAATGAACAGACAATCAGTCAACTAAGAATACCAAGAGAACAAAGCAAAATTGGTGATAAAAGTAAATTGGAAAGTTGTTTAAAATGACATGCCCTATTTGAAACATGAAAGTTTTTTTTGGACTTGACTGTCCCTTTAACGTTTCATAACATCAAAAATTAAAATACAAATAAGCTAAATAAGAGTGGCATAAAATAGCAATATAATAACAACTCAAGTATAAATCTTGAAGTGGTACGTATTTGTTATATTGAATCTTACCCTACCCCTAGGTCCATGGTGACAAGAATGTAGAAAAAAAGACAGGGTGTGCAGGCACCATCCCGTGGGACCTAATGTGAAAGTCCTGTTTCCAGTGCTCTGGGGTTTGAACAATTAGGTTAGAGTCAGAAATTAAGGATGATCTGTAAAGGGAGAGTTCTTTATCCTTCCGCTATATTGATCCAATTCAGAGTAGGAGTTAATCTTGTATTGAGAGGGATTATAAAAAATTGACCTTACGGTGACCCCAGTTTGAGATTCTAAGTTGGGTAGTGGAAGTTTACATCATTATGAAGTAGGATCCGGTGGTGGAGGGTCTGTTTTACTCTGATTAGATTGCACTCTAAGCAAAGATGAGCACATTTCTTTAGGGGATTCTGGTCTTGGATCTGTGTGTGAAGGAGGAATATCCACTATTTTGTCCAGAGGCGGGTCAATGTTGATGTTCAGTTTTTTCGCCAAGTTGTCCAGGTCTTGGAAGTTTTTATAGATGATTTGGGACCCATTGTGCGAAACTATTAAGCTAAATGGGAATCCCCATCGGTACCTAATGTTGTGTTCTTGAAGTGCCTTGGTAATGAATCTAATCTCTTTTCTTCTCTGGATAGTTTGTGGGCTGAGATCCTGATAGAGTTGTAAGCTGTGATCTCCAAAAAGAGATGGTTTGTCGTAATCTTGCGGCTCGCCGAAGCTCTTCCTTGGTAGTAAACTTTAGAAATCTCAGAATTACATCTCTTGGAGGAGCTGGGGGCTTGGATGGAGGTCTCAGCGCTCTATGTATAAGTTCTATGTCATCGTCCTGTAGTAGAGGTGATCTCTGGGATAGAAAATGGAAGAGATCTTTTATGTACGTTTTTAGTTGATCCAGGGAGACTTCTTCCGGAATGCCTCTAATCCTTAAATTATTTCTCCTTCTGCGATTATCAAGATTTTTTATTTTGTCCTGTAGAGATTGTACTATAGAATCTTGAATCGATATCTGGTAGGTGTTGGGAGCTTACCAAGTTGATTAGCGCTTCCTGACCCTCCTCTAAATATTCAATCCTTGACCCCATGTCGTTTAGATCTTTCTTAAGGTCTCTCATCTCTTCCTTAATGAAAGTCTTCAGAGATTCTAGATCAGACTTTGAAGGGAGATCAGCAATCTGTGACTGCAGGGCTAGCAAGAAGGTATGTTGCGAGGATGGAATATTTGATTGTGCTTCTAAGATTGTATTTTCTTGGGGTTGTAGTAATTTTGGTGATGATGTGTCTGAGGATTGAAAAAAGGTAGACACCGAAGGAGTCGACACCTGAGGTTTGTTGTGCTTATCATTTTTGGGCCCTTTTCTTTGAGCCATGTTTGAAGACTCCAGGGTAGAGGTTTTAGTTTTTTTGATTACTTGGATCCTTATAGTGATAGATAAAGCGCTTGAGGCACTTTGCTGAGTTGTAAATACAATTAAGTGAGAATATATCACCAAGCCAAAGTTACTGTAGATGAATTGAGGTGGAATCCCAGTACAAAGATAATAATTATAAAAGTATTGCTCTTCTTGCTGTTCTTGGTTTTTAAATTTATAGGTTTATAGAGACCGGACCTTCACTTTCCTAGGCTGAGGAAATATACACTGATCTGGCTCTGTTGTGCAGTTTATTGTTCCTAATTTCTCCACCACTATGGTGTTTATAAATCCTGAATCTACCTCCTCCCCTCCATTTAGTTAACTTTTGTGTAGCGTTAGGCACCAGAAACGTTATCCCAACTGCTGTGTCCCAACTGTTTAAGTAGCTGCGACTCCGTGCCAAACTCCCACAAAAGTGTGACAACTCTTCCACGTGCACAGGATATATAACCGGACTTGCTGGCCAATCTCCTGGGGTATGTCCCCACAGAAGTCTCCTCTCTATAATTCTCCAAGAAAAGGAGGCCGGCAGTGGGAATTGTAGCATGGAGGAGGGACGCAGAACCTGTAACAGACCACCTGTAGCAATTAGAGTGATGATCTCCAAGGCTAGGTCTTATGGTTCAAGGCAGGTGAGTACATCACTAGGACGGGTGGTGCGTTATGCAGAAGACGAGGTTCCGATGTATGGTAGTGCTGAGGAGGCAGGATCCAAGATGGCGTCTTCCTTGTTCCGAAGTGCAGACAGAGCAGTGTAGCTGCGTGACTCCTCTAGTCAGATTTCTCCTTTTGCCGTTATGCGGATTCTCTTTAGATAGTGCAAGAAGCTTGGGTGGTAATTTTCAGAGCTCCTCTCCACGGAGCACTAGGGAGATGCGGCCATGTCCCAGCATGGCTTGGCTCCGCCCCCCAGTACCCCTCTAATCTTTTTATCTGTTCATGCCTGAATTATTTTGTTCATCTGAATGTATTTTGTCTATCTCCCTTTGTTTCCCTCCAGTTTTGCATTGCATATCCATCTCTGTTATATTCCCTCTGGGATTTTTCTTGTATCTTAATCTTTGCAGGCTTCTCCCTTGTCTTAGTGCTTTTGACAAAATTACGAAATTGTAGCATGTGGATTTAAGTAGGGCTCCTTTATCCTAGGTCCTGAGTTAGTTCCAGGATTCGATCTTTGTCAGAATGAACTGAGATAAGAGGCGGTTTGTTGTCTTAGATATTGCATTATAGCCTCCCTGGTTTAGCATTCCTCTTAGATTTCCTAGAAAGTAAGAACATTTGTTGATTCTTGTAATTTAGGAAGCTGTAAAAATTGCATTCCTGTCTGAATCTTGAGGGTTTAGTTTTGACTAGTTGTCCCTTTGACATGGCATCTGAGGAGGATTCCCTTCCTTCCTTATGTCTCTCACTTTTCTATCCTCTTTCTACTTCTAAGTAGATATTTTGCCTTCTTTGAATCAGCCATTGCTGATGTATTAAATTAACCTTAATTCAGGAGGCGGACTAGCTTCTGAGCTGGGAGGACGTGTTTGCAGAGCTCCCAAACCTAAGCTTATAAAGTGATTAAAATTTCATTTCATTGATTCCAAACACCCATGCTAACTGATAACCCCATCAGTGTGTTTCCAGAGAAAGAAGATCTCCTGTAAGCCAGCAAGTTACTATTCATCGCTCCTCACCGAGCCGAAGCGGAGAGAGGAAAAGAGCTGGAAACGGACAATCACATCTCTCTGGGAGAACACTTCTCACTTGTCAGCAGTCTACCAACACCACTCCGGAGGGTCGGGGCTTCTCTCCAGAGGCTCAAAGTGGTGTGCATAATGAAGCAGGGGGATACCAGACTCTGAATAACACTAGGGCCTGCCGAGCGTCACAACCCGACTACTGAGTACGAGGACATCACACAACAAGTTACTCCCTCAGCTACAGGTATTCACAGGATCCATTCCCGCTAACCACCCGAGGTTACCTACAAAAGACTGAGAGGAGCTCCCCATGACAGGAACAGACCGTGCCTGCTGTGGCATGAAAATCCGTTATCTTACCCGCGGTCTTCTTCAGCACACAAGGAACCGGCCTGCCGTAGTGAGGGCTAAAGAAGAAGCATCAACCCATCGGAGGGATTGTTAACGGTGGGTAAGAGACTCTTCCTGGATCTCCTCCTCCCTCACATCATTAAGCACCGGGTAAAGCAGGCCATTACCGCTTGCCTAGGCGTTATGCCATGCGGCACCAAGGCCTAATTAGACAGTGCTCAGAAGTCCCCGTAAATTCTCAGACAGGCTAGATTGCACTAAGACCCAAAGGAAATAAAGGCCACAGGCCTGGTCTTACAGCATATCAAAGGCACCCTAGCAAAATCAAAATAGATATTGTAAACAATTGAAAGTTACACAAAACTTCACATGTAAGAAGTGGAACCCAGGGAGCCTTACAGTCACATTACAGTGACAAAGTCATTTATCACTGCAACATTGCCCACATACAGGGAACTTTTTGAGAGCTGAACAACTTTAAGAGATGAAAATATAAAAACGAATAACCTGTCTCTCTGAAGTTGGGCACCTGGGGGTTGGGTGGTCCTATCTCCCCCCCCCTTTTCCTTTCCCCCGGAGTGGTGACAGGTCATACCCAACACTCCCTTTCTGTCATCATCCAGTGAGGATAACTTCCCTGGGGAGTGGGACTCTACCTGGCCCCCTGGACCTAGAAAGCACACTAAACCAATGTAATCCTATAATTGCAAAGGGGTGAACACTTCTTGAGGCTCACACTCTCCCCTAAAAATCTGCCCCCACCCCCTCTAACCGCTTCTGGACAGCACTGAGATCTAGAGATGAGTTCCGTTGGAGGGGAAGGAGGATCAATCAGCAAAAGTTATCTGTGTTCTCATTAAATAATTGCCCATCTGAAAGTCTTCATAACATCTCTACATATCTAAGTGCAACAGTTTTGGAGCTCCTGGAACTTTAATAAAAAATAGTCTTATAGATCTCTCCCCCCCCCCTTTCCCACCATCCAGTGTGTTGGTGGGTCATATCCTCAATTCCCTATACCGTGATCGTCCTGTGAGGACAAAGTTCCCGGGGCGAGAGATTATATGGAGGGCCAGGCCTAAGTAATTTACAATACCTGAGGGGGTGTATGATGCAGTTGAGAGACTTTACAGACACTGTTTTCTCCCTTCCCGGCCCTGCAGGATCCCTTTAGGCTTGGGATACCAAGGGAGTACTACTAAATAAGCCTAAGAACTGGCACCCTCATGGTATCAGTTTATCCATATGTTACAACCTATTAAGTCTATAGGCATGAGGCTGAACTAGAAACATATCTTATAAACGGATTGAGTGGGAGACCTTCCCTATGTACCTTTTATAACTCTCTCCAAATTTGTAATCTCCCAGTGCCCTGATATCAAATATCAAATTCCAATCTTCATTATCCACTTTGATCTGTCTCGTTTGCTATAATGAAAGGAAGAAACCAGTCAGGTAAAGACTGTCTCTCAAGGTCTCAGCTTAAAAAGAAGCAAAATGCTGGGGAGCCATCTGCGGATGTTGATTCACAGCCATCCTCCCCTAAAAGCCCCCATACATCGGCAGTTGGGGTCTCTCCGAATGGTGAGCTCCTGCTGCAGATAAAGCAAATGTTTAAGGAAGAGATGAGGGCTGCTCTCTCGGAATTAAAACAAGACATATCAGAAATTGGAGATAGAAATGCAGCATTAGAAGATAAAATGGATGACTTTGCAGATGAGATCCCTAGTCTTCATACAACCATACAATCACAGCAAGAACAGATACAAAAGCTAGAAGACTCGCTAGAGGATCTGGAAAACAGATCTAGAAGATCAAATATTAGAATTCAAATCTACCTGAATCCAACAACTTGCCGGACACACTACTGAAGCTATTCCTACAATTAGTGCCAGATACAGACCCCTCATTGTTCCTTATGGACAGAGCACACAGGGCACTGGCCAGACCACCTACATCATCAACAGCATGAGATGTGATCACCAAGTTACATTACTATCATGTTAAGGATCAAATTATGCAGGCACTGCGTAATATATCCAGGATCTTTGAAGGTCATACCCTGCAGCTCTTTACAGATCTCTCACCAACAACACTTAGGAGGAGACGAGAACTTAAACCGGTTCTCTCGGTCTTGATCAAGGCACAGATCAAATATAGATGGGGTTTCCCATTTAAGCTAATCTTCATGCATGAGAAGACATCATACTCCTGCTCGTCTCTTTCGGAGGGACAGGCCATTTTGGGAAAACTGAAGCTGGAGAAAATTAATGAAGCAGGAACCTCTTCTCCAAAACCACAACGCAAAGCAATTACAAAAGAATGGACACCTGTGAGCAGAAATGGCAAGAACGCACGGCCCAGACAAGACCAGGAGAGCCCCACTTGAAGATGGTCAATGAGGTTCTTTGGGTATTTGATGATGAAACTTGAATTGCTAATTCTTCATTTGTGGAGATGAAAATATAGGGTGATATGTGCTATTATACACCCTTAAGTTACCTAGTTAAGTTTGGAGACTTCTGTGGTTTGTTTTGATTACCCTCTTCCTTGACCTCTCCCCTTACCCTCCCCTCTTTCCCCCTCCTTCCCACTGAGTCCGGTAAAAGTTTTATTACAATTTTTTCTAAATGTTACTGAGCTCGTATGCCGGGTTACAAATAGTTTTGGTTCTATATTTAGTTCTAAAGTTTCATGTTTTTGTTGGCAATGTTTATTATTCTTTCCTCAACAGGTCACAACTCAGACAGCCACTGGGTTCCAGGTATCAAATGTATTTATACTGTTATCAGGGTTTAATTACTATATCCTGTCTAACTTGTTTTGATTTACTCCTTCCTTCATGGAGAAGTGTTCTATTGATGCTAGTAGAAATGTTCAGCAAGGTAAATGTGTTAAAAGCAAGCGCCAGTCAATACACTTATGACATTTAATGTAATCACACACAATGTTAGAGGTCTTCACTCTAATGTGAAAAGACGCAAAGCCATTAGTATGTATAAATCCCTGAAGGCACACATAGTCTTTATGCAAGAAACGCATTTCACAAAATCAGTAATCCCTAAATATTGGGACAGAATGTACCCTTTGCAGTTTCATGCCACTAGTCTTAAGAAAAAGTGTGGTGTCTCTATACTTATGCATAGCAGTATTAACTTTCAGGAAGAAGAAGCCTTTATAGATAAACAGGGACAATACATAATTTTAAGAGGCAAAATCCACAACACGCCAGTTGTCATAGGGAATCTATATGCCCCTAACGAGTCCCAGGCCCCATTCCTGGCCAAAATAAGTAAGCTGTTAACGTATTGGAAACAGTACAGATTAATCATTGGGGGAGACTTCAACTTGGTGGTAGACCCAGAAGTGGATAGATCGGGAGTGATGTCCGCTTCTCAGGCTCAGAAATTTAGGAAAGTATTGTGTGATTTTCTGTTAGATCATAATCTGCTGGATAGCTGGAGAGTTCATAATGGTAAAAGCAGGGATTATACTTTCTATTCCACAGCCCATAAGGTTTATTCCAGAATTGATCATATTTTGGTGAGCCAGATATTGGCGCCATTAATCATAAAGTCAGACATAATAGTCAGTACCTGGTCAGATCATAATATAGTTTTAACTACACTCTCAGGCCTAATAGATCCACTAAGAAATAAAAGTTGGAACTTGAATCCCACCCTATTTAAAGACAAAATATTCTTAGAGTCTTTGAGAAAGGAAATTGGTAATTTCCTTTGTTCAAATCAACAGTCAGTAGAAAACCCGTTATATGTGTGGGGGGCGCTCAAAGCTTTTACACAAGGTATACTGATTAGAGAATCTAGCTCTAAATTAAAAGCAGCACAAATCTGTATAGAGAGGTTAAGAGAAGAAATTAAGCAACTACATACTCACCACTGTGTCACTCATAGCAAGGCAACACTTAAAAACTTAAATTATAAAAGAGCGGAGCTTGATAAACTATTATCTCAAGAAGCAACCATATCACTTAAAATTATTGATACACAGTATTTTATTCATGGAATAAGCCTGACAAAATGTTAGCCAGTAGATTGAAAGATTTAACGAGGCTCACGACAATCCCTCAGATGCAGAAACCAGATGGTTCCACTTCTAATCACCCACAGATTATAGCAGACACATTTGCATCATATTACCAGACACTGTACACCCTTCCTCGAAAGGATAGTAATCTCCAACACATAGCTAACTCCCAAGACTTTTTGGGTCAGGGCGAATTGCCTAAGCTCAATACCGTTGATGCAGATAGCCTAAATGCACCAATCACACTGACTGAAATTAGACAAACAATCAAACACCTAAAAGCTAACAAAGCACCTTGTTCCGGATGGATATACTGGTATTTTTTATAAGCTGGTTTTAGACGAATTGGGCCCCTTACTGGTAATCACTTTTTTTTTTTTTTTTTTTTATATATTTTTTATTGAGGCTTAAAAAAAATTACAATAATAAGCACCATTTGCTCCAAATCACAATTGCAAACATAGTCACAAAAATTCCATTATACGTTTTAACATGGCCAACATGAGTGCGTAAATGAGTAAAACACAAATATTTCAAACATGGGTAGTAGGGCCCTCAAATTTGACTAAGAACATAAAGAGCAAATGTAAGGTAACATAGCCCCTTTTTAACTTTTTTAGTCTAAATTATAAACAGTCAATCTCACAATCTAGGCCCATGTGGAAAAAAAGTATAGTAAATAAAAACCAGAACAAACCACTGAACATGTAGAAGAACATAACATAGATTTGGGGGTTAATACGAGACAGTTAGAAATATAAGCTCCACCTATTAGTAAAATGTACTACGACCTATCTTGCTGCTTGAAAAAGCTATCCCACTAGTAGACTAAATATAAATGGGTTGCTTGGTAGAAATACTAGGCTTACTACTGTCCCTATTTGAACATAAGAAATACTAGATATCAATAAGAGAATATGTCTTGTAATCCCATCTACTAATTGCCATCTCACGGATGATCAGTGTAAGAGAGGCATACCTATAGATTAAAATAGGTGTAAAGAGTAGAATATTAGATCCTCAACTAGGGGAATATACTATAATGTACAAAACAACTATGTAACCCTGCGTCTCATATACAGGTATATATAGAGTGCTAGATGCTGTAGTGCAGGTAATCAGTGGATTCGATATTAAAGTAGTAGCTAATATTCTCAGCTATTCAATACATATAGCTCAAGATCAAGCTCTGCAAGCAAATATGTAAGATTAAGAACGTACGCTAGGGCAAAATGGGCATCAATTTACCTAAATAAGAAATGTATGCAATATTAAATAACTAAGATGAAAAACATTATGGAAACGAGTCTCTCAAGTTTTCAAATACAGCATTATCATAATAAGAGACACAGCATACAATACAAAATACTAACAGTGTTGAATGATCAGCAATATGAAAATCTGAAGCTACAAAACAGTAATAGAAAAATCCCTGGAACAAGTTCAAACCGTCTCTTCTAGCATTTAAATCAGCTCACACTTGCGCTTCTTGCAGCTTAGAGAAAACAAAGAGTTCTTAACTGACCCCTGATCTCTCGAGGTCTGTGCCGACATCCCACTGCTGAAGTTCGCATGATCGAGTGTCCAATACAGCAGCGGCTGTCTCAAACTTAACCCACTCCCGTTTTGCATAATGAATTTGGTAGATCAGATCCTACATTCGCCTTTAAGCGATCAATTCTCTTCCAGCCTCCCAATCTTATATGCCTCCGATTTTCCTGCTGGCAGCGCATTCCATGGGAAGTATAGCCGCCCCTGTTGAGCCTTAGCAGCGCATGCAGTGCTTTCACATGCGAGTCTGACTCCCGTGGGGTAGACCCACAGATCACAGCTGGAACCTCCGGAGTGGTGAAACAAGGCTGGAGTTGTGCACTTGCCGGATTCTGATCGCAAGTGTTGAAGGCAGGTCCCTTGATGATATCGGACGGAAAGATAGCATGTGGATCTAGGCTGCAACTCACATTATGCTGCAGTACCAACCACACAGTGTCCTCTGCAGTGTTCTCCCCCTTCCACTCAGCTCCATTTAGGGATACGGATCTCCTCTCCAAACTGATCGGGTGCCCCTTCAGTTCGCCGGGCGGCTTGCGCAGAGAGGTTAGATCACTGTTTGGGAGGTTTTTACCAAGGGATGAACTTTGCGGGTGCTTGATAGATAGAAACCCAGTATGTGTTTGGATCGGAGACATTAGGGATCTAGTTTGTAGTTCTTGCGGCACTTGCGACTCTCCTTTAGCTCTAGTACATATGCTTTTTAGGGAGGCAAATTCCCCATTTATGATTGCACACAGCTTGTTGAAGTGGGATTCCAGCATGGCTGTAATGTCCCGGCAGATCGGTTTAGGTGCCATCGCCATATTCCAAAGACAGTGCGTGAGTTTTGAGCATATATGTTATGTCCCTTTTCCCATTAGGTAGTCCTATTTCTGAGGTCAGGGAATATGTATCAAGAATTATCAGTGGCTACGCACTGAATGTTGTGTAGTAAGTAGTACTACTCGTAACCCCCATGGGGGGGGGGGGAATATGCGAAAACCCCGGCTCCAGAAACTGCCAGACACTTTGTAGATGCGGCAGCCTTGAGGCCTAGCTGCTAAATTTAGACAGATCGGTCAATCCAGAGAGATTCCCCCCGGACTGTCAATTTCTTGAATCTTGTAGTATCCCTCTGGCTCCCACTTACAGGATTAATACTTTTGTAAAGAAAAACAATATAATATTGTACAAAAACACTGTAGTAGAACCAGGAGCTCCCACAAAACACGTCCTGTCTCTGCAGCTGTAGGCTCCGCCCCCTTACTGGTAATCACTTTTAACCACGTTAGAAAGGGGTTTTATCCCGAAATCATTTTTACTAGCACGGATTTAGGTTATTCCAAAGCCAGGCAAAAATAAACAGCATTGCAAAAATTATCGTCCTATCTCCTTAATCAATCAAGATATTATTTTTTTTCTAAAATTTTAGCCTCCAGACTCAACAAGCTAATGCCCAAACATGTCCATCTGGACCAGGTAGGGTTCATAACAAATAGGGAGGCTCCGGATAATGTTAGAAAAGTAATAGATTTAATTAATTTTGCATCAGTTAAAGGAGTGCCTTCTCTGTTCCTCTCCTTGGATGCAGAGAAGGCATTTGACCATATTTATTGGGACTATCTAGATAGGGTGCTAGACACAATGGGCATAATGGGAAACTTCAGAAAGGCAATTTCCATGATATACTCTCATCCATAGCAGGATATAAATCAAAGCCCATAGAAATTGCAAATGGTAATAGACAGGGGTGCCCTCTTCCCCCATTGCTATTTGCTCTATGCATCGAACCCCTAGCAGCTAATATTCAACTAAATGTAGATATAAAAGGAATAAACGTAAATTCTAAAGAATACAAAATTAGTCTTTTTGCAGATGATGTTATCCTATCGATCACCAAGCCACTTATCTCCCTACCAATATTATGCTCAACTATAGATAAGTTTGCTGAAATCTTGGGCTACAAAATTAATAATGATAAATGCGAAGCTATTAGTGTCAATTTGCCAGCACACACTAAAATCTTATAGAGCTCAAAGTTGACGCTCTATACCAAATTAACTATCCTCCCCTGATCTCCCAGGTTAAAAATTTGCTTCAGAAGTGGGAAAAGATGAAAATCTCATTATATGGCAGAATAATTGGAATTAAGATGTCAATTCTCCCAAAATTATTATATCTATTCAGATGTCTTCCTGTATCACTGACAACCCAAATGCTCATACAATTCCAGAAACATATAATTTATTTTATTTGGCAAGGAAGGAGATCAAGAACAAATAAATAAACTCTTTGTAGAGGCAGGGGAGGGGGGGGAATGGGACTGCCAGACTTTTTAGCATACTACCATGCAGCTTGAATGGCTCAGAAAGCATTGTGGCCTAATAGAGCTGATAATATTCAATGGGTACAATTAGAATCTGATATGGTTGGTGTGGAACCAATTTATAAACTTTTATGGACCAATAAATCTCATAGACCCACTATATGGAAAACTTTTCTAGCGGTCTCACATTCCATTTCATTATGGGACACTCTGACCGCCAAGTTTAGGCTAATTTCAGACACATCTAAGGCGATGTCTTTAGTTACTCTATCCACTACGCTTGACATGGGACTTCAGAATAAATGGGCTAATAGGAGGTTGTATAGAATTGCAGACTCTCTGAGGGGACAGTACTTTATGGACTTTAACACATACACTAGCCTCAATGAACAAGATAGACCCAGTTGGTACCATTATCTGCAGCTGAGAGCGAGAGTCTTTGAAGTGATAGGTAGCTCATATAAAGGGAGTACCACTTACCTAGAACAAATCTGCTTAGCCAAGCAGAGAGTGGGAGGCACTATTACTAGGTTTCTATACCATTTTTAACTCTCCACTGACTGCATGTAAGCTTCCCTTTATGCAAAAATGGGAAGAGGAATTTAATTTTGCTTGGCCACTTGAAAAATGGAATACTGTTTTGTATAGGGGGCCTTCCTTTTCCATATGTGCTCATCTCAAAGAGAACTACATGAAGACAGCGTTCCGATGGTACTTTCACCCCTTGCGACTTCATAATTCAGAGATAGGGGGAGGGAAATGTCTGAGAGGGTGTGATGAAAAAGGCACTTACTCACATATGTGGTGGGATTGCCCACAGGTCTCTAACATTTGGTTGCAAACATTCAGTCTATTAAGTGATATTTTTGGACGTCCTTTAAGGGTATCAGCCACCCAAGCCCTTCTGCATTAACCTCTGCCTGGGTTCAATCCTACACAAAATAAGTTTATATTTACGATCTTTACAATAGTTAGATTAAAAATAGCCCACTTTTGGAAATCAATGATCCCTACTTTTCAGCTTATTATAAATAAAATTGGATACTACTATCAAATGAGTAGCAATGCGGCAAATTTGCTTGATACCAAAGAGCAGTTTGTTTCCGTCTGGGAACCATGGATCATGTATTCAGAGGCTAGATCTGGTGGGCAATCCGACCTATAACCTACAATACTAAACACACCTACTGATTAGTTAGTTTAGAGTATTGACCAAAATGAGATGCCTAAGTTTGCTTGAGTCCCACTGTTGCAAGGGTCCTACAAGTTCATGTAGACCTTTTTGATTTGTGTTCTTCTTGGGTATGGGATTGAATAAAGTTGCAGAAAGAGATAATGTGTGCCATCATATCAGGCGAAACATGTTTTTAATTGGTGCTGAAACCTGGTAACCAAGTGTGGAATGTACCTGCTTAAATGAGAATGTGACTTGTTGTTGTAAGCCTTAATCCTTACTATGTTATGTTTATTTGACTTATGCTCTTTGTAATTCTGAGGAAAAAATGAATAAAAAACTTTTTCAACTAAATTAACCTTAAATCCTCTTCAGATGTATCCCTTAATACCAATGAGACTCGCTCTAACCCTGACATCCTGACTTCTAACTCTCTAGCTCAGTATTAGAGTCTCTTTTATCCTCACAATTGGCTTGGAAAGGCCCTATCTCACCCAGTCCCACATAGAGGCATAACGCCAGCCCGATGGCTGCTAGCCCCTCCCCTGGGCTTTTCACATATGCATGATAGAACCTCCTCCCCAGAGGTAAAATGGGGTTAAAAGAATCCTCGTCCCCCAGGATTTTGAAGAGGTGCATCAGAGCTTCGACTCGACTTCGACAAATTTTGAAATTGATTATTTTGTTTTGAAGTTCTTCTATAGGTGCTTTAAAAATGCAAAATATGAAGCCTTCTGTCTTGCCATAAAATTCGGATTATTATAGCCTATGGTGACTATATAATCTTGATTGTATTAAAGACAGGAGGCAAATATCCCCCCCCCCCTTTTTCTGGGTTTAGTTGTTACTTTACGGTTATTCTCTTTCAGTGACTCTGTGGATTTTATTTCCTCGTTTATCTACGGACCATATAATCGGTTGTTTTCCGTTCCTGGGAGTCGCTGTTCCATTTTGGTTTATGATGGTTATTCATTAGAGTTTGTTTTCTTCCTGATTGGTTCCGCTGTCTTATGGTCAAAGAAAAGAGGAAGTGCTGGACGTGTTCATTACAGTTCATTAGGCTGCTGTGTGCTGATTGGTGTGGTCTTGTTACTATGTTATTTATTTTTTTCTCTGTATGTTTTTTTTTTGCTGCTGTTTGGATTCAGTGAAGATTTGATGCAAAATATTTGCCTCCTGTCTATAATAAAATCAAGATTATTTAGTCACCATAGGCTATAATAATCAGAATTATCCTGAATTTCAACACGTTGGGAACAAATCCCACCCTTATGGCTCCACAGCTGCTTGGCGTTATCTAGTGTGACTTCTCTCCTCTCCTCAATTGGAATGGCAGTGATAGAGCTCACGGGTTTGGGTCAATGTCTCCTGAGAGCAGATCTCCCGTGGTGTCGGGGATAGGGTTACCAGCAGCTCACTTCTTTTCTAGCCGTTGGACTTTCGGTGACTGCTATGATGGGTAGTAGATCGCCATCTTTAGGATAATCAGCATGTGCAGTTGTGCCAAAGCACTCAGATTCTTTAGGAGTGAATGTATAGTGGATTCCATATCCTGAATAATAAAAATCTGTGAATACTAAAATTCAGCAGTTGGAGTGTACCTGCTCAACCCCAATTCCCGGGGGGTACCGAGATCCATATGGAAGGCCGCACTGGATATCTTGGAGGTCCAGAAGAGCTCGCAGATCATATAGTTGTTAAGAATCGACTTATCAGAACCTTCAGAGTGTATAGAGTTCTGTTCTGTGTTGGATGATGCTAAAGTCATGAGATATGCAGCTAATATCTCTAACTTCACTTCTAGCTTCTGATTTCTGGGGCCATTTCGGTCACTGCTTGGACACGGCCCCGATTACTGATTTTTAATATAGTCAGACCTTCAGCTTGTCTGTCTATAACAAAAAAAAATCCATCCAAAAATGTCAACAGCACTGTGAAAAATAACATACTTCTGTGCAAACTTCAACTTTTTTCCTTTAGATGGCAGCACTAAATTGCAATTTTTTACAATATTTATTCCCCCCCCCCCCAAAAAAAAAGAACATATCATGAGCTAAAATGTTTAAAATGTTATTAACAGAAACAATACATGTTGTACACATTGTGAAAAAAATCAAAGAGAGTTTTTGAAACTTTTAAATAATTTATGTCAACAATTTCAGTGATACAATCAGATTATAAAAATAAAAACTATTAAAACCATATACATATCATTAACTACCCTTGGTTATATAACTTGAAACAATGTGTTATATCATTTTCATTGGAGTTGACCCTCACATATTTACAACCACTCACATGTTCCAAAATAAACAACTGGATTTATATTTGTAACCATTGTAATGTTGCCATGGTAACCTTCACAGGAGATATGTTAATACAAGTAAAAAATGTTTGTACACATATCATTATTATTTTATTATTATTGGTTATTTATAGACCACCAAAAGATTCTGCATATGAGCTAATCAAATAACTGATCATATAACTTTCATGAAATACCTTAAATAGATGTAAAATTTTAGATTGAACTTTTATGGTTCAGGTAGAATATTCAATTTTAAAATTTCAACTAAAAATACCTAGAGAACAAAGCAAATTTGATGGTAAAAATAGATTGGAAAGTTGTTTAAAATTGCATGCCCTATCTGAATCATGAAAGTTTAATTTTTAATAGACTGTCCATTGAATTATTATTTGAACTAATTTACAGGAGTGGAACACAGTTATATGCACTTTATACTGCATTATCTTTTTGCACCTTTAAGTTAATTATGCAGCATGCTTACAATTTTCGTGTAGTTTTGGGGCTATATTGAGTGGCGCGCTAACTATTGCGAGCAAGAAAAAAGGGGTTTATCGCTGTTGAAAGTAAACGTGATCACTTGTGTGCAATCGAAGTTAACGCATTTCACGTTAGTGCAACCTCAAAGCTCTGGTTAACTGTTTCACAACACAAAAAAGTTGCAAAAAACACATTATAAAGTACAGTTACACTCATAATAATACAATCTACTAAAAATTATTCCAAAAAATATTGCAAAAAAAAGTTATAAGGGCTAAAAGATATGAGGTTTCAGGTGTTAGAAAAGAAAGGCTGCAAAGGGCTTTAACATTCATAAATACATACACATGTCTAAAGATGTAAATGTATGTGTGTGTATATATATATATACTGTATATATATATATATATATATATATATATGTACATATGTATTCATATGTGAATATATAATTACAGACATATATACACATATAAACACATAAATACATATGTACATATATATATATATATATATATATATATATATATATAGAAGTACAATGGAGCCCTTTGCAGTTATGTAAATGAAACATGAAAAAAACATATTTATGCAATATTCATATTTAATTATGGTTTTAACTATGTAAAAGAGCTAAAATGCCAACTCATACATTCATAAAAATATGTGTATTAGTATAAAATAAGCTCTATACACATAATAATACAAATGAACAGTAGAAATACTTAAGTTCCGATATATGGTGATAGTTATAAAAAAAAATAACAACTGGGCTAGATTATGAGGGGAGCGCAAAATTGTGCTTTCGTAAGTGTAATATTTGCACTCCACTCAGTAATACCGGCACAGGCAAAGTTGTAATCTAGCCCATTATGTTTTAAGAAATTAAAAAACATATTACTGGAGTAAAAAATGTCATATAAAAATCTATAGTTAAAAATATTGTAGTTTTAATAAATGAAAGTGTAAAAACTTCAAAATATTGGTCTCAAGTAGTGCACTAATAAAAAAAGGAATATACAAACAAATCCTTATGTGTTTCATGAGAACCTCTCTCCACATCTTCTTCTTTCTACATTTAGTACCAAATTAAAGGGATATGAAAGTTAAAATTAAACTTGCATGATTCAGATAGACCATGCAATTTTAAGACACGTTTAAATTCACTTCTCTTTTCAAATGTTTGTTCTCTTTATATCCCTTGCTGAAAAAGAATATGCCTATATCCTATACTAGTGGGAGCTGGCTGCTGATTGGTGCCTGCACACATTTGTCTTTTGTGATTGGCTAACTAGATGTGTTCAGCTAGCTGCCAGTAGTGCAATGCTGTTCCTTCAGCAAAGGATAACAAGAGAATGATGCAAATTTGACAATGGAAGTAAATTGGAAAGTTGTTTAAAATTGTATGCTCTATCCAAATAATGAAATCAAATTGTGGGGTTTCCTGTCCCTTTAAGCATTTGTGGTGTCCCAAGGGGATAGGCATGTGACATGGTGGATTTATGCTGTATTTGGAGTCCTTTTATATTAAGGAGATTGAAATTCTTTATCTTCTATTGGTTACTACTACACTATAAGCACCTATAGTTTTGTAATATACCATTTTATTTCTGCAGAAATGTTTTTCTTTCTTTTTTCTCTCTGTATACAAATCATGCACTATTGAGTGTTTGTATTTCTGATGAGAAATTATATTATTTTCATTTGTATTATAAGCTGATATGTGTGAGTACACTGGCTTCATGTATTTTTGCTGTTTAAAGATGATGGTAACACCCTAAAATGTCACTATATAAACCTAGCAAAGGATTATATATTTGCATTTATGCATATAGCATATTATCAAATGGATATATTAGGCTTATTTAAGTGTACCTTGTGAGTTGATATTTGAGGACTCTGAGGGAGTGATATATATATATATATATATATATATATACACACATACTAAACTACCAAATACAAAACTATATATATAAATGTTTAGTGGTTTTACAGTTGTATTTGTCGTGCATGTCCTATTTTTGAGATAGTGTCCTATATACTATTTTTAGTACTTTGAGGTTTAACACTGATAGAGAAGTTATTTCAGATAGTACAGAACATCTCTTTCCTGTGGTCACCAACCCTCTCAAGGCACAGAAAAGTAGTAATAAATCTATGTTTTGTCTTTGTCATTCTGTAAAAAGCTATTTAGCACAAACTTATATCATGTAACTAAACATCAGCAAACAATCTTCAGTGAGGCGTAGAGGCTAATTCAAAAACATTCAGATCAATATACCTACATTACCAAAAAAGTGAAAAATAAATACATTAACGAAAATAGTGCACTGAGGCAGGATTAGCAACATGTTACTACTCTGCTGTAACAATAAAAATGTTATATATATATATATATATATATATATATATATATATATATATATATATATATATAGCAATAAATAACCACATATCTCACTAATGTTATATATATATATAGCAATAAATAACCACATATCTCACTAATGTTATATATATATATATAGCAATAAATAACCACATATCTCACTAATGTTATATATATATATAGCAATAAATAACCACATATCTCACTAATGATATATATATATATATATATATATATATATATATATATCAATAAATAACCACATATCTCAATAATGTTATATATATATAAAGCAATAAATAACCACATATCTCACTAATGTTATATATATATATATATAGCAATAAATAACCACATATCTCACTAATGTTTTATATATATATATATATATATATATATATATATATATATATATATATATATATATATATATATATATATAGCAATAAATAACCACATATCTCACTAATGTTATATATATATATAGCAATAAATAACCACATATCTCACTAATGTTATATATATATATAGCAATAAATAACCACATATCTCACTAATGTTATATATATATATATATATAGCAATAAATAACCACATATCTCACTAATGTTATATATATATATATATCAATAAATAACCACATATCTCAATAATGTTATATATATATAAAGCAATAAATAACCACATATCTCACTAATGTTATATATATATATAGCAATAAATAACCACATATCTCACTAATGTTTTATATATATATATATATATATATATATATATATATATATAGCAATAAATAACCACATATCTCACTAATGTTATATATATATATATATAGCAATAAATAACCACATATCTCACTAATGTTATATATATATATATAGCAATAAATAACCACATATCTCACTAATGTTATATATATATATAGCAATAAATAACCACATATCTCACTAATGTTATATATATATATATATATATATATATATATATAGCAATAAATAACCACATATCTCACTAATGTTATATATATATATATAGCAATAAATAACCACATATCTCACTAATGTTATATATATATATATATAGCAATAAATAACCACATATCTCACTAATGTTATATATATATATATATATATATATATATATATATATATAGTAATAAATAACCACATATCTCACTAATGTTATATATATATATAGCAATAAATAACCACATATCTCAATAATGTTATATATATATAAAGCAATAAATAACCACATATCTCACTAATGTTATATATATATATAGCAATAAATAACCACATATCTCACTAATGTTATATATATATATATATATATATATATATATATATATATATATATAGCAATAAATAACCACATATCTCACTAATGTTATATATATATATATATAGCAATAAATAACCACATATCTCACTAATGTTATATATATATATATATAGTAATAAATAACCACATATCTCACTAATGTTATATATATATATATATAGCAATAAATAACCACATATCTCAATAATGTTATATATATATAAAGCAATAAATAACCACATATCTCACTAATGTTATATATATATATAGCAATAAATAACCACATATCTCACTAATGTTATATATATATATATATATATATATATATATATATATATATATATATATATATATATATATATAGCAATAAATAACCACATATCTCACTAATGTTATATATATATATATATAGCAATAAATAACCACATATCTCACTAATGTTATATATATATATATATATATATATATATATATATATATATATATATATATATAGCAATAAATAACCACATATCTCACTAATGTTATATATATATATATAGCAATAAATAACCACATATCTCACTAATGTTATATATATATAGCAATAAATAACCACATATCTCACTAATGTTATATATATATATATATATATATATAGCAATAAAAAACCACATATCTCACTAATGTTATATATATATATATATATATATATAGCAATAAATAACCACATATCTCACTAATGTTATATATATATATATAGCAATAAATAACCACATATCTCACTAATGTTATATATATATATATAGTAATAAATAACCACATATCTCACTAATGTTATATATATATATAGCAATAAATAACCACATATCTCACTAATGTTATATATATATAGCAATAAATAACCACATATCTCACTAATGTTATATATATATATATATATAGCAATAAATAACCACATATCTCACTAATGTTATATATATATATATAGCAATAAATAACCACATATCTCACTAATGTTATATATATATATAGCAATAAATAACCACATATCTCACTAATGTTATATATATATATATATATATAGCAATAAATAACCACATATCTCACTAATGTTATATATATATATATATAGCAATAAATAACCACATATCTCACTAATGTTATATATATATATAGCAATAAATAACCACATATCTCACTAATGTTATATATATATATATATATATATAGTAATAAATAACCACATATCTCACTAATGTTATATATATATATATAGCAATAAATAACCACATATCTCACTAATGTTATATATATATATATAGCAATAAATAACCACATATCTCACTAATGTTATATATATATATAGTAATAAATAACCACATATCTCACTAATGTTATATATATATATATATATATATATATATATATACAAACAAAGTGCACTCCAGATCCTCCTAGTACAGCTGCTTCAGGTGCTAACAAAAACACGATATATCCAATAACAGAAAGCACTCCAGAAGTCTTGTTAATATATCACCTTTAATCGTGAACGTTTTCGGGCTACAAACAGCCCGTCCTCAAACTTACAAGTAAGTTTGAGGACGGGCTGTTTGTAGCCCGAAAACGTTCACGAGTGCTTTCTGTTATTGGATATATATATATATATATATATATATATATATATATATATATATATATATCAATAAATAACCACATATCTCACTAATGTTAGTGTGTTCTCTAAGGGTCCATCTTCCACCTACACAAAACCTAAAGACAGTTAAAGCACAAAAGACAAAAAAACAAACTCTACCACCAGAAATAACTTTGAACCCTAAAATTCTTGGCTGATAGCTGCAGACATTGGCACTGGGTGGGTGGGGGTGACAATTTCTGGCAATAAAAAGGCAACCAGTATTGGACTTGTACAGACTGGTTTTAAGCCTTGGAGAAACAAAATGGTTTTAAGACATGTTGTTTGTCTATGTAAAAGCTGTTTTATGTTGCCACATTTTTAATATTAAAAACATGCAAAATTGGTCCCTTGAAAATTGAACAAAAAACGACCTTAAACACTTATTTTCCATTTTCTGCCATTGAATAAAAGGTTTGATATATTTCCTAAATAGATTAGATTAAAATTCTGATAGAGCGTGTTTTACACGCTTCCCCCACTCTGTTGTGGCAATGGCTTCACTTAATACCCTGTTTCATTGGCAACTATGTTGTGCTAGATTATGAGTGGAATGCAAAATTGCGCTTACACAAGTGCAATATTTGCGCTCCACTCAGTAATACCAGTGCATGTAAGGTCGCGTTTGCATTGTAGGGAAGCTTTGTGCTTACGAGAGCACGCTTCCATTGGCGCCAGTGTGAGCCTCGTTCTCATGCTGTGAGACACGGCAGAGAACGTAGCGCAGCAAAGGAGGTAAGTTGCACAGCAATAGGCAGCAAAATATAAATATATATGTATATAAATATATACATATATATTTATGATTTAATATGTCTATATACACATATTAACACATAAATATATACAGAATTATTAGGCAAATGAGTATTTTGACCACATCATCCTCTTTATGCATGTTGTCTTACTCCAAGCTGTATAGGCTCGAAAGCCTACTACCAATTAAGCATATTAGGTGATGTGCATCTCTGTAATGAGAAGGGGTGTGGTCTAATGACATCAACACCCTATATCAGGTGTGCATAATTATTAGGCAACTTCCTTTCCTTTGGCAAAATGGGTCAAAAGAAGGACTTGACAGGCTCAGAAAAGTAAAAAATAGTGAGATATCTTGCAGAGGGATGCAGCACTCTTAAAATAGCAAAGCTTCTGAAGCGTGATCATCGAACAATCAAGCGTTTCATTCAAAATAGTCAACAGGGTCGCAAGAAGCGTGTGGAAAAACCAAGGCGCAAAATAACTGCCCATGAACTGAGAAAAGTCAAGCGTGCAGCTGCCAAGATGCCACTTGCCACCAGTTTGGCCATATTTCAGAGCTGCAACATCACTGGAGTGCCCAAAAGCACAAGGTGTGCAATACTCAGAGACATGGCCAAGGTAAGAAAGGCTGAAAGACGACCACCACTGAACAAGACACACAAGCTGAAACGTCAAGACTGGGCCAAGAAATATCTCAAGACTGATTTTTCTAAGGTTTTATGGACTGATGAAATGAGAGTGAGTCTTGATGGGCCAGATGGATGGGCCCGTGGCTGGATTGGTAAAGGGCAGAGAGCTCCAGTCCGACTCAGACGCCAGCAAGGTGGAAGTGGAGTACTGGTTTGGGCTGGTATCATCAAAGATGAGCTTGTGGGGCCTTTTCGGGTTGAGGATTGAGTCAAGCTCAACTCCCAGTCCTACAGCCAGTTTCTGGAAGACACCTTCTTCAAGCAGTGGTACAAGAAGAAGTCTGCATCCTTCAAGAAAAACATGATTTTCATGCAGGACAATGCTCCATCACACGCGTCCAAGTACTCCACAGCGTGGCTGGCAAGAAAGGGTATAAAAGAAGAAAATCTAATGACATGGCCTCCTTGTTCACCTGATCTGAACTCCATTGAGAACCTGTGGTCCATCATCAAATGTGAGATTTACAAGGAGGGAAAACAGTACACCTCTCTGAACAGTGTCTGGGAGGCTGTGGTTGCTGCTGCACGCAATGTTGATGGTGAACAGATCAAAACACTGACAGAATCCATGGATGGCAGGCTTTTGAGTTTCCTTGCAAAGAAAGGTGGCTATATTGGTCACTGATTTGTTTTTGTTTTGTTGTTGAATGTCAGAAATGTATATTTGTGAATGTTGAGATGTTATATTGGTTTCACTGGTAAAAATAAATAATTGAAATGGGTATATATTTGTTTTTTGTTAAGTTGCCTAATAATTATGCACAGTAATAGTCACCTGCACACACAGATATCCCCCTAAAATAGCTATAACTAAAAACAAACTAAAAACTACTTCCAAAACTATTCAGCTTTGATATTAATGAGTTTTTTGGGTTCATTGAGAACATGGTTGTTGTTCAATAATAAAATGAATCCTCAAAAATACAACTTGCCTAATAATTCTGAACTCCCTGTATGTATATAAAAATATACATATATATTTTGAGTGATAACACAGTCCCCATAGACTGCGATGTTAATGCATTTTTCAATACCCCACATCCGCACACTTTATCCTCTAAAAACTGCTTTGTGCAGTTATTTTTTTTTTTTAAATTAAAGATGTTACAATTTTTTTACATATAGCCATTAATGATCAAGTTCTACCCAGGTTCTAACCCAAAAAATGGGCCGTTACCTAAGCTTACATTCCCGCTTTTCAAATAAAAATACCAAGAGAATGAAGAAAAAATGATAATAGTATTAAATTAGAAAGTTGTTTAAAATTTCATTATCTATCATCATGAAAGAAAAAAAATGGGTTTCATATCCCTTTAAGAAATACTGATTACTCTATCTGTATTTCTCAGCACACCAATTTTCTCTGGAGTGTTTGGTGAAGCTGATCTCACTTGTATAATGATGGTGGTTGCTATAGCAAATGATATGTGCCTAATTACAAATGTTCTAATTTACAATCCGAAAAAAAATAACATTACTGCAAATTTCTCAAATAGAAACTACATTTAACCTATACATTAGGATGTTGTGGTGATTGAAAAGCAATTAGACAGTATGCAGACTATTGTTCTAATTCTAGTAACAATCTCTAAATTTAGAGCATAAATACCACAAATATTGATATAATCAAATAACTAAATCTGATACTTGACTATAATCAGTGGTTCAACAACTAATTAACATAATTTGTCTCACAAAGTCCTTTATTTCAACATGATAAATAAGCAAGTGAATTATGCAAATCAATGCTAAATTACTTAACATATAAATATTCATTAGCTGCTACCGATACCTAATACAGTATCAAAGCAAAACATCCTCAAATGATCCATAGTGGGTAATGTCCATTGTTACATTATAGGGATAACAATGTATGTAATATTTCATCTGATATGGGACATTAGACATTCAGAATGGATAAACAAGTCCATTTAGAATTTGATACTAATGTTCTTTCTAATGCCTGATGTAGTGTCCATATACAAGAATCTACATTGAACCACATTTTCTTAAACAACTCATAATGGATCGTGTACATTGTTACTTGTAGAGACAGAAGCCTCTGCAATAACAGTTCTAATTGCGGTTGTATGAAACACCATTCCATAACCTGGCTTTGGTATATTATGTATTATTTATATTAAAGGGACAAATCCTTGCCCTAATATGCTACAGTATATCATTTTTCTATTACTGAACCTATCTAATTAAATACTCTAAATATGGGATTAAGGACAAAGGTAAATCCTTGTGGCTCCTGAGCAAGAAACCACCAGTTATTGGTGGTCATGTGACTGCTCATTGGTTCACTTATAGATTCTTACTCAAAAGCTTAAATTCTTCTGGCTTCTAAGCAGGACTTCATCTTTTTAACCTATTTGTGGGAGTTATACACATACGGCTAGATCACGAGTTTGGCGTTAGCCTTAAAAAGCAGCGTTGAGAGGTCCCAACGCTGCTTTTTAACGCTGGCTGGTATTACGAGTCAGGCAGGAAAGGGTCTACCGCTCATTTTTCTTTCGCGACTCGAGGCTACCGCAAATCCCTTACGTCAATTGCGTATCCTATCTTTTCTATGAGACTTGCCTGACGCTGGTATTATGAGTCTTGGAAGAAGTGAGCGGTAGACCCTCTCCTGTCAAGACTCCTACCGCATTTAAAAGTCAGTAGTTAAGAGTTATATGGGCTAACGCCGGAACATAAAGCTCTTAACTAAAGTGCTAAAAAGTACACTAACACCCATAAACTACCTATTAACCCCTAAAACGAGGCCCCCCCACATCGCAAACACTAAAATACATTTTTTTAACCCCTAATCTGCCCACCGGACATCGCCGCCACTTTAATAAATGTATTAACCCTTAAACCGCTGCACTCCCGCCTCGCAAACACTAGTAAAATTTTATTAACCCCTAATCTGCCTGCCCTAACATCGCCGACACCTACTTACATTTATTAACCCCTAATCTGCCACCCCCAACGTCGCCGCTACTATATTAAAGGTATTAACCCCTAAACCTAAGTCTAAACCGAACCCTAACCCCCCCTAACTTAAATATAATTTAAATTAAACTAAAAAATTTACAAAATTAAATAAATTATTCCTATTTAAAACTAAATACTTACCGATAAAATAAACCCTAAGCTAGCTACAATATAACTAATAGTTACATTGTATCTAGCTTAGGGTTTATATTTATTTCACAGGCAACTTTGTATTTATTTTAACCAGGTACAATAGTTATTAAATAGTTAATAACTATTTAATAACTACCTAGCTAAAATAATTACAAAATTACCTGTAAAATAAATCCTAACCTAAGTTACAATTACACCTAACACTACACTATCATTAAATAAATTACCTAAACTAGCTACAATTAATTACAATTAAATTCAATAAACTAAATTAGGAAAAAAAATAAACACTAAATTACAGAAAATAAAAAAAATTACAAGAAGTTTAAACTAATTACACCTAATCTAAGTCCCCTAATAAAATCAAAAAGCCCCCCAAAATAATAAAATGCCCTACCCTATACTAAATTACAAATAGCCCTTAAAAGGGCCTTTTGCGGGGCATTGCCCCAAAGTAATCAGCTCTTTTACCTGTAAAAAAAAGAATACAATACCCCCCCCCAACATTACAACCCACCACCCACACACCCCTACTCTAAAACCCACCCAAAACCCCCTTAAAAAAAACCTAACATTACCCCATTGAAGATCACCCTACCTTGAGCCATCTTCACCCAGCCGGGCACAAGTGGTCATCCAATCCATCCAGAAATCTTCATCCGAAGGGCCAGAGGAGGACATCCAGACCGGCAGAAGTCTTCATCCTATCCGGGCAGAAGAGGACATCCGGACCGGGAGAAGGCTTCATCCAAGCGGCATCTTCTATCTTCATCCATCCGACGGGGAGCGACTCCAACTTGAAGACATCCGGCGCGGAGCATCCTTCCTGGCCGACAAATAATGATGAATGACGGTTCCTTTAAATCACGTCATCCAAGATGGCGTCCCTCGAATTTTCGATTGGCTGATAGGATTCTATCAGCCAATTGGAATTAAGGTAGGAAAAATCCGATTGGTTGATTTAATCAGCTTATCGGCTTGAAGACCATTCACCCAGCAGAGCCTGGTGACAAGTAACAGAGGACAGAACTAGAAAGTAGCAGCAGAATATCAGACAGAGCAGGACCTGGAACTGCCAAACCCAGGGATACCAAGCAGCATCTCAGCCTGGCACATGAAGAGTCGGTACTATGGACTGTCTACTCTTGAGACAAAAAGTAGGAGAGTTTGGGACAGGCAGTAACCAAAGCTGGGGCAGCGAATTCAGCTACAGCCTTGTTGCGCATGCTGAAGTACACATATCGCCATCATAGACTTAAAGCCAATTTCAAAAGTCTGCATAAGAGAAACATTTCTCATACATCTACGGTGGCGAGGCTCTTCACTCAGAATATAGATGTGTGAGAAATGTTTATCTTATTATGCAGACTTTTGAAATCTTCCAGGCAGTCACCTCAAAATTCACTCACGGTCCACTAGTTTATGACTACGGTCTGTTGACCGAAACCGGTCAAACTTTGTTTCACCTTGTTTTTACCCTTGGTGTCTAGCTGTATGCCCATGGATTATTCTAATAAAGTATACTTCTTTTAATCAACCAGAGCGTCAGCCTCACAAAGTTTTTGCAAAAGGGATTTGGAACATTCTCTTTTTTTGTACTATTTACGTTGTGGATTTCTGGGACTCCACTCCTTTGCACAAGGGTTCCTGTATTCCCTGAAGGTAGCTGACAAGGGAGCCGCTGAAACTGGATTCTGGAAGGAGGGGCTTAGGGGCTGAACAGTGTGTGTGTGCAGCAAGGAGGAACGGTTAAGACGCTGGGATCGCAAGCTGCATCAGCCTCAAGGAACAATGGCTGTATGATCACGCTGAACTGTGAGTGTTGCTAGAACTGAATTGTATGATAACGTCTGCTTGCTAGCGCTATTGGTGTATATATTGTTATCCTTAGGAGATGTTGGCGACTTTTCACACTGAATTGCTGCCTGGTCAGCATTGTGTTTTTTGTTCCTCCCCTAAGGTATTGTGGCTATTGATTTCCACACACGCACCATAGCAGCCAATATGCTCCACCTATAATTACTTGTACGGACAGCATATCATACAACTTGGATAAGGGATTGAGCTCACAACTATCACTAGTAGGCGTGTTGCATCAGGGGGAAACCACTAACCCCACACGCTCTTTCACTATTATATGTGATCTTTGGTTTCTCTCCCCTTTGTTTATATTTGACTGTTATTGGTACAATCTGCTCCTCACACACACATACTATTACTTGAGATATTAGCCCCCACGACAGCCCCTCTGCTGACTATCTTTAGTCCACATCTCTATTTATACCTCTTGTGCAGACTCCGGTATATTATGTTTCAAGTTTTATATAAACATACCGCCGTCATAGACTTAAAGCCAATTTCAAAAGTCTGCATAAGAGAAACATTTCTCATACATCTACGGTGGCGAGTCTCTTCACTCAGAATATAGATGTGAGAGAAATGTTTCTCTTATTATGCAGACTTTTGAAATCTTCCAGGCGGTCACCTCAAAATTCACTCGCGGTCCACTAGTAGACCACGATCTACCTCTTGCCCACCCCTGCTTTAAAGGGACACTCTTGTAAATGTTGTTTCCCATCAATGTCTGTCAGGAACCTGTCTCCATGCATACACCTTTATGCTCACCTCTACTTAAACTTACTCCTCCCACTTCCACCTGCCAATTAATGTTTAGTGTATAGCGTTTTTGTACAGAGAAGCAGCTAAATCCTAAACCTCCTGGCTAATCCAGTACCTGGAAGTGACTCTAAGGAATCTCTTACTATCCTGGAATAACGATTATGCTCTCTGCATAAACTCACAGTCTCTACTGCAACTTGTGGTGTTTCCAAAAGATTTTACAACCTTGCTGCTCGTCCTCCTAACTACTCGGACCCAGACGCACAGACTAATTCAAGTAAGGTCTCCGGACCTCCTCCTTCATAGGGAGCTATAACAAGAGACACAGTATACCTTCCCCACGCAAAGGAACCAGCCAAAACCGCCGCGGGAATTCTCAGGTCTGTGAATAATTGGTCTGTGTATGCTCTGCGCTGTTCCTCTGCCTGTCAGCGAATTAAGGGAATAAAATATGGGATACTGTCCCTTTAAGATAACAGACAAGTTTTACATATGTATGAGATAATTGTTGATTTACAACTTCTTATGCACAGAAGAGAATTCAAAATGAAATTAAACATAAAATATATATTTCATACTCACCAACCAGTGATATAGGTCACTTGGATAAGGTGAAAGAAAAATAAAACACGGGTGACTTTTTTTTTACATGGTGCTAAGTAGAAACCTATTATTCTCCCTATAATGTATCAGAGAGCACTATGTAGAATCAATTAGAGGACATTTTGTTTGGACATTGTATTAACAAGCTAATACTACTAATGAGGTTTTTTTAAATGTATTTAGGCATTGATTTGCATAATTGTCTTGTTTATTGATCTTGCTGAAACAAAAGACTAAGAAAATGTTGTTAATTAGTTGCTGAATCAGTGTTTATGGTCATGTATTTAGTTACAATTTATTCATTTTATCTAGATCATTGGTAAAAGGTATTGATAAGAAGAATGTCTGGCGGATGTAAAGCTATTATCAACTATTAAAAACTCGTGTTCGATTTCAGATATGTCTCATTTTATGCTAATTTTGCTATAACATATTAAAGGGACAGTCTAGTCAAAATGACACTTTCATAATTCAGATAGGGCATGCAATTTTAAACAAAGTTCCAAATTTGCTTTGTTTTCTTGGTATTCTTTGTTGAAAGCTAAACCTAGGTAGTCCCATATGCTATTTCTAAGCCTTTGAAGGCCACCTCTTATCTCAGTGCATTTTGACAGCACTAGTTCATGTGTGCCATATAAATACGATTGTGCTCACCCTCGTGGAGTTACCTAGGAGTCAGCACTGATTGGCTAAAATACAAGTCTGCCTAAAGAACTGAAATAAGGGGGCAGTCTGCAGAGACTTAGACACAAGGTAATCACAGAGGTAAAAAGTATATTAATATAACTGTGTTGGTTATACAAAACTGGGGAATGGGTAATAAAGGGATTATCTATTATTTTAAACAATAGAAATTCTGGACTAGACTGTCCCTTTAAGATAGATAACTTTGAATATACCTTAAAAGATCATCACTGTGCTAACACTGGTTTATATTACTAAACTACTATACTTTTCTACAAAAAAGTTCAAGTGACATCAAAATTAAGAAATACATAGCCTAATAGCAAGCTGTGGAACCATTCTGATTAATTCAATATCCATCCCGAAGATATGGAAGATATATTGTGAATATAAAGTTTTGGCATTGCTAACAGACGGCTAGATTACGAGTTTTGTGGTAAAACGGCTAGATTACGAGTTTTTGGGCGTTAGCAGGCAATATTGCAGCGTAAAGCAAAATTGAGCTCCATACCGCACTCCAATACCAGCACTGCGGTGAGCTGGTTTTACGTGCTCGTGCATGATTTCCCAATAGACATCAATGGGGAGAGCCTGCTGAAAAAAAGCCTAACACCTGCAAAAAAGGAGCGTAAAGCTCTGTAACGCAGCCCCATTGATTCCTATGGGGAAAGAAAAGTTATGTTTACACCTAACACCCTAACATAAACCCAGAGTCTAAACACCCCTAATCTGCTACCCCCAACATCGCCGACACCTACATTATACTTATTAACCCCTAATCTGCCGCCCCCGACATCGCCGCGACCTACATTACACGTATTAACACCTAATCTGCCGCCCCTAACATTGCCGCCACCTATCTACACATATTAACCCCTAATCTGCCACCCCAATGTCGCCGCCATCTACATTACAGTTATTAACCCCTAATCTGCCATCCCCGACATCGCCGCCACATACCTACACTTATTAACCCCTAATCTGCCGCCCCCAACGTCGCCACCACTATACTAAAGGTATTAACCCCTAAACCTAACCCTAACATCCACTAACTTTAATGTAATTAAAATAAATCTAAATAAAACCTACTATTAATAACTAAATAATTCCTATATAAATCTAAATACTTACCTATAAAATAAACCCTAAGCTCGCTACAATATAACTATTAGTTATATTGTAGCTATCTTAGGTTTTATTTTTATTTCACAGCTAAGTTTGTATTTATTTTAACTAGGTAGACTAGTTACTAAATATTAGCTATTTACTAGCTACCTAGCTAAAATAAATATAAATTTACCTGCAAAATAAAACCTAACCTGTCTTACACTAACACCTAACATTACACTACAATTAAATAAATTACATTATTTAAATACAATTAAATAAATTACAAAAAAAAATACACTAAATTACACAAAATAAAAAAAATTATCAAATATTTAAACTAATTACACCTAATCTAATAGCCCTATAAAAATAAAAAAAGCCCCCCCAAAAAAAAAAAAAAAACCCTAGCCTACAATAAACTACCAATGGCCCTTAAAAGGGCCTTTTGCGGGGCATTGCCCAAAAGAAATCAGCTCTTTTACCTGTAAAAAAAATACAAACAACCCCCCAACAGTAAAACCCACCACCCACACAACCAAACCCCCCAAATAAAATCCTAACTAAAAAACCTAAGCTCCCATTGCTCTGAAAAGGGCATTTGTAGGGGCATTGCCCTTAAAAGGGCATTTATCTCTTTTTCAGCCCAAACCCTAAGCTAAAAATAAAACCCACCCAATAAACCCTTAAAAAAACCTAACACTAACCCCCGAAGATCCATTTACAGTTTTTGAAGACCGGACATCCAACCTCAACGAAGTTGGGAGAAGTCTTCATCCAAGCAGCAAGAAGTCCTCAACAAAGCCGGGAGAAGTATTCATCGAAGCGGCAAGAAGTGGTCCTCCAGACGGGCAGAAGTCTTCATCCAGACGGCATCTTCTATCTTCATCCATCCGCCGTGGAGCGGTTCCATCTTCAAGACATCCGGCGTGGAGCATCCTCTTCTGACGACAGCTGTTCTCGAATGAAGGTTCCTTTAAGTGGCGTCATCCAAGATGGCATCCCTTGAATTCCGATTGGCTGATAGAATTCTATCAGCCAATCGGAATTCAAGGTGAAAAAATCCTATTGGCTGATGCTATCAGCCAATAGGATTGAGCTTGCATTCTATTGGCTGATTAGACCAGCCAATAGAATGCAAGCTCAATCCTAGGGAAACATTGCTATGACTTTCATATCTTAAAAGCACTGTCCTCCATCTTTAATGCACCTTCTCAGCCATATCAGTCTTGCCAGCTTTTCAGTGGCAATATTTTTCCAGTGTGAGATAGCTACTGAATGTACTGTGCAAATTATATATTATTTGAATTGTTGCTACACAGAAACCATTTTTTTGTTTTAGTGAACATACATTTTTGTGTAAATACACGCTCTGGCAAGCCCAAAAAGACAATTTCTCATTATATCTATGATGTTGCTTTTATCATCAAGTGATGGTCTTAATGGGATAGTAAACACAAACATTTTCTTTTATGATTCAGATAGAACATACAATTTTAAACAACTTTTCAATTTACTTCTATTATCAAATTTGCTTCATTCTCTTGTTATCCATTGCTGAAGGAACAGCATTGTGCTACTGGCAGCTGAACACATCTAGTCAGCAAATCACAAGAGACAAATGTGTGCAGGCACCAATTAGCAGCAGCTCCCACTGGTGTATGATATGTGCGTATTATTTTTCAAAATGGGATACTAAGAGAACAAAGCACATTTTAAACTATAAAACACAACTAACTAGACACGTGCATTCAGCATATTCGTTAGCTGTGGAATGCAGAAGAAGGTAGCCACTCGTAGCCTTCGGCTCTTTTCAGAGCCAAATTAATTCTTGTGAATGTTCAGCTTACTAAGATATGGATTTGCACAGATCTTAGTGTGTTGCTTTCTTCTGCATTCAGCAGCTAACAAAGTTGCCAAATGCCCACGTCTACAACTAATATACATAAATAACTAAAAATTTTATAAAATTACTGCACAAATCACAATTTGATATTAATGTATAAGTAAAAAAAATGAATTCACACATTCATTCATTATCGTGAAGGGCCGGTTTCTTTTTCTTTTTTTATTTGTTAAACCAGATTTTCCTGTGAAGTCATTTATATAATTTCTTTGGATTTATCAATTCAAATGACACTATTCAAAGAGATTGGAGTTACATAGAAATCACAAGAAGAGTAGGCAAGTTCAAAGTTATCCTGCTCATTAGGGATGGGCGAATGTGGTGAAAGTGCAATTCGCTTGGTAGAATGAATAGTGCTCTGGACATTCGTTTTGGACATTCGAATGTTGATAAGAATGAAAATCTATTAATGTTATTTTAATTTTCAAATGTTCATAATTAGATCGAATAACTACATTCAAAATTTCAAATGTAACATTAAATTTAACAAATACTGAAGTTCAATAGTTCATGTGGTATAGAATTTAGTAAATTGATACATAATAGATACAAATATATTGATTCAAATTTTTTTATTTAGAATATTGCATAATTCAATTTGAATTAGAAATATTTGAATTAGAAACAAATTAATTGAATATTTAATTTAAAGATAGCATTAAAAATACTATTACATTACTATATTAATGTTTAGACATAACACACAGAGATAGGTTTATAGATCCAGATTGTGTAATGGAACAGCAAGAGATATACACAGGCAAAAGTAGACCTATTACTGTCCTTTTCTATTAAGCAGCAAACAATGGAAAAGTTACGTTGGACTCAAACACTGAACATTCAATTCGAGTGAAGTTATTCTGAATAATAGGATGTTAATGGTTCATGTTTATGCTATATGAAAATTTTGTAATAATTCTCTTATAATGATAACAATTGCTGTATGATGAACATTGTGAAAAGAGAAAAATAATAAATAATAAAAAAAGAAATACTATTACATCAAATAATATTAGAATTATATTAGAATGTAGTGCAAACATTCAAAATTTTAAACAAATATATAAATTGTTTCATTTTTTAAATGTTGCAGAACATTCGCCCATCTCTACTGCTCATCCACAATCTCTAGGTTATTATTTTTATTTTTTTATAAAAAGAGGATGGAACTATTAGTAAGTTCATCATATCATATACACATATATATATATATATATATATATATATATATATATATATATATATATATATATATATATATATATATATATATATTCAGAACAAATAGAAATAATAAGCCTCTCCTATCCAGCACTAAACATTCCCTATGGGTGTAATTGGATAAACAATCCTAGAGTGGTAAACCTTATAGAGACATAAGAAAAATAATAATTCAAAAAGTGTCAGACATATGCTGCTCCAAATTGATTGAATTTGGAGTCGGAAGAAGCCCCATAGCCTTAGGGGTGAAACACGCGTAGCTGGCTGAAGCAGTTGTTTGGAAACTCATGAGACTGAGATTGCCGGTGTAAATATCCAAGATAGCTGCAATTTGGAGGCTGTGAATAACTGCTAAATAATCAGAGATCACGAAGAAGTGCGAGAGGAGCACCCCTGGAGGTGCGATAGTGGGACTCTCAAATAATCGCAAGTACAACCGATACGGCGGAATTTACTTTCAGACACAGTTATTGTTATTTGAGCCAAGAACTGGTGAACACTTTACCGCTACGGCAGAGCTTGATTTTCTAACACTTGAAGTATTGCTGATAACCAAGAACTGGTTTAATACTTACCGCTATGGTGGAATTGTTAGTTTATACTGTGTCTTTAAGTTAAATCTGGATTATATCTTGCATCACAGAAGAATATTACCTTCACCAACTTCAGAATTAACAAGGAAGTTTAAACAACCCAATTGCAGGCTGTCTTCAAGCAACAGCAACATTTAATTTTCTTAGTTGCTACATTATTATTGATCTGTTGGGAAGTCTCTTTAAATCCACCTACCGGGACTTATATTACCGGTGGTTACAAACAGGTTTTTGTTTTTGTTATTTATTATTTTTTATTATTTAGTTTTGACTTTACTCTAATTCAAGTTCTTCCAGCTGGTAGGAAATTTTCATAGTGCACTATGATAGGAATTGTTTTGAGTACCCTTCAGGTTGTTTAGTATAACTCTCATGTTTTTCCAATAAACTGCTCTTTTAATGCTCCTTTGGTTGCAGCACATGTTTGACACTTTTGATAATAATTTTTCTTATGTCTCTATAAGGTTTACCGCTCTAGGATTGTTTATCCAATTACACCCATAGGGATTGTTTAGTGCTGGATAGGAGAGGCTTATTATTTCTATTTGTTCTGAGTAAAAATTTACTACTTTCCCCTTGTACCAGAGGCCTGATAAGTACTAATAATTCAGACCTCTGTCAACTACCCTCTTTTTATTGGTATAACTGATTGTGCTGACATCAACCCCTTCTTTTTATTAAATTTCTGACCACTTAAGTGGTTTTTCCAAGTTGCCTTGCACATCTATTTGTTTAATATAGACATATTCTTGAGTGTTATATATCCTTTTGAGAGCATATTTTGACATGGCAGGTTTTGATAAAACAGAATGGGATTTTGACATGGATTAAACCTTTTCACTTCCAAGCAATACAGTAAACACGAATCAAAATTCAGAAAAGAGCCAAAACATTTTTAAAGTGTTTAAAACTTATAAATCGAAAATATTAAAAGAACAAAAATTAAAATGTGAGATATCAAGCCTTAACAAATATCTAGAAGCCAAAATGATACCTAGAGGCTTGAGAGTACGAAAAAGACCTGGCTCAAATTTGAATGAACCATTATTAGATGATTTTCAGAAAAAATGGGATAATTATGCAAGTGAATGTGCCTTTAACTGGATGAAGTTAAAGATTGATGAGAATCAATTGAGACTACAGCAAGTGCAGATATAACTGAATGTAGCAAATGAAAAAATAGATGAATGGAAAACAAATGAGCAATATGAAAAACTAATGGGTGTGGCTAAGTTGGAAGTAAGAAAGATTCAAGATACAATTAAATTCAGAAAAAGGAGAAAGTTTGAAAGAGACTGGGATGACAATCAAAAGAATCAAGTCTATAATTACACATTTCAGACAAGTAGTTCAGAATCAGGAGGTTCATCAACTGAGGATAAAAATAGACAAAGATTTAGATCTAGAAGAGGTAGAAGAAGGGATTTTTTTAGGTCAGAGACAACAGGAAACAAAAGGACCAGAAGAGGAGGGAGGAAATACAAAAAAAGTTTCACAGGAAGGGAGAAAATACCCATTGAGAAATCAAATGAAAGAGAAGCAGAAAACCTAATAAAATCAAAAAAAGTGGTTAATCTCTCTGACGCCAAACTTACTGATTATCAAATAGAAGTATTGGGTAAGGGTCTATCCTTTGCTCCCACAAATAAATGTGATAAATTTACAGTGAGAAAAGATTTAAATTTGTTCGCACGTAAATTAATTTTAAAGAAAACTTTTGAGAACAAAATACCTGAAACAACTCTTGATATTCATGATCGCCAAATTTTGATTGGCTTAGAGGAATTGGCTTCAGAGGGGGAACCACATGAGAAATCATCTTTATCTCATATAGGATTTAGTACATTAATAAATAAATCTACTTATATGCCCTCCTTATCAATGGTACCACGCGTACAAAACTTTGTCAAATTGGTAGAAAAAGATATCACTGAGATGGAAGAGAATACACATATTAAACAAAATTTAACAGCTAAACAACAGCTAGCATTAAAACAACTGCAAACAAATCATGAAATTACCATTAAGCCGTCAGATAAAGGCGGTAATGTGGTAGTATTAAATACAAAAGATTATCTGAAAGAATTTATTCTCCAAGTCCAAGATAAAACTCATTACAAACATATCAAAAATGACCCCACTGAACAATACTCTCTTAAATTAGATGAAATACTATCTGCAGCTTTAAAAGAAGGTCTGATTAACAAACAAGAATTTGACTATCTAAAAGTTAAGTTTCCAATTATACCCACCTTTTATACCATACCAAAATTACATAAGGGGAGGTTACCCCCACCGGGTAGACCAATAATTTCAGGTATGGGGTCCCTGACGGAAAAAATCTCTGAATACGTTGATTATAATTTAAGACCATTCCTTGAAAATTTGCCATCCTTTGTGAAAGATTCACTTGATGTACTTAAAAAATTAGAAGGTCTAGCTGTCCAAAAGGATACAATTTTAGTAACAATTGACGTTGAAGGCTTATACTATTCAATTCCGCATTCAAAAGGAGTGGAAACCTGTCGATATGTTCTGGAACAAAGGGGGAAACAATATTCTGAACATACTAATTTTGTATTAACACTTTTGAACTTCCTACTGCAACATAATTATTTTACATTCAATCAAAAGATCTATGTACAAATCCTAGGTACAGCCATTGGCACTTGTTGTGCGCCTACATACGCATGTCTGTACCTAGGATACTGGGAAAAAGAAAAAATCTGGGATAGTGACTATATGGACAAAATAGGACTATGGATACGCTTCATAGATGATGCTTTAATGCTATGGGAGGGGTCAGAGGAAGAATTAACTAAATTCATGGAGGTTCTGAATCAGAATACATTTAATTTGAAATTCACATATACCAGTAGCAGAACAGAAATAAGTTTTCTTGATTTAAACATTACAAATGTGAACCAAATAATTACTACCTCTACCCATAGAAAAATTACTGCTGGCAACACACTATTGCATGCTGATAGTCATCAACCGTCTCATCTCCTATTTAATATACCACATGGCCAATATCTCAGACATAGGAGAAATTGCACACAAATTGAAACATTTAAAACAGAGGCAGGTGACCTACAAAAAAGATTCAAGGAAAGGGGGTATTCGCAGAATTGTCTCAAACAAGCATACATAAAAGCTAGATATAAGAATCGACAGGACATACTGTGTAAACCTAAGGATAATTTGAAATAAGATACAGTAAGATTCATTAGTGTTTATAATGATTCTTGGGCCAAAATTAGGACAATATTGCTAAAACATTTGCACATTTTAACTTTAGACAATTCTATAGCTAAACAAATAAGCAGTACTCCCCAAATGACAGCCAAAAAAGATCCAAACTTGAAGGATAAACTAGTAAGAAGCCATTTTCGTATGAATAGGTCTGAAACCTGGCTGTCACAATACAAAAGAAAAGATGGCAATTTTAAATGTTCTAAATGCTCAGTCTGTCCAAACATGAGCACTAGGAATAAATTCATTGACAAATTTGGCAAACAATGGCACATCCAGGGGCACATAAACTGTGTAAGTGTAGGAGTAGTATACTTAGTGTACTGTAATTGTCCCTGTTATTACGTAGGAAAAACGTACAGAGAGCTCAAAGAAAGAATTAAAGAGCACAAGCGAGATATAAAGAATAAATTGATTGACACCAGTAGTGTAGCACAACATTTTTTCTATTTTCACAATAGTAATAAGCATGAACTAAAATTTAGAGGTCTGCAAAAGATTGATCTGAGAGAGCGTGGTGGAGACTTGGATAAAAAACTTTTACAGAATGAATGTAAATGTATATTTTATTTAAAAGCCCTTGCCCCCCAAGGCATGAATGAGGAAATAAAATATGCATGCTTTCTTGGTGAATAAGGCTGCTGCATTAGAGTGCAATCTAATCTATCTTTTAATGAAAAACAAAATGGAAGTGGAGGAATGGTCCATGTCAGAATCCTATAAGAAAAATAAAACTAACACACCAAATATAAAGTATCCAACATTTATTTTGGTCATAAGTTAAGAAAAATTGTTACTCAAAGGTTTATTTATTATTTTTTGTATAAAACTTGCCATACTAACAAGTCACAAACTTTTCTAAAGAATTTATAGGAAGGAGTTCCACTTATGATAGGATATTACTATTATTATTTTCAAAGTATTTTATTTTTAAATACTGGTGTCGACCATTGCTGCATCACAGAGGAGCAAATTGATTTCATCAAAGTATATATTTTATTCACGGTATTCTTTACAATTCCGTAGCCTGTATTTATCTGTCTGACACTTAAGTATGTATATAGGAATGTAGATATACTTTTTGTTTTTTGTTCAGACATAGTTACCATTTTACCCCAAGAATGATATAGAATTACAAAAGGCTTCAAGAGAGGGAGGAGTTTTCCTCCGAGAAGTTCCCTTTAAAAATATACCAAACACACCTGCAAAAGTATTGATTGAATTTGGAGCCGGAAGAAGCTCCATAGCCTTAGGGGTGAAACGCGCGTAGCTGGCTGAAGCAGTTGTTTGGAAACTCATGAGACTGAGATTGCCGGTGTAAATATCCAAGATAGCTGCAATTTTGAGGCTGTGAATAACTGCTAAATAATCGGAGATCACGAAGAAGTGCGAGAGGAGCACCCCTGGAGGTGCGGCACCGCGATAGTGGGACTCTCAAATAATCGCAAGTACAACCGCTACGGCGGAATTTACTTTCAGACACAGTTATTGTTATTTGAGCCAAGAACTGGTGAACACTTTACCGCTAGGCGGGGCTTGATTTTCTAACACTTGAAGTATTGCTGATAGCCAAGAACTGGTTTAATACTTACCACTATGGTGGAATTGTTAGTTTATACTGTGTCTTTAAGTTAAGTCTGGATTATATCTTGCATCACAGCAGAATATTACCTTCACCAACTTCAGAATTAACAAGGAAGTTTAAACAACCCAATTGCAGGCTGTCTTCAAGCAACAGCAACATTTAATTTTCTTAGTTGCTACATTATTATTGATCTGTTGGGAAGTCTCTTTAAATCCACCTACCGGGACTTATATTACCTGTGGTTACAAACAGGTTTTTGTTTTTGTTATTTATTATTTTTTATTATTTAGTTTTGACTTTACTCTAATTCAAGTTCTTCCAGCTGGTAGGAAATTTTCATAGTGCACTATGAAAGGAATTGTTTTGAGTACACTTCAGGTTGTTTAATATTAACCTCATGATTTTCCAATAAACTGCTCTTTTAATGCCCCTTTGGTTGCAGCATATGTCTGACACTTTTTGAATTATTATTTTTCTTATGCCTCTATAAGGTTTACCACTCTAGGATTGTTTATTCAATTACACCCATAGGGATTGTTTAGTGCTGGATAGGAGAGGCTTATTATTTCTATTTGTTCTGAGTAAAAATGTACTACTTTCCCCTTGCACCAGAGGGCTGATAAGTACTAATAATTCAGACCTCTGTCAACTACCCTCTTTTTATTGGTATAACTGATTGTGCTGACAACAACCCCTTCTTTTTATATATATATATATATATATATATATATATGTATATATAGTATTACTAAAATAATATACAGTAAGTTCATCATATCATAATGTCCATGGCTTATGATGGCTGACACCCTTATAAACCACTGATATTTTTTACCATAAAATATATCTGCACAACATATTGCATAAAGGTTTGTGTAATGTTTTTTTGCTGTAGGTTTAGTGAATTGACATACACTTTTCAGCATTTCCAGTCACACAAATCTTTAACCCAATGCAAAGTTCAAAGGGACAGTCTAGTAAAAATTAAGCTTTTATGATTCAGATAGGGCATACAATTTTTTTTTTTTAAACTTTTATTTAAATCCAGCATTATATTGAGAAAAAAAGAAATCAAATTACAAATTTTGTGCCACGCAGGGCCTGATGTTACATATTACAATTAATGTAGACAATACAAGAAAAATAAAAAAGTTGTCAGTATTTCACAGAATTATACCAAAACATAGATTCTAAAATAAATTATATTCTCTGCTGGAGTCTTTTCTTTCCTTTTTTATTCCATTCTCTCAACATTACAACAAATTAGACCTTTTACTATACAGTAATCTGAAATTTTTTAAGAAAAAATAACCGTACAGTAACAAAAAAACAAAAAATAAAAAAAAAATTAAAAAACAAATCACATACAAACAACAAACAAAAAAAAAAAGAGAAAAAAAAAAAGGGGGGGGGGAGAGGGAAGGAATCTTGACCCACCAGTTTGGCTTGAGCAGAGCGGATTACCAACCCCCCAGCAAAACTAGCTCTGAATTTCTGAAAGGGTAAATCATATATTCTATCTCATTCGGTGACAGCGTTTTAATAAGTACTGACCATTTTTTAAAGAAACCTTCGATATCCGTTTCCTTTTCCATATTGGTATCTTTTTGCTCTAGTATACACTGTTTTTTTAGACAGTTTTTAAGCTCATTTATACTAGGGTTCCTACTTCCTTTCCATTTCTTAAAAATCAAGTACCTTGCCGCTAAGATAATCATATTCACTATTTTATTATACATCCGCAGATTTTTAGTCGCGTCCCATAGAAAAATTACATCAGCCACTTTTAATTTTAAAGGGGAAATTTTTAATACTTGATTGATCCAGTATTCAGTCTTAAGCCAAAAGCATTTGATTCTGGGACATTCCCAGATCATATGAATGAGATCTGCTGATAAAAATGAACATTTTGGACATTTACAGAAATTAATGTTCCCATATCTAGACCCCTTCTTCGGGGTATAGTAGGTCCTATATAATAGCTTTATATGAGTCTCTCTCCATGTAGCTGATAAGGTAATTTGTAAGACTTTTGAAATGGAAGCATGAATTTTACTTACATTTATATCCTCTTGAGGTATTATTAAATTCCATTAAGTTTCCTAAATTCTTTTCCCCTTTGTTAGAAATTAAGAATTGATAATATGGGGAAATTGACATAAATCCGTTCCTTGCTAACACAAGCCAGTTCTCCAACTTTCCCAGGGACCAATTCCAGCCCGATTAATTTACCATCTTGGAGATAAAATGCCTTATTTGTAAATATGCAAAGAATTCTTTGTTACAAAGGTTAAATTCTCGTTTCAAGTTCTCAAACGTTTTAATGCAAAGTCTATTCTTATCTATCATCTGAGAAATATTATACAAGCCTAAGGTGTGCCAGTTCTGAAAAGAAACCGATTGTAGTCCCGCTTGAAATTTAGGGTTTCCTTTAATTGGCATATAGTCAGAAATGCTGCTTTTGATGGATAATATCTTACAGATCTTCCACCATGCTTGTAAAGGATACATTAACGTTTTGAGTCTTTTGATTTCTTGGGAAATTAATTTGATATTACAATGTATTAAAGCTAAAGGAAGAAAGGGAGAGCTTACACTTTTTTCAAGTTCATTGTTTATTGTATAATCTTTATTTAAAATCCAGTCGACCACTATTCGAGCAAGAAAAGCCAGGTTATATAATTGTATGTCTGGCAGTGCCAATCCCCCATACTTTCTAGGTAACGATAGTTTCAGTAGCGATATTCTGGGCTTTTTGTTCTGCCATATAAAGTTTCTTATCATGCTGTTGATTTTACCAACATCCTTCCGTTTAAGCATTACTGAGGTATTCTGCAAAATATATAATAATTTCGGGAGAAGTATCATTTTGAATGCAGCAATACGCCCTGAGATTGAAAGTGGAAGGTTCTGCCATACTTTCATACTATCCCTGATCTCGTTCATCACTGGTATTATATTAAGATCATAACATTGATCTATATCAGGTGATATTATTATCCCTAAGTATCTGAAAGATTCAGAGACTCTGAAGGGTATATCTAAAAGGGAACCCGAGGTCTTTCTGATCCAGAGTAACTCCGACTTGGACGCATTGATCCTGTAGCCCGAGAAGGATCCAAATTGTTCTATAATTGACATAATTATAGGTATATTGTTTTGTGTATTGGAAATGTATAGAAGAATATCATCAGCGTACAACGCAATTTTGAGCTCTGTTTTACCTATTTTTATACCTTCCATTTGATCCCTTATCATTATTGCCAGAGGTTCAATTGAAATATCGAAGAGAAGAGGAGAGAGGGGGCACCCCTGACGCGTCCCTCTTTTAAGTGGTATCTCGAGAGATAGAATATTATTAACAATTATCTTTGTATGTGACTTATTATATATGTTCTCAACAAATTTAAGAAAGTTTCCCTTAAGACCAAATTTAACTAGAGACGTGACCAGATGATCATGATGAATTGAATCGAACGCTTTCTCAGCATCAATAGAGACAATTGCTAAATCTGCGGGATCCCCCTCTCTCCCCAATCCCACCTTCTCTGCGAGCTTAAAATAGTCTATTGTAACTAAAACTTCTCTGACTTTTGCTGATGAGTTCCGTTTCTGCAGAAACCCTGCTTGATCTTTATGGATTATTTCAGGGAGTACCAACTACAATCTTTTAGCTATAATGGAGGTCAGAATTTTGTAGTCAGCATTCAATAGTGCTATGGGCCAATAGGACTCTTTATTGTTAGGATCCTTCCCGGGCTTCAAGATCAAAGTTGTATAGGAGGCACAGAATTGAGGATAGACTGCATTCCCTTCTGTATAGATGTGATTACAAAGCTTACTCAGGGGTGGAGCAATCAATGGCGTGAGAATTTTGTAAAATTCGTTGGGCAGTGCGTCCGGCCCTAATGCTTTACTTAATGGGAGATCTTGGATAACTTTTAAGATTTCTTCCTCAGATATTGGAGAGTTTACTATTGTCATCTTTTCACTATTAAGTGTCGGATGAGTGATTTTACTCCAGAATTCTTCAGATTTGACCTTGTCTGAGTTTTTCAAGGAGTAGATCTTTCTAAAATAGTCTGAGAAAATATTAGAGATATCTTCCGTATTTATATGGATTTTCTCTTTATGATGGAGTTTATCTATTAATGGGGATCTTCTTTCCCTTCTCATCAAGTTATCCAATAGTTTTCCGGCTTTATTCCCATGTCGGTAGAGTCTTGCCTGAAGCTTTAACTCCTTCTGCGTCTCTTTATAAATTTGGAATGCATCTCTTTCACTTTTTGATCTATTATACTTAATCCAGTTTTCTTGAGAATTATTAAGTAAATAATTATTATATGAGTTAATTACTGATTTTGTCACTTCTGTCTCTCTCATCGTTAGTGTTTTAAGTCTATTAGCACTATATGAAATGATTTCTCCTCTGAGAACTGCCTTTGCGGCCTCCCAGAAGATATTCGGACGATCGACGTAGTCTTTGTTTATCTCTGTGTATTCTTGAAATTTCTCTTTCAGCCAAATTTTAAATTTTAAGTCATTTACCAACCATACAGGAAAGAAGAAGCGAGAAGATCCTGATTTGGAGTTTTTATATAAAATTTCTATTGTAACAGGACTATGATCTGATATGTTGATAGGGAAGATTTTAGCTTTAATTTGCATTTTACAAAGTCTTTCGTCGATAAGAAATAAGTCTATCCTAGATAGAGTTTTATGAGCTCTGGATAAACAGGTATAGTCTCTTACCTCTGGATTCTGCAATCTCCATATATCCCTTATTGATAGATTTTGAAACATTTTCTTAAACATTTTGGTTTCCAGATTATCTCGCTTGTTCTTCCCTGCCATTGGCTTCTGTCTTAACCTGTCTAATGGATAATGTGGAGCCATGTTAAAGTCCCCGCCTAAAATTAGATATCCTACTGATTCAGTGAGAATTTTTGCCTGCAGATTATCCCAGAATATTGGGTCAAACACATTGGGTGCATATAGATTGCAGAGTGCATATAAAGTTCCCTCTATTTTTAGTTTTAGAATTACATATCTCCCTTCTGGGTCTAGAATACTATGAAGAATTTCATAATTAATATTTTTCCTAACAGAATTGGCACTCCTCTCTTCCTTTCTATGCCTGTGGCAGCAACTACCTCTTTTACCCAAGAAGACTTGGGACTGTGGGTATCAATTTTTCGTAGATGTGCTAAAATTGACTTTCGCTTAATGGGGGAGGTGAGACCTCCAATATTCCAAGAGGTTATTTTACATTTATCCACTCTGCTCATTCCTCACCCATCCAGGCCAAAAAACCAAAAGAAACAGGAGAAAAAAAAAAAAGTAAAAATAAACACAACACCCCCCTGAAGGGAGACCAACTAACCCAAAAACATAGCGTAACTGAGGAAGGATAAACCATAACAAGCAAACAACACCCCCCTGTTGCGGAAGATTCCCCGGGGGCCCCGCATGGCCCCGCATGGCCCCTTGTTGGCCCTTGAACCTTGTAACCTATATCAACCGATAAAATTCAAAATGTAAGGCTATTTTACCTTCTATCACCTATTATCTTGATTCCCTAGCTTATCTACAATTTTTTCCGCTTCTTTGGCAGATTCAAAGAAATGAGCTTCATCATTGACTATGATCTTTAACTTAGCCGGGTAAATTATCGTTGCACGATATCCCGCATGGATAAGTTTTGTGCAGATTGGGGATAGCTCTTTTCTTTTCCCTGTTGTTTCTGCGGAGAAATCTTGGAATAGATATATGTTAGTTGTCCCTAATACAATGGTTTGGTTTTTCCGATAGTACTGGAATAATGTAATTTTATCCTGGAAATTCAATAACTTTGCTATAACTGGTCTTGGTCTTACATTTCCTTTACCCCCCTCTGTCTGTCGCCCCAGCCTATGGGCCCTTTCCACTATTATTGGGGGATAAGATGAAGGCAGGCCTAATAATTGCACTAAAGTTGTAGATATGAATTTTCCCAAATCCTCGTACTGTTTCCCCTCTGGGACCCCGATTATTCTTACGTAATTCCTCCTAGACCTGTTCTCTAGGTCCTCGATTTTAATTTGCATTTTAGATAGAATTGTGTCTATGTCTTTTAACTTAGAGTTATGTGTTGTGCTATTATCTTCCAAGTCTGACACTCTTTGTTTGACTTCTTCAAGCCTATTTGAGAATTGCCTGACTTCATTGGTTAAGGAAAGAATATCTTGTTTGATTTCAGCTTGCATAGAATCAAATCTTGGAGCAAGAGCCTCTGTTATACTAGTTATTAATATTTGCATGTCTGGTACTTCTTTATCATAGGTAAGATTAGAGCGAACTGAATGAGTGTCCATCTGAGTTTCTGAAACACCTTTATTTTTCCTATCTCTGTGCTTTGCCGCCATGGCTGGTGAGGGAGTTTTAGTGTGTGTGTGCAACAATGTATCCATAGATTAGTGATGTGAAAAAAAAGAAATTGGAGGAGAGGGGGCAGAGTCCCCCCCTTGAGTGCAAGGGAGAAAAAAAAGAAAGGGGAGGAAGTGATATATGTGAGGGTTAGTGGGGTGTGAAGTGATTGGTGAGGAAAGGAAGAAGAAGAAAAAAAAAAGGGGTGATTTAGTGTTTTTAGTTATAAAAATAAGGTTAGTAGGTGATCTTGAGATATGAATTACTTGCTAAAATCTATTATTTTATGGACTTTAAAAAGTCTTGTCCAATTGCTCAATATTAAGTTTCCACTTGGTACCAAGATAAGTACCTAGGTGTATTCTATCCCAAACTAGATATCTCCTGTCTTTGTGTCAATTGCTAGCTCATCCTTATAATCATAGAAAGAATAATATCCCTTCAGTTTTTAATTTATCTCCGCTATTCTTTCCTTTAGTTTAGATAAATTTGTCTAAGGAAGAAAGAGAAAAGGGTCAGTTACTACTTTACATCCTTTCTTCCTACTTCTTTTTTGTCTAATCAATTATATATCTAATAGTGTACAGTCTATGTGCTACTTATCTACCAATCAGTAGAGTAGCTATATTTTATTATAGGCTTCCAGTTAATTGGTATATTTTACTTCTATGTACCCAAGTTAAAACAAAGTGCAGCTTTATATATACCACAGATAAAAATGATTTACTGATTACACTTAGACTTGTGCAGCCTCATCTCATGCAATGAGTAAAAATATATTGTGTAGCAGGTAGATATAGAAAGTGTAGAGTACCCTGACAGTCTAAAGCCACTATAAATAAGTCAGTTTGTCCTAACAATAATTTAATCAAGGAAGTGTCTTGTTAGGTGTGTCCCCCAGGGGGTAAGTGTCAGTGCAGGCCAAAGCCTGGGGCCTAGTGTACCACCTGAGGCATATGTAGATTATCTGATAAGGGCCCCTTAGAATGACTCAGACCACGCAGCATTATGATCGAAAGCCAATTCTGTTTATTGCACAGTGCAAGCCTTTCTTATAGTGACATACAGGGTTAAGGGGATGACACGTTAGGACCTCGTCATCTTACACAGTTATACAGAGCAAAGTACAAGGAAAAACTGGAACATGAGTTTCTCATAACAATACTTACAGAGTCATAACAAACTACCATCTGCGGAGACAACAAGGTTTCTGAACCCTCTTGTTTACATTATCTTATTCTATCTTCTTCTGGGCGTCGGGCCAGGGTACATTGGCAAGGCCGAACAGCTAAGGAAACTATCATAACCCAGTATAATAAAGTCTATTCATTACAAAATGGCTGCGAGGAACAAGATGGCTGTGAAGAACAAGATGGCTGCCATCAGGTTCATATTACCCCTAACATACCATCCTTTTATTCTAACAGAATAACATAAAAATAGACAGGCATAGAAAATTAGTAAAGCCTTATACTATGGTAACAGAACTCTGTGAGAATACTAAAGAGAAAAATATTCCTGTGTCGTGATATACTTTTATAGGATAATTGTCACTGCATATAGGTACAGCCCCTCCAATACCTTCCATCTAACTTACAGCCTTCCCAAAACTACCGGTCTACCGGCACAGAGACCCAACCAGCCCCCCATCTACCCCCAAACAACGCTGCATCGTCTATCTCTCCACCTGCATTGCTAGCACCCCCCAATATGTCCAACAGTTCCTTTTCCACAGTAAAGCATGACATAGCAACAGCACAACTGTCTCTAGGTGGCCTCTGAACACTTTAAGAATAGTCTTTGTCCATTTGAGAGCGCTGCACCTTGACACTTTGCTATAATACAATTCTCCAACAGTTCATTTGCAGTAGGGGTGCTTATCCACGGTTCTTCCGCAGGGAGATACTGGAAATCTGATGGTTTGTTCATGGGGTAGACAAGGCAACCAGTGGATACCCATGGCAAGCAAACACTCGAGTCACAGGGAGTCTAGGAAGCAAACAGAAACAGTACAGGATGAGTACACACCGCAATACAATCACAATTATGTCTAAATAAAACGTCACTTTCATCCTATGTCATTTAAAATCAAACAAAACATTGTTGATATATAATATAAACTAAATACATTGATATTTCTCAGAGAATAATTTACAACTTCTCTATACACTTTTAAATGATACTGCATGAATACTAAGCAAGTGAAAACCTGCCAAACTTCATCAAGGGCCTGAATGGTTATGCCAAAACTTATGCTAAGGCCTGCCCTGTAGCAAAAATGGAAAAAAAGAAAACAGTCAATAACAATAAATGAATTTCTTTACACTGTCACTTTGAACTTCTAAAAAAATAAAAGAACCTTGTGTTGCTTTATTCTGGATGGCTGCTATCTATAATGTTTATAATTCTCCAACCATGATCCTAATATTCAACAATCTCATCTGATATAAACACTACTAGTTTACTAATTATTTTATGCAACCTAAATTCTCTCACACTCCTGTATGAGGAAAGCATACAAACAGAACATCATTTAAAACTACAAGTTCTTTTAAAGGTAAACACATCTTTATGGTAAGAATTACTCTCTTTGACAAACATCAGGAATGACCAAATTCACTTTGCAGATACCATACTAATTAATAAAAGGGAAAAATACATTTGCTTTCATAACCCATAATTATGCTATTCCCTGAACAAACATTTCTCTGTATATTTACTATAAACTTCTAGCTTAGACGTGTCCTCCTTATGTTCTAAAGGGTGAAGGGTCTAAGATATTATGCTATGTTGTAACATTTTCCTTAAACATATTTTATACTCAATGGGTCATTCAATAGGGTACAATACTGCACAGTTCACAGTTACCTTTATCTAAATGGTTACTTTGTTAAGCACATAAACTACCATGTGCACTAATACCAATGAAGCATATGATGTCTTATACCCAATATGATCAATAAAAATAATACAAATACAAGAGAATACAAAACAAGCAATATAAGGAATGGAGTTAAAACAATACTCCCCTAATTTAATTGGTTGACCCTGTAACAGCATAACAGGACCTCCATATCGAGCGGTAAGGCACAGTCCAGAGAAGGATAGTCTTTATGTCCTGAAGACACACATCAGAGGAAACAGTCATAGATTACCCAGAGTCCAGTTCTGGGGCTGGTACCAGCATGCAAAGCAAAGAATGGATCCAAAGATAGTTCAGTAACTTTTTTTACTGCAGTATGGTGGTTAAAACAAGCTTGACAAAAGGTCTTTCATCTTCATCTTTTCTTTCTTTAAAGGTTTACTTGCTTTCAATCTTTAATCTTTTGAAGAGTGCACTTATGGAATTTTGCCTGTACAAATTTTACCTAAATATGGAAACTCAAAAATAATTCAGTTAGTGTGTTTCAATCTCTGAAGACAGCTTCATGATCTCATCCTGCAAATACAAATATAGTGTTAAGAACCACATAGAAAAATAAAACATTTTAGGCATCTGAAATATGAGAGCAAAATAAAACATAGAAAGACAATAAAAAGATCTAATCCACCAGGGAGGGAAAAAAAAAAGAGTGGGGTGTGGGTGTACAGGCTACGACCGGGGTGGCCAGCAAGGTAGATGCTTTTCCGTGGCCAGATTCCCAATGAAGGAAAGTTCTAGACAATCCTAGGGACGTAGTGCATCCTGCATAGGGGTAAGACAAGGAAATTTTAGGGCACAGCTGGTGGTTAGACAATAACATTGTACAAGGAGATTCAAAACGTTTTAGGTTCACCTCCTAAAAGCAATCACCCCCATTACATAAAGATATTCATCAATACTCATCAATACTTCCTTCATGTTTGCGTGAAACATCTCATGTGACACGCAAACACAAGATAACAAGAAACTAAACGGCAAATCATGCACTCCACTCATGCAGAGACAATTCTCAATAGCAAGGAAAATGAAAAACACTTCACAATTCAATATGCTGTCCATACAGCACGCTTCCACACGTATTCACAAAAGAGAAAAACATAACAAACAAACAGTGAAAACCAATCGTTCTTGTCTTTCACGAAACAAAACATTAGCTGCTGACACAAATTTCAAACAACCACAATTAACTTAAAATGCAACACATATTCTGACATTCACTGGAATGCAACACTCTCAGAACACTACAAACAATTAAAAACATCCACTAATTACAAACATTTCATATCACACAAAGAAAGCAATCACAGCAGATGCCCAAGAAACTTCAGTTGCAGATTGTACAAATAAAATTGCGCTTATTTAGGAAAGATCAGATAACCACAGTAGCCACTGTTAAAGGGACATTCTAGGATAAATGAAAATTACATTATTCCGATAGGACTTTTAATTTTAACCAACCTCCCTAGATTAAACCAAACATAGGTAGGCTTATATGCTAATTTTTAAGCCTTTGAGGGCTGCCTCTTATCACAGGCTCTCATTACAACACCAAGAGACAAAATACACGTAAGCCATATAAATAAAACTAAAACTGGGATCGGATAAATTAGCAAGTTATATAAATGCAGTAGAATCAGATAAAATGTGCATCATTCGTTTTAGGGGTGTTTATTTGTAGACACCTTATAGACCACGGCTTAGCTGTTAAGCAGCAATCAAAGTCATTGCAATAATAGTGGTAGACTAGTTAATAACCAAATAACTATATATATTTTAAAGTGTCACTGAAATCACTTCATTAAATAATATCTCATTTATTTATTGAACGCAGTGGGGGTTATTTTAAATAACAAAGAGTTATATCTGTGAGATACAGTTTGACAGCCACAGAAATAAAATTATCATTTTTAAGCTATATTCTGTGATAGAATATAATATAAATACTTGTTTCTTTGTAGTGAGCAATTTATATTTATCATTTTTTATAACATAGAACACCAGTACTGCCTCTTTAAATGTAAAGTGCAAATTGTTCTCTCTGCAATAAAGCCAAACAGAGAAACTTTTTCATTTCCATTATAACAAGAAAACCAAAACATGCACAGTGTTATCATTCTTTCTCAAGGATAGTGAGGCAAGCTCAAAGTTTCATTTTTACTTAAAGGAGAAACACTGTTTACTGCTTAAAAATATAAAATTCACACGAAAACTGGATAAATGCTAATTAGTTTAACCACAACAAAATTATTGGATTTAATATTATGTATAATTTGATATTCACCATTCTGCAGTTGTCCAGCCAAATATAGCAACCGTATATAACACAAAAAATAAGCTTTCTGAAAAAGAATACTAATACAATTTCCCCTTTAAATTATTCCCAATGATCCTTATAATAAAAAATGCATACTGACGTTCATTAAATAGCCTAAACAAGCATAAGCAGCATAAGAACGCACTCACAGTGGGATGCAGGCTAGTTAAAGGGACATTTTAACCAAACTAAAAATAATCTTTAATTGAAACTGCTAACACAGTGAAATATACTAGTGTTAGGCTCACAGTAAACCTCATTGTCTTTTCTGTAAATATTCCCTTAAATTCTCAGATGTTATATCAGTTTTCCTGTATCCCTTTAAATATTTTCACTCCTCTGTTTTTTTCTCGTTTTTTTTTTTTCTTTTTTTCTTCTTTCCGCTAGTCTCCCGGATCCCTACACTAAAATTGTAGACAACTTATCACTTCAGTTTGCATTACAGAGAGAATTAAGTTATGCTGCAAAAAAAAATCTGCTATCTGAACAGCAAATTTAAAATAAATATATACAAAGAAAAGTCTCTTAAAATATATTTTGCAAACTACTAATACAGTGTTATTGCACTGGTCCTTTAAATAATAAAATGACAATTTTCTATTGCTCCGTCTACGCACTGAGCTCTGATTTTACAGACAAATATAAGATAATGAGATATTCTTATTATCTAAAATGCAACCCATTGCAATCAACTGTGTTTTGAAAGCATAAGACCAGCTACTTCATATATATACAAATAAACTTACAAATGCAATCTCTCCTATATGTTATACTATGCAGCTTGTATCACAAGTCATGGACAATACATTAATAGGAACACCTTGTCACAGTGGACTGTCCCTTTAAGGACTAACCATTCATCACGTAAATTACATATGTATATCCCAACCATAATTTAGGCTGCTTGTATGATTTACCACACAAATTTCACCTCTGTACTGTAGCATGCCCTGCAGATTAATTTACTTGCAACAAAAACGGACGCACTTTTAGATAAACTTTCAACTACAGCTTATAACTATATGTCATTAGGTGCACCAACTCTGTGCACAGACCTTACAAATACAACATACGTTAACCCATTAATCATATTTGAAACAGTTTCATATTTACCAGAACGTGACAAAAAATCACACACACCATCGCACTTTCAAAGCCACTTTCAAAGCCGTTACTTCACTTGCAAAAAGCAATATCATATCTTTACATGCCGCCACACAATTATCACTTAAAAGTAAAACTGCACATGAATACCACATACTTAAAACATGCTGGTGACTTTAAAATACAGGTATATAAAATAACATTACCGAATATCTTCTAAAAACGTCTGATTTCCCAGCAGAGAAACAGAAAGAAACATTATTACGATACAGACACACAAGTTCATTCCATCTCGCATACCAGAGATTTACTCCCTTTTTTCCTTTCGCAGAAAAACATCTAATTTATAGCGTACGACATACATATAAAATTTACCAGATTACCCTGTCACCAAGTTCAAAATGTATTTTTCTTTCCGATTCCACGCAAAATGGCTATTTTTTGCCTGGATTGGGATAATCATTTTCAAATAATACATTCTGTTTTTGGTTTAAAGTAAATCTGTTACACGCATACCACAGTGAGAACCTACAGACCATCACACATTATGCATCTCAATATACAAATTTTCCTAAACAAGCAAACAAAAAGTCTCACAAACGGAGCTGCTGTAACCGTTTCTTCTCTCTTTTTTTTTTATTCTTTTTTTTTTTTGTGATCTATTTGCGCGCTCAGTGGTGGCCCCCCTTCTTTGCCTGCTACATTCTTTTAACACAGAGATTTTTCTATGAATCACACAGCCGTACTCACTGACAGTGTTTTAAAAAAATATTTCTGTCTTTTGCAGAAACTATTAACTCTTCTTTTCTTTTACCTTATACCTTTAATTTTCTCTGTGCATTCTTATCTATGAGTAGTTCCCATTTCTCAATACAATAATAGCCACAATAATAACATGCACAGCCACTTAATATTTTCTACGCACAGCATCAAAAAACACAAACAAAGCAAAGCAAGCATCAGATATCAACATGAGCTTCAGGTGGGTAACAAAACTCTATTATGGGAATGAATATGGGAAACTTTAACACACGTGAGACTCACTCACTCTGCCAAGTTGCCCGGGGGACCTTATCTTAAAAAATCCTCCCGTCGACTGGCATTCATATATTTCTTGCGCGCTTATCACAGACAGGACTCACAATACCTGTCGTATCCCAGCACAGGACTGATTACCTGTCTGGAGGGGTTATCACAACTGCCGGCAGGACTATAACCTCCGCAAACCTGTGCTTCAACCACAGGAACCCCTTTAACCCTTTATCATATATTATCAACACCTATTACCAGACTAAATTTAGGTTCAAATTCACAGAAAGAAAGCATGGTAGAAGCACTCATACTTACTCCCGGCGAATGCCACAAACTGACGCCAAAACTGTTAGGTGTCCCCCCCCAGGGGGTAAGTGTCAGTGCAGGCCAAAGCCTGGGGCCTAGTGTACCACCTGAGGCATATGTAGATTATCTGATAAGGGCCCCTTAGAATGACTCAGACCACGCAGCATTATGATCGAAAGCCAATTCTGTTTATTGCACAGTGCAAGCCTTTCTTATAGTGACATACAGGGTTAAGGGGATGACACGTTAGGACCGCGTCATCTTACACAGTTATACAGAGCAAAGTACAAGGAAAAACTGGAACATGAGTTTCTCATAACAATACTTACAGAGTCATAACAAACTACCATCTGCGGAGACAACAAGGTTTCTGAACCCTCTTGTTTACATTATCTTATTCTATCTTCTTCTGGGCGTCGGGCCAGGGTACATTGGCAAGGCCGAACAGCTAAGGAAACTATCATAACCCAGTATAATAAAGTCTATTCATTACAAAATGGCTGCGAGGAACAAGATGGCTGCGAAGAACAAGATGGCTGCCATCAGGTTCATATTACCCCTAACATGTCTTTATACTTTTTTCCAATAGATAAGAATATTTTGATTAGTTGGAAAAAGTAAAAGTATAACATTAAACATGTTAGTGCTCTGTTCATCAGAATTTGGGTCTCAAACCTTCTTTCAGTTTAATTTAATATATGCTTGGAAGGGGTTAATTCCCTCAAACAACCATAAAAGAATGACAAAACCATGTGTAGATGCCAGACAGCAGTTTTCCTATTTCCTGCAAGAGGGATTAAGAATGAACCTCAGCTACCCAAAAGACAAAACTGATATCAGTATTACAACAAATGATTAATATTTGCATCTATTAAGGTAAGGATAATAATTAGGCATTTTTAGCAAAAAGTGTAATTTTACCAACAAAGCACAGTGTTTAATTTTCTCTGCACCTTTTGAACACTAAACACCTTTTTATATATCTTTTTTTTTTTTCTTTCTTTTCCCCTCCTTTCCCTCTCGCTCCCCTCTTTAATATTAATCCTCCTAGAACCAACAAATTTTGTTTTTCAGGTAATAGTTAACAAGCCATAAACTGTTTGTCGGTGTTAATAAGCATAGAAAACAGAGAGGAAAATCACAGCAGATGATTAGCATTTAGAAAGATTAGTAACACATGCAGTTTGCAACTAACCAAGATAACACAAAGACCTAGATTTGGAGTTTGGCGTTAGCCGTGAAAACCAGCGTTAGAGGCTCCTAACGCTGGTTTTAGGCTACCGCCGGTATTTGGAGTCACTCAAAATAGGGTCTAATGCTCACTTTTCAGCCGCGACTTTTCCATACCGCAGATCCCCTTACGTAAATTGCGTATCCTATCTTTTCAATGGGATCTTTCTAACTCCGGTATTTAGAGTCGTGGCTGAAGTGAGCGTTAGACATCTAACGACAAAACTCCAGCCGCAGGAAAAAAGTCAGTAGTTAAGAGCTTTCTGGGCTAACGCCGGTTTATAAAGCTCTTAACTACTGTACTCTAAAGTACACTAACACCCATAAACTACCTATGTACCCCTAAACCGAGGTCCCCCCACATTGCCGACACTCGAATAAATTTTTTTAACCCCTAATCTGCTGACCGCCACCTACGTTATCCTTATGTACCCCTAATCTGCTGCCCCTAACACCGCCGACCCCTGTATTATATTTATTAACCCCTAATCTGCCCCCCTCAACGTCGCCTCCACCTGCCTACACTTATTAACCCCTAATCTGCCGACCGCAAAGCGCCGCCACCTACGTTATCCTTATGTACCCCTAATCTGCTGCCGCTAACACCGCCGACCCCTGTATTATATTTATTAACCCCTAATCTGCCCCCCTCAACGTCGCCTCCACCTGCCTACACTTATTAACCCCTAATCTGCCGAGCGGACCTGAGCGCTACTATAATACAGTTATTAACCCCTAATCGGCCTCACTAACCCTATAATAAATAGTATTAACCCCTAATCTGCCCTCCCTAACATCGCCGACACCTAACTTCAATTATTAACCCCTAATCTGCTGACCGGAGCTCACCGCTATTCTAATAAATGTATTAACCCCTAAAGCTAAGTCTAACCCTAACACTAACAAAAATTAATTATCTCTTATTAAATAAATTATTCCTATTTAAAGCTAAATACTTACCTGTAAAATAAATCCTAATATAGCTACAATATAAATTATAATTATATTATAGCTATTTTAGGATTTATATTTATTTTACAGGTAACTTTGTATTTATTTTAACCAGGTACAATAGCTATTAAATAGTTAAGAACTATTTAATAGCTAAAATAGTTAAAATAATTACAAATTTACCTGTAAAAGAAATCCTAACCTAAGTTACAATTAAACCTAACACTATACTATCAATAAATTAATTAAATAAACTACCTACAATTACCTACAATTAACCTAACACTACACTATCAATAAATTAATTAAATACAATTCCTACAAATAAATACAATTAAATAAACTTGCTAAAGTACAAAAAATAAAAAAGAACTAAGTTACAAAAAATAAAAAAATATTTACAAACATAAGAAAAATATTACAACAATTTTAAACTAATTACACCTACTCTAAGCCCCCTAATAAAATAACAAAGCCCCCCAAAATAAAAAATGCCCTACCCTATTCTAAATAACTAAAGTTCAAAGCTCTTTTACCTTACCAGTCCTGAACAGGGCCCTTTGCGGGGTATGCCCCAAGAAGTTCAGCTCTTTTGCCTGTAAAAGAAAAAATACAATACCCAAGCCCCCCAACATTACAACCCACCACCCACATACCCCTAATCTAACCCAAACCCCCCTTAAATAAACCTAACACTAAGCCCCTGAAGATCTTCCTACCTTATCTTCACCTCACCGGGTTCAACGATCTGTCCAGAAGAGCTCCTCCGATGTCCTGATCCAAGCCCAAGCGGGGGGCTGAAGAGGTCCATGATCCGGATGAAGTCTTCTATCAACGGCATCTTCAATCTTCTTTCTTCCGGATCCATCTTGCAGACCTCCGACGCGGAACATCCTGCTGGCCCGACGGACTAACGACGAATGACGGTTCCTTTAAGGGACGTCATCCAAGATGGCGTCCCTCGAATTCCGATTAGCTGATAGGATTCTATCAGCCAATCAGAATTAAGGTAGGAATATTCTGATTGGCTGATGGAATCAGCCAATCAGATTCAAGTTCAATCCGATTGGCTGATCCAATCAGCCAATCAGATTGAGCTCGCATTCTATTGGCTGATCGGAACATCGGATTAGGGGTTAATAAATATAATATAGGGGTCGGCGATGTTAGGGCAGCAGATTAGGGGTACATAGGGATAATGTAAGTAGCAGCGGTTTACGGAGCGGCAGATTAGGGGTTAATAATAATATGCAGGGGTCAGCGATAGCTGGGGCGGCAGATTAGGGGTTAATAAGTGTAAGGCTAGGGGTGTTTAGACTCGGGGTACATGTTAGGGTGTTAGGTGCAGACGTAGAAGTGTTTCCCCATAGCAAACAATGGGGCTGTGTTAAGAGCTGAACGCGGCTTTTTTGCAGGTGTTAGGTTTTTTTTCAGCTCAAACAGCCCCATTGTTTCCTATGGGGAAATCGTGCACGAGCACGTTTTTGAGGCTGGCCGCTTGCGTAAGCAACTCTGGTATCGAGAGTTGAAGCTGCGTTAAAAATGCTCTACGCTCCTTTTTTGGAGCCTAACGCAGCCTTTTTGTGGACTCTCAATACCAGAGTTATTTTTATGGTGCGGCCAGAAAAAAGCCGGCGTTAGTTTTTCGGGTCGTTACCGACAAAACTCCAAATCTAGCCGATTGTTTCTTATTCCCCTTAACATTGAGTTACTATGTGTCTGTTTATACTTTGTAATCAACTTGCCAGTGTTTCTTATGGCTTATACAATTAGGGTATTATTTAGCAGTTTAAACTTTATGCAATACCTTCCCTGAGACCTGAGATACTTATATTTACAGAACTTTGCATAGTAGGCAGCCAAGGGTTAATTTATATCATTAATAAACATGAAAAAAAAAACAAAAAAAACATATACATATACTTTTGTAGCTTTCTTTCCTTTCTCTTTATGCCAAAAGAATTGAAAAGTAATCAAAGTAAAAAAATAAGCAAGAGAGGGATAAGCAAGCAGTTCATAGCATTTGGAGAAAGTTGTTAGCACATGCAGTTAGTGTGCAGCGTGTAATTTCCTCTTTTTCTGCTGCCTTTTTCCTGGTGTTTGTGAAAGATTTAATCTTGGAATGTCTCTCACTTAAAAAGGTGGCTTATGTATACTTCACTCTAATGTTGTGCAAACACTTTTTTGTAAGACTTTTGAGGTTAGTTCCCTGTGGAAAAATAATTATATTTCACAATAGCTTCTTTGTATGGTGGCTTTTTCCCAACTTTTGAGCCACTATTCCTTTAAAGTAAAGTGTACCTTTTACCACGCAGCTCTGTGCAATAGTTATAACCAGGCATCCAATTTCCTGCTCATTTTCTTCCTAAGCTGGATTGTTGTTTGTATTTGTTTTCCTCTCCAGCTCTAGCTAGGATATCAGTCGCACTTTCACCAGCAGCACCGGTGTATAGGAAAATGTGGTGCACTGGCTGTTCCTTCTCCAGCTCCCCTGTAAGGTCAGGGTCTCCTCCACTCCCTCACGCAGCACCGGTGGGAGGGGTGGGGACCGATAGCCGAGTTCAAGCAGTATTACTTCGGTTTAGGGAGCAAGCGAATCCATTAGAGCTTAAAAATTATAGGAGGCTGTGTTTAAGCCGTTACGTAGCCTGAGGAATGTATTCAAACGGCTGTGCGCTCTGTATCCGCGATCTTTACGGTCTGACGCCGTCAGTCACCTTAGAATTATGTCCAGGTGACTGTGCGCTCTGTGTCCGCGCTCCTCTTAGTTTAAAAAGATCAGCCTTCTGTAACAGCGTCCCCTCTACCACCTCACGCAGCACCGGTGGGAGGGGTAGGGGTAAGCAGATAGACTTCAATTTCTCTGTAAAGTTTAAGAGATGCCCAGTTCAGTACAGGCTATAAGGGCCAAAGCAATATGGTGCGATGTACCTGCACCAATATGGAACCGGTATCCAGTTTTCTTCCAGATAATAGCCTCCCAGGACCAGGGTTTCAGCGCGAATTACCGCCAAATGGCTGTTGTGGGAGTCTCTAGAGAGAGCTTGCTCAGAGCCTGTCCTGCATTCAGTCTCCTCCCCCGGAACCACACCAGGGCCAGGGCATACAATTTTAAACGACTTTCCAATTTACTTTTATAGTCAAATTTGCTTTGTTCTCATAGCCACAAGAATCATGTTTATTAAAAGAAACTGAGCAAATAGTAATGTTTTAAAAAACAGTCAAGGATATTTGGAACTGGACGGGTTAAGCTGTCTTTGCACAAACAATTACATTTTCATTTAAACAATAAGAATGCCAAATAAATTCAGCACACATTTTTTTTTATTATTGTAACAATGTCCCTTCAAAAACAAAGCACAGGAAACAATTTAGGTTTTAATATTTAAAGTCATGTTTTGGAAATGTGGTCAACATAACTCATCCTGTTCGTCAGTACACCATATTTTAACAGGGTATTATTGCTTTTTAAACCAACACATATTGGGCTAAAACATGTTACATCTGTGCTAGCGTGTTCAAATGACAAGTTCTAAGTAAAAATTAATGTGCATCATATAAATATTCATATTTTTTTAGAAGGGTTAAAAGATATATATATATATATATATATATATATATATATATATATATATGTGTGTGTGTGTGTATAAATAATAATTTTATAATACTATTTAATAATGTGTTTACTGTGTATTGACTATATATATATATATATATTTACATTCCAATGTTCTTTACATACAGGAAATTATTATTTTTATTATTAAATATATATATATATATATATATATATATATATATATATATATATTCCCTATATATATATATACCTATACTTGTATTTCCTATAGATTTATAGGTATGTATATATATATATATATATATATATATATATATTACATTAACATTATCAGATGTACATAGAAATATACTGTATATTTAATAATAAAATGATTTATTATAGATACTGGATTATTTAGAATTTTTTAGTACATCTATAATAATTATTTACATTAATTATTAATAAAAAATATTTTATATTTAAAAAAATACATAGAAACATAGAATTTGATGGTAGATAAGAACCAAAAAGGCCCATCAAGTCTACCCATATTACATGTTACTTTTTCCTTAGGATAGCCTTATGCATGTCCCAGGCATGTTTTAATTCCTTTAAAGTCTTTCGGCTAGATTTGGAGTTTTGTCGGTAACGACCCGAAAAACTAACGCTGGCTTTTTTCTGGCCGCACCATAAAAATAACTCTGGTATTGAGAGACCACATAAAGGCTGCGTTAGGCTCCAAAAAAGGAGCGTAGAGCATTTTTAACGCAGCTTCAACTCTCGATACCAGAGTTGCTTACGGACGCGGCCAGCCTCAAAAACGTGCTCGTGCATGATTCCCCCATAGGAAACAATGGGGCTGTTTGAGCTGGAAAAAAAACAAACACCTGCAAAAAAGCCGCGTTCAGCTCCTAACGCAGCCCCATTGTTTGCTATGCAGTAACCCTTCCTACGTCTGCACTTAACACTCTAACATGTACCCCGAGTCTAAACACCCCTAACCTTACACTTATTAACCCCTAATCTGCCGCCCCCGCTATCGCTGACCCCTGCATATTATTATTAACCCCTAATCTGCCGCTCCGTAAACCGCCGCTACTTACATTATCCTTATGTACCCCTAATCTGCTGCCCTAACATCGCCGACCCCTATATTATATTTATTAACCCCTAATCTGCCCCCCACAACGTCGCCTCCACCTGCCTACACTTATTAACCCCTAATCTGCCGACCGGACCTGAGCGCTACTATAATAAAGTTATTAACCCCTAATCCGCCTCACTAACCCTATCATAAATAGTATTAACCCCTAATCTGCCCTCCCTAACATCGCCGACACCTAACTTCAAACATTAACCCCTAATCTTCCGACTGGAGCTCACCGCTATTCTAATAAATGTATTAACCCCTAAAGCTAAATCTAACCCTAACACTAACACCCCCCTAAGTTAAATATAATTTAAATCTAACGAAATTAATTAACTCTTATTAAATAAATTATTCCTATTTAAAGCTAAATACTTACCTGTAAAATAAATCCTAATATAGCTACAATATAAATTATAATTATATTATAGCTATTTTAGGATTTATATTTATTTTACAGGTAACTTTGTATTTATTTTAACCAGGTACAATAGCTATTAAATAGTTAAGAACTATTTAATAGCTAAAATAGTTAAAATAATTACAAATTTACCTGTAAAAGAAATCGTAACCTAAGTTACAATTAAACCTAACACTAGACTATCAATAAATTAATTAAATAAACTGCCTACAATTATCTACAATTAACCTAACACTACACTATCAATAAATTAATTAAATACAATTGCTACAAATAAATACAATTAAATAAACTAGCTAAAGTACAAAAAATAAAAAAGAACTAAGTTACAAAAAATAAAAAAATATTTACAAACATAAGAAAAATATTACAACAATTTTAAACTAATTACACCTACTCTAAGCCCCCTAATAAAATAACAAAGCCCCCCAAAATAAAAAAATGCCCTACCCTATTCTAAATTACTAAAGTTCAAAGCTCTTTTACCTTACCAGCCCTGAACAGGGCCCTTTGCGGGGCATGCCCCAAGAAATACAGCTCTTTTGCCTGTAAAAAAAACATACAATACCCCCCCCCAACATTACAACCCACCACCCACATACCCCTAATCTAACCCAAACCCCCCTTAAATAAACCTAACACTAAGCCCCTGAAGATCATCCTACCTTGTCTTCACCTCACCGGGTATCACACCGATCCGTCCAGAAGAGCTCCTCCGATGTCCTGATCCAAGCCCAAGCTGGGGGCTGAAGAGGTCCATGATCCGGCTGAAGTCTTCATCCAAGCGGGGCAGAAGAGGTCTTCCATCCGATTGAAGTCTTCATCCAAGCGGCATCCATCCGGAGCGAAGCGGCAGCATCCTGAAGACCTCCACCGTGGAAAATCCATCCTGGCCGATGACTGAACGACGAATGACGGTTCCTTTAAATGACGTCATCCAAGATGGCGTCCCTCGAATTCCGATTGGCTGATAGGATTCTATCAGCCAATCGGAATTAAGGTAGGAATATTCTGATTGGCTGATGGAATCAGCCAATCAGAATCAAGTTCAATCCGATTGGCTGATCCAATCAGCCAATCAGATTGAGCTTGCATTCTATTGGCTGATCGGAACAGCCAATAGAATGCGAGCTCAATCTGATTGGCTGATCGGATCAGCCAATCGGATTGAACTTGATTCTGATTGGCTGATTCCATCAGCCAATCAGAATATTCCTACCTTAATCCCGATTGGCTGATAGAATCCTATCAGCCAATCGGAATTCGAGGGACGCCATCTTCGATGACGTCATTTAAAGGAACAGTCATTCGTCGTTCAGTCGTTGGCCAGGATGGATGTTCCGCGGTGGAGGTCTTCAGGATGCTGCCGCTTCGCTCCGGATGGATGCCGCTTGGATGAAGACTTCAATCGGATGGAAGACCTCTTCTGCCCCGCTTGGATGAAGACTTCAGCCGGATCATGGACCTCTTCAGCCCCCAGCTTGGGCTTGGATCAGGACATCGGAGGAGCTCTTCTGGACGGATCGGTGTGATACCCGGTGAGGTGAAGACAAGGTAGGATGATCTTCAGGGGCTTAGTGTTAGGTTTATTTAAGGGGGGTTTGGGTTAGATTAGGGGTATGTGGGTGGTGGGTTGTAATGTTGGGGGGCTTGGGTATTGTATGTTTTTTTTTCCAGGCAAAAGAGCTGTATTTCTTGGGGCATGCCCCGCAAAGGGCCCTGTTCAGGGCTGGTAAGGTAAAAGAGCTTTGAACTTTAGTAATTTAGAATAGGGTAGGGCATTTTTTTATTTTGGGGGGCTTTGTTATTTTATTAGGGGGCTTAGAGTAGGTGTAATTAGTTTAAAATTGTTGTAATATTTTTCTTATGTTTGTAAATATTTTTTTATTTTTTGTAACTTAGTTCTTTTTATTTTTTGTACTTTAGCTAGTTTATTTAATTGTATTTATTTGTAGAAATTGTATTTAATTAATTTATTGATAGTGTAGTGTTAGGTTAATTGTAGATAATTGTAGGTAGTTTATTTAATTAATTTATTGATAGTCTAGTGTTAGGTGTAATTGTAACTTAGGTTAGGATTTCTTTTACAGGTAAATTTGTAATTATTTTAACTATTTTAGCTATTAAATAGTTCTTAACTATTTAATAGCTATTGTACCTGGTTAAAATGAATACAAAGTTACCTGTAAAATAAATATAAATCCTAAAATAGCTATAATATAATTATAATTTATATTGTAGCTATATTAGGATTTATTTTACAGGTAAGTATTTAGCTTTAAATAGGAATAATTTATTTAATAAGAGTTAATTAATTTCGTTAGATTAAAATTATATTTAATTTAGGGGGGTGTTAGTGTTAGGGTTAGACTTAGCTTTAGGGGTTAATACATTTATTAGAATAGCGGTGAGCTCCGGTCGGCAGATTAGGGGTTAATAATTGAAGTTAGGTGTCGGCGATGTTAGGGAGGGCAGATTAGGGGTTAATACTATTTATTATAGGGTTAGTGAGGCGGATTAGGGGTTAATAACTTTATTATAGTAGCGCTCAGGTCCGGTCGGCAGATTAGGGGTTAATAAGTGTAGGCAGGTGGAGGCGACGTTGAGGGGGGCAGATTAGGGGTTAATAAATATAATATAGGGGTCGGCGGTGTTAGGGGCAGCAGATTAGGGGTACATAAGGATAACGTAGGTGGCGGCGCTTTGCGGTCGGCAGATTAGGGGTTAATAAGTGTAGGTAGGTGGAGGCGACGTTGTGGGGGGCAGGTTAGGGGTTAATAAATATAATACAGGGGTCGGTGGTGTTAGGGGCAGCAGATTAGGGGTACATAAGGATAACGTAGGTGGCGGTCGGCAGATTAGGGGTTAAAAAAAATTAATCGAGTGTCGGCGATGTGGGGGGACCTCGGTTTAGGGGTACATAGGTAGTTTATGGGTGTTAGTGTACTTTAGAGTACAGTAGTTAAGAGCTTTATAAACCGGCGTTAGCCCAGAAAGCTCTTAACTACTGACTTTTTTCCTGCGGCTGGAGTTTTGTCGTTAGATGTCTAACGCTCACTTCAGAAACGACTCTAAATACCGGAGTTAGAAAGATCCCATTGAAAAGATAGGATACGCAATTGACGTAAGGGGATCTGCGGTATGGAAAAGTCGCGGATGAAAAGTGAGCGTTAGACCCTATTTTGAGTGACTCCAAATACCGGCGGTAGCCTAAAACCAGCGTTAGGAGCCTCTAACGCTGGTTTTCACGGCTAACGCCAAACTCCAAATCTAGGTCTTTGTGTTTATCACCTCAAATGGAAGTTTATTCCATGAATCCTCAAATTTCTCCTGAATCTGCTACCCTCTAACTTTAGATTGTGACCCCTTGTTTTGGCATTTTTTTTGTGAAAAATGCTTTCAGCTTCTATTTTATTAAGTCTCTTCATATATTTGAAGGTTTCTATCATGTCACCTCTTTCCCTTCTATCTTCTAAACTATACATATAACTCATACAATATAACTCATGTTGGGATAGCGCACATGAAGAATTAGTGTACTCTTGCCAAGTTTATGTGCGTAAATAAGACACAAGTACATAGTATCTTATACTGTAGTTCGCCTTGCGGAGAAGGTTGACTGTGCAGAACAAAGCCTTACTTGTTTTAAAGTTGATGTTTTAGAGCTGATGGAAAAAAAGCTCTTTTGTCATTGTGTTTATACAACACTTTCCAGCGTCTTCATTAAAACGCTGGAGAGTTGTCTTAAGCAGACATCCCAACTCTCCCGGAAGGTCCGGGAGTCTCCCGCATTGAAAAAGCTGCTCCCTGACACCTGCAAATTAAACGCAATCTCCCAGAAATAGCGGTGCCAGAGAAAATCAAATTTGTGTCTGCACTTTTCATTTCTACTTCTAGGTGTCACTGTTCCATTATAGCTCAATGTAAATAGTTACTGCATTCCTCTCTAGACTTTTTCCCCCCTTCCTGATCTCTACTCTAGTGCGGTGCGAGACATAGCAGCAGACCTGATATATATAGGTGAGATGTGCAGACTCCCATACCTCTATATTGTACAGACTCCAAAACTTTATATTGTGCAGACTCCCATACGTCTATATTGTACAGACTCCCAAACTCTATATTGAGCAGATTCCCATACTTTATATTGTACAGACTCCCAAACTTTATATTGTGCACACTCCTATACTTTATATTGTGCAGACTCCCATACTTTATATTGTGCAGACTTCCATAACTCTATATTGTACAGACTCCCATAGCTCTATATTGTGCAGATTCCCATACTTTATATTGTACAGACTCCCAAACATTATATTGTGCAGACTCCTATACTTTATATTGTGCAGACTCCCATACTTTATATTGTACAGACTCCCAAACTTTATATTGTGCATACTCCTATACTTTATATTGTGCAGACTCCCATACTCTATATTGTACAGACTCCCAAACTCTATATTGTGCAGACCCCTAAACTCTATATTGCACTGACTCCCAAACTCTATATTGTACAGACTCCCATACTCTATATTGTGCAGACATCCAAACTCTATATTGTGCAGACTCCTAAACTCTATATTGTACAGACTCCCAAACTTTATATTGTACAGACTCCCATACTCTATATTGTGCAGACATCCAAACTCTATATTGTGCAGACTCCCAAACTCTATATTATGCAGACTCCTATACTTTATATTGTAGAGACTCCCAAACTCTATATTTTACATACTCACAAACTTTATATTGTACAGACTCCCAAACGTTATATTGTGCAGACTCCCAAACTCTAAATTGTGCAGACTCCCAAACTCTATATTGTACAGACTACCAAACTTTATATTGTACAGACTCCAAAACTCTATATTGTACAGACTCCCAAACTCTATATTGTGCAGACTCCCAAACTCTATATTGTGCAGACTCCCAAATTCTATATTGTGCAGACTCCCAAACTCTATATTTTGCAGACTCCCATTATTTATATTGTGCAGACTCCCATACTCTATATTGTGCAGACTCCTATACTCTATATTGTGCAGACTTCTAAACTCTATATTGTGTAGACTACCATATTCTATATTGTGCAGACTCCTATACTCTATATTGTGCAGACTCCCATACTTTATATTATGCAGACTCCTATACTCTATAATGTGATAACATTTTCAACTATTTCATAATCAGAGCACTGAGGAATTCTGAATTGGGGTTGGAGGGGCTGAGGGTACAATAGTGAGGTGGTACAGTGAGGTACTATAGAACGCTGCTTTTTTGCAGGTGTTAGGTTTTTTTTCAGCTCAAACTGTCCCATTGTTTCCTATGGGGGAATCGTGCACGAGCACGTTTTTGAAGCTGGCCGCTTCCGTAAGCACCGCTGGTATTGAGAGTTGCAGTGGCTGTAAATTATGCTCTATGCTCCCTTTTTGGAGCCTAACGCACTGAAAACGCAGCCATTCTGTGAACTCTAAATACCAGCGGTATTTAAAAGGGTGCGGCCAAAAAAAAGCATGCGTAGCTAACACACCCCTTCTAACGCAAAACTCCAAATCTAGGCCTCTGTTTCCTAACCTTCTCACTAAGCTTTCTTCACTTAGAGCAGCCTTTTTTGGTATTTTTTTCTTTTTGTTGAGCATGACCTGAAAATGTAGGAAACAATTGGCATACAAAGCAAAAAATGGCATTACGTTCTACACAGTATTCAAGAAAAAAATATTCTTTATAATAATGTATACTGAAAAATCTATTTTGTGACTCCAACACTGGTGTAAAAAATGTCTTTAACATAGGCTGATTTGGGCCATCTTCTGGCCAGATTAGATAGTCCTGTTGTAGTTGTTTGTGGTAGCTCTGAGCATCCTTGTCCTTCTACTTGATCAGGATTCTACTGACAAACCTAACAAACTGAGTACAGAATTGTTACTAGAAATGTTTGCTTCATGCCATGTGCTTGTCCAAATTGAGTCTAGCAAAGCCAAAGAGAAGACAAGCAGAGACATAGCAAGAATTTGAGGATCCTGGTAGAATGTCCTTTGTGTTCTTCTAAAACCATAAAACATTTCTGATGTGTTAATGCTCCCTTGTATTGCAGCAGCAATAACAGTTCAAGCTGCAGCTGTGCTCTGAGCCCCTCTTGGCTTTGATTGCTGATTTGCTTGTTTGGAATCATAGACTACTGCCTCCCTTGCTATGTATCTAAAGACAACCAAGCTTAAGCCAGTCAAAATAAAATGTAAATATTGGCTTGAAAAAATTACATGAATTCAGGACCCTTAAATTACAATATTAGATGTGCAGATCTTTTAAAAAATACCACATTTAGACATGCGTTTATTTTGACATTTGCATAGAAATACTTTTCACAACACCATTTTTATTGAGTGCTTTTTTTTTCTATGCAGTTAATTTTGTCACTTTCAAATAACTATCACCCAGAACAGGTTGTGCACTAAACCCGGTGCGTAAATAACGCTAAATATTTAGATTTCCCACACTTTCCATAGTGCTGGCATTAAAAGTTACAAAAAAATCTTCTTGTGTTGTGCATTATGGTGCGTTAAGCTCCATACCGCACAAAATCCAAGTCCTGACTTGACGTGCTCATGCACGTCTTCCTGCGATTGTGGAATTGTGATCGCTATAACGCATTCCCCATTGATGTCTATGGAGACAAGAAGGTTATGTTAAAACACAACACCCTAACATAAACCCCTAGTCTAAATACCCCTAATCTGCCGCCCCCGACATCGCCGACACTAAATAAAGTAATCAACCCCTAATCCGCCGCCCCCGCATCGCAAGTACTAAACTAAATCTATTACCCCTAAACCGCCAAAAACCCACATCACAAATATTAATTTAAACCTATTAACCCCTAAACGTCAAACACCCACATCACGACTACCTAAATTACACTATTAACCCCTAAACCTAATACACCCCTAACTTTATATTAAAGTTATAATATAACTACCTTCAAATAAATAAAAACTTACCTGTGAAATAAAAGAAAACTAAGCTTAAACTATAAATTAACCTAACATTACTATTTTAACAAAATAAAATATACCAAAAATAAAAAAAACTAAATTACAAAACTAAAAAATCCTAACACTAAAGAAAAACCCCTAACATTACAAAAAAAAAACAATGGCTAAAATTATGAAAAATAAAAAAAATCCAAGATTACACAAAATAATAAACCAAATTATCTATACTATAATCGCGTTTGTAACGCCTCCGTCGCTGTCGCCAGTTGCACACGCATCCTCAAAGGAATGTTGGCAGCACAAGGCAGCCAAAAGAATGTTGATGGATGGAATCCACCTGCCATTTTCGGAACCCACCGGGATGCAGTGAAGGCAAACGGAGCATTACAACAAAAAAAAACTAACCGCCCGCAATAAGTGTTAAAAAAACCTAACCGCCCGCAATAAGTATTAAAGAAAAAAAACTCCCGCAATAAGTATTAAAAAAAACGTAAACCACGTGTACAAAGTTTTAAGAAAAAAAAAACCTACTTAATAAAATTATTAACCCCTAAATCCCCAACATCGCAAACTACCTAATACATCTATTAACCCCTAATCTGCCATTCCCCCACATCACAAATTAAATATATATATATATATATATACAGGGAGTGCAGAATTATTAGGCAAATGAGTATTTTGACCACATAATCCTCTTTATGCATGTTGTCTTACTCCAAGCTGTATAGGCTCGAAAGCCTACTACCAATTAAGCATATTAGGTGATGTGCATCTCTATAATGAGAAGGGGTGTGGTCTAATGACATCAACACCCTATATCAGGTGTGCATAATTATTAGGCAACTTCCTTTCCTTTGGCAAAATGGGTCAAAAGAAGGACTTGACAGGCTCAGAAAAGTCAAAAATAGTGAGATATCTTGCAGAGGGATGCAGCACTCTTAAAATTGCAAAGCTTCTGAAGCGTGATCATCGAACAATCAAGCGTTTCATTCAAAATAGTCAACAGGGTGGCAAGAAGCGTGTGGAAAAACCAAGGCGCAAAATAACTGCCCATGAACTGAGAAAAGTCAAGCGTGCAGCTGCCAAGATGCCACTTGCCACCAGTTTGGCCATATTTCAGAGCTGCAACATCACTGGAGTGCCCAAAAGCACAAGTTGTGCAATACTCAGAGACATGGCCAAGGTAAGAAAGGCTGAAAGACGACCACCACTGAACAAGTCACACAAGCTGAAACGTCAAGACTGGGCCAAGAAATATCTCAAGACTGATTTTTCTAAGGTTTTATGGACTGATGAAATGAGAGTGAGTCTTGATGGGCCAGATGGATGGGCCCGTGGCTGGATTGGTAAAGGGCAGAGAGCTCCAGTCCGACTCAGACGCCAGCAAGGTGGAGGTGGAGTACTGGTTTGGGCTGGTATCATCAAAGATGAGCTTGTGGGGCCTTTTCGGGTTGAGGATAGAGTCAAGCTCAACTCCCAGTCCTACTGCCAGTTTCTGGAAGACACCTTCTTCAAGCAGTGGTACAGGAAGAAGTCTGCATCCTTCAAGAAAAACATGATTTTCATGCAGGACAATGCTCCATCACACACGTCCAAGTACTCCACAGGGTGGCTGGCAAGAAAGGGTTTAAAAGAAGAAAATCTAATGACATGGCCTCCTTGTTCACCTGATCTGAACCCTGATGAGAACCTGTGGTCCATCATCAAATGTGAGATTTACAAGGAGGGAAAACAGTACACCTCTCTGAACAGTGTCTGGGAGGCTGTGGTTGCTGCTGCACGCAATGTTGATGGTGAACAGATCAAAACACTGACAGAATCCATGGATGGCAGGCTTTTGAGTGTCCTTGCAAAGAAAGGTGGCTATATTGGTCACTGATTTGTTTTTCTTTTGTTTTTGAATGTCAGAAATGTATGTTGAGTTGTTATATTGGTTTCACTGGTAAAAATATATAATTGAAATGGGTATATATTTGTTTTTTGTTAAGTTGCCTAATAATTATGCACAGTAATAGTCACCTGCACACACAGATATCCCCCTAAAATAGCTATAACTAAAAACAAACTAAAAACTACTTCCAAAACTATTCAGCTTTGATATAGATGAGTTTTTTGGGTTCATTGAGAACATGGTTGTTGTTCAATAATAAAATTAATCCTAGAAAATACAACTTGCCTAATAATTCTGCACTCCCTGTATATATATATATAATCTCAGGGTTTATTCTTATTTTACAGGCAACTTTGTATTTATTTATTTTAACTGGGTACAATAGTTATTAAATAGTTATTAACTATTTAATTGCTACCTAGTTAAAATAAGTACAAATTTACCTGTAAAATAAACCCTAACCTAAGTTACAATTACACCTAACACTACACTATAATTAAATTAATTGCCTAAACTAAATACAATTAATTACAATAAAATAAAATAAAATAAACTAAAGTACGAAAAACAAACAAACACTAAATTACAGAAAATAATTACAAGAATTTTAAACTAATTACACCTAATCTAATCCCCCTAATAAAATAAAAAAGCCCCCCCAAATAATAAAAATCCCTACCCTATACTAAATTACAAATAGCCCTTAAAAGGGCCTTTTGCGGGGCATTGCCCCAAAGTAATCAGCTCTTTTACCTGTAAAAAAATACAATACCGCCCCAACATTAAAACCCACCACCCACACACCGAAACCTACTCTAAAACCCACCCAATCCCCCCTTAATGAAACCTAACACTAACCCCTTGAAGATCACCCTACCTTGAGACGTCTTCATCCGATCCGGGCATAAGAGGACCTCTTCTTCCATCCGACGACTAACACTAAATGACGGTACCTTTAAGTGACGTCATCCAAGATGGCATCCCTTCAATTCCGATTGGCTGATAGAATTCTATCAGCCAATCGGAATTAAGGTAGAAAAAATCCTATTGGCTGATACCACGACAAACTAAGTTTATTATACCAACCTCACCTATGTGATGATAATTATTATTAACTTCTTTTTTAGCAATATTTTGCTACATCTAGATTGCTGCATCTTGCCACTTTTTTGATACTGTGTATGAACTGTCATATCTGTTATATATTTTAATACTGGATGTTAACCTATTTGATTTTTAAGTAAGATTAACTCATTCTATACTAGATCTCATGAATTTTGGGGAGACGTCCCCGTTAGCTGCATAGTTTGCAACGATTTTTAACATATCTCATATCATGTTTTTAGCTGGATGTTAGGAACAATAAATTGGTTTATAAATTTATTAGGTTTATTGTGGCACTAGTTATTTCACTCACATACATATGGTTTTATCACCCATCAACTTTAATATATCATAACACATGTTTTGTGAATAAATTATTAGATATTTGCATTGTATGCACTTTATAAGAATTAACTCTTTGCACCACATTTACTTTTGTGGATATATACTCAAATTATCTATTAATACAAGTAGCACTTTAAATATTAACTTTTTTTCACTAGCGGCAGTCAAAATACCATCAAATACATCCTTTCTAACCAACAGTAGATTCCTTCAGCTTTCTTTAGCGCCCTCACTCCCACCCCCTATTTTCTATTCAATTTGAAAAGATAGAAGGATCTTTTCCCCCTGTGAGGTGTTTGGTATCTCCCATTTCCAGCGCTCTACTATATCCACACATACACTTCAATCCTATTGGCTGATCCAATCAGCCAATAGGATTGAGCTTGCATTCTATTGGCTGATTGGAACAGCCAATAGAATGCGAGCTCAATCCTATTGGCTGATTGGATCAGCCAATAGGATTTTTTCTACCTTAATTCCGATTGGATCAGTCAATCGGAATTGAAGGGACGCCATCTTGGATGATGTCACTTAAAGGTACCGTCATTTAGTGTTAGTCATCGAATGGAAGAGGATGCTCCACGTCGGATGGCTTGAAGATGGATCCGCTCCGCTCCGGATGGATGAAGATAGAAGATGCCGCCTGGATGAAGACTTCTGCCCGTCTGGAGGTACTCTTCTGCCCGGATCGGATGAAGACTTCTGACTGTCTGGAGGACCACTTCTGCCCGGTTGGGTGAAGACATCTTAAGGTAGGGTGATCTTCAAGGGGTTAGTGTTAGGTTTTATTAAGGGGGGATTGGGTGGGTTTTAGAGTAGGGTTGGGTGTGTGGGTGGTGGGTTTTAATGTTGGGGGGTATTGTATTTTTTTACAGGTAAGATTAGGGGTTAATAAGTGTAGTTAGGTGGCAGCGACATTGGGGGCGGCAGAGTAGGGGTTAATAAATAAAAAGTAGGTGTCGGCGATGTTGGGGGCAGCAGATTAGGGGTTCATAGGGATAATGTAGGTGGCGGCGGTGTCCAGAGCAGCAGATTAGGGGTTATTAATAACATGCAGGTGTCGGCGATGTCGGGGGCGGCAGATTAGGGGTTAATAAGTGTAAGATTAGGGGTGTTTAGACTCGGGGTTCATGTTAGGGTGTTAAGTGTAGACATAACTTTTATTTCCCCATAGGAATCAATGGGGCTGAGTTAGGAGCTGAACGCTCCTTTTTTGCAGGTGTTAGGTTTTTTCCAGCCGGCTCTGCCCCATTGATTCCTATGGGGAAATCATGCACGAGCACGTTTTGCCAGCTCACTGCTACCCTAAGCAGTGCTGGCATTGAGATGAGATGTGGAGCTAAATTCTGCTCTACGCTCACCTTTTTGCGGCTAACGCCGGGTTTAAAAAAACCCGTAATACCAGCATTACTTTAGGTGAGCGGTGAGGGAAAACTGTGCGTTAGCCACGCACACCATTACCGACAAAAACTCGTAATCTAGCCGTAAGTTAATAGTAAAGATGAAACATGTTACATATTTATATTTACATTTATGCAGTACTTAAATAAAGATTAAAGATTAAACACCTCGTTAACATCATAACCTATGATTCCCAGTGATTCATAATATCAAAGGTAGAATTGAGGCCCTTAGGGTATCTAGTCTCCAATTTAAATATCCAAAATGCCTCTCTGCAATATAATTCTTTCACCCTATCTCCACCTCTTCTGGGGGTTGGCACCAATTCTATAGCCTGCCATTTTAATGTATCTAACGACTGTTATAAAATGTATAAAATGTGTATAAAAAAGATGTATAAAATGTGTTGCCAAAAAAGAACATTCTTTTTCGCAATTAATATTACTAATATGCTCACATACTCTGGACCTCACCTCCCTAGTGGTGAGGCCCATGTATTGAAGTTTGCATTCGATACAGGAGATAAGATAAATAATATAACCCATACTGCAATTTATGCACTGAGACGTTTCAAATCTTTTTCCAATACGATAGGATTCAAAAAATGGGCTAACAAGTATATAATCACAAGCTTTACATCTTGCATTATTACATTTATAGGTACCTTTATGTGTTAACCAACTGCTAAGCTACCTGTTTCCATTTTTGGAAGAACTGTTGGGTATAACATATTTCCCAGTGTCATACTCCGTCTATATGAAAATCTACAGCCAGAATTGGCAACCTCTTTCAACTTAGTATCAGCCAAAAGAATCGGAATATGTTTCTTCACAATGTGTTAGATTTGTGAATACTGGTCATTATAGCTTGTTACAAAAGTGACCTGAGACTTGTCTCTCCTATTGAACATATTACCATTTTTACTCAATTTACTGATTTTTTCCTTCAAGAGATCTACTCTGGAAATACAATCTACTTCTTTTTGGGCACGTAATATAATCTTTTTATTATAGCCTCTCTGCAATAGATCATTAGTCAATTGCTTGCATTCCTCTCTGTAGTCATCTTCCCTAGAACAGTTGCGTTTCATTCTTATGAACTGATCTTTAGCAATTGCTCTAGCGGTGTTCTTAGGATGACTACTTGAGGAATGTAGCAAATTATTCTTGGCAATGGGTTTTTGATAGATCTTAGTCTTATTCTTATTTGCAGAAATATCAGATATTAAAGGGACAGTCTAGTCCAAAAAAAACTTTCATGATTCAGATAGGGCATGTAATTTTAAACAATTTTCCAATTTATTTTTATCACCAATTTTGCTTTTTTCTCTTGGTATTTTTAGTTGAAAGCTTAACCTAGGAGGTTCATATGCTAATTTCTTAGACCTTGAAGGGCACCTCCTTTTAAGAATGCATTTTAACAGTTTTTCACCACTAGAGGGTGTTAGTTGACGTGTTTCATATAGATAACACTGTGCTCATGCAAGTGAAGTTATCTGGGAGCAGGCACTGATTGGCTAAACTGCAAGCCTGTCAAAAGAACTGAAATAAAGGGGCAGTTTGCAGAGACTTAGATACAAGATAATCACAGAGGATAAAAGTATATTAATATAAATGTTTTGGTTATGCAAAACTGGGGAATGGGTAATAAAGGGATTATCTATCTTTTAAAACAATGACAATTCTGGTGTAGACTGTCCCTTTAATGTAATGTCTAAATAATTGATGGACGTTTTATGCCATTCCATAGTAAACTGGATCCCTATCTCATTTGAATTTAAGCTCTTAAGAAACTGTGTAGCTTCTTCTTGGGTACCTTTCCATATCAACACCAGATCATCGATAAATCTTTTATAAAAGACCACCAATGATCTGAACCTATTCCCATCTCCAAAGATGTGGGATGCCTCCCACCAACCTAAAAAAAGATTGGCATACGATGGCGCAAATTTCGCGCCCATGGCAGTCCCACATCTCTGGAGATAAAACTGTCCATCAAACTCAAGATAGTTATGTTTGAGCAGATACTGGACTATCTTAATGAAATAGGTTATTTGGTCACAGTCAAAGTCTGTAGCAGAAGTCAAAAAGAACTCAATAGCCATAAGTCCCCATCGATGGGGGATAGAGGAATATAATGAAACCACATCTATGGTGACCCAGCTATGACAATCTTCCCATTCAAAATCAGCCAGTAGATTTAATAAATGTTTGGTATCTCGCAAATAGCTCCATAGCTGAGCCACCATAGGCTGCAGTACACTATCCACCCATTCTGAAAGTGGTTCCAACACTGAATCAATACCTGACACTATCGGTCTTCCTTTAATGTCTTCTAGGGACTTATGAACTTTAGGCAATAAATGAAAGGCCGGAGTTTTAGGGAATTGTACACACAAAAATTCAGATGTTTTTCTGTCTATATATCCTTTCTCTACTCCTTCATCTACCAAAGAATGGATTTGTTGTTGAATGGTATTTATAGGATTGCTTGGTATCTGACTATATGTAGCCTCAGAGATATAATCGTGTCTGTGTAAAACAACAGTGGTACCTCCCTTGTCTGATTTCTTTAACACTAGATTATTATTCTTTCTGAGTTCATCCACAGCTTGTTTTTTTAGTTTTGTAAGATTGTTTCTATGAGTATCATTGTTTCTATGAGTATCATCTTGTTGATGTAAGTTGGTAAATTCTTTTTCAACACTTTTATGTAGTCTGAGTTAACGTTTGGGTTTCTGGAATTAAGTTAGCAGTTGAATCATTACTATTAGAACCAAGCAAATCTTCCAAATCTTGTATACTGCAAAATTCATCAAACCTTAATTGATCATGTCCCTCAATTTTATTAGTCATCTCTACATTAGTACAAAAATGACGTCTCAGTGTCAGATTTCTCACAAACCCATTTAGATCAATCAGAGTATTAAATACTGGAAAAAGATTTAAAACCTCTCAGTGCATAAATTGCAGTATGGGGTATATTGTTTATCTTATCTCCTGTATCGAATGCAAACTTCAATACGTGGCCTCACCACTAGGGAGGTGAGGTCCAGAGTATGTGAGCATATTAGTAATATTAATTGTGAAAAAGAATGTTCTCTTTTGGCAACACATTATATACATCGGCATCAACATTTGTTAGATACATTAAAATGGCAGGCTATAGAGTTGGTGCGAACCCCCAGAAGAGGTGGAGATAGTGTGAAAGAAGTATATCGCAAAGAGGCATTTTGGATATTTAAATTGGAGACTAGATACCCTAAGGGCCTCAATTCTACCTTTGATATTAGGAATCACTGGAAATCATAGGTTATCAAGTTAACGAGGTGTTTAATCTTTAATCTCCATTTAAGTACTGCATAAATGTAAATATAAATATGTAACAAGTTCCATCTTTACTGTTAACATATGGCTAGATTACGAGTTGTGCGTTAGGGTAAAAAAGCAGCGTTAATAGGTCCTAACGCTGCTTTTTTACGCCCGCTGGTATTACGAGTCTTGCAGGTTTAGGGTCACCTCACACTTCTTTGGCCTTACCGCAAAACGACTTACGTAAACTTCGTAAAGTCTTTTTTCTATGGGACTTCCATAGCGCCGGTATTATGAGTCTGTCGGGGAGGCCAAAAAGTGAGTGGTACACCCTACCCTGTCAAGATCCCTAACGCATTTAAAAGTCAGTAGTTATGATTTTTATGGTACAACTCTGTAGCATAAAACTCATAACTAAAGTGGTAAAAAGTACACTAACACCAATAAACTACCTATTAACCCCTAAACTGAGGCCCTCCCGCATCGCAAATACTATAATAAAATTATTAACCCCTAATCTGCCGCTCCGGACACCGCCGCCACCTACATTATATTTATGAACCCCTAATCTGCTGCCCCCAACATTGCCGACACCTACCTTATATTTATTAACCCCTAATCTGCCATCCCCAATGTCGCCGCAACCTACCTACATTTATTAACCCCTAATCTGCCGTCCCCAATGTCGACGCCACTATAATAAACATAATAACCCCTAAACCGCTGCACTCCCACCTCGCAAACATTAGTTAAATATTATTAACCCCTAATCTGCCGTCCCTAACATCACCACCACCTACCTACATTTATTAACCCCTAATCTGCCACCCCAAATGTCGCCGCCACTATATTAAAGTTATTAACCCCTAAATCTAAGTCTAACCCTAAACCTAACACCCACTAACTTAAATATAATTTATATCAATCTAAATAAATATTCCTATCATTAAATAAATTATTCCTATTTAAAACTAAATACTTACCTGTAAAATAAACCCTAAGCTAGGTACAATATAACTAATAGTTACATTGTAGCTAGCTTAGGGTTTTTTTATTTTACAGGCAAGTTTGTATTTATTTTAACTAGGTAGAATAGTTACTAAATAGTTATTAACTATTTAATAATTATCTAGCTAAAATAAATACAAAAGTACCTGTAAAATAAAACCTAACCCAAGTTACACTAACACCTAACACTACACTAAAATTAAATAAATTAACTAAATTAAATACAATTGCCTAAATTAAATTAAATTAGCTAAAGTACAAAAAACAAACAAACACTAAATTACAGAAAATAATAAACAAATTACAGATATTTAAACTAATTACACCTAATCTAATAGCCCTATAAAAATAAAAAAGCCCCCCCAAAATAAAAAAAAACCCTAGCCTAAACTAAACTACCAATAGCCCTTAAAAGGGCCTTTTGCGGTCATTGCCCCAAAGTAATCAGCTCTTTTACCTGTAAAAAAAAATACACACAACCCCCCCAACAGTAAAACCCACCACCCACACAACCAACCCCCCAAATAAAATACTATCTAAAAAAACCTAAGTTCCCCATTGCCCTGAAAAAGGCATTTGGATGGGCATTGCCCTTAAAAGGGCAGTTAGCTCTTTTGCCACCCAAACCCTAACCTAAAAATAAAACCCACCCAAACACCCTTAAAAAAACCTTACACTAACCCCCTGAAGATCGACTTACTAGGAGAAGTCTTCATCCAAGCCGGGCCGAAGTCCTCAACGAAGCCGGGAGAAGTCTTCATCCAAGCTGGGCGAAGTGGTCCTCCAGACGGCAGAAGTCTTCATCCAGACGGCATCTTCTATCTTCATCCATCCAGCTCGGAGCGGGTCCATCTTCAAGACATCCGGCACGGAGCATCCTCTTCCAATGAAGTCTTCTTACTAAATGACGGTTCCTTTAGGTGACGTCATCCAAGATGGCGTCCCTTAGATTCCGATTGGCTGATAGAATTCTATCAGCCAATCGGAATTAAGGTAGAAAAAATCCTATTGGCTGATATATAGTTAATGTATAGCCAAGCAAATCCTCAAATTGGATACTAAAAGCTAATGCCATAACTAAGCTTTATAGTGATTTAAAATCCAGTATAACCAAAAGGTTGCGGAGCATCATCCCTGCATACTTTAGTAGGCAATGGGGCATATTTATCAAGCTCCGAACGGAGCTTGATGCCCTGTGTTTCTGGCGAGCCTGCAGGCTCGCCAGAAACAGCAGTTATGAAGCAGCGGTCACAAAGACCTCTGCTCCATAACCTGTCCGCCTGATCTGAGCAGGCGGATAGACATCGCCGGAAATCAACCCAATCGAGTATGATCGGGTTGAGTGACACCCCCCTGCTGGCGGCCTATTGGCTGCCAGTCTGCAGGGGGCGGCGTTGCACCAGCAGCTCTTGTGAGCTGCTGGTGCAATGCTGAATACGGAGAGCATATTTCTCTCCGTATTCAGCGAGGTCTGTCGGACTTGATCCGCACTGTCGGATCAGGTCCAACAGACCTTGATAAATTGGGGCCAATCTCTCAGTTGTACTTCAAATACAAGCCAATAAATAAGGCTAAAAGTACTTATAACGTACAATATAATTATTAAACAGTACTGGATTATTATTTGACTTCAGGACACTGAAATCTCAAACACATACATGTAATACAAGTCAACAAAAAGGAGAAGTGTTTTTAATAACTGTGGGCAGCAGAATTACACAAATTATTTGCTGTCTTTTAACAATACTTAAATAAAAGTTATTTTTTATTTGTACTTTTCCTGCAATATATTTTTTAACTCATTATTACACTATCAGTGCATAGAAGCATACTTTTCTGACACACTCGCTAACTAGTGAGTAATGTCCTTCCAGTAAATATTGTATTATTATGCTTACGCATTGCTCCTTAAAGTGAACTATTATATATATATATATATATATTAATTTATACTTATAGTCACAAGGCTCTTAAGGAGAGACTAAAAATCTGTAATAAATATAAAGGTTCTTATTTTTTGCTAAACAAATTGCCCTAAAAAAATCAGCTCTTTTTTAAAAAATTTTTACAAAGTCCTCCCTAACAATACAACCCCCCACCCACCCACCCAAACCCCCAAAATAAAAAAGACCTAACTAAAATAAACCTAAGCTACCCATTGCCCATAAAGGGGCATTTGTATGGGCATTGCCCTTAAAAGGGCAATCAGCTCTTTTGCTGCCCATTAAAAAATAATAAAAGCCCTAATCTAAACCCCCCCCCAAAAAAAAACTAACACTAAGGTACTCACCATTCCTAAAGTCCGACGGTGAAGGTCTTCTTCCAGGCGCATCCATCTCCATCCAGCGAGGGCCATCTTCTTTCTTCATCTCAGTGGCACAGAAGGAAGGCTGCTCGGAGCGGAGTTGGAATGGCGACCACGTAGACATCCAGCGTGGAGGGACCTCTTCATGCAATCGTCTGCCACACACTGAAGCTTGAATGCAAGGTACTCGTTTTATATTGGGGTACCTAGCATTCCTATTGGCCGAAAATTTCAAATCAGCCAATAGGATGAGAGCAAATGAAATCCTATTGGCTGATTTGAACAGCCAATAGGAATGCAAAGTACCCTTTAGGGACAATGGGTAGCTTAGGTTTATTTTAGTAAGGTCTTTTTTATTTTGGGGTTTTGGGTGGGTGGGGGTTGTATTGTTAGGGGGACTTTGTGATTTCAAGGGCTTAGAAATTAGCATATGAGCCTACCTAGGTTTAGCTTTCAACCAAGAATACCAAGAGAACAAAGCACATTTGATGATACAAGTAAAATGCAAAGTTGTTTAAAATTGCATACCGTATCTGAATCATGAAAGTTTAATTTTGACTAGACTGCCCCTTTAATACAATGTCTGCTATCTGCACAATAGGATGTGCCATTTCAAAATTATTTTCTTTCAATGTAAAATACTGACGTTTTCCGGGGGGCCCTTCTTAGATTCTTGCACCTGGGCCCTGTGGTTTCTTGTTACGCCTCTGACAATGTGGCTGAACCCTGCCCTGGCTAGTTCGGACACAGATGGTCTGAGGGCAAACAATATTTAAAAGTTGAAGATTATGATGAGTGCTGCCCTGCTGATATCGAATTGCATACTGTTTATTTAGCCATACCTTTAATAAGTATAACGGAGACTATGGAAATGTAATTAGGAATAATGTTACAAAGTGCGACATGGAACTACATTTAAAGCCCCATTGTTACATTGGTTCCTCCTTACCTTTATTCAGTGGTAGTAGTGGTATATCCCTGAACGCTCCACACACTTCACTGGATGGTGAGCAGCTCAGAAGGCAGTATCTGTGTGCAGACTCCAACATGGGTTCACCCTTGTTCCTTCCAAGTTTGTACACAGCTGACTTGTGGTCTACTAAGGTTGAGATCTCTTTTGGTTTCTATGTAGGTGATCCGCTGCTACTTCTGCATTGTGAGATAAGTCTGCTTCAATCTGGCTTCATACTTCTAGCAAGAGAGACTCATGCCAAAGTTTATAATTGCCCTCAAGAGAATGTAAACTCACTCAGCACTCGGCTAGTGGGCTAGCCACAGGTGTTGGTTGAAGGACTGTTCTGACAATCTTGCTTAGAGCTGTTGCTCTAACTTTTCTTTTTGTGCCTTTATTGGTTTCATAATTGTCTTTTAATATTATACTTCTATTCTGAAGCAATTAGATTGCTCTTTAATACTTTAAGAAATATTCCAATTGAGGTCATATATATCAGGCTTAAAAGCATCTGTATGTTATTAATAATTTACCTCAATGTACTATCCAAAGGAAGGGAATTAGAAAAATAAATCTGTTAAAATTAAGTTTAGTCTCATTTGCTTTAATGTTACCAGATACATATTTAGTTGCTTGTTATTTACACTATTACTCTTGCTGTAGATATAGATACAGTACGAAGCAACAGTAATTCATATGCAGCAGTGAATGATATTATTATAGAGGTTTTATTACGCTTCGATCTACCTCCTACTTTGCTGCTAGTATATTTTATGCAGCATTACATCTTAGTAGAAAATAAATGGGTCTAATCTATATAGTACCTCAGTTCCCTGATTTTTCAACAGTATCTTTAAGTATTGCTTTTTGACCCATAGATTCCTTTTGTGGCAACTATAACTTAGTTAACTTATTTCTACGTATTCTGAGGCACTAAAATTTGGAATCTTCATCTATTGTGCCCCAGCCATTGGCGTTATAAAGGTGCCTCTTTTTTATTAATAAAACAAGTCCCAGAGAAATTCACAAAACAGGATTCCTAATATAAAAACTAAACTCATAAGGGGAATAGATAGGTGTTCTAGTACACTACCTATCTATAACCACCTATGAGACAAAATCAAATATTCTTACTTAAGAAGTGTCTAACATTCATACAGTCACTATTCTTATTAATAACAACAGCTTAATGTTTATAAAATGTTTTGTTAAAAATTGTTGGGAATTAACCAAAAGGCATTCATTACACCTTGCTAAGCTGCTGTCAGATTGTATCATTAATAAAGAGATTGTTGTTCCTTCTTTGTTTCCCAATCCTTCCTCAGGGAAGGAACGTTTGCTTCACAATCTGGATGTGGTTCGTGCCTTGAAGTTTTACCTTCAAGCCACTAAGGAGTTCAGACAATCATCATCTTTGTTTGTCGTTTATGCGGGTAGATGTAAGGGTCAGAAGGCTCTTCCTTGTCTTTTTGGTTAAGAAGTGTCATCCGCTTGGCTTATGAGAAAGTGGGACAGCAGCCTCCTGAAAGGATCACAGCTCATTCCACTAGAGCAGTAGCTTCTTCCTGGGCTTTTAAGAATGTGTAGATAAGTACACTGCATTGGAGCCCTTTGCAGTTAAGTAGATGAAAACATGTAAAAGCATATTTATGCAATATTCATATTAAATAAAGGGTTATACCATGTTTGTACTGTAAATATTTCACATTCCATTGTTCTGCACATAGCAGAATATATTTTCAGTATTTTTAAATAGCTATAGATATACATTGTACCAAAATATCATCAGACATATGTAGAAATATGTATTTATGTGAAGAACATTGGAATGTGAAGTATTATTTTTTCATATCGGGTTAGTGCGCATGAGAATATGTGATCGGGTTTGAGCGAGAGTTGGGTGTTAGTTTTACCCCCACTTTTTTGCTCCATTTTCTTCTATGTGGGAATACGTGAACGAGCACACAATATTCTAAGATCGGCCTTTTGCACTTGTTGGGTTAGCATGTGAGTAAAAACAGTTTACTTTCAACTCATAATACGAGCGCAACCCAACAATCGCAAAAAGCTCACTTCTAGCGCAGTTAACGCTCAAGTGGGAGGTTAAATAATACTCCACTTGTAATCTGGCCCTATATCTTTAATCTTCTAGTGTAAGCACTAGTACAATGGAAAAGGGAGGTTAAAACTGAGTTTTACTTATTTTTTGTTTTTCATATTGGGAGGACTGTTGGCCAGTCTGCCAGGAAGGTATTTCATAACAAATCTAAGTTGCATTTTATTTTTTACTTTCAGCCTACAAATTAAGATAATCAATGGAAAGATCAGCTCTATTCAACTGATATGAACAAAAATATATTCACAAGTTGAAACGACTTTACGGAAAAAACAAAACATTTTTTCCAATCTATTGTTGAAACTGTCATTCAGACATCCAAAAGTTACAACAGTATTAAGCATAACATGAATCATATGCACAATATAATACTATGACAATTACTATTTACCTACAAAATGTACATTTTCTGTCTTAGATATCTTATTTTCCCTGTGGGCACTTGAACATTTCAGACTGTGATTATTACTTCTTGCTTCCTACATTAACTAGTCCACTGCTGTGAGTTTCATAAATTCCACTTTTGCTTCTCAGTTGTCTAGAAGATTGGAATGTATGGTAGGTGTTTTATTGCTCAGACTGCAAACTGTTGCTTAAATATTCCACACCTGGGTTAGTTTAATGTTCACCTTATTATCTATATAAAAAATATATATCTCTCTGTGTGTGTGTGTATATATATATATATATATATATATATATATGTCATACCCATAGTTAATTTTTTATTTAAATATTGTATATATTTATTTATAACACATTCTAACATTTTTAACCAGGAAGATCTTAAAATACTTAAACGCTGTAAACTATTTTATTTAGTCAAATATTATATATAGATGAATATGTGTGCGTGTGTATCTTAAATAGAAAATTGGATTTAACTAACATATATATATATATATATATATATATATATATATATATATATATATATAATTCTTTCACACACACTTTATTGCAAGGGTTTACCATTTACTTTGAGGCTACAATAAAGCACTTATTCCTTCTTTGCAACATACGTGTCTCTGTCATTGGCTCATTCTTGTATGTGTACAGTATATGTATATTGTATATGTAAGTTTTTTCCATTTGCTTGCTTGTTCATTTGAAGTGTGCTTATAAAGAAATGTAGCTCTCTGATCTTGCATTGAAAGACATTATACACTGAGGTCCATCATAGGAAAAGACTGGACACAACTACTTTAACAAATCTGATGGAATATTTTAATGGGGAATATTACACAATACATTGTACTTTGTTGATTTGCCTCCACTGGTTTCGATATGTAATAAGTATGTAATTCCGCTTGTATTACAAGTTGAAAAGAAAAAGCGATCGTCTGAGCGGTTAACTGTATTGCAAAACAAATAAGTGTCACAAAACACATCAAAAATATATTACAAAGTACAGTTAAACTCATAATAACACTATCTAATAACTTTATATGATGTATCGCATAAATAATTGTGTGCACTCCCTACAAAGAAACTGTTATATCAGATCGGGATGTGTTTTGCACGAGAGTAGGGTGTTTCCCATTTTTTTGCTCCATTGACTTCTATGGGGGAATACATGAACGTGTGCACACAATATTTTAAGTATGGCTTTTTGCGCAATTAGCACTCTAGCAATAGCGGAAAATATCACTCCACTCGTAATCTCGCCCTTATTATCCTTTTGTTGAAAAGCATAGAAAAGGTAGGCTCAGGATCAGCAAAGCACTACTTGGCGCAAGCTGGTGATTGGTGTCTACACAATCCCTCATGTCATTGGAATCTGTTGGCACTCTACAAATAACTGATAATAATAATAATTGGTTCACCTGTATTATCATCAGCTAGCTCCAAGTAATGCATTGCTGCTGCTGAAGCTAAGTTGCTTAACAGGGGTTAAACACATACATATATGCAAACGGTAGTACAATAATAAAATGCTCTAGCATATTATTTCTGCATTTTTATGTCCCTTTAATATTTTATACTATGTTGCCTTAAAGTGATTGTAAAGTTGAATGACTTAAAGCCCAGTAATTTAAAATACTCTTTTTTTTTAATTATTATTAAAAAAAAAAAAAAATTGAGATAAAAAGAAACAATTCAAATATTCATACCAAGGAAATGGAATCATATTCAGTACATAAATTTAGCAGTTTGGTATTTTACATAGCATACTACATAGCATTTTATCCAAAATTAACACTGATTTATAAATAAACGTATATAGAGAAAATATTTCCCTATAATTTTCCTCTTCGTTTCTTTATCCACTTTTTCCTTCTTTCAATACTTATACAATCTATATTTCTTTAATATTTTGAAGCCCCTCATTCAACAACTTTGCAGGATTTATAATGGAAAAAGGGTAGGGTAAACAAGAAAAACTAAAAAAAAAAAAAAAACCTTAAAAAAAATTAAAAAAAACCCTCATCCCCTTCCCCCCCTAATTCTCATTAAATTGCCAGTTTCCTCTAAGCTGTTCTTCTTGTATGTATATAGAATTTTCAAATACTTTGATTATCATTTGTTGGATCAATATCTCTAAGGATTTTATATACTTCTCCCATTTACCCATAAATTTAGCAATATGTTTCTCCGACTATCTATCTGTATCAAATTGTTCATATATCATTTGTTGATGCAGTCTCTTTAAAAATATCTGTACGTTTAGATTTTTTTTAGTCTTCCATTCTCTAAGTATTATATTTCTACCTACTAAGATTATAGTGTTTATATCCCCGTGTCCTACTCCTTTAACTAAAAATATAATTTCCATTGTGGTGAAGCTCACATCAATTTTAAATTTTTTTCTTCATCCAATAACTTATCTTAAGCCCAAAAGTGTTTATTTTAGGACAAAGAGACATACAATGTGGTATGTCTGCTATTTCATATCTACATTTTTTACTGCAGTTATCTTGGAAGTTTTTCCACTTAGCCATCAGGTACGGAGTTAAGTAAACATGGTGTATTATTTTTGAATGTAATTCCCTCCAACTTGATAATAAAGTAGCGTTTCTCGCTCTATTCACACTAGCTATTATGTCTTCCTTAGTTATCTCTAACTCTGGAAAGAGTCTCAGCCATTTATTGATTGATTCATAGATATATTTAATTCTTATTTGATCATTATGGTTCTTATATACAGGGAGTGCAGAATTATTAGGCAAGTTGTATTTTTGAGGATTAATTTTATTATTGAACAACCATGTTCTCAATGAACCCAAAAAACTCATTAATATCAAAGCTGAATATTTTTGGAAGTAGTTTTTAGTTTGTTTTAGTTGTAGCTATTTTAGGGGGATATCTGTGTGTTCAGGTGACTATTACTGTGCATAATTATTAGGCAACTTAACAAAAAACAAATATATACCCATTTCAATTATTTATTTTTACCAGTGAAAACAATATAACATCTCAACATTCACAAATATACATTTCTGACATTCAAAAACAAAACAAAAACAAATCAGTGACCAATATAGCCACCTTTCTTTGCAAGGACACTCAAAAGCCTGCCATCCATGGATTCTGTCAGTGTTTTGATCTGTTCACCATCAACATTGCGTGCAGCAGCAACCACAGCCTCCCAGACACTGTTCAGAGAGGTGTACTGTTTTCCCTCCTTGTAAATCTCACATTTGATGATGGACCACAGGTTCTCAATGGGGTTCAGATCAGGTGAACAAGGAGGCCATGTCATTAGATTTTCTTCTTTTATACCCTTTCTTGCCAGCCACGCTGTGGAGTACTTGGATGTGTGTGATGGAGCATTGTCCTGCATGAAAATCATGTTTTTCTTGAAGGATGCAGACTTCTTCCTGTACCACTGCTTGAAGAAGGTGTCTTCCAGAAACTGGCAGTAGGACTGGGAGTTGAGCTTGACTCCATCCTCAACCCGAAAAGGCGCCACAAGCTCATCTTTGATGATACCAGCCCAAACCAGTACTCCACCTCCACCTTGCTGGCGTCTGAGTCGGACTGGAGCTCTCTGCCCTTTACCAATCCAGCCACGGGCCCATCCATCTGGCCCATCAAGACTCACTCTCATTTCATCAGTCCATAAAACCTTAGAAAAATCAGTCTTGAGATATTTCCTGGCCCAGTTTTGACGTTTCAGCTTGTGTGTCTTGTTCAGTGGTGGTCGTCTTTCAGCCTTTCTTACCTTGGCCATGTCTCTGAGTATTGCACACCTTGTGCTTTTGGGCACTCCAGTGATGTTGCAGCTCTGAAATATGGCCAAACTGGTGGCATCTTGGCAGCTGCACGCTTGACTTTTCTCAGTTCATGGGCAGTTATTTTGCGCCTTCGTTTTTCCACACGCTTCTTGCGACCCTGTTGACTATTTTGAATGAAACGCTTGATTGTTCGATGATCACGCTTCAGAAGCTTTGCAATTTTAAGAGTGCTGCATCCCTCTGCAAGATATCTCACTATTTTTGACTTTTCTGAGCCTGTCAAGTCCTTCTTTTGACCCATTTTGCCAAAGGAAAGGAAGTTGCCTAATAATTATGCACACCTGATATAGGGTGTTGATGTCATTAGACCACACCCCTTCTCATTACAGAGATGCACATCACCTAATATGCTTAATTGGTAGTAGGCTTTCGATCCTATACAGCTTGGAGTAAGACAACATGCATAAAGAGGATGATGTGGTCAAAATACTCATTTGCCTAATAATTCTGCACTCCCTGTAGGAGTGAGCAAGAGGTATCTCCTTGTGAAAATACGTTTATAATTGGATTAAAATGTTTCCAGGTATCAATGGTATAAATTGTGTCTCCTATCTTATTGCAGTAATGTCTCAACTGAAGATAAATAAAAAAATGTGTACTTAACCACCCAAAACTATTTTTCACATAATTAAAGTCCTGAATACATTTCTTATCTTCATCATTAATCTGATATAAGTGGGTAAGTCCCTTCTATTGCCCTTCTTGACAGGTGCTTATGTCAGTCATAACCTAAGGGTTTCCCTTTATAGGGAGATATTTTGAGAAGTGAAAATCAGTCTTAAGAATTTTACATATTTTTGCCATGCTTTTATTAAGTTTCCTATATTCCCCAACTTTTTAATCTTATCCGGTAATCTTTTATACTCAATATGAATTAAAGTATTCAGTTCAAAGGGTCTAACTATGTTTTTCTCCAGTTCCAAGTCTATAAAAAATTTGTTTTCAGTAATCCAAGCCAAACCTATAAACTAAATATAATATCTTAGGGGTTGTTATCATTTTTACCATATTTATTTTCCCTGATAGTGTTATTGGTAAGCATGCCTACCTTTTTATCTCTTCTATAATTTTTACAAATAAAGGGTCATAATTCAACTTTTACCATTCTCCTGGTATTTGAGAAAATATTATTCCTAAATATTTTATACTTACATCTGCCATCTTGAATTTTGGATTCTGTATAGAATCTTTCTGTTTCAATAACCAAAGTATTTCCGACTTATTTATATTAACTTTATACCCGGAAAAGGTTCCAAATGTCTCTATTATTGAATATATTATCGGAATCTGGTTTTTAGAATCTCTAAGAAATACTAACATGTCATCTGCATATGCTGCTACTTATAATTCCGTACTCCCTATCTGGATACCTTGTATTATCTCCCTGACTTGAACCAACAAAGATTTGAGGGCCAAATAAAACAATATTGGTGAAAGAGAGCAGCCTTGACATGTGCCTCTATACATTTCTATGTAGTCTAATTGTTGACCATTTATAAAAGGTGCAGTTTTAGGGGAGGAATATAGAGCTTTTATGCACTCTATAATATTACCTTTAAATCCAAAATTGTTCAGGGAAGCAAAGAGATGATCCCACTCTACGGATTCAAAGGCTTTTTCAGCATCTAATGTTAATAATAATAAATCCAAGCCCTTTTTATACAATATATCCTTATTATCCCAAACATATGAGATAACATTAGTCATTTTTCTAATATTATAAAAAGATGATCTTCCATTTATAAACCCAGATTGATCCAGATGTATTAAAAGTGGGATTACAGTCTATTTGCAATTATACTTGTTAATATTTTAAAGTCGGAATTTAACAATGATATTGGTCTATAAGATGCCATATCTTGTTGGTCCTTTCCAGGTTTCAAAATTAAAACAGTTAAGGAATCCAAAAATCTGTCTAAACTTTGTTTTTGGATAGTTGAAAATAAATAATTATAGCCCCTTTCAAGAATTTGAACTATTTCAGTATTCATTAATCTATTGAACTCGTTCGGCAAGTTATCCGATCCAGCTGCCTTGTTTACAGGGAGAGTTTTAATCAATTTCTCTATTTCTTCTTTTCCAATCGGGCGTTTTAACCATTCCAATTGTTCTATAGAGATACCCTTATTTTTTCCCAAAACCTTTTTCCCCCCCTTGATTTATCCCCTGTGTTCTATATATTTGGGAATAGTACTCCGTAAAAGCTTTTAAGATATCATCTTGTGTGAATATCCTTGTGTTATTTATTTTGATATTAGCAATCACAGTTTTCTTTTTATGAATCTTATTTAGACTTGCTAAATATTTACCTGCCTTATTACCGTGTCTTTGAAATCTACTTCTAATTCTCATATCTTCTTGAGTAATTCTCTGGAGAATAAATGTATTCCTTTGATTATTAGCTAATATATATTTATTCCAGTTCTCCAGAGAAGGTTCTCTTAGATACCAATTGTAGGCATTATTCAGGGTGTTCATAAGTTGTGTTTCCTGTATGTTTTGTTTCTTTTTCTTTTGAGCTACAAAGGTAATCATTTCAGATTTTAACACTGTTTTTGCAGTCTCCTAGTATATTAGTGGCTTCTGTATATATTCCCTGCTAATTGTTTCATAATCCTTTAACTTATTCTTTAAAAAGTGAAAAAATTCTGCATTTGTCGTCAAATATTTTGGAAAATAAAAATTATTTCTCCTTTTAATTTGTGATCCATAAGTTATTCCAACCGGAGAATGATCCGATATAGTTATTGGATATATATTAGTATCTGTAACTACGGGTATCAAGTTCTTTGTTATAAGTATCAAATCTATCCGGAAAAGTGAGTTATGGGCCTTTGATACACAAGTGTATCCTCTTATTGCAGGATTTCTAAACCTCCAGATATCTCAACCTCCTAAATTTGTGTATATACTCTTAAACACCCTAGTTTCTTTTTTAGAATATTTATATTGTTGATTTACTTTTCCTATCTTAAATCTATTAATCAGCATTTTAGGTGCCATATTAAAATCTCCTCACAAAATTATTTTGGTATCTAAATAATCTAACAATTTACTTTGCAATTTATCCCAAACATTTTTACTAAATTAATTAGGCCCATATACTTTACAAATTGTAAAAATTTCCGAATTAATATCCATTTTAATGAAAACTATTCGTTCATTAGGGTCAATAACTTTTTCCAAAATTTTATAATTTACATTTTTATTAATAAGTATAGCTACCCCCTTCTTTCTAGCCACACAATCAGATGCTATAATTTCTCCAATCCAATTAGATTTAGGTTTAGCGTTCTCTATTGCTTTCAGGTGTGTCTCTTGTAATAAAGCTATATCTGTACCTAAGTTTTTTAAATGTTTTATTATAGCCTTCCTTTTAATGGGGGATGTTATTCCTCCAACGTTTCATGATAATAACTTAAAGTTTTTCAATGTCATATTGTTCTATATACTAACTTTTTTATATATTCTATTTGCAGCAATAAGGGGGAGAGAGCAAAGGAGGAGGGAGAGTCGAGACGGGAGAGAGGAGGGGGGGAAAAAGGGAGAAAAAAAAGGGGGGAAGGGAGGGAGAAAATGGGGGAGGTGAATCCTAATATTTAATAATTGTCTAATTATCTGCTCCATGGACCTCATATCTCATAATTATACAGTAATTATCTTGAATACACATATCCCCTATTATCCAGATCTCTTTCATTATATCTCAATACCTTACTCGTCTTCTAACTTAAAATATCTTTTTACTTCTTCCGGGTCATTGAAAACTTTTATACCCTCTGGTCCTATATATTTCAATTTAGCTGGATATATTACCACTGCCTTATGTCCAGCTGATATTAAATTTGTACATAATGGGGTAATTTTCCTTCTCTTATTTAGGGTCTCCAATGAATAGTCACTAAAGATCAGAATCCTTTTCCCATCTATTTCCAAATTACCTTTTTTCCTATAGAGATTCATAAGTGTAATCTTATCTTGGAAATCTAGAAGCTTTGCTATCACTGGTCTGGATCTCTGATCATTAGAGTTTTCTCTTAAGGTACAGATCCTGTGAGTTCTTTCAATCTTTAGAGGGAGATCTTTTTCCTCTAAGCCTAATATTCTAGTTAACTGGTTTGACATAAATTCCTGATGGAGATGCGGGTGGATGATCGGCGGTAAGTTTACAGTAACAAAAATGCAAGTATTTAAAAAAGAAGCGTAATTGTAAAGTTAAATGACTTAAAGTGTCCATGTTTTTAAGAGTATTTTTAAATACTGCTCTTTAACAGCTAGATTACGAGTTTTGCATTATGAGTGAAAAAGCATCATTATGCTTCATAACGATGCTTTTTCCCTAACGCCGCTATTACAAGTCTTGTCAGAATAGGTGTACCGCACACCTTTTTGGCCGTCATGCAACATCAGAACAGCACCTTTAAAAAAGTCCTTTTTCAATGGGACTTCCATAGCGCCGGTATTACGAGTTTTGCTGTGAGGCCAAAAAAAGTGAGCGGTAAAGCCTAAAATGAAAAGATCCATACCGCCATCTAAAGTCAGCATTTATGAGTATTATGCTACAAAGCTGTAGCATAAAACTCATAACTAAACTGTTAAAAAGTACACTAACACCCATAAACTACCTATTAACCCCTAAACCGAGGCCCTCCCGCATCGCAAATACTAAAATAAAATTATTAACCCCTAATCTCTCGCTCCGGACTTCGCCGCAACTTAAAAAATGTATTAACCCCTATTCCGCCACTCCCCAACATCGTCAAGACTATAATAAACATATTAACCCCTAAACCGCCCCCTCCCACATCGCAAACACTATTTAAAGATTATTAACCCCTAATCTGCCGTCCGCCCATACCGCCGCAATAATAAACCTATTAACTACTAAACCGCAATCCTCCCACAACGAAATATACTAAAATAAACTATTAACCCCTAAACCTCTGGCCTCCCACATCACTACATAAATATATTAACCCATAAACCTAACCCTAACGTAACCCTAAGCCTAAGTCTAACCCTAACACCCCCTAACTTTAAATATAATTAAAATAAATCTAAATTAAACTTACAATTATTACCTAAATAATTCCTATTTAAAACTAAATACTTACCTATAAAATAAAACCTAAGCTAGCTACAAAATAAATAATAGTTACATTGTAGCTATCTTAGGTTTTATTTTTATTTCACAGGTAAGTTTGTATTTATTTTAACTAGGTAGATTAGTTAGTAAATAGTTATTAGCTATTTACTAACTACCTAGCTAAAATAAATACAAATTTACCTGTAAAATAAAACCTAACCTGCCTTACACTTAAACCTAACATTACAGTAAAATAAAATAAATTAAATTAATAAAATACAATAATCTAAATTACAGAAAAATAAATACTAAATTACACAAAATAAAAAACAAAATGATCAAAAATAAAAAAGAATTACTCCTAATCTAATAGCCCTATCAAAATAAAATAAAAAACCTAGCCTACACTAAACTACCAATGGCCCTTAAAAGGTCATTTTGCGGGGCATTGCCCCAAAGAAATCAGTTCTTTCACCTGTAAAAGAAAATGCAAACAACCCCCCAACAGTAAAACCCACCACCCACACAACCAAACCCCCCAAATAAAATTCTATCTAAATAAACCTAAGCTAACCATTGCCCTGGAAAGGACATTTGGATGGGCATTGCCCTTAAAATGGCATTTAGCTCTTTTACATTGCCCAAACCCTAAGCTAAAAATAAAACCCAACCAATAAAAAAACCTAACACTAACCCCCGATGATCCACTTACAGTTTTCAAAGACCTGACATCCATTCTCATCCAGGCGGCAGAAGTCTTCATCCAAGCGGGCAGAAGTGCTCATCGAAGCCGGCAGAAGTCTTCATCCAAGCGGGCAGAAGTCTTCATCCAGACGGCATCTTCTATCTACATCCATCCAGCGCGGAGTGGGTCCATCTTCAAGACATCCGGCGCGGAGCATCCTCTTCTTCCGATAGTCGCTGAAGAATGAAGTTTCCCTTTAAGTGACGTCATCCAAGATGGTGTCCCTTACATTCCGATTGGCTGATAGAATTCTATCAGCCAATAGGAATTAAAGGGGAAAAAATCATATTGGCTGTTGCAATCAGCCAATAGGGTTGAGCTTGCATTCTATTGGCTGATTGGAATAGCTAATAGAGTGTGAGCTCAATCCTATTGGCTCTATGTCTACCTAGTTAAAATAAATACAAACTTACCTGTGAAATAAAAATAAAACCTAAGCTAGCTACAATGTAACTATTTCATTTTTTTTGTAGCTAGCTTAGGTTTTTTTTTACAGGTAAGTATTTAGTTTTAAATAGGAATTATCAAGGTAATAATTGTAAGTTTAATTTAGATTTATTTTAATTATATTTAAGTTTGGGGGGGTTAGGGTTAGACTTAGGGTTAGGGTTACGTTAGGGTTAGGCTTAGGGTTTAATACTTTCCCCATAGACATCAATGGAGCTGAGTTACGGAGCTTTGTTTTCTGCAATTGCAGCTGTTAGGCTTTTTTTTGCTGGCTCTCCCCATTGATGTCTATGGGGAAATCGTGCACGAGCACGTCAAAACACTGCTTGTATTTGGGCGAGGTATGGAGCTCAATGCCACCATATCGCCCATGCAAGCCAGGTTTTTAAAAACTTGCAATAGCAGCGCTATAGGGAGGTGAATTAATGCCGCTTTTGTAGCGCTCGTTAATTTCCCTATAGCGCTGAAATCTCGTAATCTAGCTGTAAGTCATTTAACAATACAATCACTTTAAGTTATTAAATAGTAATAGAAAACAAATATTAGTAAAAATGCATACACAAAGAAATTTTGAATTTTGAATAGTACGAAATCTGTACCTAATGGTATATGGAATATCTTAGAAAGAAACAGCAATTAATAATAAAATACATGTTTATAAAATATTATATAACATTATATGTGCTCGATAAAGAGGCATGGGCACTGAATCATTGCTTTTATGCAATTTCTACTAGTATAAGGGTTAAATTATGAGTGGAGCTGTACTTTGCACTCCTGATCGCTCTTTAACTTTAAGTGCACATATTACAAGTTAAAAGTAAAACGTTTTTCGCACAAGCTTTTAACCTGACGCGTGCAAAAAGCCGAACTTTGAAATTTTGCGAAAGCATTATTGTATTCCCCTATAGATTTCAATGGAGCAACAAGTCACGCTAACTCAATCGTATTTTCTCAACCCAACATGAAATATAAATATCTCACATTCCAATGTTCTTCACATAGAAGTTTATGTTGTATTTATTCATAAATACATATTTCTATAAAAGCCGTGATAAACTCCTTTTCACTCGCACGCAGCAGTTAGACCCCATTTGTAATCTAGCCCTAAGTCAGTAAAAATATATATAGTTTTTCACTGAAAAGTAGTGCATTGCCTCTATAAATATTTTTTTATACCATGTGCCTTTTGTCTCTGCACTCTGATATAATAGTTACTCTGAGTATCAGGTGTTGGGAGTACACACAATTCTTTATGCAATACATCATTTCAAATGATAAAGAACAGTAAATATGATGGGTGAAAATATATAAATATCTGATAATTAATACCATATTATATATAAAATATGTAGGTTCACAGCCAATCCAATCAAAAATCATAAGATGAACAAGTTGTCATTGGAACTTTTCAAATTCAACGTGATGAAAACCTATTTTGGCTTCTTGTAAACGGTTCATATGGCTTTAGTTTTAAATGTTAGATATAAAATGTCACAGTCAGTGTTTAACTCTATGTTTCTGCAAATTATTCTCTTATTAATACCACAGAATTTTTATTCTAATTGCAAAACTATTCTAAATATTAAATTGTCCTTTATATTAATCAAAACTAAGATGCTTAAATTTTTTATGAATGAAGTTAACAATGTATTTAGTGCTCTATTACATTTCCACTAAATTATGTTGCGGTACTAAGTTTAAATATTACTATGTAGGATTTTTTTTAGATCTCCAATTGTTAAAACATCTGCATAAGTAAATTAAATTGTGGTTTAAATAAAACGATAAGCAGCTGTTTTCTATGATTCAATATTTTTGTAAAGCTCATCTAAGCTTTTCATTCTTCTACACCCCCATAGGAAGATTTGTAATTTCTGGCTCATTTTATCATCCTGCTGATAGCAGTGATGGTTTGGGTCTTGGGTGGAAACAGTTATTGCATGCAAGTACCGAAAACCTATAAGAAAATGCTTGAATTATACAGCGCACACTAGGCCTTTTGATAATTTACTAATGAATGCTCTCCTTATATTATAAAAGAAAGTCTTTTTTTTATTTATAGACTTGAAACTTAAAGAGACAGGAAAGTCTAAATTAAACTTTTCTGTTTCAGATAGGGCATGTCATTTTAAACAACTTTCCAATATACTTTTATCATCAAATTTGCTTTGTTCTCCTGGTATTCTTAGTTGAAAGCTAAACTTAGGTAAACTCATATGCTAATTTCTAAGCCCTTGAAGGCTGCTTCATATCTCACTGCATTTTGATTTGCAGTTTTTCACAGCACTCATGTGTGTCATATAGATAAGATTGTGCTCACGCCGTGGAGTTATTTAAGAGTCAGCACTAATTGCCTGAAATGCAAGTCTATTGCAAGTCTACAGTAAAAGGTTTTCACACGAGCACTAACCCAACCAGCATAAAAATCGGAACTTTGAATATTGCAAACGCATTAACATATTACTCCATAGACTCCATAGACTTCAATGGAGCACAAAAAGTGGGGAAAAAAAACAAATCACGCAAATCTGATTGTGTTTTCTCAAGTGCTCTAACCCAACATGAAATCTTACTATTTCACATTACAATGTTCTTCACATAGCAGAATATGTTCTATTTATTCATAAATACATATTTCTATATATGTCTGATGGTTTTTAGGCTATATATATATGTATATATAGGTGTATATATATATATATATATATATATATATATATATATATATAGGTATATATATGTGTGTGTGTGTGTGTGTATATATATATATATATATATATATATATATATACAGGAATGGATATATATATGCAGTATATACAAATACATATTTAGACATATATTTGTATCTATGTTAAAGCACTTTAAAAGCCATTTTTAATCTAACACATGAGACGTCATACCTTTGAGCCCTTATAACTTTTTATTGCAATTTTTTTTACTAATAATTTTTATTAGATAGTGTTATTATGAGTGTAACTCTACTTATAAATATAATTTTGTTGTGTTTTGTGCAACATTTTTGTCTTGCATAACAGTTAACCAGAGCTCTGAAGTTGCACTATCCCGACGTGCGTTAAATTTAATTGCGCTCAAGTGAACGCATTTACTTTCAACCTGTAATATGTGCGCTACCTCTGACACATGCAAAGAGCCACGATAAACCCTTTATCTCTCTCACACACAACAGTTAGTGCACCACTTGTAATCTATCCCTAAATGGTTATTTTTTCCTTATCAGTTTATTGTAAAACTTGTTTCTTATCTGATTTTGTACTATATAACTTATAGTCAAGTAGTATCTATTGCACTGACATCAGGACCGCCACTAGAAGTTTTGGGGCCTCATACTAAACCAGTTGTCAGGCCCCGAAATACCATACCCCCCATACACACTCACACAATGACATACACACATCATGACACCTACATACAGCATGCCACTCATACATACAGCATGCCACTCATACATACAGCATGCCACTCATACATACAGCATGCCACTCATACATACAGCATGCCACTCATACATACATCATGCCACTCATACATACAGCATGCCACTCATACATACAGCATGCCACTCATACATACAGCATGCCACTCATACATACATCATGCCACTCATACATACAGCATGCCACTAATACATACATCATGCCACACACAAACTGAATACTTGCTGCTTTAAACTGAAGTCAGACCTACTCATTCCACATTGGGCATAAGTTATGAGCTTCTGTGCATCAGACATAGAAAAATATGATTGTACATGGGAACATTTTATAAAGATATATATTCACCCAATTTTTTTAAAAGAAATCACAAAGGGCACTACTACAGGACACTCACATAATCAGACATACACACACATACATTTAGACACATGCACACACACACACAGACACACACACAATCACACACACATAGCCAGACACATACACACATACATAGTCGGACACACAAACAGTCTCACACACACATAGCTAGATACCTGCACACACACACACAGTCAGACATCCATACACACAATCACAAACATATAGCCAGACATGCACACACACACAGTCAGACTTCCACAAACACACAATCATACACACAAAGTCAGACATGCACACACAAACAATCACACACACATAGTCAGACATACATACACACACAATCACACACACATAGTCAGACATACACAGACACACACACAATCACACACACATAGTCAGTCGCACACACACACACACACAATCCCACACATATTGTCAAACAAACACACACACACAATCATACACGCATAATCAGACAGACAGACATACTGTATATACACACACACACACAAACATACACACACATATAGTCAGACATAAAAACACAAATAGTTAGACATACAATCACACACACATAGTCAGACATAGACACACAAGTAGTCAGACATACAATCACACATACATAGTCAGACATACACACACAATCACACACACACATAGTTAGAGAGCCACATACACACACAATCGCACACACACACATAGTCAGACATACTCACTCACACACACACACACATAGTCAGACATACACACACAATCACACACGCATAGCCAGTCATGCATACACACCTACACACAATCACACTCACATAGCCAGACATGCATTCACAGTCAATCACACACATACATAGCTAGACACACACAAACACAGTCACACACACACGTTTTTGTTCTGCTTGAGTGTATACAATCCCTACTTTTGGCTGTAATAAATTACAGATGGAAACTTAAGTTTTCTCAGGAGCAACATTGTGCATTTGTTAGCAGTATTGATATCTTTAAAAGCAGGCATTTTATCCACTCAAGCAGAACTAAAATAACATTCTCCTCTAAGCCTCAATTCCAAATTTGACTAGTTGTAAAAGACCCTTGGATGGACAATAACAGTGAGCTGTGTGAGACCTCTGTTCTCTGCTTGCTCAGGAAGTGGTTAATAAAGGAAATAGAGGCTCAGTTTTGTTTATTTAACAGGGAAACTGCATGGCATGACCTTAGGGTTGCCACCTCTGCCATGGTTTCATGGACACTTATGAGTTACACATGCTGCAGGGATTGTAGAGGGCAACATGCACTGTACAACTGAACAGCACACAAATAGTGACCCTGGACGCACTAGTCGTGTTTTTCTCTGCACACCCAGTAGCATGTGTAACTCATAAGTGTCCAGAAAAACATGGCCAAGGTGGCAACCATAGATAACCTTTAAGAGCCCTGCACCATCATAAAGATCAATTACAGCTGTAGTTTATCCAGCACATGAAACATTGGGGCTCTTCAAATAAAACAATATGCTCAGTTGGAAAAGTCAATGTCCCACAGTTTTATCCCCATCCAAAGATATGTGTCCCTTCTGCTCTCACCATGCTTCCAACGTAATTCTATGACACAATCTGTACACACAGGTCTTCTTTAAATGCAGGCACTAAAAACACACCTAAGCTACTGCAATGTTCTTCCCTTCCCCGCCTACCTCTCTTTTCTCTTTTCAAAGCCAGCTCTGGAAGTCCTTTCCTGCCCAGCACTGGAAGGCTGGAAGCTGCTTTGCACTGAACCATCCCCCTCCCTCTGATTTGCAGCCCGTGCTGCAAGGCATTCTGAAACTTGTAGTTCCAACCATGCAGCCTAGAGAGTGGGCCCAGAAGCACCAGACTAAATTTCTGTAGCATCATGAGGAGGGCTCTATAGAGGTCCCAAACCAGAAGGGGGGCTTGCCTGTTTTCTGGGTACAAATGAGGATGGCACCTAACAATTTTCCTAAGTCAAGTTAACTGAGGAAGGGTAGTGCAAGGTCATTTCCTCACTGTAAATGGTTGGAGAACTGCAATCTAGTTGGCAGGTAACAGCTTACCCTTATATACAACTTATCTAGAAATGAACAACCTTGGAATGAACAGGGCCTCTGGAGAAAGCAATAGACCTTAGACAAGCAGATAGGGATGTCAGGAACTCCCAGGGTCAAAGCAGGAGTTCAGTCAGAACAGGATTAAGCCAACACTCAGACAGTCAGAATAAAGCCAAGTTTAAAGCCAGCAGGTCAGTCCACATAAACATTTAAGCTAAAGATCAAAATCAGAAAAGCAGAGATAAGGGACAATCCAGACAGAAAGCACAGCAAGTGTAGAAGATAAGGAAGCAAGGAAGGCCAGAAGATCTGTGAAGGGTCACTGATACTGACCCAGTTTCAAACACCATGTCTGCTCAGAGAGCTGCAGGTGGTGGTGTGTATTGCATCTGTGAAGACTTCATTTGTGCCATACAAGTCACTGCCGACTGATGTTTGAATACTGGTGCACAGGTTTTCATAGCATATGTGTGTATGGTGAAAAATAGTTATAACTGCAGAAAAATAGTTATAACTTTTACTAGAATATGCTAATGGAAGTATATTGCAAAAATGCTTCTATTTAAAATTGAAATGAACCCAAGCACATTTTAATTTTTTACTTTCCTGTCCCTTTAATGCTGATGCCCTATTGACTAGCAAAATGCATACAAATTTACATAGTTCAAAGAAGGGAACAACATAGGGTTCTAAAATGTGTAAAACATGTAAATCTTCTCCAAGTTTACAAAAAATTTAAATGATTAACTTCACATGTTTCAGACAGTTAGCAATAACTACATTTGGGAAGTGAGTCACAGAATACATAGAAAGTGCAGAAGACACCTTGTTTTTAACCTGGTCTTATAAAACATTACGCAGAGGGAGTTGTAGAACTTAAACTTTTTGGGACCAGGAGGTTGGTGACTGAATGAGAGAGGACCATGGGTTGTGAGTTTTTTGTTGGTGGAATCAGGGCAGGAGGATGCAGAGTTATTAGTGTTCCATGGGTGGCGATAATAATGCCACAGTAAAGTTGGAAAAATGTATCCAGGAGCAAGGATCGGTGAGAAAAAACAGCAATGGGGAGCAGCAATTTCCACCCTCCCCCCAGCCCAACTAGCATAAAGTCTGTTTAACCTTAAAGACTGGGGGTACTTATACACTACATAAACCACTTCTAAGCTTGCCCAACTCATTCATTTTTGTTAAAGGGACACTAAACGCACATTTTTTCTTTCATGTTTCAGATAGAGCAGATAGAACTTTCTAATTTACTCCTATTTTCATTTTTTTGTAGTTCTCTTGCTATCTATATTTAAAAAGCAGGAATGTAAATCTTAGCAGCCAGCCCATTTTAGGTTCAGCACCATGGATAGCGCTTGCTTATTGGTGGCTTACATTTAGCCACCAATAAGCAAGCATAACCCAGGTTCTCAACCAAAAATGGGCCGGATCATATGCATCATATTTCTGTTTTTTAAATAAAGATAGCAAGAGAACAAAGACAATTTGATAATAGGAGTAAATTAGAAAGTTGCTTAAAATTGCATGCTTTATCTGAAATAAAAAATGTAGGTTTAGTGTCCCTTTAACCCCTTTTGATGATTGAACACAGAAATGTAATTGTTAATGATAATATTTTCTAGAATTTCAGGTATTGCTCATTGACACTTTTATCAAGAAATCAAATTACAAAAACAGACAATTGTTAATGTGCTGTCTGTAAAGCTCTTTGTATAGCAGCCTCTTGGCAATAATTGACACTAGTTCATTTGCAATGGATGGATGTAAATACTGAGCATAATACTGAACCCAAAATTTTTCTTTCATGATTCAGATAGACCATGCAATTTTAAGCAACTTTCTAATTTACTTCTATTATCAATTGTTCCTTGTTCTCTTGCCATCTATATTTGAAAAAGAAGGCATCTAAGCTAAGGAGCCAGCACATTTTTGGTTCAGAAACCATGGACAGCACTTGTTTATTGGTGCTGTCCAATCAGCAAGGACAACACATGTTGTTCACCAAAAAAGAGCTGGCATCTAAATTTACATTCTTGCTTTTCAAATAAACATACCAAGAGAATGAAGAAAATTTGATAGGAGTAAATTAGAAAGTTGCTTAAAATTGCATGCTCTATCTGAATCAGTGTCCTTTTAACTGTATGTTTTTCTCCTCTGCATTTAAATATAAAGTTTCACCTATAATCAGTTGCAAGTTTGGTTTTGACAATTAAGAGGAGAACTTGGATAATTGTTTTGATGTATTGTGAATTCTGTTACATTTATACTTTGTACTTTGTATTTTAATTTACTTTTTCGATGCAAATATCCTTAAAAAGGAAATTACTGTAGGTCTGGGTTGTCCTTGCTGATTGGACAGCACCAATTAACAAGTGCTGTCCATGGTTCTAAACCAAAAATTTGCTGGTTCCTTAGCTTAGATGCCTTCTTAGATAGCAAGTGAACGAAGAAAAATTGATAATAGGAGTAAATTAGAAAGTTGCTTAAAATTGCATGCTCTATCTGAATCATTGGTTCAGTGTACCTTTAATTAGCAGATCATTACAGATGATGTAAACTTTACACAATTAAGAGACATTTAATATTAAAAAATTTAAAAATACATAAAGAAGGGGGGGGCGTGGCTAGGCAGCAGCCATGATAAGATGCACTTTCTGAAGCTCTAGACGTGAACCAAATAATTAGCTGAATATCTCCCAGATTTGGCAGAATCCATTACTTTTGAGCACATCTTCAACATCCTAGAACTAAGCTGATTAGCTAAATAGAAGTATTTATATACTTGCGATCCTCTAGCACCGATCTAATCTGAAGAGATATAAGGCTGAGGCCTAACACGATTTACACCCCCCCCCCGAGCACTAGGGTGAACAGGCTCATTATGGCTTCTCATAGCGGGTTCGCCTTTGGCGGTTTTGCAGGGGGAAGCAGCCCACCCCCTGGAGGGCTGTATTTACCCGAGTCAGATCAGAGCGGTCCTCACTGAAACATTTTACTGCAGCCCTGTCCCCAAAACACCACTCCTTAAGGCAGTACTTTTGGACATTATCGCTTCAGCTTTAACTGAGAACACTATCTATACAAGGACTCTGCTAAATACATCCGTGTCAGATATCCTGCTGAAACAAATGAACACCCCATGCATCTTTTACCAAAGCGGTGTGGGATGAGACCAGCACCCCCCAGAGTCGAACGATAAGGGGATTAAATGTTACGTAATAGGCCCAAATGTTTCTTCACACTTACCTAACTTTGAGACTCATAATGCAGTTCTTTTACAGTATATTAGTGGTGCGACGAAGGCACTAATATAACAATACAACTTTGATAAGTGTGGTGTGGGTTAACATGTGACTGTTAAACATTACTTGGAGGAACAGTCAAGTACTACTCATTTTCTCTAACATGGATTGTAAAGGGTCCTCAAGAATACAATACAAAAAAACACTGTTTTACTAACGTTTATACATCAGGGCTGTACCGTTTTTAATTTCAATATTACTCACTTCTAAACCATAGAAGGGTATTAGGTATAAATGTTCTTACTATATTGTTTTTTTTTACTGCTACTCTGTGTTACTCATGACAATTTAATATTGGGTACGGAGATAGACACTCAGATAATTTTGCACCATTTGGGTTTTAATGTGTTTCCTAACAGGAAAACCCAATGTGCTTATATAGGAGAAAGCCCCTCCAATCCTTATCTTGTGGAGATACTAGCCCAATATTATTTGTACTAATATAATAATACAGGATTTTATTTCCTTATTGGTATTGCTAACTTATGTTCTTCCATACTAGATATATATGATATGATTCACCTACTCCTCTCTAGGACAGGGCTTTATTGTGTATAATGTGGATGGAGACTAGTGGAGACTTGCAAAAGTCTTCATAACCTATACAAATACTGCTTATTTTCTCAAGGTCTTGCTCACAGCTTAGACAGCATACATTTCACCATTTTGTTAGACTTTGAAATGCCTTCTCACTGAGTTTTACACTGGTTATGATATTATTTATATGTAAGTATGTTGTCATGTTGTGGTTTAATTCATCTGTTAAATATCTATGGAGCTCTATATTAAATCATCGTTTTTTACTTAGAACTAATCTGAATTTATATAATGCTCATTTTGACTTAAACTCCTCACTCCACAGGACATACGTGAAAACGAGAGAAATCTCAATGTATCCTTCCTGGTAAAATATTTTATAAATAAATATTTTATATTTGGTTACATTGTTTGTCTGTCTGTTATCGTGCACTTTGAGCCTTAGCACTCTTTGTAGTTATTTACCTGATGCAGATAGTGCCAGAGTGTTCACTTATGTAACCCTATGCTCTATAATTCGGATTATCCTAAGTTATGAAGGTATAATCTAGATTTTATTAAAGACACAGGACCTCTGACAGAATGGAGCGAATGAAAAACTTGATGGTGAAGTTTCCAATCGCTGGAATCTGTCAAATAACGAGAACCCCAATCCGCTGCTATATTTGATAAACCTGGGATATATTCTGCTTTGACTGAAATATTTCTGTCCAAGCAAAGATGAATTAAATCTTTCGTAATAATCGATAAATCCCTTGATTTTGTACCACTGAGACGATTTAAATAACCAACTGCAGAAATATTGTCCATTTTGAGTAAAATGGACACAGGAGAAGAATCTTTCACAAAACTTTTGACTGCAAAAGAGCCTGCCAAAAGTTCTAAGCAGTTGATATGAAAACGTTTTTCTTCTAAAGACCATTTTCCTCCCGTGATAGAGGGACCACATCGAGCACCCCAACCCGAACGACTGGCATCTGATTCTATCACAAGATCCGGAGTTTTCCCAAAAATGGCTCTCCCGTTCCAAGCTTCTATATGGGTGAGCCACCAAGATAGTTCTTCTTTGGCTTCTGAAGAAAGAGGGATTCGGTGTGAATAAGAAAAACCTTTCTGAAGATTAGAAATTTTTAATCGTTGAAGTTCCCTGTAATGAAGAGGAGCAGGGAAAATAGCCTGAATAGAGGATGAGAGTAACCCCACTATTCTGGCTATCGTCCTGATGGGAACCAAAGATAAAGAAAGAGTTTTTGAAATCTCTTTCTTGATATTCACAATTTTTTCCCTGGGAAGACTGAGAGTAGATTTTAAAGTATCTATTTGAAAACCTAAAAAGGTTAGAGATTTGGTTGGAGAAAGAACCGATTTGTCTTTGTTGACTATGAAACACAAATTTTCTAAAATATATAAAGTAAGATTGAGTTGAGATTTTAGAATAACAGAGTCCTGATTCATAATCAAGATATCGTCTAGATAAATTATGAGACGAACACCACGAAGACGAAGCCAAGTAACGATAGGTTTCATCAATTTGGTGAAAATCCAAGGAGCTGAAGATAAACCGAAAGGCATACAAGTGAAACTCCAAGTTTTCCCTTCCCAAACAAAAGTCAGGAATTTTCTGTGAAGTTGGGCTACCGGAACTGTTAAATAAGCATCTGTTAAATCTAATCTGATTAGAAAATCGTTGTCTAGAAGGCAATCTCTTAACAGATGAATGCCTTCCATCTTGAAATGTTGGTAAACAACGAAAGAATTTAAGGTTCTTAAATTTATTACTGGACGAAATTGGCCATTTTTCTTTTTTACAAGAAACAGATTGCTTAGAAAACAATTTTGAGGGTTTGAAACCAGTTCTATAGCTTGTTTTGATAGAGGACTTGAAACTTCGTTTTGAACCAAAATCCTGTCTGAATTTGAAAACTTTATTGGAATAGGAAGAGAATTCTGAACAGGAGGAGAAATAAAATCTATAAAAAGACCTGAAACGGTGTGAATGACCCATTGATCTGTAGTAATCAGATTCCAATTGTGAGCAAACAGGGATAATCTGCCTCCTATTATGTTTTGGGAAGAAATCTGAAAAGGAAGAAAATAAAAATTTACCTTGTGAAGCACGGGATCTTTGCCTTGAACGTTGGATCCTGGGATTCCAAAATCTTCCTCTTGATGGGAAAAAACCTGTTGACATTGGGTTTTGATACTGTCTTTGTTGATATTGTTGGTTTGCGAATTGAGACCTATTAGGGTATGAGGCCCGGCCGGGAAAGCGGCCTCTGCCTTTCCCAGCCTGATCGGAGAAACGCTCTTGATGAAAATTCTTTTTCATGGAAGTTCTCACTTTATTTAAATTAGAAAAAGTGTTCACATAACTGTTAAGTTCTTTAACCCCTTAATGACCGCAGCACTTTTCCATTTTCTGTCCGTTTGGGACCAAGGCTATTTTTACATTTTTGCAGTGTTTGTGTTTAGCTGTAATTTTCCTCTTACTCATTTACTGTACCCACACATATTATATACCGTTTTTCTCGCCATTAAATGGACTTTCTAAAGATACCATTATTTTCATCATATCTTATAATTTACTATAAAAAAAATTATAAAATATGAGGAAAAATTGAAAAAAAATACACTTTTTCTAACTTTGACCCCCAAAATCTGTTACATATCTACAACCACCAAAAAACACCTATGCTAAATAGTTTCTAAATTTTGTCCTGAGTTTAGAAATACCCAATGTTTACATGTTCTTTACTTTTTTTGCAAGTTATAGGGCCATAAATACAAGTAGCACTTTGCTATTTCCAAACCCCTTTTTTTCAAAATTAGCGCTAGTTACATTAGAACCCTGATATCTTTCAGGAATCTCTGAATATCCATTGACATGTATATATTTTTTTTTAGTAGACAACCCAAAGTATTGATCTAGGCCCATTTTGGTATATTTCATGCCACCATTTCACCGCCAAATGCGTTAAAACAAAAAAAATTGTTCACTTTTTCACAAATTTTTTCACAAACTTTAGGTTTCTCACTGAAATTATTTACAAACAGCTTGTGCAATTATGGCATAAATGGTTGTAAATTCTTCTCTGGGATCCCCTTTGTTCAGAAATAGCAGACTTATATGGCTTTGGTGTTGCTTTTTGGTAATTAGAATGCCACTAAATGCCACTGCGCACCACACGTGTATTATGCCCAGCAGTGAAGGGGTTAATTAGGGAGCATGTAGGGAGCTTTTTGGGGTAATTTTAGCTTTAGTGTAGTGTAGTAGACAACCCCAAGTATTGATCTAGGCCCATTTTGGTATATTTCATGCCACCATTTCACCGCCAAATGCGATCAAATTAAAAAAAACGTTAAATTTTTCACAATTTTAGGTTTCTCACTGAAATCATTTACAAACAGCTTGTGCAGTTATGGCACAAATGGTTGTAAATGCTTCTCTGGGATCCCCTTTGTTCAGAAATAGCAGACATATATGGCTTTGGCGTTGCTTTTTGGTATTTAGAAGGCCGCTAAATGCCGCTGCGCATCACACGTGTATTATGGCTAGCAGTGAAGGGGTTAATTAGGTAGCTTGTAGGGAGCTTGCAGGGTTAATATCACATTTAGTGTAGAGCTCAGCCTCCCACCTGAAACATCAGACCCCCTGATCCCTCCCAAACAGCTCTCTTCCCTCCCCCACTCCACAATTGTCCCCGCCATCTTAAGTACTGGCAGAAAGTCTGCCAGTACTAAAATAAAAGCTATGTTTTTTTTTTTTTTTTTTTTAAAAAGCATATTTACATATGCTGCTGTGTACTATCCCCCCCTTAGCCCCCAACCTCACTGATCCCCCCCAAACAGCTCTATAACCCTCCCACTCTAACTTAATCTGCGCCATTTTGGGTACTGGCAGCTGTCTGCCAGTACCCAGTTTAACAGAAAAAATGTTTTTTTTTTAGTTTTTATTAAATTTTTCTGCAGTGTAGCTTCCCCCCACACAAAACCAACCCCCCACCCCTCCATGATCTCTTTTTGTGCTTTTGCACAAACAAGATTTGGCCATTTGTTACCAAAAAATTTTTCCATAGTGTAGCGGTTCCCACCCGCTCCCGCCCCGTGCACGCGCCCGCCCGCCACCCTCCGTGCACGCGCGCGCGCCCGTGCGCGCCCCCTAACGGCCCGCCCCCGATCCCGCCCCCCTTGACGACACAGGGAACACCGATGGCCGCCCACCCGCCTCCCAAGTCGGCTCCCACCCACCAACGATACCGGCCATCGATGTCCGGTGCAGAGAGGGCCACAGAGTGGCTCTCTCTGCATCGGATGGCCGTGTAAGGTTATTGCAGGATGCCTCCATATCGAGGCATCACTGCAATAACCGGAAAGCAGCTGGAAGCGAGCAAGATCGCTTCCAGCTGCTTTCCACACCGAGGACGTGCAGGGTACGTCCTCAGGCATTAACTGCCTTTTTTTTGAGGACGTACCCTGCACGTCCTCGGTCATTAAGGGGTTAATGAATGTGTCACCAAATAAAAGACCTTTAGTGCCCGGGTGAATCTCATTAACTGCGAAATCACACACTCTGGGATCAATTCTTCTCAACAAATTACGTCTGCGTTCTGTATACATAGCAGAGTTTGCATTACCTAAAAAGGTAAGCATTCTCTGCAGCCATTCCCTTACAATAATAGGGTCTAAAAGGGTATTATCATAAACTACCTGTTCAGATAGATCGAATAATTTAGATAGGGGACCAATTGTGTCAAGCATTTTATCCTGGCATATTTTCCAAGCCCTATCCATGCCTTTTTTAATCTTAAAGCCAGGAGAACCTATGAATTTAAGAATTTTTGGGTCCACTTCAGGAGTGCAACAAGCATTATTTGGTAAAATGGGTCTAGGACACTCAGCCTTCATCTTGTTACGAGAATCTCTTTTAAGTGGTTGACGAAGCTGGTAATCTATGAAATCAGCAATGTCAGAAGAAGGGCACCACTCCGCAGATCTCGGGTGGTGCAAATCATCTGCATTGAATCTAGGATTTCCTAGACAGTCATAAAATTTTATTTTATTAGATTCAATATGTTTAGACTTTTTTAGATGTTTTTTGAATTTTTTGATTTTCGGAGAAGCCGAAGAATCATCTGAGGAAGAGTGAGAAACATAATCCTCAGAAATAACTGAATCTAATGAAGAATCAGAATTCACCTCTGTTTCTGAAACCATGTCAGAATTGTCTTTATTGGCCAAAGCCTCTCCCATCAGTAACCTCTTGGGAGTAGAGGAAAAAGCAGGTGTTTTCCTTCCTTTCCTGCAAGGAACAGACACATTTGAAGCCAATTGGCGAGACTTTTTAACTAGTTTCTTACTAGTTTTAACTGCACTAGAAACAGTTATTTTCCCTTTTAAAGCTTTCTTTGAATTTGATTTGTTAATCATCAAATAAATTTTTTCAAGCATGGAATTCATGGAGACATCTATCATCTTTTGAATACCTTCTGGATTGAGAGAAGGATTCAATTCTGAAGCCTGAGACATAATAAAAAATTTTTTTTATTTTTTCTAAAATATAACTAACTGAAATTATAAATAAAATTATAAATAAAATTTTATTTGAAAAATGTTTTAATTAACTAAACTATTACTATCAGTAATTATCAACAAGAATTGTCCCAAAGTAGTGTGATCAAATTAGAATAAATATGTAAAATAATTAACTTTAACTATAAAATATATAAGTATTAAAATAGTGATTGAAGAAAAAAGTGTGTAATAAAAATAACTTTCACCAGAAGATGGCGATGAAACACTTTGTATAAGTTAAAAATGAAGTGAAATAATTTTCCTTTGCGCTCGCAACAAAGTTGCTACTTTCCCCGGCAAAGGCAAACTGAGGAGAGGAGAAAGGGCGGGAATAAGCGTAAGTGCGCAACAACGAAAGGACGCCGTTGCGCGCATGAGCAGAAAGGAAGAAGAACTCAAGATGGCGAACGGGAAAAGCAAGCCCAGCCAAACAAGTAAGCGGAAGCCTACCAAACTTAAAAAATACAAAATTAAGCAAGCAAAACAGAAATAGAATAACCAACGATAAATTTTTATTTGAAAAATAAAGAAAAAAGGGGGAAAAAATAAAGAATAAAAATAGAGAATAAAAGACCAAATATAATAGCAATATAATAAATAAATAAAAGAATGACAATAGGAGATTAAGTAAAATAAAAAGGTTACAACCTGAAATACAAAAGAAAAGCAACTATTATAGAAATAATGCACAATATACTTATCTCATACTGCAGCAGTAAAAGAAAGAGGATATGTTTAAATATGTTGGACAGTTTATAGTATACATTTGGAATCTGATTGGTTACTTTGTTCTGGTCTAATCAGTTCTCCTTTGTTATTGGTCACTGATTTTTCTTTGTTTTAACTGTCTCTTTTCAAATATGACAGTTTCTTGTATGTTATATGTACTTTTAATGACTGCATTTAATAGTAAAGGAAAGATAAAGCAAAATATGAGTCTCTGGTCTTGTAATAAAATTTTATAAGATTCTCCCCCTCTCTGATAGTTAAATATTCCTTATATTATAAAGGTTGTTCTTCTACCATCCTCAAAATACCGGGAGTGTCTGAATATAAAATTTATTTTCCCCTAAGTACCATTAATATTCATCTGAGCCCATGAGTGTCTGCTCTTTTCTCTTTTCTCTGATGTACACTAAAACTTATATATCACATTGCTAACTGCCATGCTAAAACTGTTTGCCTCTTATGGGCAACCACTATATCCTAGCGCTTAATAACTATATTACTATATTGGGTGAAGGCTTTGTGATTATTGTTGCTATATTCTATACCTTTTCACATAGTATATGTTGTTAGTCCTCTGGTATAGGCTGGTCTACACTCATTAAGACAGGTAGGAGGTTTATTTTGCATTAAGATACCCTTAAACTCATTATTTCCTTCTATTTACTCATAAAGCCATACTTCCTTTTTCTCCCTCAGCCGGCGAGGGTGGTAAGGATTATATGCAATAACCTGAAACAACAATAACTATTTAAGAATCTCTAAATTTGGTTGGGGGAGGCCTTAAGCTGATTCTAGGATATATTATAGATTTTTCTTCACTACTAGACTCAGTAATTGGTTCCTAGTCATAACCACTTACAGGTGACCCTTTGGCCACATATTAGCAGCCCCTTCAACACAGTACGTAACATAGTCCATATACTATCACAGACTCCCTCCTATTATGGAACTTCAATAGAATGCTAAAATAATTGAGGTTATTCAGTACGTCATACTTTAGCTCATATTATGTTCTGTCACTCTGGTTCTCAAAATGTTCGTCCAGTAAATACACCTTTCACTCTACTGCTCCCCACCCACGCCCCAATAGTTTAAGCGGTGTTTACCCGCTGATAAATATAATGACTAAGAGACATAGGACCCAATGTGGTCCCTAATATGGCCAACATGCCTTACCAGTATTTCCTATATTAATTGGCAACTATGTGACCAGCTAATTGGCCATTCACGAAAGCTTATTACACAAACAAAATAAAAAAATTGAGGTTTCAAGTTAATATATTGTCATTCATTCTGCGTTTCACTTGTATCAATGTATTATGTTTTATGAACATTTAGTCATTTATGTTATAAGATAATTACTCTGTTGTATTTATGTGCAAAAAAATAAAATAATACATAAAGAATCTCACTGTAGCATTAAAACACAACATTAAAAGATAATAATGAAGTGCAGCATCCAAGAAAAATAAAATAAAACAGTACGCATAAGAAACAAATGTATACAGCAGGACACCAATCGCTTTAAAACCATAAAAAGTCCATAAGATGAAATGGAGATGGATCCCAAAACAGGATAACTTTCAAGATGAAAGGACTTGGGAAGTCCAAAGGCGCTGAAATTGAAAAAAAATCCAATCAAGGACAGAAATGAACTAGAAATAAAGGTGTTATTTTCTACTTACACCGATTATAGGTTTGGATCCGTTCCACAGTACAAGTCTCTTTGCGGGCTGGGTTTTATCTGTACTGTCCGTTATGCTATATTTCAATAGCGTGTTAGCGGTGGTGTCTACAATGTATCCACAGTTTTGCGGTTAGTAACTTCCACCTGTCGGAAGGACTACGGGTGCCAGGCCAGGACAAATTCAGTAGCAGTAATGCTTTTCAGTCGCACATCTGCCTTTTTTAAGCTAAAAAAAAAGTTTTAAAAAGTCTGATTTGCGTCTGAAATGTGTTGCTCTTACTGCTCCTGAATTTGTCCTGACCTGGCACCCGTAGTCCTTCCGACAGGTGGATGTTACTAACTGCGAAACTGTGGATACATTGTAGACGCCGCCGCTAACACGCTAGTGAAATATAGCATAACGGACAGTACAGATAAAGCCCAGCCCAGAAAGAGACTTGTGTTTGTGGAACGAATCCGAACCTATAACCAGTGTAAGTAGAAAATAACACCTTTTATTTCTGGTTCGTTTCTGTCCTTGATTGGATTTTTCGTTAATTCCAGCGCCATTGGATTTCCCAAGTAATTTCATCTTTGAAAGTTATCCTGTTTTGGGATCCATCTCCAATTCATCTTATAGACCTTCTATGATTTTAATGTGATTGGTGTCCTGTTGTATACATTTGTTTTTTATGCATACTATTTTATTTTATTTTTCTTGGATGTTGCACTTTATTATTATTTTTAAATGTTGTTGTGTTTTTAATGCTACTTTGAGATTCTTTATGTATTTTTAATATTAAATGTTTCTTAATTGTGTAAAGTTTACATCATCTGTCATGCACTGCTAAGTAAGCTGTTTTTCTACAGCGCTACAGTAATTTCCTTTTTAAAGGATATTTGCATCAAATTAGTCTTTTGGAGGAATAGGGATCCTCCATTACACTGTTTTGCCTTTAGCAGTTATTTTTTGCGCAGATATTTCACTTTCTCTTCCCCTTAATTTTTGTGATTCATAAAGAGTATATAAGTTTTAAAAAGTTTCTAATTTACTTCTATAATCACATGTGCTTTGTTCTCATGATATTCTTTGTTGAAGGGATACCTAGATAGGTATCGGGAGCACTACATGTCAGGAAATAGTGTTGCCATCTAGTGCTTTTTCAAATGGATAACATTTTCCTGTAAAACTCCTGCCATATAGTGCTCCAGAAATGAGCAGGCTCCTAAGCATATGTGGCTGCTTTTCAACCAAAGATACCAAAAGAACAAAGAGAATTTGATAGTAGAAGTAAATTAGTTGTTTGAAATTGCATACTCTATCTGAATCATGTAATAAACAATTTGAGGTTCATAGACTTTGTATACAGCAATGTATTAAGATTGTATAGATTTTGTATACAGCAATGTATTAAGCATTGTGATTTATACAAATTCTGATTGTACTTTACATGTTTTGTGTAACTATAACAAATTAGGATCATACTTTGTACATTGCTGTGTATAGTGTACCCATAGTGCATGTAGACAAACAATTTAGAGGACCAAAATCAGCATGGTTTTACTTCAGGGAGATCATGTCAGACTAATCTAATTGACTTCTTTGATTATGTAACAAAAGTATTAGACAAGGGAGGAGCAGTTGATGTAGCATATCTAGATTTCAGCAAAGCATTTGACACCGTCCCACACAATAAACTTATTCACAAACTATATTTCCTTGGTCTAGATTCAAAAATTGTGAACTGGGTGGAATGCTGGCTTAAGGACAGAAAACAAAGTGTCTTAGTAAATGGAGTTCATTCAGCAGAGGGGGCTGTTACTAGTGGTGTTCCTCAGGGGTCAGTTCTGGTGCCTGTTTTGTTTAACATATTTATCTGCGATATCAGCAAAGGGCTACAGGGGAAAGTATGTCTCTTTGCAGATGATACAAAAATTTGCAACAGAGTGGATGTTCCAGGGGGGGTAGACAGAATGAGAAGTGATATACAACAATTGGAGGATTGGACAAACGACTGGGATCTAAAGTTTAACACAGCAAAGTGTAAAATAATGCATTTAGGGAAGAAAAATCCAAATGTTAATTACAATGACACTTACTGACTGTTACAGACGAGGAACAGGACTTGGGAATTATTATTTCAGATGATTTAAAACTTAGTAAACAATGTAGTAATGCAGCGAGTAAGGCTAGCAGAATGCTTGGATGTATTGGTAGAGGTATTTGCAGCAGAAATAGTAAGGTTCTTATGCCACTTTATAGATCATTAGTTAGGCCTCATCTTGAGTATTGTGTGCAGTTCTGGAGGCCATATCTTCAGAAGGATATTAACAAACTTGAATCTGTGCAAAGGAGGGCTACCAAAATGGTACATGATCTAAAAAATAAAACTTACCAGGATAGGCTCAATGACCTAAATATGTATAGCTTAGAGGAGAGAAGGGAAAGAGGTGATATGATAGCAACTTTCAAGTACATTAAAGGGTTTAGTAAAACTGAGGCTGTGGGTATTTTACATAAAATGGAAAATTCAAGAACAAGGGGTCATGAGCTCAAGCTAAAGGGTAGTAGATTCAGGAGTAATTTGAGGAAGCACTTCTTTGCAGAAAGAGTGATTGATTTATGGAATAAACTTCCTCAAGAGGTAGTAGCAACAAACACTGTGGGGGACTTTAAAAATGCATGGGACAAGCATAGGGCTATCCTACGAACTAGATAAGTTTATACTGTTAGGTAAGGTCGGGCAGACTTGCTGGGCCTATGGCTCTTATCTGCCGTCAATATCTATGTTTCTATGTACATAGTATAATCTTGGAAACTGAAGTATTGTCATCTTGAGGTCCTGCAGGTATTTCCCTCGAGAGGCGAGTCTTCTTGCACCCCTAACGTCTGTTTACCATCGTTTGAAATTGCATGGATTCTCTAGTTCCGTTTTCAAACTGCAGTATCTGAAGGTTCCTACACAGGAATTATTTCTGTACTTGTGTGCTAAAAACTGGGTAGAGCAATGACCGTAGCCTAACATGTTTTCCAAGTAATCCCTGCTCTTTCAGACACAGGGAGACTTAAGGAAGATACCTACTTGCAGTTTGAGGCCCTGCAGGTAAGTATCTGAGATTATACTGTGTATACAGTACTGCTATAAGTATACATTTATGAGTTAGAAAGGTTTGACAGGTGAGTGAATTTTGTTGAATTGTAAGCTCTAAATACTGCACTTAGAGTTCTCTCTTAGCATCAATGTTTTAATGTTTCCTTTCATAATTGATGTGACTTTTATAAGTTTATTTGAAAATCCTTCCAGCTCACAACAGACTCTTTGTGAGAAGAAGTCTCGTTATTATTGATGCAGATTAATTCCAGAGCACCTTACTGTTCCAGTTGGGGCACACCATGGTGCTAGCTTTCATTTGCTTATTTATGGTCATGTTTCTCCAAGTGTTCCAACTCTGCCCACAAACTGGCAAGGCATATGCTGGGAAGCACTAATTCCTCCCATTGCTGCCTTTACACAAACCCAGAACTGCCCAGTCCCTTGCTTTGTTCATTGAAATATTACCTCATGGCCTTGTACTCCAATTAAAAAAAGAGAGGTATGCCAATGAGACAGAAAGGAACCGACTTTTCAAGAGCCCCTATGCATTACTTTTATCTATGGCAGAGCTCCTAACCTTTACATGTATTGCTAGAATGTCGTAGTTATAGAGATCTGCCTCTTGTCCCCCTCTCAGTCCCTCCTTCTGGGCAAATGCCTTGATTTCCAAAGCAAAACAAGGGACTGCCCGAGCCCTCTCTCTAGAATTCATAGGATTTCCAGCCTCCAAAATGTCTAAAACATAGTTTTATTTCTTAACTGGGTCCATAAGTACAAAAAAAAACAATGTGTGAGGCCTGCAAGCCCTCTCACTGTCTCTCTGACCATGATCCACCCCAATCTCTACCCTTGGCACTATACAGAAAACAACCCTGTCCTGCTCACAAGTCTGTCTCGGAAAGTCCTTGGAGGTATGGCCCTGTGGTATATCCAGCTTTAGAGCTGCCCCTTACAAAAAGAAACAAAAAAAATAATTGATCTGGTAAAAATACCTTGCAAGACCCAGATATTAATTTTTCTTTAGAACATTAAAAGGCAGAACAAGCAGATCCATCGGTTTTTATTTTTGCTTTTTTTATTTACCAAAACCTAGATTACGTGTTTTGAGCGCTATAGGGAAAGTAAAGAATGCCACAAAAGTTGCATTATTTAACCCCTTATAGCGCTGCCATTACAAGTTTAAAAAACCCGGCTTGTGCGGGCGATATGGCTGGGTTGACCACCATACCGCACACGAAAGCAGCGCTGTGTTTGACGTACTCGTGCACGCTTTCCCCATAGACATTAATGGGCAGAGCCGGCAAAAAAAAAGTCTAACACCTGCAATCACAGAAACAAAACCAAAAGCTCTGTAACGCAGCCCCATTGTTGTCTATGGGGGAAAAAAAATATCGTTTAAACCCCCTAACATAAACCCCGAGTCTAAACACCCCTAATCTGCTGCTCGGCTCCCGATATCGCCGCCACTATACTAACGTTATTAACCTCTATTCCGCCGCACCCCAACATCAGCGCAACTATATTAAAGTTATTAACCACTGTTCCACCGCACCCTATATCGCCACCACCTAAATAAAGCTAAAAAAACCTAAACCTCTGTCCTCCCACATCCCCACCACTAAATAAACCTATTAACCCATAAACTGCCAGCCCCCCACATCGCAACAACCTAAATTAAACTATTAACCCCTAAACCTAACGTAACCCTAACCCTAATGTAACCCTAACGTAACCCTAACCGTAACACCCCCTAACTTTAACATAATTAAACTAGATCTAAATTAAACTTACAATTATTAACTAAATAAACCTATTTACCCCTAAACCTAAGTTACCCATTGCCCTAAAAAGGGCATTTGTATGGGCATTGCCCTTAAAAGGGCATTTAGCTCTTTTACTGCCCAGACCCTAAACTAAAAAATAAAATCCACCCAATAAACCCTTAAAAAAGCCTAACACTAACCCCCTGAGTGCCAACTTCTGTGCCAAACAAAGGAATACTAGGGCATTGAAAATCAGGCTGCAAGCAGTGGCAAACAGAGGCAGTGCTGGAGATAGGACACACAAATATGCAGCAGGCAAAGGTTACAGGAGCTGGGAAACTACAACAGATAAAGTCCAAGCAAAAATACTAACTGTACAATAAATATACCAAATATCACAAAGAAAAAAAAATGTGAAATAAATGTGATAACAAAAATCATAAAAGGAAAACCAAATAAAGTTCTGAATAAAGGATATGTCTGTGTCCTCTGGATGAGTTTTTCAGCTTGTTAGCATTCCTCAGTGAGATCCCATAAAAAAGGAAACAGAAAATTGCAACATAGTGTGAATCTGTAATGGCACTTTGAGGAAGTAGTTGTTTTGTAACAAATGACTACTCACATTTGTTGGAGCTTTCCACTAAGCTCAAGGGTATGCGCACTCCCACTTTATACTGATGGGAAAACAGTACACTAGGCAAAACTTGGATACAAATTTATTTTAAAATATATAAAAGCATCACATAAGCCTTGATAACACCACAATGTAAGGGTACAAAAGCAGATATGCTGTAATAAATGCTTCAAATCGCCAAACTTGCTAAGAGGTAAATGGATCAGCAGGAGTGTGACCGCCGAAACCAAAACCTCTTTAGTAGCAAGACAGTAGCGCTAAGCCCCCAGGTGTCCTGGCTAGTGTAGAGACGTGATAAAACTCAATATAGAACAGTTCAGTTCCGACGTACGTTTCGCAGGTATGCTTTGTCAAGGAATCCTTTTCCTTGACAAAGCATACCATTTTCCTTGACAAAGCATACCTGCGAAACGTACGTCGGAACTGAACTGTTCTATATTGAGTTTTATCACGTCTCTACACTAGCCAGGACACCTGGGGGCTTAGCGCTACTGTCTTGCTACTAAAGAGGTTTTGGTTTCGGCGGTCACACTCCTGCTGATCCATTTACCTCTTTGCAAGTTTGGCGATTTGAAGCATTTATTACAGCATATCTGCTTTTGTACCCTTACATTGTGGTGTTATCAAGGCTTATGTGACGCTTTTATATATTTTAAAATAAATTTGTATCCAAGTTTTGCCTAGTGTACTGTTTTCCCATCAGTATAAAGTGGGAGTGTGCATACCCTTGAGCTTAGTGGAAAGCTCCAACAAATGTGAGTAGTCATTTGTTACAAAACAACTACTTCCTCAAAGTGCCATTACAGATTCACACTATGTTGCAATTTTCTGTTTCCTTTTTTATGGGATCTCACTGAGGAATGCTAACAAGCTGAAAAACTCATCCAGAGGACACAGACATATCCTTTATTCAGAACTTTATTTGGTTTTCCTTTTATGATTTTTGTTATCACATTTATTTCACAAAAATACTAACTGTGCCAAATGCGTCCAAGCAAAAATACTAACTGTGCCAAATGCAGAGACAAGATTGGGACAGTCCAAGATTTAAAGGATGACAGCAAGTATCCAATCTGGTTAAGATTACAGTCAGGAAATACAGCAACAAACAGGAATCAGAAATAGGAAAGACTCTAATGCCAGAGCAAAGAGTAAATGCATAGAGGCCTATGTATCAAATGTCTGTCGGACCTGATCCAACAGTGCGGAACAGGTCCAACAGAGATCGCTGAATCAATATGTAGTCAGAGGGCACTTTCCTGATTGGCAAGCATCCGGAGGTGATGGAGCTGAGAGACACACAAACTGATGATAATATTCTTCCAAAATGCCCTGCAAGTAAACATCCTCTAGTGGCAAAAACAGAGCAAGCCAGACTTTGATCCTGGAGTCCCTGGTTCTACCCCAAGTATGATACAGTGAGGGGAGTCACCAGTGACGTCCCTGCCGTGCAGATTGGATTTTAGCACAAACAGAGATTATGGAATCTTGACAGTATCTTATGGGATCCTGACAGAACTCCAGGTTCTCTAAAAAGAAGCTGGAAAAACTATAGTTTTCATATTAAACTTACAAGAAAAGGGGAAACAGATGTAATAAAGGTACACTGCAATTTATCCTATGAGAAATGAAATATCTTTATAGGGAATTTAAAATAAACAAGACAAAATTCAACCTGTACAAATACTGCTTCATTTACAATAAAAAAAGTTGCCGATTGAACAGTTTTTAACCAAAAAATACCAAATGTCAAAAGAACAGACACAATATATATATGTTTATATATATATTAAATATTGTACAAATATATACACACTGAAACAAGCAAGGCAGCACAGCTGCAATAAATACAGTTCTATGTGCATCCGAAAGTCTTTGTACAGCACGAGTCAGAAACTACTGCACTGCAATATCTGGCTGGCCTGGTACTGAACAGCTTAACTTCATTTTATAGCACATTCATCGTTTTTGTTTTCAGTTATTAAATATTTTTCCCAAGAGCATTTTACAATTCTCTGTTGTCCTTTTCATTTATTTTATGTTTTCCACAGAAAATCTTTTTCGGAAGGGCTGTCTGAATTGATGTCCTCAGTCATTAACATGTAAGAGCTGACGGCTTCCCTCAGTCCAACGCTTACAGGACAGTCATCACTGAAGTTGCCGTCTTTACTGAAAAGAGCAGAGCTAGAAGGAAAAGCAGGACAACACTGAATTACACGATGCATATAGAACAAGAAAGCTGTGAATACTTACTCCTTATCCCCCCTCCCATTCCAATCCTGATTGGCAGCTCAGGCGATCTGTTTGCCTATTTATACATTTTGAGGGATTGTTTTATGGCATGAGGCTTACCCACTACTAAGCTCTCCAGATGTTTTATATCATTTATCAAATGTATAACAAATGATCCCTGGTTGTCCGTTGTTAATGAACCCTCTATGTATTGTTGGGTGGGAAAAGTATATGAGACAAATATAAGCAATAATTGTTATGGGGGAGTTCCAGGGCAGCACAGAACTAACTGTACAACTGATTTCAATCCAAAATAATTATTTCTATTTCAATTAGCAAAACAGTATAAACAGAAAAATCAAATTAAAGACATTAAACTGTAAAAAGATAATTCTCAAATGTGTTAGAGCATTTAATTATTGTACTATTGCACATAACATTGTGTAGAACTCTTGTGAAAGGGCTAAACCATAGTCAAAGTCAGCTTCAGAGCAGCAATGTTATAATGGGAGCTAGCTAAACATACAGGATCTGGTAAACCAATGATAAGAGACAAATGTGTGCAGCCACCAATCACCAGCTTGCTCCCAGTTGTACACTACACTTTGAAATTGTCTCAGACGCCATTTTAGAAACCTATAATTAGCACTAATGTATAGTCTCTCAGCAGTGGCCAGGACAAACATTTGCATAAGTATATGAAGACAAATACAAGAAATCTGAAAACACCACTGCAACATCTAGAAATGGCATTTAGCAATTGCCTATTCAAAATCCTGATTCTAAGTTTTTGTGATTGGGATTTAACAGTGTGCCATTCTGTCCTTTTTATTGGCAGCTAAGATCAGTTACACAGGTTTTTACACTTAATAGAAGTCTCCAAGCGTGTGTTTAAAAAAACAAACGCAAAAAAACGCAGTACAGAAATCTATTGGTGTTTCAATCAGTTATATAGTATATATAGTGCAGAGATGTATTGGTATTATCTCAATCAGTTATATAGTATATATAGTACAGATATGTATTGGTATTATCTCAATCAGTTATATAGTATATATAGTACAGAGATGTATTGGTATTATCTCAATCAGTTATATAGTATATATAGTGCAGAGATGTATTGGTATTATCTCAATCAGTTATATAGTATATATAGTGCAGAGATGTATTGGTATTATCTCAATCAGTTATATAGTATATATAGTGCAGAGATGTATTGGTATTATCTCAATCAGTTATATAGAATATATAGTACAGAAATGTATTGTTATTATCTCAATCTGTTATATAGTATACAGTATATAGTACAGAAATGTATTGTTATTATCTCAATCATCTATATAGTATATATAGTACAGAAATGTATTTTTATTATCTTAATCAGTTATATAGTATATATAGTACAGAAATGTATTTTTATTATCTTAATCAGTTATATAGTATATATAGTACAGAAATGTATTGTTATTATGTCAATCAGTTATATAGTATATATAGTATAGAAATGTATTGTTATTATCTCAATCAGTTATATAGTATATATAGTACAGAGATGTATTGTTATTATCTCAATCAGTTATATAGTATAGATAGTGTAGAAATGTATTGTTATTATCTCAATCAGTTATATAGCATATATAGTATAGAAATGTATTGTTATTATCTCAATCAGTTATATAGTATAGATAGTGTAGAAATGTATTGTTATTATCTCAATCAGTTATATAGTATATATAGTACAGAGATGTATTGTTATTATCTCAATCAGTTATATAGTATATATAGTACAGAAATGTATTGTTATTATCTCAATCAGTTATATAGTATATATAGTGTAGAAATGTATTGTTATTATCTCAATCAGTTATATAGTATATATAGTGTAGAAATGTGTTGTTATTATCTCAATCAGTTATATAGCATATATAGTGTAGAAATGTATTGTTATTATCTCAATCAGTTATATAGCATATATAGTGTAGAAATGTATTGTTATTATCTCAATCAGTTATATAGTATATATAGTACAGAAATGTATTGGTATATATAGTGTATATATAGTATATAAATGTATTAGTATTACAGCAATAAGTTATATAGTATATATAGTACAGAAATGTATTGTTATTGTTGTATATATAGTATATAAATGTATGGTATTTTCTCAATTAGTTATATAGTTTAAATATAGTATATAAATGTACTGGTATTATCTCATTGAGTTATCTAGTGTATATATAGTATATAAATGTATTGGTATTATCTGAAACAGTTATATAGTGTATATATAGTATATTAATGTATTGGTATTATCTCAATCAGTTATATATAGTATAGAAATGTATTGGTAATATCTCATTCAGTTATATAGTATATATATAGTATAGAAATGTATTGGTATTACTGCAATAAGTTATATAGTATATGTATAGTATAGAAATGTATTGGTATTACTGCAATAAGTTATATAGTATATGTATAGTATAGAAATGTATTGGTATTACTGCAATAAGTTATATAGTATATGTATAGTATAGAAATGTATTGGTATTACTGCAATAAGTTATATAGTATATGTATAGTATAGAAATGTATTGGTATTACTGCAATAAGTTATATAGTATATGTATAGTATAGAAATGTATTGGTATTACTGCAATAAGTTATATAGTATATGTATAGTATAGAAATGTATTGGTATTACTGCAATAAGTTATATAGTATATGTATAGTATAGAAATGTATTGGTATTACTGCAATAAGTTATATAGAATATGTATAGTACAGAAGTGTATTGGTATTATTGCAATCAGTATAAGAATCAGTTTATAGTTATTCTAACACACTACACCAAGTGTATATCTGCATCCAATTGCTCTGCGCTCCTATTACTATTATTTTCAGCAGGTTTAATCCATAGTGTAGAACATCTGTATTGACTTGCATTTACAGCATATGTTTTGTAAATGTTTTCTAATGGCTCTGGTTTATTACACCATAATAACTAAAGCTAGAACAAAATCTGACTGATTTTTTATGTAATTTTTTTATAAATTAATCAAATTCAAAGTCTTACCTATCCAATTCATTCCAGTTAAGTGTTTTTTTTCTAATCATTACTGGTCCAGAGGAATTGCGGCCTAACGTATTAGTAGCTCCTTGTGTAATACACGGTTCCTTCAAAATACAACAAATTCCATCTGCTGTTTCTGAAAGGAGATCGAATAAAAATGATTAAGATATAATTGTTTAAAATATACAATGTTAACAATCAATGACATACATTTAATTCACTATTTAGGGCTAGATTACAAGTGGAGTGGTAATTTACGTTTTCGCTGGGATTTTCATTTTTGCGCTAGTCGGATTGGCGCTCCTATTACAAGTTGAAAGTAAATTGTTTTTTTCTCCAGTGGTAACCAAAATAGTGGTTAAAGTCGAAATTTCAAGTCAAAGGAGATAAAAAAAGTTGAAAAAAAAAACACCCACTCTGGCGCAAACACCATAACATCAGGGGTCAAGTCCTACAAAAAAAAGTGTTGGAACTCACCAAGACTTCCACCACCCTCACAATTAATATTGTTTTATACACACACACTTAGATACACACACACACACACACACACATAACCTGCATGTATATGCATATAATCTATACACTTTGGTTTTGGTTTATGAAAGCAAATTAAAACCAAAGAAGGGTTGAATGGGTGTTTTTGGGCCTAAGAATCCTCCTCAGCCACAGAGTCTCATCTACTTAAATGGCCACTGAACCCAATTTTTTTCTTTTGTGATTCAGATAGAGCATGCAATTTAAAGCAACTTTCTAATTTACTCCCTATTATCAAATGTTCTTCATTCTCTTGGCAACTTTATTTGAAAAGCAAGAATGTAAGTTTAGATGCTGGCCCATTTTTGGTGGACAACCTGGGTTGTTCATGCTGACTGGTGGATAAATTGACCCACCAATAAACAAGTGATGTCCAGGGTCTGAACCCCAAAATTGGCTGTCTCCTTAGCTTAGATGCCTTCTTTTTCAAATAAAGATAGCAAGAGAACAAAGAAAATTTGATAATATGAGTAAATTAGAAAGTTGCTTAAAATTGCATGCTCTATCAGAATCACAAAAGAAAAAAAATGTAGGTTCAGTGTCCCTTTAAGGTGCAATAGTCCTATTTCTGCTGAGGGCAGCTAAAAAACCCCAGAGCAAGCCACACAGAAATGTAAGCACCATGTGTTCCACACAGTGCAGGGTGGTCACACAGCAGGACCGCTAACAGGCTTACATTTATTATATTGTAGGAAGTTTTATTGACCATTACTAGAGGATCTCACTTTCCCTCTAAACAGACTGTGCTCCAGCTCCTCCCACCACCAGCAGTGTTTACTGAAGTGTTTCTGTTCTCTGTCCAGGGGGAACTTAGTTCCACCTGCAAAAATAGTGCAGGAACTCCGTTCATATGCGTTCCCGCTGGACTTGACCCCTGCAAAATACATTCTCAGTGCAAACCCAAAGTGAAAATATTAATATTTCATATTGCAATGTTCTTTATGTAATGGAATATGTTCTATTTATTCATAATTAAACATTTCTACATATATCTGATGGATTTTTAAACAAATATATATTTATAAATACATAGAACATATTGTGCAATGTGCAGAACATAGGAATGTGAAATATTTACAGTAAATACGTAGTTAAACCTGTATTAAATTGAATATTGCATAAATATTATTTTACATCTTTTTGTCTACTTAAGAGGAAAAGGCTCCAATGCACGTATATACAGTATATGTCTATAAATTGTATGCATACAGTCATGGCCAAAAATATTGGCACCCCTGCATTTCTGTCATATAATGCATCACTTCACCCAGAAAATTGACTGGATAAAAATATTGGTACCTTCCCAAAATTGTAAGTTATGCTCCTGTAATTTGTAGTTAAACTCACCTGTATCAATTAACAGGTGCTGGCAATATAGAAATCACACCGGCAACCAGCTAAAATGGTGAAAAATTGACTCAACCTTTCTGTTGTGTATGTCTATATATGTATACATACAGTAATGGCCAAAAATGTTGGCACCCCTGCATTTCTGTCAGATAATGAACCTCTTCTCCCAGAACATTGTTGCAATTACAAATGTTTAGGCATTCTCATGTTTATTTATTTGTTTGCATTTGTATTACACAAAAAAAGTGGAGAAGAAAAAGTAAAATCTGACACATTCCACGCAGAACTCCAAAAATGGGCTGGACAAAGTTATTGGCACCCTCAATTTAATATTTGGTAGCACACCCCTTGGAAAAAATAACTGAAACCAATCACTTCCTGTAACCATCAATGAGTTTCATACATCTCTCTACTGGAATTTTGGATCACTCTTCTTTTACCAACTGCTTCTGGTCTCTCAGATTAGAATTGTTCCTTTTCCCAACTGCTGTTTTGAGGTCTTTCCGCAGGTGCTCTATGGGATTGAGATCTGGACTGATTGCTGCCCACTTCAATACTCTCCAGCACTTTGTCTTAAAATATTTCTGGATGCTATTTGACGTGTGCTTTGGGTCATTGTCCTGCTGTAAGACCCATGACCTCTGACGGAGACCCAACTTTCTGACACTGGGCCCTACATTGCACCACAGAATTCTTTGGTAGTCTTCAGATTTTATAATACCATGCACACAGTCAAGACAGCAAAGCAACCCCAAAACATCAGTGAACCTCCACCATGTTTGACTGTAGGGACTGTATTCTTTTCTTTAAAAGCCTCATTTCTTTTTCTGAAAACAGTAGAATGATGGGCTTTACCAAAAAGCTGTAATTTTGTTTAGTCTGTCCATAGCACATCCTCCCAAAAGTATTTTGGCTTCCTCAGGTAAGTTTTGGCAAACTCCAATCTGGCTTTTTTATGTTTCTGTATTAGCAGTGGGGTCCTCCTGGGTCTCCTACCATATTGTCCCTTTTCATTCAGATGGCAATGAATAGTGCGAGCTGACACATTTGTAACCTGTACCTGAAAGTCAGCTTGAATTTGTCTGGAAGTTGATCGAGGTTCTTTATCTACCATTCGAACAATCCTTTGTTGCAATCTTTGATACATTTTTCTCTTTCGTCCACGACCAGGGAGATTAGCTACAGTGTCATGGGCTGTAAACTTCTTGACAATGTTGCGCACAGTGGACACAGGAATATTAAGATCTCTGGAGATGGACTTGTACCTAGAAATTGTTTATGCTTTCCCACAATTTTTGTTCTCAAATCCTCAGACAATTATTTGCTGCTCTTTTTCTTCTCCATGCTTAGTGTGGCACACAGAGACACACAACAGAAATGTCAATTTTTCACCATTTTAACTGGTTGCCGGTGTGATTTCTATATTCAGCACCTGTTAATTGATACAGGTGAGTTTAGTTACAAATTACAGGAGCATCACAAACCTGGAATCCAATTATTTCTTACAATTTTGGGAAGGTGCCAATAATTGTATCCAGCCCATTTCTGGAGTTTTGCGTGGAATGTGTCAGATTTGGCTTTTTTTCTCCACTTTTTTGTGTCATACCAATACAAACAAAAGAAATAAACATGAGAATGCCTAAACATTTGTAATTGCAACACATTTCTGGGTAAAGTGGTGCATTATATTACAGAAATGCAGGGGTGCCAATATTTTTTGGCCATGAATGTATTTATACATATATAGACATATACTGTATATAAGTGCATTGGAGCCTTTTCCTCTTAAGTAGACAAAAACATGTAAAATAATGTTTATGCAATATTCAATTTAATAAAGGTTTAACTACATATTTACTGTAAATATTTCCCATTTCAATGTTCTGCACATAGCACAATATGTTCTATGTATTTATAGATATTCCTATATATATATATATATATATATATATATATACTTATATATGATCATATATATAGATAGGTTTAAATTTATATTTGTTTAAAAATCCATCAGATATATGTAGAAATGTTTAATTATGAATAAATAGAACATATTCCGTTACATAAAGAACATTGTAATATGAAATATTCATATTTTCATGTTGGGTTTGCACTAATTTGAATATGCAGGGGTCAAGTCCAGCGGGAACGCATGGGAACAGAGGTCCTGCACTATTTTTGCAGGTGGAGCTAAGTTCCCCCTGGACAGAGAACAGAAACACTTCAGTAAACACTGCTGGTGGTGGTGGTGGGAGGAGCTATAGCATGCCTGTATGTATTAATGTGTTTATATGTGTGTAACTACATATATACACATATAAATAGATTAATACATACAGTATGTACACACACACACACACACACATATATATATACATATATAAGAAAACATCATTAGACATGTATACTTATGTATTTCAATGTTAAACCCCCTTGCCGGCTTTTTTTTGATTAACATCCAAGATCTCATATCTTTGAGCCCTTATAACTTTTGTATGCAATTATTTTTTTAAATAATTTTTTTTTAGAAATTGTCATTATGAGTGTAACTGTACTTTGTAATTTATTTTTGATGTGTTTTGTGACACTTTTTAGTTTCGGAAAACCTTAACCACAGCTCTGAGATGGTGGTAAGGATTCTAGCATAAATTACGATTGCGCTACCACAATTGCGATTTTGCTTAACTTGTAATATGAGCGCAATTAAAACAGAGCACAAACGATCGCAAAATTGTTTGCGCCCCACTTGCACTCTAGCCCTTAAGGCTTTCTAGTCCCTAGGCTAGGAAGGCGAACCAGGAGACATGTAGACTCAGCATTAGTCCTCGAAAATTAGTTGTTGAATGTAGCAGTTGACACTTTGCAGAGCTACATCTGAACAATTTCAAAAGTGAATAGCAAATTTCACAAGTTCTCTAACTTTTTGTATTCAAGTGCAAGGAAATCTGCAATTTAACTACTATAATATATACTGTATATATATATATAGATCGATAGATAGATAGATAGACAGATAGATAGATAACTGAATATGAGTCACAAAGAAGAAACATTTAAAAGAAAAAAATGCTTTAAAATAGAGGAATACGTTTGTTTTTTTCAAGTAAGCAAATGTTTACATGCAAACTGCTGCTGATGATGAAATATGGTCTGATGTCTTAAAGGAACATTAAATGCATTTCATGCAGCTCCATCTAATACCATGTATGTACCTAGGTTACACTGCAGGTATCTGAAGGAGAGTTGCTGCACATGTGCAAAAAGGTCAGCACTGGAATGCAGTGAAAGATAGATTTCAACATGGTGGTAGGCAGGTGGGGAATAACCGCAATACTATGCTTATAAAATATATTTAGTGTTTAATGTCCCTTTAATATAGAGTCATGTTGTTGTTTTTTGCTCTAATCAGTTACTTTTATATCATATAGTCTATACTAATATACAGAAATTAATCAGCATGAAAATACTCGTAAAATATGTTCATGCCTCATCTTTTGGAAGTTGCATTTGTCAAATCATACGTAAGCTCACCTGTGTAATAATCAACCATCTCTTTAAGTGTGGGAAAGGTCAGACGCGGTGAGATATAGAGCCACCCATTCTCTAAACGATTGATAAGATAATGCTTGATGGTATCCTGTGAGCCTCGGTTGGTTTGTTTTACAGATAGAGTAAAGCATTCTGTAATGGGAAAAAGGTGTTTAGAGGAATGGAATTAAATTAAAATGTTCATGAAATCTGATATTTATTCATACATACTGTATAGCCAGATTCTAAAACATTGAAGTGAAATTGGGCCCAATGATCTAAAGGTCTAAACAATGCTCGCCAGTTCTTCTATTTCCCTGGTGGAATGATCTAAAGTCACTTCTTACCCTGAAAAACGTGTGTCTGGCTAAGGGGCGTATACTGTATTTTCGTATGGGGAGGAGAATTATACATTATAAAAGAGCACAATAAAATTTGTAATTTAAACATCTTACAAAACGAGTAATTGAACAATTCACACAAAAATATGCAGGAAAAAATTTTATTGTTAAGGTGCATCAAAAACCATAACAAAATTCTTCACCAAAAATTGTATTTTATCAAAAATGTAAAATGTGTATGTAAATTACACAGGAATAAATCGTATTAAATATGCACAGTGTAAATTGTCATTTTAGTACACTGGATGTGCAAAAATCACACAGAAATTCATACTTATAAGTACATAATACAAAACGTAATTGTTTTTTCGTAAAATGGGCTCAACAGCTGCGTTCAAGGTGCATACAGGAAATTGTCTCTCTAATCCCAGCGCAATTCTTTAAAGATTTTCGCACTAAAGATCTCACAGTTTATTCTCGCAAACTAAAAGGTTACAAGCTTTTGTCAAAACACTCAAAATACCCTAATAGACAAACACATGCATACAAAAATATAGGTGATTGTAAGATGCTATACACAGAAAGCCGCGTAATGTGATTTATATTGTGAGCAGGATTTAATTTTAAAGTCCACCCCCTGCTCACTGCTAACTTCGTTCCACAGAGCGAAGTGTCCCTTTCAGATGAGCTACATAACTTTCACTTTCAATAGGAAGAGGTTGGCGAGAAAAACAACGTCTGAAATTACGAGGTTTAGATCATTGGGCCCTAAATACCAATGTCATTCTTGAACAGGAGATAAATACACTAAATATTCTAATTCATCATGTTATCGGATATATATAATATGGCATATTGTCCTTTTTTTTTTTGGTCGGGTAAATCATTTTTAAAATTCTTAAACTTAACACTAAATACATTAAGGTCCATATTCAGCACTTTTTGGTTGACTCTGGAAACATACCAGTAAGTTAAAGGGACAGTAAACATTATGAATGCTACATAATTCTGCACTTAGCCTCTTGTAATTGGCTTTCTGATGTGCTTAGCTACCTCTCAGTAGTCCAATGCTGCTCATTCAATAAAGGATACCAAGAGAATGAAGCAAAATTAGTAATAGAAGTAAATTGGAAAATGGTTTTAAAATGTATGCTGTATCTGAATAATAAAAGAAAGAAATGGGGTTTTATGTCCCTTTAGTGCCACGCTGAATTTATACTGTACTGGGGACTATGGATATGTTGCATTTTGTGACGTTATAATAGTGAACCAAAAACTGTGAAAGCAATAAATAAATAAAAAAATGATGATTTAAATCTGATTTAAATGACTTTCACTTTAGAAAATTATTTTCGGAATTAACTATTTAGACCACCTGTTAGCAATCGCTCAACAATGTTTGGTTTCCTGTGTGTATAGTATATACTTTAGCATATCCACATCTCATACCACATTAAGTTTGACAGGTGTGAGAACTTCCTGAAGTCAGATGGCAACAGGAAGATGCTATGCCCAAGCCCTCTCTAACTGTAATACTTCAGTCCACATATTTGTATTACGTGTTCATGCACTCACTGACACATTCTCTAATGTTCTTCCAATAGGTTGTAATAATCATAAAACAGCAACGTGTAGCAGAATGGCAAGTTAAATGGAGACAGAACAGCTGTACTTTTGCATAAGTTTAAATAATATTGATATAGCTTTTTTTTATCTAGGCCACCATTATGCAGTGAACCACTGTAAAGTTTAAAGCGGTAGTAAATTAGTGGTGGAACAACAAGTATGCAACCAGCGCCCATTTGGCTGTGACCCAGTATGTGGACTACTCCACTCTCGGGTACCACCCTGCCTTCAACTACTCCACTGCCCATTTAAATGTAATTGCCTCGCAGCCATTCAATTGCAACACTTAGTCCAGTGCTCAAACTTCTACTAATGGAGGGTTTAAAGTGAAAGTGCACTATAAAATTGTTTTTTCTTGACTATGTTTCCAATGACTTATACCATGGTAAAAAAAAAAAAAAAGTTTTTTATTTTGTATATCAAATAGCTGTTTCTTTGAAACCACAAGCCATTAAAATGGGTTGAGCATGCAGGGAAATCAGATCTTATTTTATCACTTTCTGTACACACATGCTTCTTTATATTATATCTGTTTGTATACCAAAGTACAATATTTAGAGAGAACAAATTATTATTTTTTTACTTATCTCTCCTAACCTCCAATGGGAGTGTAATTTCTACTGCTGGTTTATAAATCAGTTATTTCAAATGCTAAAATAAGCGTAAATTAGCTGTTTGTAAACAATTTACTCCAGCAGGTAAACTTTGAATTGAATTGGAAACTCTCTTAACTGCTCTTAATTCATGCAATGAATCATCAATATTAATGACATTTAAAATAAACTGTGCACTGTTGTTACATACATTACTATAGCAAAAAAAAAATCTCACAATTTTGCATAGATGTGAATTTAATTCAATTGTTCCTCAATAATGATGTCAACAGTAATCTAAAATATTTGAATACATGGACATAAATTGATTTGGATCCAATTTGTAAACAAGTTTATTGTAATTATAGTGCAATTTGGAATACATTAGATAAACTATATGTCAAATAATCAACAAACCTTTTCTAGACACACTTTCTCGGATCAAGAAAGAACCATTGTGGTTGCAGCTCATCAGCAATAATTCTTCTGCTTTCTCACGGGTTATACCTTTATAGAGCCACCTAAAAATAAATAATGTTAAAAATATGTGCACATAATACAGTTTTAATATTATATTAGTACATACGTTTACAGAAAAATACACAATAGCTTTGTAGTTATTTCTAATGATTAATGAATAATCCAGCATTTACAATAAAGCAATAATCATATAAATCAATAACCAATAAAATCATTTTCTTTACAGTGGAAATGATGGGGACACTGTATTTAGGTGCTAGGGGTTAAAGGCCTTCATGAAGAAAGATTAAAAGAAAACAAAAAAGTAAAGGAACCGTGAGTCCACAATCAGACACTAGGGGGGTTGCAAAAAGATTTGCAAGTCACCTATTGGTTACTTGGTAAGGTTAAGCAGAAATCAGAGATAAACCTGTATAAACTACAACTGTTTATAACACTGTGGTGATTGCAGATCTGCCTGACCTTCCCCTATCAGAAATTATAAAGATATATACAATGTCTTTTTTGCGAAAATAAAAACTTGTAGAATTTTTAAGGCATTCCCCTAATGCCAACTTCACATTCACATAAAGCAAAGCTAGGACTCATTTGTCAGGGAAATCGAAAAAGTGGAAATTTGACCCCTAGACATAAATGTGAATCATCAATAATATAAACAAGTTAAACATTTGGATTGTCTTGGTGTTCATATTATGCTACCACTTGAAGGAAATGAAGAAATTGGTCAATTGAAAAAAAATCCTGGGTTTGCTTGCACTCTGATGCCGTATTCGGGTACTATCTGGGCCTGTTCCACAGCTACTCAATTGGAATATAGCATTAATCAAAAGGGCACCTAGCTCTAGCAAGAATTCTCTGCAAGTCATTCCTTCTGTAAGTTTTGTGTGAAGATATAAACATGCAGAACTGATCAAACTAAGGGAGAATATGTAATAAAGGCCCAGTGTAAAGGTTCTTCTGCATCCCAAAACATTTATCACCTGCAATATAACTTCACTACAGTAATGTTAACTCAGAGATACGCCTTTATCTACGCTCAAACCATTATGATTAAAATTTAGTAACTGTGGGTCCATTTGGAGACAATTATCTAAAAACTTCGACAAAACTGGTTTCTGAGCAGAAGAAACATAAAATGACTCTGGGATAGAGGATGTTACCGATTTGGAAAAATACTATGAGGTATTTTCCTGCCAAGGGCCCACCAATTGAGGGATAACCTCTGTGGCAGGAACTATTAATCTACTGTGACAGGACCTTTCAAACCTGCCCTCTACCAACTACCAATTGAGAAAATACTTAATTTGAAGGACTGTCTGTTCAATTGTTATAGCAAACACAAATTAAATAACATCACGTGAAACATTGCATAAGAAACAGCCTTCAGTGTAACCAACATTAGGTTAAAAATTACATTAAAGTCCCTTGATGAAGGTAAATGTATGATCCAGAGGTCCCTGATCAGGAACCATGCTAGGATCTTGAAAATATGGTACTCTGGTTAAGTAGCGTAAACTTGGCTACTAGATGAAGGACAATTGAATAATAGGACATCAGATATCACTGGAGTTGTCTTGGGGGCTTGGTTGGCTTGTTTGCATAGTTTCTAGAAAATGAAGAACATTGTCTCTATGTGGATATACATTTAGGTTTATTTGTTCTATACCCGGGGAGAAAAGCAGCTTTAGTTAAAGTAATATCCTAATGATGGTTGATTTTCAAATCAGAACCAGAGAAGACTTTCACTTAAAAAGTAATATCCCAAAGAACATGCTTAAAAATCAAAAGTAATAAGAGGGCGCAGAGATTTGACTTTACTTTTTTTTATGAAGTGAGTTGCACATTAACTCAATTTCCAGATAAAAGTTTGGATTTTAAAAATGATCCACAAATAAAAAATTTCAATCAATAACAATGTCTGTCACTAATTTACTCTGAAATCTTATTCTTATTAGTATTTCCTGAGTTTGCTTTGCTGGTGTTAATTGTTACCTCAAAATTGTTAACTTTTCATCTTGTTTAAAGTGTTATGAGCCTTCATTTTTTACTAGGTTTGCATACAACGTCATTCCATTTTACAAGTGCACCAAAATTTAGTTGGGTATTAAAAGGTTAAATTCAAATACTATACAGATATGTTAGATGTTAACAACAAAATGTACAGAATGACTAGAATAGAGCACAATACTCCCCTCTTAGGTGACCGCAGCCTTCTAATAGTCTCTCCCAAAAGGACTGTGAGTAGAATATGGAATATGTATATAGAGGCGCTGGTCTTGAATCCTTCTGTGTGTTGTAGTGCACACTGAAGAAAGAAACTTGACTTGTGATTCGCAGGAGTTAACAACAAAATAATGTGCAGTATACTTACTCTGAAAATTTCAGCTTCTTCATAAGGATCTATATCCAGATTTTCCCATATTGTGCTTTAGTATCTGCAGACAATGGAAATTACACTGCAGATGATTGTATCTCTTAAAATGATATAAAGTGCAGTATACTCACTCCGAGTAATTCGGAATCCGGCTCTTCAAAAGTGGTTGGTAATCCCACTTCCAATTGTTTTTACTGCTCTTGAAAAAGACGATTTAGTCGTTGAAACGCGTAGAGCCAAAAGAAGAGCTATTTTAATATGTTTTAATAAATATTTGTTTGTTACAACAAGTATTTTCTGCTGCCTTTTTGGAAGTATTTCAAAGTTACCAACCACTTTTGAAGAGCCGGATTCCGAATTACTCGGAGTGAGTATACTGCACTTTATATCATTTTAAGAGATACAATCATCTGCAGTGTAATTTCCATTGTCTGCAGATACTAAAGCACAATATGGGAAAATCTGGATATATATCGTTATGAAGAAGCTGAACTCTGAAATTTTCGGAGTAAGTATACTGCACATTATTTTGTTGTTAACTCCTGCGAATCACAAGTCAAGTTTCTTTCTTCAGTGTGCACTACAACACACAGAAGGATTCAAGACCAGCGCCTCTATATACATATTCCATATTAAAAGGTTAAACCTACCCTAAATTTAATTTATCATTCAGTAACTTGGTAGTTTTATGAAAATTAATATCTCAAAGTATACTTGCAATCTTTACCTTCGATCAATTTAGTCACAATAGACATGATGCAAATACAGGTACAAATCTGTAATTCCAAAATCCAGAATTATTCTGAAATCCAGACTTTTTCATTAATGTTTTTTTTTTTAAATAAAATTATTAAAAAATACCATTCTCCCCAGCCAGTATGTATTTGATTATTTAATTTTTTGTGTTTTAAAATGCAAATGATAGTCTATATTTATTTTAAACAAGAAGTATTATGTCATCTTTCTGATGGTACTATGTTTACAACAGTATTAAAAATTATATAAAACTACAGTTAGGTTGCATGTATGTGTTGTGACAAGTAAATATTTCCAAAATGATCACATTCTACATACGCAAATATAATTTTTTTTTCTGAAATACAAACTATTCTGAAATACAAACTTTTTCTGGTCCCAAGCAGTTTGGATCCAGAGTTTTGTAACTGTGTACTTAAAAATATTTAATAAAATATTTTATTTGAACTTATGTTGGACTCCTGTGTAAACTTATTTTCATTCATGGCTGTAAACAATGGTGTCAGTAAAACCTTGCTTCAACATTGTAACACAGAAATTGCAGAATTTAAAAGGATTTGTGCCCATCCCACTTAAGAGATGGGATTCCTGTCTGCAGATACCTTTCATTCTATCCAACGAGAGTACTCTACCACAACAAATAAGACTTATTTTACATTTACATAAATATTTTCCAAAGTGTTGTTATTACTGTGTTTTTCCACGATGCTAGTGTTTCGCATTTGATGTATGAAATATCACATATTGGACACCTCATGCATCTATAGAAATTAATGTCAGGAACTCCCACTAACAAAACTGTGGAAAATATAACTAAAGCTAATTTGAACATGATCTTGTATTTGCAACTGGCAAAATGTCTTCTTTATTCTGCAAGGGAGTCTCACTGGATAAAATGAAAGAAGTCTCAATGTGTTTTGAATATCAGGCCGTTTGTCACAGCTCATGTGATTTTATTGTTTCCTTTTGCACATAGGTTTCTTCAAGTTATTAGTTTTGCTAAATCAGTGGCATCACTAGGGGGTGCAGGGGTGCGGACTGCACCCGAGTGACATCCTCCAGGGGGTGACACCATCATACAGGAACTTACTCTACTCAAGTAAGCCTCCTCCCGCGTTGGTGTCACCTCATCTATACATCAGGCAGCTGGGAACCCCTGCACCTATACTATGTGGACCAGGTGTATGGATGACTCCGGTCCACATATTAGGGATCTCATCAGTTATCAGCCAGCTCCAGCTCCACCGGTCCCACCCACTCCCCTAGGCATAGAAGTGTGAGTTGAACTTGACTGCACAGTGCACACTGTGCGCAGTTTACAGGTAGAAGCGGCAGCCGAAAATAGCTGTACAGCCCGCGTGTGGACACGTCGTGTGGTCGTGTGGTGGTGGCAGCGACGGCGGATGGTGACTCAGGCGAGGTAAGATATTATTCAGTACTCTGCACTAGGCAGGCAGCAGCCATCATCTGCACTGCATCTTCCAGACGACTCCCATCCCAAGTAAGTTCACTTCCAACTAACTACTGTGCCACATGTTGTAAGGGCAGATGCGTATCACTTAATGTGAGTGCACCTGATACTTCACTGCAGCAAGCGGAAGTTTACTGAAGCCTGTGCACAGGTGCAAGTTCATGTGCTTAAGATAGTAAATAAGGCTGTAAAAGTAAAATATAGTACTGGGACATGTGATATGTTCCTAAAGAAAGTGTAACCATACCATCATTCTGCTGCACGCAGATAACAGAGATGGCACACAGCCCACACAATATTTGATCTTAATCTAAGCATAATTGGTTGATGCCAAGTAACATTTCATCATAATGCAGTCTGTACCATACTTATCACTATTGTTCCCTGTGTATTTTTCCAGTAACATACCCCTGTATACTGTCATATACGTTCTATAAACATTGAATTAACTTTTTAGAGGGATCTAAGACTTTAATAATAGCTAATGAGATCTTACTCATGAGTGACATTTCAAGTTCAAGAGTCTTCAGATAACAAGTATTATTTACTGAAATAAATAGATAGTGTGTTTATGTGTCCCCACGTGTTGGACACATCTAGTATTGTCTGCAGCACAAGTAGTGCAATAAAACCAGTTTTGCACAGACGTTCTCTTTAACCCTTCTGTGCAAAGCTGGTTTTATTGTACTACTTGTGCTGCAGACAATACTAGATGTGTCCAACATGTGGGGACACATAAACACACTATCTATTTATTTCAGTAAATAATACTTGTTAGAGAACAGTAATATGATATAAAAATACTGCTCCAAATACTAATATTTAGTTATACTAGGAGAAAAGGTACACGTAGCAGCAGTAAGGCAGAACAGAAAGCTGAAAAACGAACTTGCTGGAATTGTTGACCTACACATCTATATATCCAACACAGAGATCACACTATGAGACTGTGTGACACGGTATTTAGGGCTAGTTCTCCAGAATGTGTAAATCTCACTGTGTCATCAAAAAATCTTACAGGTTTGCTACAAAATTATACAAGTTTACATTTTGCCATTCTATTCCGTAGGCCCCATCTGTACAGGTTGAGTGCCTGAAAAGTTCCTGACCCTTTTTAAGCAGCAAAATGCCTATATAATGCCAATAATTTATTTATACTTTATAAAACAAAGTATGTTGCTGGTTAAATCAATAATGTTTGTCATCAATGACATACACACACACACCCAGAGAGACACAGAGACACACACACACCCAGAGAGACACAGAGACACACACACACCCAGAGAGACACAGAGACACACACACACCCAGAGAGACACAGAGACACACACACACACCCAGAGAGACACAGAGACACACACACACAGACACACACACCCACCCAGAGAGACACAGAGACACACACACACCCCCAGAGAGACACAGAGACACACACACACACAGACACACACACACACCCAGAGAGACACAGAGACACACACACCCAGAGAGACACAGACACACAGACACACACACACCCAGAGAGACACAGAGACACACACAGACACACACACACCCAGAGAGACACAGAGACACACACACACACCCAGAGAGACACAGAGACACACACACACAGACACACACACACCCAGAGAGACACAGAGACACACACACACCCCCAGAGAGACACAGAGACACACACACACACACCCAGAGAGACACAGAGACACACACACCCAGAGAGACACAGACACACAGACACACACACGCCCAGAGAGACACAGAGACACACACAGACACACACACACCCAGAGAGACACAGAGACACACACACACACACACACCCAGAGAGACACAGAGACACACACACACACCCAGAGAGACACAGAGACACACACACACAGACACACACACAAACATAGAGACAGACAGACACACACAGTGGAGCCTGCTGACGCCTGTTGTGGATTTTGTAAATGTAATTTGCCTGCACCCTGGTGGATGAACAGATGGTGAGAGTGAGCTTTTTTGGGAGTATATATATATATATATATATATATATATATATATGGGAGCAGAGTTATGATTTACCAGTAACATTAGTAAAAAAAATATTACTGGTGGGGGACACACCATGAGTTACCGCACCGGGTGACACCAACCCTAGTGACGCCACTGTGCTAAATGGTTTTACTGAATGTAGGCTAATATTTTAAGTTCTAGATCTCTGATGCATTCCTAGAAAGGCTACCACCACCCTTTATTCCATAATAAATTAAATCTGTAGTCTACATGCTATCCCACTCTGAGATAGTAAGGCTAAATGAAAAAGACATAGAATAATAGAAAAAACAATGGCCTAGATTTAGAGTTGGGCGGTAGCCGTCAAAACCAGCGTTAGAGGCTCCTAACGCTGGTTTTGGGCTACCGCTGGTATTTAGAGTCAGTCAGGAAAGGGTCTAACGCTCACTTTCCAGCCGCGACTTTTCCATACCGCAGATCCCCTTACGTCAATTGCGTATCCTATCTTTTCAATGGGATCTTTCTAACGCCGGTATTTAGAGTCGTGTCTGAAGTGAGCGTTAGAAATCTAACGACAAAACTCCAGCTGCAGAAAAAAGTCAGTAGTTAAGAGCTTTCTGGGCTAACGCCGGTTTATAAAGCTCTTAACTACTGTGCTCTAAAGTACACTAACACCCATAAACTACCTATGTACCCCTAAACCGAGGTCCCCCCATATCGCCGCCACTCTATTAAATTTTTTTAACCCCTAATCTGCCGACCGCACGCCGCTGCCACCTACATTATCCCTATGAACCCCTAATCTGCTGCCCCTAACACCGCCGACCCCTATATTATATTTATTAACCCCTTCTGCCGCCCCGCTATCGCTGACCCCTGCATATTATTATTAACCCCTAATCTTCCACTCCGTACACCGCTGCCACCTACATTATAGCTATGTACCCCTAATCTGCTGCCCCTAACACCGCCGACCCCTATATTATATTTATTAACCCCTAATCTGCCCCCCTCACCGTCGCCTCCACCTGCCTACACTTATTAACCCCTAATCTGCCGAGCGGACCGCACCGCTACTATAATAAAGTTATTAACCCCTAATCCGCCTCACTCCCGCCTCAATAACCCTATAATAAATAGTATTAACCCCTAATCTGCCCTCCCTAACATCGCCGACACCTAACTTCAAGTATTAACCCCTAATCTGCCGATCGGAGCTCACCGCTACTCTAATACATTTTTTAACCCCTAAAGCTAAGTCTAACCCTAACACCCCCCTAAGTTAAATATAATTTTATTCTAACGAAATAAATTAACTCTTATTAAATAAATTATTCCTATTTAAAGCTAAATACTTACCTGTAAAATGAACCCTAATATAGCTACAATATAAATTATAATTATATTGTAGCTATTTTAGGATTGATATTTATTTTACAGGCAACTTTGTATTTATTTTAACCAGGTACAATAGCTATTAAATAGTTAATAACTATTTAATAGCTAAAATAGTTAAAATAATTACAAAATTACCTGTAAAATAAATCCTAACCTAACCTTACAATTAAACCTAACACTACACTATCAATAAATTAATTAAATACAATACCTACAATTATCTATAATTAAACCTAACACTACACTATCAATAAATTAATTAAATAAAATACCTACAATTATCTACAATTAAACCTAACACTACACTATCAATAAATTAATTAAATACAATACCTACAAATAAATACAATTAAATAAACTAACTAAAGTACAAAAAATAAAAAAGAACTAAGTTACAAAAAATAAAAAAATATTTACAAACATTAGAAAAATATTACAATTTTAAACTAATTACACCTACTCTAAGCCCCCTAATAAAATAACAAAGCCCCCCAAAATAAAAAAATGCCCTACCCTATTCTAAAATAAAAAAGTTCAAAGCTCTTTTACCTTACCAGCCCTGAAAAGGGCCCTTTGCGGGGCATGCCCCAAAGAATTCAGCTCTTTTGCCTGTAAAAAAAACACATACAATACCCCCCCCAACATTACAACCCACCACCCACATACCCCTAATCTAACCGAAACCCCCCTTAAATAAACCTAACACTAAGCCCCTGAAGATCTCCCTACCTTGTCTTCACCTCACCGGGTCCCGATCTGTCCAGAAGAGGGTCCGAAGTCTTGATCCAAGCCCAAGTGGGGGGCTGAAGAGTGACGTCCATCCTCGGGCTGAAGTCTGGATCCAAGCGGCGGCTGAAGAACTCCATCATCGGGCTGAAGTCGGAAGTCCATCATCGGGATGAAGTCTTCTATCAAGCCAAATCTTCAATCTTCTTTCTTCCGGAGCGGAGCCATCTTCTTCGAAGCCGACGCGGAACATCCTCTTCAACCGACGCCTACTCGCTGAATGACGGTTCCTTTAAATGACGTCATCCAAGATGGCGTCCCTCGAATTCCGATTGGCTGATAGGATTCTATCAGCCAATCGGAATTAAGGTAGGAATATTCTGATTGGCTGATGGAATCAGCCAATCAGATTCAAGTTCAATCCGACTGGCTGATTGGATCAGCCAATCAGATTGAGCTTGCATTCTATTGGCTGATCGGAACAGCCAATAGAATGCGAGCTCAATCTGATTGGCTGATTGAATCAGCCAATCGGATTGAACTTGATTCCGATTGGCTGATAGAATCCTATCAGCCAATCGGAATTCGAGGGATGCCATCTTGGATGACGTCCCTTAAAGGAACCGTCATTCGTCGGGAAGTCGTAGGAAGAAGAAGATGGGTCCGCGGTGGAGGTCTTCAAGATGGAGCCGGTCCTCATCGGATGAAGATAGAAGATGCCGCTTGGAAGAAGATGGTTGCCGGTCTTCCAGGATAGGATGAAGACTTTGGAGCCTCTTCTGGACTTCTTCAGCCGTCGGATGATGGATGTCTAGCCCCCGCTTGGGCTTGGATGAAGATTTCGGAGCCTGGAACGATCGGTGATACCTGGCATGGTGAAGACAAGGTAGGAAGATCTTCAGGGGCTTAGTGTTAGGTTTATTTAAGGGGGGTTTGGGTTAGATTAGGGGTATGTGGGTGGTGGGTTGTAATGTTGGGGGGGGTATTGTATGTTTTTTTTTACAGGCAAAAGAGCTGAATTCTTTGGGGCATGCCCCGCAAAGGGCCCTTTTAAGGGCTGGTAAGGTAAAAGAGCTTTGAACTTTTGTAATTTAGAATAGGCTAGGGCATTTTTTTTATTTTGGGGGGCTTTGTTATTTTATTAGGGGGCTTAGAGTAGGTGTAATTAGTTTAAAATTGTTGTAATATTTTTCTAATGTTTGTAAATATTTTTTTATTTTTTGTAACTTAGTTCTTTTTTATTTTTTGTACTTTAGTTAGTTTATTTAATTGTATTTATTTGTAGATATTATATTTAATTAATTTATTGATAGTGTAGTGTTAGGTTTAATTGTAACTTAGGTTAGGATTTATTTTACAGGTAATTTTGTAATTATTTTAACTATTTTAGCTATTAAATAGTTCTTAACTATTTAATAGCTATTGTACCTGGTTAAAATAAATACAAAGTTACCTGTAAAATAAATATAAATCGTAAAATAGCTATAATATAATTATAATTTATATTGTAGCTATATTAGGGTTTATTTTACAGGTAAGTATTTAGCTTTAAATAGGAATAATTTATTTAATAAGAGTTAATTTATTTCGTTAGATTTAAATTATATTTAACTTAGGGGGGTGTTAGGGTTAGGGTTAGACTTAGCTTTAGGGGTTAATCCATTTATTACAGTAGCGGTGAGATTCGGTTAGGGGTTAATAACTTTATTATAGTAGCGGTGCGGTCCGCTCGGCAGATTAGGGGTTAATAAGTGTAGGCAGGTGGAGGCGACGTTGTGGGGGGCAGATTAGGGGTTAATAAATATAATATAGGGGTCGGCGGTGTTAGGGGCAGCAGATTAGGGGTACACAGAGATAATGTAGGTAGCGGCGGTTTACGGAGCGGCAGATTAGGGGTTAAAAAAAATATGCAGGTGTCAGCGATAGTGGGGGCGGCAGATTAGGGGTTAATAAGTGTAAGGTTAGGGGTGTTTAGACTCGGGGTACATGTTAGAGTGTTAGGTGCAGACGTAGGAAGTGTTTCCCCATAGACAACAATGGGGCTGCGTTAAGAGCTGAACGCTGCTTTTTTGCAGGTGTTAGGTTTTTTTTCAGCTCAAAATGCCCCATTGTTTTCTATGGGGATATCGTGCACGAGCACGTTTTTGAAGCTGGCCGCGTCCGTAAGCACCGCTGGTATCTAGAGTTGCAGTGGCGTTAAATTATGCTCTACGCTTCCTTTTTGGAGCCTAACGCAGTGAAAACCCAGCCATTCTGTGAACTCTAAATACCAGCAGTATTTAAAAGGTGCGGGAGAAAAAAAGCACGCGTAGCTAACGCACCCCTTTGGCCGCCAAACTCTAAATCTAGCCGAATGTTATGAACACAATTATGTCCAATTATGCTCTTAGTTTCCATTCTCCATCACATCAAAAATATACTGAATAACTGTGCAGCACTACATATAGTTATAACAAAAATAGATTATACAATCATATAGTAAAACTTACCTATTGAAGACTTTGGTGACATTGCTTTTAGGCATATAACATTCTTTTCCAGTGGAGAGAGATGACACTTTATACCAATCACCATCTCTAGAAAAAAAATACATTTATAGAAAACAAAAATATATATATTATTCAATTAAAAAATGAAAACAGTGAAAAAAAAATAGTAATATAGAACTATGTGTTTTATTTTATACAGTAAATATTTACTTTTTTTTTTTTTTCTGAACTAGGTTAAAAAAATATAGAAATCCAAAAAGAAGAGCGCACTGAAGCTCACAAATGAAAGTCCACGGCAGGGGTAAAAAATACTTGAAGCTTTTTTTCCAACAATTAAAATCAAGGTTAAATATTGTATTTAGGAATGATGATGTTGTACCTTTAAGTATATGGATATAAAGCTCAGTGCGGTCTGGTCACAGGTATGCAGTGACCAAATGCGCATGCGCAAGAAACACGTCTACATTGGACCTTGATCGCACAACTCTGTTGTTTTTATGTGTGCTGAACCTTCCTTGATTTTAATCATGGGAAATAAAGCTTCAAGTATTTTTTTACTCCTGCCATAGACTTTCATTTGCAAGCTTCAGTGCACTCTTCTTTTTGGATTTGTTGCTGCAATGGCTACACCTGACTGTCTCATAATTTATTTTTTATCTACAACTTTTAATGCCACGCCACAAAATACAGTTTCCTTTAAATAATTACTGAATCCTTGAGAAAGGGCTTGGCATGTATAGACTTTATACCAAGTTGGCATCCATAACAAACTTTTAATTGTATTCAGGGGTCAAGTCCTACTTGAAAACTCACCAAGACTTCCACCCCCCTCACAATTGATATTGTTTTATATTTACAGACACACAAAAACACTGTATTTATATGTTTATAATCTATACACTGATTAATGAAAGCAAATTAAAACCAATGAACAGTTGCCTTTAGGCCTGAGAATCATCCTCTGTCACAGAGTCTCGCCCACTTAAGGTGCAATAGTCTCCTGAGGGGAGCTAAATAAACCCAGAGCAAGGCACACAGAAATGTAAGCACCATGTGCTTGCATTTAGTGTATTTTAGGAAGTGTTACTGATCTTTACTAGAGCATCTTACTATCCCTCTAACCAGACTGTGTTCCAGCTCCTCCCACCAGCAGTGTTTACTGAAGCGTTTCTGTTTTCTGTCCAGAGGGAACTTAGTTCCTCCTGCAAAAATAGTGCAGTTCCTGCTCGACCTGACCCCTGATTGTATTCCTGGTAATAATCAAACATCTACTACATACACAAATAATGAATTGTGGACTTTTTGCCAGAAGAAAAATAAATATACAGATTATTAATCTAAAGCTACATAGATGTAATCAATAATGTAGATTACGGTCACTTTTCTAGAATCCCTGACTAGAATCCCTGACTAATAACGACTATAAGATGAATTTTGTGCTGTAAAGGCAATCAGTGGCTATATCAAAGTCCAACATGCCTTTGTTTTTGTTTTTTGTTTTTTTCAGTAACCTTCAAATTCAGTAAAAAAACAAGCACGATTGTGGTCACTTACTCAGAAAGGATGTTGAGTTGCTCTCCGACCTGTATAGTTATAGCTGCTTGACCACCAAGTGGAAAATTGTACAAAGCCACAAAAATACACTTATCCATCTCTGCAGAAAAAAACAAGTTACACAATAGATATGAGTGAAACATAAAGCAGAAAATGTGTGCATATTAATGATTGCATAGCAAAGATATTTAATTAGATTTTAAAAGAATCAGTTGTATGTATGACGGGGTAAATCTGTTCACATAAATGTTAGTTATATGTTGTGGCAGTTACTTTTTCATTATCATAAATACTTCACCATGAGGTGCCTTTCTCTCTTTGCAGAATACATTTCGAACAGCGTTGGACTAGGAGGTAATACTTCATTGTGATCCAAAATCATTTAAAACATGATCAAAATGAAGCTTATTAAGATTATAATGTGATGGGTGAGAATTTCAGAACAGCTTTTGAAACTCCCAGCAACATGAAGAAAACGATCATGGTTGGGTGGAAAACGATATTTAACACTTATCTGCATAAAAGTGGTAACAGATCTTTTCGCTTGTACCATACTCAAAAAATAAATTTAGAGGCAATCACAATCTAGTGTTTAATATTTTCTGTGTATTAACAGATGAGCCTATTTTGATGCAGGCACAATAATCAGTCATTTAGATGATCGTTTTGATGAAAAATGGCTCCATATGTAATTTGTTCCAGTCCTGTCTTTCTGATCATAATCCAAATTTTTGATATTCAATGGTGCATTTAAAGGTCATTTAGTACTTATATTTTCCAGCTAAAAAGGCTTTGATAAGACCCTAGACAAAAAACGTTTCTAGTTATTACTGGGCACCCAAAACATTTTCAAATGTAACAGTGGTTTTGTAAATGCGCCAAACAAACTGCCATTGGATGAAGTTAGGAAGCGGTGCCACCAAACAGATACAAACACATTCTGCTAAATCACAGTTAAAAATGTAATAATGGGGGCGGAGCCAGCTGCAGAGGAGATAGGACGCACATCTCATGAGCTCCTGTAAAACTATTTTATATTTCACTTAATAGAAAACATAATCTATCCCTCTTAATTGATTCCTTGTCCTGCAATTGTAGAGAAGGAGGGCGTCCTGTTATTTTCCTATAGAACGGAAGGAGGAGAAGTGACTAACGAAATTTTAGCGGTCCACTATAATAACGGCTGAGGACTATCCCGCATGGCTTGCTCATGAGGCACAGATAACGCCTAAGGCCATAGTTATCTGGTAATTCGCACAGATCTCTTTTGAACATGGCAGATTTTGGTAAGCAGGTTCTTAAATGCTTAGGCGATTTTTAGGAGAGGATGGACCGCTGTTTTTATGCCCTGAGGCGTACAATTAGAGACCGACCTGGATTCGAGGACAGCTTTAATCCTAATATGGCGGCTGACTTGAACAACACTGAACCCTCACAGTCTAATGCTTCGGCACCAACCTCAGAGCCTGAAACATTGCAACATCATACGGAGTGCTCTACATCCCCCGCAGAGGCGGCTCTGCGACTAACACATACCCCATTTGCACATACTACAAGTGCTCAAAGCACCCGGGGTAACAGCTCTCCGATCAAGATGGCGGCGGACTCCAAGAAACTAGAGGAAGCTAGAGAGAGCAAATACCCTCTACATCCTCTAAACTTGCACTTCAGAACCGGGATATAGCGAGCAGCTCATTCACCACTATCTCAGATCCCCGACAGGGTCCGGTCCCAGCTGCTTCCAGGTGCGGCGGGGCTTACAACACATCCAGATCCCCCAGTAGCAGCAGACAAGGAACAGCACGCCCTATCACTACAAGAGATCTTTGGCGGGCCCAGAGGGAAATTCTCAGAGGATATACACATCGGGGGCTTGGTCACCCCTATGCTATCTGCCCTCTGATGCAGAGACTATCTAAGACCTCCGACTACAGCCGCATACTCATCTAGCTGATAGACAGTACTAAGCTTCTCTCCCAGACCTGGGTTTGGGATACGACTCTGCAACAACCACCGGATTTGAACTCTACAAAGATAGGTGTAGGCTAGAGTACTGACAATACAAGTACTCGAGGAGTAAGAACTATAAGCCTCTATTTACGTTATACTGCCTATCTGGTTGCGACTGATCTCCTAACCTTATGCCGACCTCATCTATTACAATTTTGTTCTGGTATACTATTTTCTGAGTCTTTTGTTATATTTCCAATTTTTTTTTTATTATTATACTATAAGACATAAAATGTATTAAGTTACAGGTTCAAAGTCTTGCGCACTGTAGTTGGTATATATATCTGCCCACTAGTTTTTCACTGTTTATATATTATATTAGTCTCATGTGATGTTAGATCCTGTCGTGGTATTCACTAATGTTAGCCACATGTGCCAAACACATACGTATGACAAATGGTGCCACCTTTTGTTGTTTAAGAACCAGGTTCTCATATATTGCTACTATATTCTAATATACACTTATGGACCCCTAGTTAGAAATTATTACACACATATATCATTATATGGCAAGCCATAAACCAATATACCCACTTATTTAAATAATATAGTGAGTCACTATATACCCACATAAAACCCTGGGTTTTAGGCTGGTCACTAAGGACTATTACTTGTTTATATAACTTTCCTCCCTATGTCATGCTCTTAGTTACTTAGGAACAGAGGGCCAGTTGAGACTCACTTCAAGGTTCTGTATTGGTTTACACACTCTTGTTATGTTGGGATGATGTATTGCTACACTATCTGTTTTAGCCTTACGGAGAAGATTTGCAGAACCCTACACATACTGGTCACCTCAGATTGTTATATTAAGAGATCAAAACGGAAATCTCATCTGTAAAGCAGTGCTAGTTACTACCCTCATTATTTATTAGTGAAAGCCTCTAATCATGTCAATAGCTTTACTCTATTGACGCTATGATATCTAAACTAACTAACATTGAGAAACCGTCTGTTGCTCTATAGATCGTGACTTTCTTTGGGACACCTCTTATGTTTATCATATAAGCTTTCTCACTAATTGTCTCCTAGTTCAAAGGTAATCAGATTCACTTTAATACCCACATTCTGACCTACAAGGACTGAGATGGTGAGACATCTCCCCTATACTGTAGAGCAGATATGTAATGCCTCTTGTTTTGAGTTTATGATACTTATAAGAACTTAGATGTGTTTATTTCATTAAGACATCTGTGGTTACATCAAATATCACTTAAGCCACCTTATTTAACACCAAATATTTGTTTTACACCCAAATGGACTGGAGGTCTAAAGGATTGGCTAGATAATCTCTCTAACTCCGCCCCCCCTCCCTCAACCCCTCCCTCGCCCCCCCCCCCTTTCCCTTCCTCGCCCCCCCTCCCTTTCCCTCCCTTATCCCTCACCTTCCCTCCCCTCTTTACTTTCTTAACTTGAGCGGATCTTGCCCACTGTATTTCTTTCTTCTCTTTCCACCAACAAAGTCATAAGGATAACTCCCTGTAGTGCTTTAACCTACTCTAAATGACAAAACTATGGTATGGTTTATATTGAGACTCGGGGACCACCTTCACTTCTAATCTAAAAAAAAATGAGGTCTCATGATGATATGTCCGGACACAGATACTTACCATACATTGGTCCATTATGCCACTGACCCTAAGTATCACATAGGATACAATAAAAACTCTAAGTATTATATTATAACCATTATTGGGTACTATTCTCTTATTATAGAAACTGTTATGTGATATAAGTGAAGTGGAAGTTCTCTATGGAATGTATAGTTTTTGAGATGCCAGAGTCTTTGGCATAGCAACTCTAATAATAATGTATAGGCTTTGGTGTTTGGACTAAAATTCTACTTTATCTATGTGAAATGTATAATCACACTTACTGATTTTAATTTGGGCATGGACATACTTCTTGTCATCATTTGTGATGTTGTTACTACTTGTTACCTCAATAAAAAATATATTTAAAAAATAAATAAAAAAAAGTGTAATAATAACCACTTATACTAATAAAACAACAAACACTATACTGATAATGCTCCTGTTTGAATACCTTTAAAAGACATAAACACAATAGCTCTGTGGTTTTGGAACACAACAGGTTAATTGCACACGTCATCTATCAGAATCACTACACACTATCAAAAGCGATCAATTATGATTACTGAAAAAACGCTGACAATACCAGCCGACATTCAGAAATAAGCATTTATGAAAAACAAGAGGATTGTGAGCAACCCCTTAAAGGGACAATGTATACTGTAAATGTGGGTTCCCTTTAATGTATTTTCAATGACTCCTTGCACCAGATGTAGAGTTTTGTATGGGAAATTGCTCCTTTATGCATACTTTTGTATATTAAATGTTTCTGCTTATTGAAACCACAACCCAGTAAAATAGGCAGAGATTTTAGGCAGAGCTGAATTAATTAGCTTGTCTGTCCTTATCTTATTTATCACTGCTTACACAAACAAGAATGCATAGAGAGAACAGTGGAAAATTAATGTTTTAGTATCTTTCTGTCACTCTGTCCACTGGGAGCAACATTTCATCTAAATCTTCTAGCTTTTCTATAACCAGTACTTAAAGTAACAGTCTACACCATCATTTTTTATTGCTTTAAAAGATAGATACACGGTAATCACAGAGGTAAAAATTATTAGATAAGCATCTTCTGAAAGCCACCTGATCATATGACTTTTTATTTATCATCTATTGACTTGCATTTTAGCCAATTAGTGCTGTGTTGTTCTGACTCTTAAATAACTCCCCCGGCGTGAGCACAATGTTATCTATATGGCACACATGAACTAGCAGTCTACTGTTGTGAAAAGCAAATAAAAAAGTATGTGATAAGAGGCTGTCTATAGTGGTTTAGAAACAGGCAGAAATTTAGAGGTTTTAATGTTATTAAGTATATTAATATAACAATGTTGGTTGTGTAAAGCTGATGTATGGGTAGTAAATTAATTATCTTTCTTTTTAAACAAAAACAATTTTAGTGTTGACTGTCCCTTTCAGTATAGGTGAGAATACAACAGGCAAAATCGGCTATTTCGAACAACAAAATAAAGCTAACTGAGATGTTTGTAAACAATTGAAGACATTCTAGCAGATAAAATAGATAATTGTAAACAGATTAAGAATAGAACAAAAATACAGTACACTTTCCCTTTAATTATTATTGCAGCTAAAACAAGTTGTGTACAGTCCAGTGAGTGACTGTCTATTAAAATTAATAGTATATACTATTCGATTTAGGAACCATACATTTAAAGAGTGCCCTTTTATCAAACATATTTGACACAGTAAAACTGTTGTATGTTGTAACAAGACAGTTGTTTATATTTGGTTATACATTTTGGCAGATCAGCAAAACAACACAATACAGAATATTATAACCCCAGATTAGTTTTACTAATATTAATTATTAAAGGCACATGAAAGTCCAAGGTAAAATTTCATGATAAAGTTACAGCATGTAATGTAATTAAATTTGTTCTCTTGCTATCCATTGTTGAAAAGTATATGTGGATATCTTCAGCAACAGCACAGCACTACTGGGAGCTAACTGGTGATTGGTGGGTACATACATTTATCTATTGCTATTGGCTCTCCAGAAGTGTTCAGCTAGCTCACAGAAGTTACAATAAATATACCGAATATCACAAAGAAAAAAATGTGAAATAAATGTGATAACAAAAATCATAAAAGGAAAACCAAATAAAGTTCTGAATCAAGGATATGTCTGTGTCCTCTGGATGAGTTTTTCAGCTTGTTAGCATTCCTCAGTGAGATCCCATAAAAAAGGAAACAGAAAATTGCAACATAGTGTGAATCTGTAATGGCACTTTGAGGAAGTAGTTGTTTTGTAACAAATGACTACTCACATTTGTTGGAGCTTTCCACTAAGCTCAAGGATATGCGCACTCCCACTTTATACTGATGGGAAAACAGTACACTAGGCAAAACTTGGATACAAATTTATTTTAAAATATATAAAAGCGTCACATAAGCCTTGATAACACCACAATGTAAGGGTACAAAAGCAGATATGCTGTAACAAATGCTTCAAATCGCCAAACTTGCAAAGAGGTAAATGGATCAGCAGGAGTGTGACCGCTGAAACCAAAACCTTTTTAGTAGCAAGACAATAGCGCTAAGCCCCCAGGTGTCCTGGCTAGTGTAGAGACGCAATAAAACTCAATATAGAACAGTTCAGTTCCGACGTACGTTTCGCTGGTATGCTTTGTCAAAGCATACCAGCGAAACGTACGTCGGAACTGAACTGTTCTATATTGAGTTTTATTGCGTCTCTACACTAGCCAGGACACCTGGGGGCTTAGCGCTATTGTCTTGCTACTAAAAAGGTTTTGGTTTCAGCGGTCACACTCCTGCTGATCCATTTACCTCTTTGCAAGTTTGGCGATTTGAAGCATTTGTTACAGCATATCTGCTTTTGTACCCTTACATTGTGGTGTTATCAAGGCTTATGTGACGCTTTTATATATTTTAAAATAAATTTGTATCCAAGTTTTGCCTAGTGTACTGTTTTCCCATCAGTATAAAGTGGGAGTGCGCATATCCTTGAGCTTAGTGGAAAGCTCCAACAAATGTGAGTAGTCATTTGTTACAAAACAACTACTTCCTCAAAGTGCCATTACAGATTCACACTATGTTGCAATTTTCTGTTTCCTTTTTTATGGGATCTCACTGAGGAATGCTAACAAGCTGAAAAACTCATCCAGAGGACACAGACATATCCTTGATTCAGAACTTTATTTGGTTTTCCTTTTATGATTTTTGTTATCACATTTAGCTCACAGAAGTGCATTGCCACTTTGCAACTGACTAACTAAATCTTTAATTCCTTTGCAGAAGTTAAACACATAGTTATATGCAAGCAAAAGTGCAATAATAAAATGTTCTAAATGATTAGAGCATTACATTTTTGCACTTCTATGTCTCTTTAATTAAAGGGATTTTTTTCTGTTCTAAAATGTATCAGTAAATGATGCTTTCATCATTTCCTATATGTGTATTAATCATGCACGTAATGCCTCGTTCACTATAGTGTATTGAAAGCAAGCTCTCCCATCTGTGAAATAGTTAAACCACAGGCTTTTTGTAGCAGAAGTGGAACTAAGTGTCTCCTTTATGAAATTTGCATTTCAGATATGCTTTTCATTATGAATACTGGAAAATGTGAGTATTTTTGCGCTCCAGAGAAACACCGCTTATTCAAATGATTCTAACCAGGCCATATACAAATGATATCTAGTGAATAATTTTCATAATCAAGTATATATGACACATTTATAAAGAGAAAAGCGCTGTGGTTATAGTCCCCAGCATGGTGAGATATATACAGTCATGGCCAAAAATATTGGCACCCCTGCATTTCTGTCAGATAATGACCACTTAGCCCAGAAAATTGATGCAATTACAAATGTTTAGACATTCTCATGTTTATTTCTTTTGTTTGTATTGGTATGACACAAAAAGTGGAGAAAACCCCCCCAAATCTGACACATTCCATGCAAAACTCCAAAAATGGACTGGACAAAATTATTGGCACCCTCAATGTAATACTTGGTAGCACACCCCTTTGAAAAAATAACTGAAATCAATCGCTTCCTGTAACCATCAATGAGTTTCTTACACCTCTCTACTGGAATTTTGGACCACTTTTCTTTCGCCAACTGCTCCAGGTCTCTCAGATTGGAAGGGTTCCTTTTCCCAACTGCTGTTTTGAGATCTCTCCACATGTGCTTTATGGGATTGAGATCTGGACTCATTGCTGGCCACTTCAGTACTCTCCAGCGCTTTATCTTAAACCATTTCTGGGTGCTTTTTGACGTGTAATTTGGGTCATTGTCCTGCTGTATGTGACAGGACTAATTCTGCCGTAGACTTTAAGGGATAGCTAGATTAGGTCTGACAGTATACAAGGGACATGTTAAAAGCATATTTTGAGCCCATCCTGTGAATTATTAGCACTCTCTAGAGTCGGGCGTACACTCATAGGAGGCAGGGGAATCATGCGCAAGGGAGCAGCATTGACAGCGCGGTACTGGCGGGAAGGAGAGACTGCTGCCTCTTGTGACCGCTGTCATCCATCACTGCTGTCATCCGTCTAAGTTGACTTGGCTTGCGATCATCTTCGAGATCAGCTGCTGCCTGTCGCCTGCCTTAATGTACCGGTAAGTAACTGAGACTGTGACAGTCAGCCTTGGATTAAAGATCACTGCCAGGGGACATCTGAAACTTCTGTTAAATCGCAGTGTATCTATGCAGCAGGGATTCTCTTAGTGATGACATCAAGGTATATTATAAAAATTATAACTATTATTTGTGCACATTATTTTTATTATAATATACCTTGATGTCATCATTAAGAGAATCCCTGCTACATAGATTCACTGCGATTCTTTAATCTAGGGCCAGGGATGTGCAGTAATAATGTTATTTATAATCCGGCTACATTAATTAACAATCTGTAAATTTTACAGAATGCTAATTTATGTAGCCAGATTATAAATCGGGAAAGCAGACCGCAGCAGGGCTAATGCCTTTTTTTTTGTTATTTTAAAAGTGGCCAGTGGGGATGAAAAGCTCTCTGATACACTAAACGGCTCTAAAAATGTCTAATTTAACGCAGGTGCCAGGGGTCTGTAAGTATGCTATGCACCTCACACAGGCTATACAGAGCGCAAGGGTTGTCATAATGGCAGTTGTTTAAACTTTTTCCTCCCATTTCAGTTTTTCAGCAGTTTCCTCCCTTACTCCAGCGGTGGCCATTTTGCGCGACAGACACGCTGATCTCTTCACAGCATTTTGACAGGAGGGGGTGAGATATCTCCATAGTAAGGATACTAGTGTTGATAGCGCAGCTGAGGCCAAGATAGATCGAGAGAATGTAGAGGTGGACCAGCATAAAGCTATGTGCTGCTCTTTTGCTGTCTTCGTGTCAAGTTTTGATATATTGCACTGGGGCTTTGAATTTGTCTCACATTTTTAAGACCTATTTAACCTTCACCATTATTCTGTAAGTAAACAATCAAGGTTAAACTGACCCTTCAGAGAATATTATATTATAATCTCCATCTCTTTCTCTGAAGGGTCAGTTTAAAGGGACAGTCTACACCAGAATATTAATTGTTTTAAAAGATAGATAATCCCTTTATTACCCATTCCCTAGTTTTGCATAACCAACACAATTATATTAATACACTTTTTACCTCTGTGATTATCTTGTATCTTAGCCTCTGTAAATTGCCCCCAATTTCAGGTCTTTTGACAGACTTGCATTTTAGCCAATCAGTGCTGGCTCATAGGAACTTGTGCATTAGCACAGTGTTATCTATATGAAACACATGATTTAACACCCTCTAGTGGTGAAAAACTGTCAAAATGCCTAGAGATGAGAGGCGGCCTTCAAGGGCTTAGAAATTAGCATATGAACCTCCTAGGTTTAGCTTTCAACAAAGAATACCAAAAGAACAAAGCAAAATTGGTGATAGATATAAATTTGAAAATTGTTTAAAATGACATGCCCTATCTGAATAATGATCACTGATTTCTGAAATGTATTCTCCTTTACTTACAGAATAATGGTGAAGGTTAAATAGGTCTTAAAAATGTGAGACAAATTCAAAGCCCCAGAGCAATATATCAAAACTCGACATGAAGACATCAAAATTCATGATACGTAGTTTTAGGCAGGGCTTTGCATCTGGTGATCTGTGGCTCCAAAAAATATACTCTAATATGCAACAAACTAAATTGTTAAGAAACAGCAGTACGTCTGCAAACGCACCCTGTGCTGGCTCTTAAAGATCTCTGGCAACCCAATATTCTTGTTGGATCCTAAGTCTGATATCAAATTGTCAACCCCTGCATGGACAGTTTGTGCAGGGGCGTTATTGTTCAATTAAACACTACTGTCTTATGTGGTAGTTCAGTGGTGGATTCCTAATATATTCACTGTATTTTTTGGGGGAAAAGCTTTATAACGTTAAAAAGTTATATATTCCCTTGTTTCCTACTACTGTATATCCTATTTACATTTGTACATAGATGTAATTTTCATGTGTTTGCATCTCTCTTGTCCAGTGATTTACAACACATCCTTTAGTCTGTGTAAGAAGTTTACTTTGCTACAGTATTAGTTCTGTAATGGAGCAGACTGACTTGGGGGTTCAGTACAATTTTTAGAGCTAGGTTCTGGTGTTATACCCATATTACTGTTTGATTGGTGCCTTAAGCATTGTCTTCAGTTATAAGTTAGTAGAATGGAAATGTTTCCCCTGGGTGGAACCCTTGGGGGTTAGATCCTCATATTTGGGTCTTTTCATGTAATACATGTATGTTTTTCAATTTTGTGTGATTCAGAGAGAACATATAATTTCAATAAACTTTCAAATTTACTTCTATTATTAAATCTGCTCCATTCTCTTGTTATCCTTTGAAGGAGCACAATGCACTATTGAGAGCTAGCTGAGCACAACTAGTTAGCCAATCACAAGAGACAAATGTGTGCAGGCACCAATCAGCAGCTAGCTCCCACTAGTATAGGATATGTAGATATTCTTTTCCAACAAGGGAAACTAAGAGAACAAAGCACATTTGAAAATAGAAGTGAATTAAAGTGTCTTAAAATGACATGTTCTATCTGAATCATGCAAGTTTAATTTTTACTTTCCTATCCCTTTAAGTATATGATATACAGGTGGAGAATAGACCAGTAATATTGACAGCTGCAATATATGGCTAAACACAATTAGATCCACCACATCACCCGTATCCAAAAGTAGTCCTGGCATCCACTGTAGCGGAATAGGGGACAAAGACTCACCCTTCTGCCGGATTCAGCTCTCCCTCACAGACTTCCCAGTTGCTGAGACCCCTCAGAGTAAAATATGCAGCATGTGAACCACAGCTTTGGTGTGGCAACCAACTCACACAGAACAATGCTTCCTCTCTGGTCTGGCTTGCTTCCGGGTATGGCGTGTGATGTGATGCAGGGGTGTGTGGAAAGGTGTGCAGCTCCTGGTCAATCAGCTTCTCCTTGCGAACAAACCTATTCTAAGGTATCGCTGTATAGCAGCAATAAGCTTTTGAGTGTGAGGACAATCAACAGGATTCAACTGTAAGTGGGACTCCTTGTAGCCCCAGTAAAACATAAGCACCAAAGAAGAAGCTAGAATCCCTGGAAGTTAAAATCCGTTTTCTTTATTTAATCAAAGAATCCACTTTGGAAAGTCTTTATACTTTATACTGAATCTAATGTCTCGGGTGAATCTACATCTGGTATATTTTCAAGGTTTAAAATGGCGTCCCAATGTTATCCATTACACAGTCGAGGCAAGACCCTTGAATTGTTTCACAAATGACTTAGTAGAAGATTTAACTTAATTACACCAATCCAAGAGAGCCACAAAGCACAATCTGTCAGTAAATGAGAAGGCAGCTTTAAGCACTCTCAAGAACAATCAGTCTATTGTGATAAAAAAAACTCTGACAAGGGGGGCAGTGTGGTTCTCTTGGATAAGACAGCATATATTGCAGAAGAAAAAGACAGTTAGAACACATATGCCATCATAACTTTATGACATGTTGGATGATGGTGTGAACCTGGGTATTTTGGATAATGTGACTATGAAATATCTAAATCTAACTGTTTCAATTACACCAGATTTCCACCATTTACCCAAGGTGCATACGAGTTTGGCTAATGTAAAGGGATGGCCTATTGTCTCAGGCATTGGCTCCCTTTTGGAGCCACTGTCTGAGTTGTTGGACGCTGTATTGCAACCTATTGTTTCCTCTTTACATAGCGACATTAAAGATACTACACATGTTTTGCAATTAGTCAAGGGTCTCACATAGACATCTGATTGCAGTTGGTTGACCATAGATGTGGTGTCTTTATATTCCAGCATTCCGCACCACTTAGGTATTACAGCTATTAAATATTTTCTGGATTTACACTACGATTTGGACAGCCACGCAGTTGAGTACATAATGAGGGTCACCACCTTCCTTCTACAACACAACTATTTTCTATTTGAAGGGATCTACTACCTGCAGAGGCAAGGCACTGCCATGGGGCAAAATTCACCCCATCATATGCAAACATATTTATGGGATGGCTTGAGAGGTGCTTTATCTATGTGGATAGTAACCCCTATCTTGGATATATTCACTTTTACAAACGATTCATTGATGACTTGCGTATAGTCTGGACATCAAATTAAACTACATTGGGACAGATTGTGCAATTTTTGAATAGCAGTGATAATGGAGTTGGGTTTACCTCTGAGTGGCATCAATCTAAAATCAATCTTTTGGACATTACCCTAGAGGGGAATGTTGTGTCCAGGAAAGTCATCACAAGACTATATCGGAAGCCAATCTCAGGTAACACCATTCTCCATAACAAAAGTGCACATCCTAAGCACATCTTTAAGGGCATCGCAAGGGGGCAACTCTTGCGTGCCAGAAGGATTTGCAGTACCAACTCTGATTTTGTGGAAGAAAGTTCTAACATGATGAATAGATTGGTTGAGAAGGGATATCAACCAAAATTGGACAAAAATGTGGCTAAGGAAGTGGCTAGTATGGATAGGCAAGAAACTTTAAGGCCTAGATCAAAAGGTACCAAGGATGAACGCACTATGTTTATCAAACAGTACTCTTCAGAGTTCTATGAAATTTGCGATATCCTAAAGAAATATTTCCCTTTACTATATGGGGATAGGGGACTGAAGACTACTGCAGAGCAGGACTCCAAATGTGTATATTCAAGAAATGTAACCTTGGGCAATATCCTGTCCCCTACTCAGCGCCCACAAAAACAACAGCCGACTACTTGGCTAAGTGTTAATGGCACATATAGATGTGGAGGGGCCAGATGTAAGGCTTGTGAATTCATTGTAGAAGGAAAAGAATTTTACTCATGTGCTACCAACCAAACCTTTGAAACTAAAGGATGTGTGAAGTGCTCTACTTCCTATGTCGTGTATCTAATAGAATGTATCCACCACCAATGTCAATATGTAGGTATGACTACTAGAGACATACGAACAAGGATATGTGAACATCTTGGTTATAAAAAAACAATAAATTTTGTTCCGCTTTGTCACGAGATTTTATTGAGGTACATGATGGGGATGTTAGAGCATTCAAGTGTCGGGCAATCGAGACCATCAGGCAACCACCTAGAGGGCGCAATAAAGATGCGCTCTTGGCTAGGCAAGAAGCCCTTTGGATTTTCAAACTATGTAACCAGGTCCCTGATGGTTTCAATTCTGAGTTTGATTTAATTAATCATTGGTGTTAAATATTCTTGTGTATATGTTAGATCATACAAATACATTTGTGCTATACATACTAGTGTAAATCTGTATGGCACAGCTGTGATGCCCTTGCATTTATCTTTATATCTATGTCTGTATTTATAAAGCTGATCTTAAATTGTGGGTAGTTACTCTACCATCATATATACCTTCTTATGACTTTATTATTATCTTGCCTTCTAACTCTATGTTCACTCGTACCCTTTACACATTTCTGTATATTTGGTGTCTATCTCCTCTATTCTTTCCAAAAACATCCATTGATATAATAGACATAGTCTATGCACCTTTTAGACATAGCTGACATATATATGTTATTTAGCCGAAAGAAGTTTGTGGAATAATATATATATATATATTTTCAGAAACTAGATGTGTAAAAAAGCATATAGGTGACACAAGGTGGCCTAGACTTGTTTATTTTGCCATATTTATTTTGCTAGATATATTACAACCATTACTGACATGGTATCTGTATGGATATTTTTGAGCTCTTACCACATGATTCATGTATGAATTTATTTGTATTCTAACGATGTACGAGCCAAATGTGTAATCATGTATTTAAATTTATGTTTCAATATGTATTCCTTTGATCTATTGTGAATATTATCCCTCCATTGTAACTGTTTCTTTCTTTCTTTTTACAATTACACAGTTAGATTTTGATTTAGTCAGCTAGGGGGTTAAATGGGAGAATTAATGTTAATAATTAACTTCCATTGATTCTACCTTCTTCTTCTTTGGTGCTTATGTATATATATATGTATGTATACATTTCTTGGGCGTATCATAGCCAGTGTCTCCAGCTTCTGTTCTATCTCATGGAGTGCTGTTCTCTCTCTTTCGAATTTTAGTGCCTCACTAGCCTCTGACCTTACCGCATATCACTGCTAGAGTGGGTGGTAAACATAATTCTGACAGGAATATATTAAAATCCTGATGCAAACAATTTTACTTAAACAACTTTAGGCTCAAGTAATAGTGCCTCTCCTTACTTTCAAAGATAAGTGCAAAAAGCTGTATGAGGCAGCATTACAATCTGGTTACAATTTCTTATGATCTGTCTTTAAGCCCAAGTAAACCCCTATTTTATTACAACTGTACAGGGCAGGGTAAACTTCTGTAATGTGTGAATACATTGAACACTGTGATCCCCTCAGACTACCCCCAAAGTAATAAAGAGTAGGGATAGACTAGTGGGCTAGTGGGACCAAGGTAAGATAACATGACTGTGAGTTGGCATGATATTGTGTATAAGGTTGCCACCTCAGCCATGTTTTCCTGGACACTTATGAGTTATACATGCTGCAGGGTGTGCAGAGGGCACATGCATTGCATACTTTGCATTGTTGTCGATTATTCATGAGAGGAGCTGCCCACATCTTTTAAATCAGTTCCAATTAGAATTATAATCACAGATGAATTATAACCACTCATGACTACATCTGGATAATCAGGAACATCTGGACTTGTGATATAAGCTCTTACAAAGACTCAGTTAAGATATCTATCTATAACTGCATGTTATGATTGTATGTTTGTATTATATGCTATTTATCAACACCCATTATATGCTTATAGACTGATTTACTATTAGTCCATTATAGTCATATTCACCTATATAGTCATTTCGCCATTAGATAGATCCACACCTTCATCATTATTATTATTATTCTATTGGTATTCTATTGGTATTGTTATAGCGCCCCCTAGGGTTGGACACCATAGTGTCACAACAGTTGATTGCACACCTAAACAGCACACAAATAGTGACCCTAGACAGCACACCCTGCAGCATGTGTAACTTATAAGTGTCCCGGAAAAAATGGCTGAGGCGTCAACCCTAATTGCATAGCAGAGCTGAGGCACACTGAGTTGTATGTGTTAATGGGTTAATAATTATAGCAAGAGACTGGTGCAATTAAGGGGATTTGCAATAGAAGGTCAGTGCTATGGGTTTTTATTGAAGTGAGGTGCTGCTATTAGTGTGCCCATTTACTGGGGAGTGACACTGGTGCCTATATGAGTTATTGCAGCTTTGTTCAAACACTTATTTCTGGGCTGTCCATTGCAACCATCCACAAGCAACAATTATTATAGAATGATACGCAAATAGTGCGCATAATAACAATAGCAATTTGATTGTGATCCAGATACAGAAATGGAGCTGTAATTTAAAAATAGCTTTGTCGTATTTTGCCTATACCAGATCCATTTCTGTATACTATACTGTAGTCTATTAAGTGTGCAATAGCATTATGTCTAAAAAAACAATGTACATACCATAATTAAAAAATACTTTATTGCTAAAAAATACAAACCACCACTTGAGCCTTCAGTGAGTTATAATCTTTTTGCTGGTGGTCTGTGTATATGTGTGTATTCATGTGTATTTATTTTTTTAACTTTTCAAATTTTATTGAGGTTTTATGAAAAATTTACAAGTTTTGAGTGTTCAGTCGATATAATACAAACATTTTGGTTACATTGCTCCATATCCATACATGAATTGTATCAGTTACAGGTGAGATTCTATATGCTTAAAACATATGTTGGTATAGACATCAAACACAGGGGGATGATTAATTGAGAAATAATTAATGAGAGAGAATAAGTATGGGTATTCAGTTGCCAAGGGTGTTAGAATAGTGCGAATAGGGGTGGGTGTGGGGAGCGCTCTAAAAGAGCTGTGAGTATAAACTATGATTTGAAGTGTGTATACACTGTGATAGAATGTGTATGGATTTACCAAACTATCATAAATATAATTTCTTTGAATAAATATAATTTCTTTGAATCATAAATTTTGGTGTTAAGTAGTGTCTCTCCAAAAATGTGAACAAATAAACAAACAAAAACAAAACGTTGACTCTTAAAATTCCTCAAGGACAATTTTATAAAACCCTTCTATTTCTTCAAAATGTGTATGCACGGTGTATTATCACTGTACCTCTAAATAAATTGATACACAAATTGTGCTTCTAAATGGATAAACAAACAAATCGTGATGAATTTAAATCGTGATGAATTTAAATGAATAAACAAACAAATCGTGATGAATTTAAAAAGACTTAACTTCTAGATGAATAAACAAACAAATCGTGATAAATTTAAAAAAACTTTACTAAGATAAAAAACAGTATAAGATCGTTTCAATCGTATTGTATGGTTATACCATACAGTGAATCTGTTTAGAGCATATGGGGGTACATCTTTATCGTATAAAAATGCTAAAAGTTCGGATTTTTAATCCTTATGGTGAAAGTTCGGATTTGTAATCCTTATGGTTTTCTTAAGTTGTGGCCACAACCAATTCTAAAACAGTTAAAATCCAAATGTAGTACTGTGCTGTTGTTAGTTTGCAGTTTATTCTCCCCCTAACCGGACCTCTGATATTCCTTACCTCCGTGTTTATTTTCTTTGTATTACCTTGGGTTCTGGGAAGAGTGCTTTTGTAAGTAGGTCGAGTTCTCCAAGCGGCTTTATCAGTCTTGATAAAGGCGCAAGTTACGGCGCTGAAACGCGTAGAAAACCTGAGATCGAGTGTGGAAAGATTGGCTCCAGTACAAGAAACACTCCCCCCACGATCCGGTTGCCTGATAGGTCCTCCGTGTACAACGTCAACGTCACACGCACATCAGGGTAGGAAGTAGTTGCGGAGGAAATTCAAACAGCGGCAAAGCCGCTTGGAGAACTCGACCTACTTACAAAAGCACTCTTCCCAGAACCCAAGGTAATACAAAGAAAATAAACACGGAGGTAAGGAATATCAGAGGTCCGGTTAGGGGGAGAATAAACTGCAAACTAACAACAGCACAGTACTACATTTGGATTTTAACTGTTTTAGAATTGGTTGTGGCCACAACTTAAGAAAACCATAAGGATTACAAATCCGAACTTTCACCATAAGGATTAAAAATCCGAACTTTTAGCATTTTTATACGATAAAGATGTACCCCCATATGCTCTAAACAGATTCACTGTATGGTATAACCATACAATACGATTGAAACGATCTTATACTGTTTTTTATCTTAGTAAAGTTTTTTTAAATTTATCACGATTTGTTTGTTTATTCATCTAGAAGTTAAGTCTTTTTAAATTCATCACGATTTGTTTGTTTATTCATTTAAATTCATCACGATTTAAATTCATCACGATTTGTTTGTTTATCCATTTAGAAGCACAATTTGTGTATCAATTTATTTAGAGGTACAGTGATAATACACCGTGCATACACATTTTGAAGAAATAGAAGGGTTTTATAAAATTGTCCTTGAGGAATTTTAAGAGTCAACGTTTTGTTTTTGTTTGTTTATTTGTTCACATTTTTGGAGAGACACTACTTAACACCAAAATTTATGATTCAAAGAAATTATATTTATTCAAAGAAATTATATTTATGATAGTTTGGTAAATCCATACACATTCTATCACAGTGTATACACACTTCAAATCATAGTTTATACTCACAGCTCTTTTAGAGCGCTCCCCACACCCACCCCTATTCGCACATTTCTATACATCTGATATTGGGAGCATATCAGATTTGGGGAAGCTAGTTGAGTCCTATCTACATATCACTCCACACTTTCCTTTTCAAGGGTGTTAGAATAGTTCAAGAACTAGCAGGTGTTAAGGACTTGGTATAGTCTTCCCAGAGGAATATCATATTGTAGTAAGTTGTTTGGCACAGTTTATCATGATGAAGAGCAATTGGGATCAGATGTAATGTTATCCCTATAATCTTTTCTGTAGTATTTTTAAATGCTTACCAGTATGAGGGGCTAGTATGAGGCTAGACTAGATTAGGGCAGCCTCACCATATATGTAAGAAATCGCCGTGGCAGTCTTGTATTTTGTGGCTAATCTAGAGGGAGTCAGTTACCACCTACACAACAGTTTCATGTTAATTTCCATTATATTGACAGAAGAGGAGGATCTACTCATATTTTGAAAGATTACAGACCACTCCTTGTCTGTTAAATACATTTGGAGTTCTGTCACACATTTTGTGGTGTATGTGGGGAGATTTCGTTAGTGATGATCTAGCAAAATTGTGTATGTTAAAGACAGTGTGCCCCTCGCTATGGTATCTGTGTTACATAAGGTTTCGAATGGTGTAAGGGGCCTTCTTATCTGTGCGGTGTGGGAATAGGTGGATATGTAGTGCTTAAGTTGAAGATATTTGTACCAATGGTTAAAAGTGTCCCCACAGATATTATATAAGTCGGTTTTTGTTTTGAGCTTTCCATTTAATAGTATAGTGTGGTAAGGGATCATATTCAATAGAGTTTTAAGAGTTGGTTCTCTTCTGTATAGGTTAAATGGCGTATCTGGATTACCCATTACAGGCGTTAGGGGTGAAGGGATTGAGGATACTGTTTAAAATTTGAGTATGTGCTTGTTCCATAGTCTAAGGGTTTCTAATGTGAGTTGTGAAGTAAGCTGACTATTTTTCTTTTGAATTGGTGTAGCCTGCAGTCATTTCCTAATTGTTCTCTTTCTGCTAAGATATGTTTGATATATACCTACTCTTTATGTAAAAATGTTTTTACACCAGTCTATTATTCAAACTTGTGTTGTCGCTAGGTGATAGTACTTCAAATTGGCCTCCTTTCATTTTAGGGCGATGCATTGTAGCTTTTACGGGGGTGTTTGTCTTGCCAGATGAAGGTGTTTAGAATGTTTTGTAATTTATTAATATAAGAGTCTGGGACAGAGATAGGGATAGTTTGGGGAGGATTGTCATTTTAATGGCGTTTATTCTGCCTATCCAAGAAAGGGTCTTATGCTGTCTCTCCTTTTGTGTTCTTCTAGATTTGCTTGACACAGGGTTGCCAAAAACCTTCAATTTCTAAAAAGAGCAATATCTGCAATGCACAATACAGTGAAGTGCAATAAAATGAGGTATGCTTGTACATGATAATATAACTATATAAAGTACAATAATAAAACAAAATCTTATTCAGCAACTGTTGTCTGAGTCTTAAAGGGACATCAAACCAATTTGAATCCCCCAATAATACACAATAAAGCAACTTTGCTATGCACTTTAATTATTTATTTTGCCTGATTGTCCTATAATGCATATCTGAAAATTGTAGTTTTTCCACTTCTCCCAGATAGACTGGAGAGCATTCTGTAGCATTCAGAACAATGACTCTCTTACATGCTACGCAGGGATATGAGTAATAGTTTATTCATACATCTGTCTAAAGGTGATAAGATAAACCACACTAAAGATAATTTACAATGGATTTGCCCCTGGACTGCAAAACAACAAAAATGGTGCTAACAAAAAGTGTTAAATGTTTGTAATCTATTTTCTATGCAAGTCTTTATATGTAGTGGTTAAAGGGATAGAAAGGTAAAAAAAAAAAAATCATTTTTAAATAAAAGCATTTTTGCAATGTACTTACATTAGCAAAAATGCTTCTCATAAAAGTTATTACTGATTTTATGCAGCATACGCACATATCCTGTGAGGGCCGTGCACCAGTATTCAAACACCACACCTGCTCAGAGAGTCAGCAGTAGCTTGTCTGGCACAAAACACTGTACACAACTGCATCTCCTTGAGCAGGCATAGTGTTTGAATACTGGTGCACAGCCCCTCACATGATATGTGCGTATGTAACAGAAAAACAATTCAAACTTTTACTAAAAGCATTTTGGGTAATGGAAGTATATTGTAAAAATGCACATTTTGATTTTGACATTTCTGAGCCTTTAAAGTCTAACACATATATAACATGACAATATACAATGTTATGTCCCCTTTATGGTGACTAGTTGACTGGCTCCCTAATTTATGGGTTGTTATAATTTGGATAACTGATAATATTCTTCATTCTGAAGCTGTTTGTTTTGTTGTTGTTTTTTAAAATTTATTTTTTTAAAGGTTAATGCATATTTTTGGATGACAAAAATACTGATCACATTAATTGTCTTTATTCATTTTATAACCAGAAATGACATCACTAGTGTAGTGTTGTGTGGATTCACATAAACTCAAAGGGACATTAACACCTCTTTCTTTTGTGTAAATAATGGGCTTAACACTCGATCTCTAGAGAGGCTAAAAAACAAATTCTGTACACAGAAATTGCTTTTTTGGCCCCTCTCTAGGGAGCATGGAATAAGCAACATTTTTTTACACAAAAGTGAGTGGTGTTCAGTGTCCTTTTACTAAAAACACATGCCATTGAAGGGTCTGCATCTTTGGCTTATGTGTTAAAGGGACAAGATACCCAAATGTTGAAGCACCATAGCTGTACACAGCTCAGTAGAAAATATCACCTCAAAATCTCTATGTAAAAATAGAAGATATTTTACCTCAAAATGTCCTCAGAAGCCATTTCCCATTGTAAAGGGACTTAACCCCTTAATGACCGGACCATTTTTCAGTTTTCTTACCCTTAATGACAATGGCTATTTTTACATTTCTGCAGTGTTTGTGTTTAGCTGTAATTTTCCTCTTACTCATTTACTGTACCCACACATATTATATACCGTTTTTCTCGCCATTAAATGGACTTTCTAAAGATACCATTTTTTTCATCACATCTTATAATTTAATATAAAAAATATATAAAATATGAGGAAAAAATGGAAAAAAACACACTTTTTCTAACTTTGACCTCCAAAATCTGTTACACATCTACAACCACCAAAAAACACCCATGCTAAATAGTTTCTAAATTTTGTCCTGAGTTTAGAAATACCCAATGGTTACATGTTGTTTGCTTTTTTTGCAAGTTATAGGGCAATAAGTACAAGTAGAACTTTGCTATTTCCAAACCACTTTTTTTTCAAAATTAGCGCTAGTTACATTGGAACACTGATATCTGTCCGGAATCCCTGAATATCCCTTGACATGTATATATTTTTTTTTAGAAGACAACCCAAAGTATTGATTTATGCCCATTTTGGTATATTTCATGCCACCATTTCACTGCCAAATGCGAGCAAATAAAAAAAATTGTTCACTTTTTCACAAATGTTGTCACAAACTTTAGGTTTCTCACTGAAATTATTTACAAACAGTTTGTGCAATTATGTCACAAATGGTTGTAAATGCTTCTCTGGGATCCCCTTTGTTCAGAAATAGCAGACATATATGGCTTTGGCGTTGCTTTTTGGTAATTAGAAGGCCGCTAAATGCAGCTGCGCACCACACGTGTATTATGCCCAGCAGTGAAGGGGTTAATTAGGGAGCTTGTAGGGAGCTTGTAGTGTTAATTTTAGCTTTAGTGTAGTGTAGTAGACAACCCAAAGTATTGATCTAGGCCCATTTTGGTATATTTCATGCCACCATTTCACCGCCAAATGCGAGCAAATAAAAAAAAAAGTGACATTTTTCACAATTTTAGGTTTCTCACTTAAATTATTTACAAACAGCTTGTGCAATTATGGCACAAATGGTTGTAAATGCTTCTCTGGGATCTCCTTTGTTCATAAATAGCAGACATATATGGCTTTGGCGTTGCTTTTTGGCAATTAGGAGGCCGCTAAATGCTGCTGCGCACCACACTTGTATTAAGCCCAGCAGTGAAGGGGTTAATTAGGTAGCTTGTAGAGAGCTTGCAGGGTTAATTTTAGCTTTAGTGTAGAGATTAGCCTCCCACCTGACACATCCCACCCCCTGATCCCTCCCAGACAGCTCTCTTCCCTCCCCCACCCCACAATTGTCCCCGCCATCTTAAGTACTGGCAGAAAGTCTGCCAGTACTAAAATAAAAGTTTTTTTTTTTTTTTTTTTTTTTTTTAATTATTCAGCTGTGATGGACCCCTGCCTTAACCCCCAACCTCCCTGATCCCCCCCAAACACCTCTCTAACCCTCCCCACCTACCTAATTGCCACCATCTTGGGTACTGGCAGCTGTCTGCCAGTACCCAGTTTTCCCCAAAAAGTAAAGTGTTTTTGCATGTTTTATTTTTATTTTTTCTGTAGTGTAGCTGCCCCCCCCACCCCCCCCACCCCCACCAGATCCAGATCCTGATCCTTTGATCCTTTATTTAAAAAATTCTGCCCCCCTCCCTCTTACCAAAATTCATTGGTGGCAGTGGCAGCCCCCCGCACGCTCCCAGCATCCGGCGTGCACAATGCACTTAAAGGAACCGGATGCCGGGTAGCGATGGGCCGCCCACCCTCCTCCCTATAAGCTCCCACCCACCAACGAACGGCCGCATCGCTACCGGTGCAGAGAGGGCCACAGAGTGGCTCTCTCTGCATCGGATGCTTTCTAAAGGGTATTGCAGGATGCCTCAATATCGAGGCATCACTGCAATACCCTGAGAGCTGCTGGAAGCGATTGCGATCGCTTCCAGCACTCTCTAAGACAACTGACGTACCAGGTACGTCCATTGTCACTAACTGCAAGTTTTTGCAGGACGTACCTGGTACGTCAGTTGTCATTAAGGGGTTAAAGGGACATGTAACCTAAAATTTGTCATTCATGATTCAGATAATGAATACAATTTTAAACAACATTCCAATGCCATTCTATGATCTAATATGCTTCATTCTTTAGGTATCCTTTGTTGAAGAAATAGCAATGCACATGGGTCAGCCAATAACACAAGGCATCTATGTGCAGCCAACAATCAGCAACTTCTGAGCATATTTAGATATGTTTTTCAATAATGTGTTTCAAAAGTTGTTTTAAATCGCATGCTCTTTCTGAATCAATGGGTTTCATGTTCCTTTAAAGCAAACAATCAGGATATTAGTCCCAGGACACAGTCATGTTATTTCCCTACTCAATCTAAAGTTTACTATGAAGTCTTGTAAAATTTCAGTGAAATCTCAGGAGATTACATTAAAAACAAACCATGACATCATCACTGATGGAGCTGTTTTTTTTCTCAACGTGCAGCTGACAGTAGCTGAAAGATAACTCTTCACAGAGCACTGTAAAATGAGGAAATCTTGAGGCAAAAGATCTTCCTTTTTTACCTAGAGAGGTTCAGATAATATTTTCTTGTCCACTTTTTACTGTTATGCTGTATTACTTTCAAGTGATTTAGCATACGGGTATTATGTCCCTTTAATTTAAAACATTACATTATACACTTAACAACTAAACGAATACAATTTGATTCAATTTGAAATAATTATAGATAAAAGGCAATGTAATCATCATACATTCAGTAAGAGAAATGGAATGCAATAACTTTATAATAACAAATATATTGTTTAAAGAGAACATTTCTCTTACAGTGGACTTAAGCACCTTAGCCTATAACTTTAGACGTTACCGAAATTCCTTTTCCAGAAAAAAGCCCATGAATTCATTGGGTTCTCTTACCTGTATTAGTTATGTGAGTGTTGCTTGTGCTAGTATTTATGGCTGAATATCCTCTTTTACTTGGCAAGCTGCCCATTAGTTTCAGGATGTGCTCGAGTCTATAAAATACTTTTAAGAGCAGCAACGGAGATCTGTAAAAGTATATACATTATTAATTAAGAAAATAATACTTCAATTGTTATATATTAAAACTTCAATTTCAATTTTTATGAAACATATAAAAAATGTTAACATATATATATATATTGCCAGTAAGGTATAATAAGGATCTTTGAAATTATTCTAATTTTTCCTATAATATACTTATGAAACTTTATTCCATTCAGAGGGCAAACAAACGTAAAATGATGGTATAAACAAATTAGAAATGGAAGTAAACAAAACACTGTTCTAGAACATTTTTCATAAATTATTAAGTAACAACACAGAGGGCCAGATTACAAATAGTGCGCTATTTAGCGCTTTCACTCGAACCCTAACACTGCCGGAAGTAAATTGCATGAATTAGCGCTAATTTCAGATATTGTGACCGTGCTAACTTATTCTCCCCATAGACTTTAATAGAGCGCGCAGATGAAAAAAACTAACATTCGCGCACTAACCCGACATTCCAATGTTCTTCACATACAGGAAAATTTTATTTTTATTTAAAATAAATATTTATATATATATCTAAATATACTTATACCTATATATCTATCCATATAGATATATAGGTATAGATATATATATATTACATTAACATTATCAGATATATATAGAAATATATATTTAAAAATAAAAAGTAAACTTTTTTCTATGTGCAGAACATTGGAATGTAAAATATGTGTAAAGTGCTTCGAGGTGTGAGCTTTAGGTCTAACACAATGTCGGGTTAGCGCACATGAAGGGATGCACCTGCCTATGAAGTTCAAGGCTTAATGGGTTTACCAAACCAATTGCGTGTTCCAATTAATCAGTGCTAGGTAGTTACAGGTATTCTAATCAACAAATGACAAGGGTGCCCAAATTTATGCACCTGTCTAATTTCGTTTGGATGCATATTGCACATTTCCTGTTAATCCAATAAACCTCATTTCACTACTGAAATATTACTGTGTCCTTCAGTTATTTGATAGATCAAAATGAAATTGCTGATCCAAACGCCCAATTATTTATAAATGAAAATCATGGAAATTGTCAGGGGTGCCTAAACTTTTGCATATGACTGTATATGTGTATGTGTGTGTGTGTGACTTTATGTGTTTATATGTGTAAATATGTGTACATGCATACAGAACATATATACACATGTAAACACATGTATACACATATATGTATACACACACACACACACACATATATACATATATACACTGCTCTGCCGAGACTTCCACTGTTGTAGTCAGCGGATAGTATTGAGAGGAACTGGTTAGGAAACTTTCGTGTAGGTTGTATGCATCCCTGTACATCTCTGAATATATAAGTTTAAAAATAAACTTAACATTTTCTTCTTAGTGAAGATCATAGGAATTTAAAATATTCATAACACACCTTCAGCTTTAGCGTAGTTGGTCTAGCAGAGTGTTGGGTTAGCGTGTGAATGATAACTAATAACTAATAATGATTTCTTCAGTGTACCCCATAGAAGTCTATGGGGAGAAGACGTTAGCGCAGTTACGATATCCAAAGTCCTGAAGTTAGCTTGCCTGAGTCTTTCCCTAGCCCGCTACCTTTTTACTTTTATCTAGTAATACACACGTTAATGTCCACAACTATTTTTCTTACCTTGAGAGTAGTTAGCGATGGAGCAGAATTTTTTTAGCGCCCCACTTGTAATCTGGCCCATAGATTTTAAAAAGCTATTAGCACAGAGGACGTGCTGTCAATTACCCTGAAGTGTTATTGTACAACAATAACAGTCAACTGACAGCTGATGCAACAGAAACTGTTTCTGAATGGATTAAAGTTTCATATGTATATCTAAAAATAATAACAAAACAGTCTTGAATTGTGATGAGATGGATTCAGTTTGGCTAATGAAATGCAGATTAGCTAAAGGATAACACTGTCGCTTATCTCTGACCAAAGATAAAAGATTGAAGGAATTATGGCTAATTAAAATGTTTTTTTTTTTTTTAGATATAAAGAATTGATACTGTTTATCCCACTGCAAATAAATCTACAGAATCTAGAAACATACTGCGATGACAAGCTATAGAACAACTTCTTGTTCAGTAGCATACAACATCCTTTTGTTAACCATTAAAGTAGTTCTGCGAAAATGAATGTTGTGAAAACCAAATGTTTAGTAGGTGTAAGAATTTCCAACCACATATAACTGCCTAACATAATTCATAAAAGGTAAAACATGCAAGTTTATATAACTTAATAAATATACTGTGAATGTAAATAAAGAATGACTTGCATATAAGTACATTTTATAAACATCTCATTTTCAAGAGCAATCTTTACAGATTATAGAATTACTAGCAATAGCAAAAACCTTGGCATTAAACTTGCATTATAAAATATATTTTCCCTAAAATATAAAAATATTTGTGATCAATATAATAATGATAGTATTAATTGCTGCTGTAGCTGTGCATATATATACATACTAACAAACAAAGTTACATCAACCATTGATGCCAACAAAGTGCAAATTCATATAGCCCATCTGATGTTTAAAGGGGCAGTCTACGCCATTATTTTTATTGTTTAAAAAGATAGATAATCACTTTATTACCCATTCTCCAGTTTTGCACAACCGACGCTGTTATTATTAATATAAATATACTTTTAACCTCTGCAATTACCTTGTATCTAAGCGTCTTTTGACAGCCCCCTGATCACATGGCTATTTATTTATTATCTATTGACTTGCATTTTAGCCAATTAGTGTAGTGTCATGCACACCACCACTAGAAAGAGCACAATGTTATCTACAGTATATGGCCCATGTAGATTAGCAGTCTCTTGTAGTGAAAAGATAATAAAAAAGCATGTTTTAAGAAGGCTTATCTTTTTGAACAATAACAATTTTAGTATTGACTATATGTCCAAATATAATATTATTATTATTAGTATTATTTACCACTGCACAAATGTATACTGATTGTTAATAATTAGCCAGATAAGTAAGGCAAGTATATTTTTAATATCATCTGAGAATTCATGACAATAATTGTAAACAAAGAAACATAGATATTGACGGCAGATAAGAGCCATAAGCCCAGCAAGTCTGCCCAATATTACCTAACAGTATAAACTTATCTAGTTCGTAGGATAGCCTTATGCTTGTCCCATGCATTTTTAAAGTCCCCCACAGTGTTTGTTGCTACTACCTCTTGAGGAAGTTTATTCCATAAATCAATCACTCTTTTTGTAAATAAGTGCTTCTTCAAATTACTCCTGAATCTACTACCCTTTAGCTTGAGCTCATGACCCCTTGTTCTGGAATTTTCCATTTTATGTAAAATACCCACAGCCTCAGTTTTCCTAAACCCTTTAATGTACTTGAAAGTTGCTATCATATCACCTCTTTCCCTTCTCTCCTCTAAGCTATACATATTTAGGTCATTGAGCCTGTCCTGGTCCTTTGCACAGATTCAAGTTTGTTAATATCCTTCTGAAGATATGGCCTCCAGAACTGCACACAATACTCAAGATGAGGCCTAACTAATGATCTATAAAGTGGCATAAGAACCTTACTATTTCTGCTGCAAATACCTCTACCAATACATCCAAGCATTCTGCTAGCCTTACTCGCTGCCTTACTACATTGTTTACTAAGTTTTAAATAATCTGAAATAATAACTCCCAACAGGCAAAGGTTATATACAAGTTAAAAGGGACATTAAACACTTTGAGATTGGAACCTATATTTTTAATTAGCTGTAGTAAAACATATTTGCAATATACTTTCATTTCAGTTCTGTTAAAAGTGGAAGTCCAGACCCCAAATTTACCACTGCTACATTCTGCATACTCCAATGACACATTTAAAACTGTCCCCAATTCAGCAGATAATAAATCATAGGTTGCATCACGGCTGGACCTATTGCTAATGGGATTTTAAAGGGACATTAACACTACATATATTTCATGCACTTCCCTCCAATTATGGGTGCTGACATTTTGAAACCTAAGTTACGCTGCAGGTATCTGAACGAGAGTTGCTGAAACCCATCAATCAACACTGGAATATAGTGAAAGCTAGATTACAACATGGTGTCAAGCATAACTAGAGGGAGGTGGGGAATAACCTCAATACTATGCTTATAAAATGTATTTAGTGTTTAATGGGCCATTACAAATCCATCTACATATATATTTCTCAGGCTAATCTTTGCTTAGAATACATAATTGTATCTAGCATTTATTTAGTCTTTAACGGACCTTCAAAAACAACACTCATAAGTAAGTGATTACAGCACCTCATATATTACGGGTAATGAACTTATACCACAAACAAAACTATTTGACACTCTGCCTCTGGGATACCCCTACTGCTGGTTTAAATGGCTGCAATAGTTGTGATTAATACATCAATTCCTGAATAATTGTTAACTATCAGCAATAAAACTTGAGCTGTTAACATATATAATGGATTTAAAAAAAAGATTGTAAGATAAAAGATATCATTATGCATAGTGAAAAGAATTTGCTGATACATTCATTTCTTATTTTGCCCCATTTCTGGGATTTGAAAGTGCTAACTACAAGTTTCAAAAAGCCTAACCCTGCCACATATATTGTCCCTAATTGGCCTCAAGAGAAGCGATAAGATGACATACCACAGAACCTTGGAAGTAAAATAATAAAATTATAGTGGTTAGATTCCTCTATTGCAGTAACATATTTGGACTGGCTCCTCCAAATCTGGCAAGTGTGGTAGAGCAGTTTGGCCATGGAAAAACAATTGCAGCAAACACAATGTTAATATTTTATTGGAAATCTATTCACAGTCAGCTAGTCTTGTAATTTAAAAAAATATGACACTTTACTGTTAAAGGGACACTAAACCCACATTTTTTCTTTCATGATTCAGATAGAACAGGCAATTTTAAGCAACTTTTTTCTTCGTTCTCTTCTTATCTTTATTTGAAAAGCTGGAATCTAAGCTTAAAATCCAGCCCATTTTTGGTTCAACACCTGGGTAGAACTTGCTGATTTGTGGCTAAATGCAGCCACCAATCAGCAAGTGCTATCCAGGGTACTGAACCAAAAATGGTCTGGCTCCTAAGCTAACATTCGTGCTTGTTCAACTAAAGATAGCAAGAGAACAAAGAAAATTTGATAATAGGAGTAAATTGGAAAGTTGATTAAAATTGCCTATTCTATCTGAATCATGAACGGAAAAAAATTGGGTTTAGTGTCCCTTTAATTTTCATTTAAAAAATGCTATTGGCACTTAAAATATTTTTTATTAGATTATTACCAATTTGAGCTCACATATTTATAAAGGTCACAGGTTATAGATTAGACAGACTATAAACATAGCTTTGAATTAGGATCCCAGAATTATTATTAATTATTTTTTTTTTGGTTTGTTTGGATTTTTTTGCACTAAATGACTCTGAAATAAAATATATTCGATGGTGCTTAACAGTTTATAAACAATGTTTTTAGTAAATAGGAAGTAACTACGTCTAAAATAAACTGATATACGGATCTTAAAATGCATACATCCTGTTTAATAAAAAAATGACCATAACAGAAACATTTTCATTTGTCTCTTAGTGCAAACACAAACATTATATTTTCTTTAAGAAGGATAACATTTCAAATCTCATATTATGCCTTCTTAAAGGGACATAGAGCATTGTTTTCTTGCATGGTTCAGATAGAGCATGCAACTTTAAACAACTTTCTAATTTGTTTCATTATCACATTTTCTTCTTGATCTTGTTTAAAAGCAGGGAAATAAGCTCAGGAGTGTGCACGTGTCTGGAGCACTATATGGCAGCAGTTTTCTACAATGTTATCCATTTGCAAGAGCACTATTTCCTGCCATTTGGTGTTCCAGACACCTACCTAGGCATCTCTACAACAAAGAATATCATGGGGGAAAAAGTAAATATGATAATAGAAGTAAAGTAGAAAAATGTGGGGTTTTATATACCTTTAAAGGACCAGTAAATATAGTAGATTTGCATAATCAACAAATGCATGATAACAAGACAATGCAATAGAACTTAGCCTGAACTTCAAATAAGTAGTAGATTTTTTATGACAAATGTAATAGTTATGTATATTTCCACTCCCACTGCATCATGTGACAGCCATTAGCCAATCACAAATGCAAATACGTATATTCTAGAAATTCTTGCACATGCTCAGTAGGAGCCGGTGACTCAAAAGGTGTAAATAAAAAAAGAATGTGCACATTTTGTTAATGGAAGTAAATTGGAAAGTTGTTTAAAATGTCATGCTCTATCTGAAGCATAAAAGTTTAATTTTGACTTGAGTGTCTCTTTAAAGAAGAAAATAAAGAAATATATTTGTGGGATGGGAAAGACATTTTCACATAAACAAATTAAATGTAATGTTATATAACTACATAAAAGTGCTATATTGAAAACATTGTTATGATTATAGTGTAGTAAATATAAAAAAAATGTTTTGTCAATTAAAGTAAAGTTCTAGATAACATTTTTATGGCTTTTTAAAAAAAGTAAAATAAAAAAAAGGAATTATATAAACAGTTTGAGGAAAGGGAAAGGTACTTTCACATATAATGAAATTAAATGGCATTGGGTGGAATCACATATTGAGCAATATAAGCACCTATGGCCAAACACAGCAGTTTTTAAAGAGACAGCTTGACGAATGTGTAAAAAGTATCAAGAGAAGAAAGGGGCTCAGGGGAAAAAGTTGTGAAAACAGAGGGCCAGATTATTCCTTTTATAAAACAAGCTACTAATATGAGATCTGATCATTCAACTTTCCCCGTGCACATTTTTGGGTATTGGCTTTAGGTCTAGATTAGAAAATTAGAATTCTAAAGTACAATCACATAGGATTATTTACAATATTAATTTTAAAACTTTTATTTTCTACATACTTTTATTTAATCAAATGAGAGTTCTATCCTTTTTTGTATTTTGTATCATTTATTTAGCAGTGTATAAGAACATACATTCAAATGGCCTTCATTTTTAATTATTATTCTTTCACTGTTAAATAGGTCTTGTAGTTTTGTTGATGCAGTTGAACAAGGTACTCCATTAAAATGTTAAAACATTTCTTGTAGAAAACAGCACAATTCAGAACAAGTCAAATTAGTGTTTCGTTGCTGCAATAAAAAAAAAGAAATTGCAGTTTGTCTTCAGTAGATATTTATAAACATTTTTTTTTTTTTAATCTTTACACTTGGGGGTATATTTACCAATGTGCGAGTGGACATGATACAAAGTAGCGTATCATGTCCACTGCACAGCGCGGCAAATCGATAAATGCCTACAACATACTCTGTTGGCATTTATTATTGCACTAGCAGTTATTGTGAACTGCTGGTGCAATACTGCCCCATGCAGAATCGCGTACAATCAGCCGTTAGCAGGGGGTGTCAATCAACCCGATTGTATTCGATCGTGTTGATTTCTGTCCGCCGCCTCTTTAGACCGCTGCTTCAGAACTTCAACAAGGGGCCTCGAACTCCATACGGAACTTGATAAATATGCCCCTTGGTCTTTATTGTTAAAACATAGCTCCTTCCCATGAGAGCATACTGAGGTAGGCAAGCGTGTGACAAGCACTATATGTATAACAAAGTTACAAACATAATTACAGACACTGCTGCCATATAGGGCTTAAAGGAACCCACATTTTTTCTTTCAGGATTTAGAAAGAGCATGCAATTTTAAACAACTTTCTAATTTACTTCTTTTATCTAATTTGCTTCATTCTCTTGATATCCTTTACTAAAAAGCATATCCAGATAGGCTCAGTAGCTGCTGATTGGTGGCAGCACATAGATGCTGTGTGAGATTGGCTAACCCTTGTGCATTGCTATTTCTTAAACAAAGGATATCAAAAGAATGAAGCAAATTAGATAATATAAGAAAATTGGAATCATGATATAAAATGTTTGGGTTTAATGTACCTTTAATTTATCGTCCTTGAACGGACAGGGGTGGACATATTCACCCCTGTCTGCCGGTGTTCTCCTCTGTTGGGCAGCAATCCGCTGCTTGCATTTACCATTGCACACGAGTGTTCCTGTGCACTCATGTGCTACCCCATACTCTGCCTGCTCACAGCCAACCACATTTTTAAAAAATAATAATTCATATTTTTTAATTGATTTGTAAATGTATTCAATTGCTATAAAACTTACAACCAACTGCAAGCAGATCTTTAAAGGGACACATTTTTATATAATAATTCATTACAATAATGTAATGTAACATTAGCAACCCTGCAATGCAAATTGGTTACACATATGAATCAAATATTTCTCGGGAGCCACAGACCACTGCTGGCCCTGAGCTGCAACTGATGGTGATCTAATCAGCAGCATGCAGCAGCTGTGAGACTGCTGTTGCTGATTGGCTCAGTGGCTGTAACTGCTTACGAACAGCATTTATCTGGGGGTCCCAAGCGGTACTTCTTTTGCAAGGCTTAAACACATAGACTTGCAGGGTCACTTGTGCAAAAGTTACATTCTGTAACAAATTAGAGCATGTTATTTTCTAACTATAATGCAAAAAATAATATACCAATCCTAGAAGAAACTGAGGTTCTTCTTTATAAAATTTGGGGTAATGGTAAGATGGATTTTCTCTGATGACTATTTGGCTTTTATTGCAAGAAACCCAAAACAAAAGGTAAAATCTAAAGTGTGAATGAGAATCCCATGGGTTTTTAATTGTGGTTTATTTCTTTGCAATTTATTTACTGCAATAAACCTCTAAATACTTCAATTAATCTCTATCTTACTCAGCAATCTACCTCTAATATAAAATAGTCTAACCCTATTTAACCTCTAAAGGAAATATTTTAACACTATTATAACTTTAGCCATCTTGAAAATAAAGACCAATAAATTATTAGAATACTTAAAATGTTTGCTACATAAATATCACTGAGAAAGCTCTGGAGAGACACCAAAAAAACGTGTCTGTTGTGATATATTTAAATTTTATCAGACAGTTATTTTAAATTCGGATTTTGTTGACTTTTTTTTAGACACATACATCTTCTTTGAAAGCATTCCCTATTAAATTACAACCAACATAAAACCCAGCAATACAAGTGCCCGTTCTAACGTTCTTTATGTTATTTAGTTTCTTGCCAGCTGTATGCAAATGTAAGTGATCACAAGCTTATTTGTTCAGAGCTTGTACAGACGCACAGACAGACTCACATTTGCTAAACAGTGAAGGGAGTGCAGAAGTCATTCTCTAGAACAGTGTTTTTCAACCAGTGTGCCGTGGCACACTAGTGTGCCGTGAGAGATCCTCAGGTGTGCCACGGCAGACTGACAACAGTGTGACATATTTTTTAAACTTTGCTTGTTTTTACTCCCAGTGCAGGGGTAGTTTGTAGGAGGCATGGCATAACAGCACAATACATACAGTATGTGTGTGTTTGTGTGTATGTGTATATATATATGCTGTATTAGGCTACAATGTGTGATTTTTTTTAAATTTTGGGATGGTGGTGTGCCACAGGATTTTTTAATGTAAAAAAGTGTGCCACGGCAAAAAAAAAGGTTAAAAATGCCATGGAGGTACACAGCCTAAATTCTTCTAGAATAGCTTTACCAGGACATAGCTTTTGTATAAAAATTGTGCTTGTCCCATACTACCTGGAGAGTCCCAAAAGTGTATTCTGTACCAGCTTTTCTTTAAAAGGCTGCAAATGACCCAAACCAGTTATTGATTTGCAGTATTTTGAAGAAAATCCAGGTTTCAGAATGTGCTTTTTTTAGTCTTTAGAGATAGTGGGACAAGAGACAAGCACAATTTTGTAAATAACCCTTTAGAAGCATCTTTGCATTAAACACTCTGGCACTTTGGCGCAAGGAGGCAATCCCAAAGAGTTGTGAGCTTCCGAGCAGTGCATATAAACCATACACACAACAGCCCAAGCACAGATCATTATTATGGGTGTAAATAGCACCATCCCAGGAGGTGAAAGGAATTTCAAGAAGCTTGGGAACATTATTATAGATAACACTGGAATAGACCTTTAAACCTGCTGAACTTATCAATACTCTCAAAATAATAAAGTGGATTTTCATTTTAGGTTTAATTCTACTGGTTTGATTATCAAACATTCACTAGAATAGAGGGAAATTAAAAAAAAACATATTTTTTAGCATTGCATTGTGTATGTGTCACATGCAGAATCCCCACTTAAAGGGACACTGTATCCAAAAAATGTCTTTCGTGCTTCAGATTGAGCATGAAATTTTAAGCAACTTTCTCATTTACTCCTATTATCAAATGTTCTTCATTCTCTTGGTATCTTTATTTGAAATGCAAGAATGTAAGTTTAGATGCCGGCCCATTTTTGTGAACAACCTGGGTTGTCCTTGCTGATTGGTGCATAAATTCATCCACCAATAAAAAGTGCTGTCCAGAGTACTGAAGCAAAAAAAAAAGCTTAGATGCCTTCTTTTTCAAATAATGATAGCAAGAGAACGAATAAAAATTGATAATAGGAGTAAATTAGACAGTTGCTTAAAATTGCATGCTCTTTCTGAATTACAAAAGAAAATTTTTGGGTACAGTGTCTCTTTAAGCTAGATAAACAGCTCTTTGATAGACCTTGCAGTGCTGAAAACGTCTTAGATAATCTTGCCAGACCAGAGAACTTTAGGTCATTCACGAGAACACAGCAAACCCCGAATTTGTCATTCTGAGGAATAAGATTTTATATTTAGATTTAACTTTTAAGAAAATAAAATGTTAAATATCACTTTTTAACACTAAACATACAAAAACCTTATTTTATTTTGCCTGGGATAATCCATTTCAAAACAGTTTGCTATTTAAACGAATACTTCCTGAATTTTTACTAAAGGCACATAGAGGTGGAACATAAATTTGAATACATTAGTCAAATGTGCATTTTCCTTTTTTTATTTTTTATTTTACAAATTAAGTTACCTTCACTTAAGCCTAAGGGGCCAATTTACCAAAGTGCGAGTGGACATGATACGATGTAGGGTATCATGTCCGCCGCACATCGATAAATACGTATACGCTGTCTGCATTTATCATTGCACAAGCAGTTCTTTAGAATGTCAGCCTCCAAAAAAGATAACTGCTTAATATAAGAAATTAGAGGGATATGAAACCTATTGTTTTCCGTTTATGATTCAGATAGAGCATGCAATTTTAAGAAACTTTCTAATTTACTCCTATTATCAATGTTCTTCATTCTCTTGGTATCTTTATTTGAAAAAGCAGGAATGTAAGGTTAGGAGCCTGCCCATTTTTGGTTCCACACCAGGGTAACGCTTGCTGATTGGTGGCTACATTTAGATAAAATATTGATAATAGGAGTAAATTAGAAAGTTGCTTAAAATTGCATGCTCTACCTCAATCATGAAAGAAAAAATTGTGTTTTATATCCCTTTAAGCACAGTATTGCCAGAAACATCAAAACGTATTCCAGGGCTGATTATGATGAAAGGATAATTGAAACAATGTTGTAGGTGCAACGTGCACAAGTCTTGCAGTAGTGTTTGAGTCTCCCCTATCGGTAACAAGTAGTCTGGAAGTATGCGAACTGGAGTGCAGACGGACTTATCAACGCTTAAAGGGACACTGAACACTAAATAGATTTAAAGCACTTTCCTCTAATCATGGGTGCTGCTGCGTTAGAACTTAGGTTACACTGAAGGTATCTGAAGGAGAGTTGCTGCACATGGGCAAACACATCAGCATTGGAATGCAATAAAAGGTAAACTTCAAAATGGCGGCACCCATGATTAGAGGGAGGTGGGGAATAATCTTAATACTATGCTTATAAAATATATTTAGTTGTGATTCTGACAGAGCATAACATTTTTAAAAAGTTTCCCATTTACTTCTATTATCAAATTTGCCTCATTCTCATGAGATTTTATGTTGAAGCGATACCTAGGTAGACATCTGGAGCACTACATGGCAGGAAATAGTGCTGCTCTCTAGTGTTCTTGGAAATGGATAACATTCTTGCAAAACTGCTGCCATAGAGTGCTCCAGAAATGGGCCGGCTCCTGAAGCATTTGTCTCTGTTTTTCAACAAAAAACACCAAGGGAACAAAGAAAAGTTGATATAAGAAGTAATTTAGAAAGTTGTTTAAAATTACATGATCTATATAAATCACGACAGAAACATTTTGGGTTTCATATCCCTTTAATCATGTCCCTTTAAATTTGCTCTTATTGCAATCTCATCAGCTCTATTATTATTATTATTATTATTATTATTATCATTTATGGGCAAATCACCATCAAATTCTGTAGAACTGAGTACATGATCAAGGACACACAATGACACTGATGGCTAAATGCAGGCACCAATCAACAAGCCCTATCCAGGGTACTGAACAAAAAATAGGCCGGCTCCAAAGCTTTCATTCCTGCCTTTTCAAATAAAGATAGCAAGAGAACGAAGAAAATTTGATAATAGGTATAAATTAGAAAGTTGCTTAAAATTGCATGCTCTATCTGAATCATGAAAGAACAAAATTGGGTTAAGTAACCCTTTAATAATCAAAAAATGACGTGCTCTAATTTGTCACAGCATGTCATTTTAACATTTTTGACCCTACACTACAGTGTGTTTAACCCCCGCAAAAAAGTTAAACACACAGCAGAAGTGCTCCACAGGATCCAATTAGCAGCGCTAGTTGCACAAGTCAGATGTTCAACTGGAGTTTCCACTCTGAAGCAGCAGTGCTCTGCGGGTCCTAAGCAGCACTTCTACTCTGTGTATTTAGCTTATTTACTAAGCATGTAAATGCATTCCCATTTTAAGAATTATTAATACTAATATATATATAAAAACATATATGTGTGTGTGTCCATATATTCCACTTACTTTAATAATTTTACATAAATAATTACAAAAACATAATGTAGATTACTTACTAGGCATTTAAATGCATTGCTATTTTACAAATTATTAATAATGATAACAATAATAACAATAATATAAAAACTTACTTGCTTTAACATATTTCAACAGCTGGAGGTTACTTGGTTACAGTGTGCAGTGAGAGATCAGTAGTAGGAAGTTGTCACTTACAGTGCATGCCTTTAAATGAGTTTGCTGGTTATAGTACATGAAGTATAATTAACAGATGTGGGAAGTCACTTCTACTGGCTGAATGTGACCGTCCCACAAGTGCTTTGGTAATGGCATTTACAGCGGTGACATGATTCTCAGCAGTTTTTTTAGAAAGGTGTGTGTGTGGTTAAAATGCAAAGTGTGCAACCTCTGTATCTGTGTCATGGAGTAACTGTGTTGTGAAATGTAATATCTTTCTTATTATAGGTCATGGAAAAACAATTTGTTTTGCACAGGGACAATATAGTTTTTCATTTTTAAAAGCAGTTGCTTAACCATGATTCTAAAGGATAACACTGACCTTTTCATGCTTAAAGGGAAACCAGAATATGTTTCACTTTTTTGCTCCTAAAAGAATATATATATATATATATATATATATATACACATACACACACATAGATAGATATATTCAGACACACATATATATATATATATATATATATATATATATATATATATATATATATATATATATATATACATACATACATACATACATACATACATACATACATACACACACACATTGATAGATATATTCAGACACATATATACATATATATATATATATATATATATACATACGTACACACACACATAGATAGATATATTTATTCAGACACATATATACACACATATATATATATATATATATATATATATATATATATATATACATATACACACACACACACATATATATACATATACACACACACACACACATATATATATATATATATACATACATAAATACACACACGCATAGATATATTCAGACACATATATACATATATATATATATATATATATACATATACACACACACACACAATATATATATATATATATATATATATACACAACACGTCTAATACTCTCTTGCACGTACACAGCTAGATTAAAAGCAAAATGGAAGCGTTAGTTACAGCATTTGACAAAATGATGTTAGGCCCAGGACCACATCAAGGCCTCCTCCCCCCTGGGTCTCTAACCTACAGCCACACAATGTCTTCAACCAAACACACTGAGTTCCAAACAAGGATGACACAGGAACTTTGTAATTTCACTAGACACATACAAAACACGGAAATGAACTACACTCTCAAACTGTATTGGCTACACATCCTATGACCCTGTAAATCTCACAACCCTGGGTGCTTACCAGCAGCATAGATATATATGGTCAGACACATATATATATATATATATATATATATATATATACACACACTCACAGTATATATACACAACACATAGAAAGTCCGAGACTTTCTTCTAAGCACAAAGCTAGATTAAAAGCAAAATGTTAGTTGAGTTAGTTACAGCATTTTGCCAAATGGTGATAGGCCCAGTACCAAGTCAAGGTTTCTTCCTCCCTGGGGCCCTAACCTACAGCCACACATGGAAATGGACTGGACTCTCAAACCGCACTGGGTTTACATCAAATGACCCTGCAAAACTCACAACCCTGAGTGCTCACCAGAATTAACTGACAGCTGCAAAGCTTTTAGGTACTTATGCAGTTAACCTCAGACAAACCTGGGTGCAAAGCCCATATGTAATTTTTTTTTTTTAACACAACAGAGAGAGAGTCAGACTCTCTCTTTCAAGCGCACAGCTAGATTAAAAACAAAATGGAAGAGCTAGTTACAGCATTTGGTAAAATGGTGATAGCCACAGGACCACGTCAAGTCCTCTTCCTCCCTGGGTCCAGAGGTGGCCCTAGCATTAGGCCAACTAGCTGGCCTCCTAAGGCCTCACTCATAATAGGGCCACATAGAGGCATAAAAAAAATAATGTATGCTTACCTGTTAAATTAATTTATTTCCGGATATGGTGAGTCCACTGCATCACCAATTACTAGTGGGAATATCACTCCTGACCAGCAGGAGGCGGCAAAGAACACCACAGCAAAGCTGTTAAATATCACTTCTCTTACCCATAGCCCCCAGTCATTCAGCCGAAGGGGAATGGAAAAAGAAGATAACATAAAGGTGTATAGGTGCCTGAGGTGTTAAAAAAAATAATAATAACTGTCTTTAAATAAAGGGCGGGGCCGTGGACACACCATATCCAGAAATAAATAAATTATCAGGTAAGCATAAATTATGTTTTCTTTCCTAAGATAGGGTGAGTCCACGGCATCATCAATTACTAGTGGGAACCAATACCCAAGCTAGAGGACACAGATGATAAAGGAGGGGAAAGACAGGTAACCTAAACAGAAGGCACCACTGCTTGAAGAACCTTTCTCCCAAAAGAAGCCTCAGCTGAGGCAAAGGTATCAAAATTGTAAAATTTAGAAAAAGTATGCAGAGAAGACCAAGTTGCAGCCTTACAAATCAGTTATACAGAAGCTTCATTCTTGAAAGCCCAAGAAGAAGAGACAGCCCTAGTGGAATGACCTGTAATTCTCTCAGGAGGATGCTGTCCAGCAGTCTCATAGGCCAAACCAATAACACTTCTCAACCAGAAAGAAAGAGAGGTAGCTGTAGCTTTCTGACCTCTACATTTCCCCAAGAAACAAACAGAGCAGAAAACTGGCAAAAAACCTTAGCCGTCTGAAGGTAGAATTTCAGAGCATGCACAACATCCAGATTGTGCTACAAACCTTCCTTATGACCAGAAGGATTAGGACATAGAGAAGCAACAACATTTTCCTGATTAATATTTCTATTCGAAACAACTTTAGGAAGGAAACCTAACTTAGTACGAAGAACCACCTTATAGGAATGATAAATAAGGTAAGGTGAATCATACTGCAAAGCTGAGAGCTCCGAGACTCTCCGAGCAGAAAAAATAGCAACAAGAAACAAAACCATCCAAGATAATAACTTAATATCCAAGGAATGCATTGGCTGAAACAGAGCCTGTTGCAAAACTTTAAGAACAAGGTTCAGACTCCAAGGAGGAGTAACAGACTTAAACACAGGCCTGATTCTGACCAAGGCCTGACAAAAAGACTGCACATCTGGTACATCCGCCAGACGCTTATGTAGCAAAATAGACAAGGCAGAAATCTGACCTTTCAGAGTACTTGCTGTCAAACCCTTCTCCAAACCCTCCTGAAGAAAAGATAAAATCCTAGGAATACTGAACCTGCTCCAAGAATAACCCTTGGATTCACACCAATATATATATTTACACCATAGTGTATGGTAAATCTTACTAGTAACAGGCTTGCTAGCCTGAATCATGGTCTCAATGACCAACTCAGAAAAACCACGCTTAGACAGAATTAAGCGTTCAATCTCCAAGCAGTTAGTTTCAGAGAAACGAGATTTGGATGAAGGAAAGGACCCTGAAGTAGAAGGTCCTTCTTCAGAGGAAGTCTCCAAGGTGGAAGAGATGACATCTCCACTAGGTTTGTATACCAGATCCTGCGAGGCCATGCAGGGGCTATTAGAGTTACCAATGCTCTCTCCTGCTTGATGTGAGCAATAACTCGTGGAAGGAGAGCAAACGGAGGAAAAAGGTATGCCACCCTGAAGTTCCAAGAACCTGCCAGAGCATCCATCAGAAAGGCCTGAGGATCCCTTGATCTCAAACCCGTACTTTGGAAGCTTGGCATTCTGATGAGACGCCATCAGATCCAGCTCCGGCTCCCCCCATTTGAGGGTCAAACTGGAAAACACCTCCGGATGGAGAGTCCACTCCTGGGATGAAAGTCTGTCTGCTCAGAAAATCCGCTTCCCAATTGTCCACTCCTGGAATGTGGATGGCAGATAGACAACAGTTGTGAACTTCCACCCACTGAATAATCCGAGCCACTTCTTTCATGGCTAAGGAACTCAGAGTTCCTCCCTGGTGGTTGATGTAAGCCACCGAGATTATATTGTCTGACTGGAACCTGATAAACAGGGCTAAAGCCAACAGAGGCCAAGGCATCAGAGCATTGAAAATCGCCCTTAACTCCAAGATGTTTATGGGAAGAGCTGATTCCCCCTGAGTCCAGAGTCCCTGTGACTTTAGAGTGTCCCAGTCTGCTCCCCAACCCAGCAAGCTGGCGTCTGTGGTCACAATCTCCCAGGAAGGTCTCCAAAAGCATGTTCCCTGAGATAGATGTTTCTGAGACAACCCTCACGGGAGAGAATCTCTTGTTTGCTGATCCAGAACTATCCTCTGAGACAGATCTGCATGATCGCATTCCATTGTCTGAGCATGCATAACTGCAGAGCTCTCGAATGGAACGGAGCGAAAGGAATGATGTCCATGGAAGCAACCATGAGACCAATTACCTCCATACATTGAGTCACTGATGGCCGAACAGTAGACTGAAGAGAGGCAAGCAGAAAGAATCTTGGCTTTTCTGACCTCCGTCAGAAATATTTTCATCGATAGGGAATCTATTATGGTCCCTAAGAAAACTACCCTTGTAGCTGAAACAAGGGAACTCTTTCCCAGATTCACTTTCCATCCGTGGGATCGTAGAAAAGACAACAAGATCTCTGTATGAGGGTTTGCTGGTTGAAAAGATGGTGCCTAAACCAGAATGTCATCCAGATAGTGCGCCACAGCAATACCCTGAGACTGAATCACTGCCAAGGGAGCCCCCAGAACCTTTGAAAAACGGAAGAGCTACAAACTGAAAGTGCTTGTCTAGAAAGGTGAATCTCAGAAATTTGTGATGATCCCTGTGAATTGGAACATGAAGTTAGTCTCTACGCATTTCGTCTGAGGACGCTCAGACTTTTTCAAGAGAAATACCATTGTGAGCTCCAACCGGCTTTTAAAGGAGCCAATGGGTGCAAAGTGTAGTTATTAGCCAATCAGTGGTCAGAAGGTTAAACAACAGTAGTAACACATCTGATGTTTTAACAGAGCCAAATTAGAAAAGAAAATATATATATATATCATTTCATCACATTCTTAAACTGTATAAGATATATAACAGATGAAGTTACTAGTTATTTAAAAACATATAAATTCAATATGAAGCAAAAAAAAGAAGAAAAAACAAAATTTATGCTTACCTGATAAATTTCTTTCTTTTGCGATGTACCGAGTCCACGGATTCATCCTTACTTGTGGGATATTATCCTTCCTAACAGGAAGTGGCAAAGAGAGCACCACAGCAGAGCTGTCTATATAGCTCCCCCCTTAACTCCACCCCCCAGTCATTCGACCGAAGGCCAAGGAAGAAAAAGGAGAAACTATAAGGTGCAGAGGTGACTGAAGTTTTCAATAAAAAATACTATCTGTCTTGAATAGACAGAGCGGGCCGTGGACTCGGTAAATCGCAAAAGAAAGAAATTTATCAGGTAAGCATAAATTTTGTTTTCTTTTGCACGGATTCACCCTTACTTGTGGGATACCAATACCAAAGCTTAAGGACACGGATGAAGGGAGGGACAAGACAGGAGCCTAAATGGAAGGCACCACTGCTTGCAAAACCTTTCTCCCAAAAATAGCCTCCGAAGAAGCAAAAGTATAAAATTTGTAAAATTTAGAAAAGGTATGAAGCGAAGACCAAGTCGCAGTCTTACAAATCTGTTCAACAGAAGCATCATTTTTAAAAGCCCATGTGGAAGCCACCGCTCTAGTAGAGTGAGCAGTAATTATTTCAGGAGGCTGCTGTCCAGCAGTCTCATAAGCCAAACGGATGATGATTTTCAGCCAAAAGGCAAGAGAGGTAGCCGTAGCCTTTTGACCCCTACGTTTTCCAGAATAGACAACAAACAAAGAAGATTATTGACGAAAATCTTTGGTTGCCTGCAAATAGAACTTCAAAGCACAAACCACGTCCAAGTTGTGCAATAAACGTTCCTTCTTAGAAGAAGGATTAGGACACAGCGAAGGAACAACAATCTCCTGATTGATATTCCTGTTAGTAACCACCTTAGGGAGGAACCCAGGTTTGGTACGCAAAACCACCTTATCAGCATAGAAAACAAGATAAGGTGAGTCACATTGTAATGCAGATAATTCAGAAACCCTTCGAGCTGAAGAGATAGCAACTAGAAACAGAACTTTCCAAGATAGAATTTTAATATCTATGGAATGCATGGGTTCAAACGGAACCCCCTGAAGAACATTAAGAACTAAATTTAGACTCCATGGCGGAGCAACAGGTTTAAACACAGGCTTGATTCTAACTAAAGCCTGACAAAAAGCCTGAACGTCTGGGACATCTGCCAGACGCTTGTGCAATAGAATAGACAAAGCAGATATCTGTCCTTTAAGGAACTAGCTGACAATCCTTTCTCCAATCCTTCTTGAAGAAAGGACAAAATCCTAGGAATCCTGATCTTACTTCATAAGTAGCCTTTGGATTCGTACCAAAAAAGATATTTACGCCATATCTTATGATAGATTTTCCTGGTGACAGGCTTTCGAGCCTGAATCAAGGTATCTATGACCGACTCAGAGAAACCCCGCTTTGATAAAATCAAGCGTTCAATCTCCAAGCAGTCAGTTGCAGAGAAATTAGATTTGGATGCTTGAACGGACCTTGAATCAGAAGGTCCTGTCGCAGTGGCAGAGTCAATGGTGGCAGAGATGACATGTCCACCAGGTCTGCATACCAAGTCCTGCGTGGCCACGCAGGTGCTATCAAAATCACCAAAGCTCTCTCCTGTTTGATTCTGGCAATCAGACGCGGAAGGAGAGGGAAAGGTGGAAACACATAAGCCAGGTTGAACGACCAGGGTACTGCTAGAGCATCTATCAGTACTGCCTGAGGATCCCTAGACCTGGATCCGTAACAAGGAAGTTTGGCGTTCTGACGAGACGCCATCAGATCCAATTCTGGTGTGCCCCATAGCTGAACCAGTTGAGCAAACAACTATGGATGGAGCTCCCACTCCCCCGGATGAAAAGTCTGACGACTTAGAAAATCTGCCTCCCAGTTCTCTACCCCTGGGATATAAATCACTGATAGATGGCAAGAGTGAGTCTCTGCCCATCGGATTATCCTGGAAACTTCTATCATCGCCAAGGAACTCCTTGTTCTCCCCTGATGATTGATATAAGCTACATGTGATGTTGTCCCACTGAAATCTGATGAATCCAGCCGAAGCCAGCTGAATATCGCTTTTAATTCCAGAATATTTATCGGTAGGAGGGCCTCAAACACAAACCCTGTGCTTTCAGGGAATTCCAGACTGCACCCCAGCCCAGTAAGCTGGCGTCCGTCGTCACTATAACCCACGCTGGCCTACGGAAACACATTCCCCGGGACAGGTGATCCTGTGACAACCACCAAAGAAGAGAGTCTCTGGTCTCTTGATCCAGATTTATCTGAGGAGATACATCTGCATAATCCCCATTCCACTGTTTGAGCATGCATAGTTGCAGTGGCCTGAGATGCAAGCGAGCAAACGGAACTATGTCCATTGCCGCTACCATAAGTCAGATTACCTCCATACACTGAGCCACTGACGGCTGAGGAATGGAATGAAGAGCTCGGCAGGTGGTTAAAATCTTTGATTTTCTGACCTCCGTCAGAAAAAATTTCATGTCCACCGAATCTATCAGCGTTCCCAGGAATGGAACTCTTGTGAGAGGAATAAGAGAACTCTTTTTCACGTTCACCTTCCACCCATGAGATCTTAGAAAGGCCAACACTAAGTCCGTGTGGGACTTGGCTAGTTGGAAAGTCGACGCTTTAATTAGGATGTCGTCTAGAAAAGGCGCCACTGTTATGCCCCGCGGCCTTAGGATCGCCAGAAGGGACCCTAGCACCTTTGTGAAGATTCTTGGCGCCGTGGCCAACCCGAAGGGAAGAGCCACAAACTGGTAATGCCTGTCCAGAAAGGCAAACCTGAGGAACTGGTGATGATCTTTGTGGATAGGAATGTGTAGATATGCATCCTTTAAATCCACGGTGGTCATATATTGACCCTCCTGGATCATTGGTAAAATAGTCCGAATGGTCTCCATCTTGAAGGATGGAACTCTTAGGAATTGATTTAGGATCTTGAGATCTAGAATTGGTCTGAAGGTTCCCTCTTTTTTGGGAACCACAAACAGATTGGAGTAAAAACCTTGTCCCTGTTCTGCTTTCGGAACTGGGCAGATCACTCCCATGGTAAAAAGGTCTTCTACACAGCGTAAGAAGGCCTCTATTTTTGTCTGGTTTACAGACAATTGAGAAAGATGGAATCCCCCCCCCCCTTGGAGGAGAATCTTTGAAATCTAGGAGATACCCCTGGGTTACAATTTCTATGGCCCAGGAGTCCTGAACATCTCTTGCCAAGGCCTGAGCAAAGAGAGAGAGTCTGCCCCCTACTAGACACGGTTCCGGATTGGGGGCTACCCCTTCATGCTGTCTTAGTGGCAGCAGCAGGCTTTTTGGCCTGTTTACCCTTGTTCCAAGCTTGGTTAGGTCTCCAGGTTGACTTGGATTGAGCAAAGTTCCCCTCTTGCTTTGCAGCAGGGGAAGAGGAAGCGGGACCACCCTTGAAGTTTCGAAAGGAACGAAAATTATTTTGTTTGGTCCTTGTCTTATTTAACTTATCTTGAGGGAGGGCATGACCCTTCCCCCAGTGATGTCTGAAATGACCTCTTTCAGTGCAGGCCTGAATAGGGTCTTACCTTTGAAAGGGTTGGTCAAAAGCTTAGATTTAGATAACACATCAGCCGACCAGGACTTAAGCCATAACGCTCTACGCGCTAAAATGGCAAAACCTGAATTCTTTGCTGCTAACTTAGCGAGATGAAAAGCGGCTTCTGTAATAAAAGAATTAGCTAGCTTAAGAGCCTTAATTCTGTCCAGAATATATTCTAGTGGGGTCTCCACCTGAAGAGCCTCTTCTAGAGCCTCAAACCAAAAGGCAGCTGCAGTGGTTACAGGAACAATGCACGCTATAGGTTAAAGAAGAAAACCTTGATGAACAAAAATTTTCTTTAGGAGACCCTCTAATTTTTTAACCATAGGATCAATGAAAGCACAACTGTCTTCAATAGGTATAGTTGTACGCTTAGCCAGAGTAGAAATAGCTCCCTCCACCTTAGGGACCGTCTGCCATGAGTCCCTCATGGTGTCAGATATGGGAAACATTTTCTTAAAAACAGGAGGGGGAGCGAACGGAATACCTGGTCTATCCCACTCCTTAGTAACAATGTCCGAAATCCTCTTAGGGACTGGAAAAACATCAGTGTAAACAGGAAACTCTAAATATTTGTCCATTTTACACAATTTCTCTGGAACTACAATAGGGTCACAATCATCCAGAGTTGCTAAAACCTCCCTGAGCAATAAACGGAGGTGTTCTATCTTAAATTTAAATGCCGTCATATCTGAATCTGTCTGAGGGAACATCCTTCCTGAATCAGAAATCTCTCCCTCAGATAGCAAATCCCTCATCCCTACCTCAGAACATTTTGAGGGAATATCGGTTACGGCTACTAAAGCGTCAGAAGGCTCAGCATTTGTTCTTAACCCAGAGCTACTGCGCTTCCCTTGCAACCCTGGCAGTTTAAATAAAACCTCTGTGAGGGTAGTATTCATAACTGAGGCCATATCTTGCAAGGTGAAAGAATTAGACGCACTAGAAGTACTTGGCGTTGCTTGTGCGGGCGTTACTGGTTGTGACACTTGGGGAGAACTAGATGGCAAAACCTGATTTCCTTCTGTCTGAGAATCATCCAATGCCAAACTCTTATAAGTCAAAATATGCTGTTTGCAATTTATAGACATATCAGTACAAGTGGGACACATTCTAAGAGGGGGTTCCACAATGGCTTCTAAACAAATTGAGCAATGAGTTTTCTCAATGTCAGACATGTTGAACAGGCTAGTAATGAGACAAGCAATCTTGGAAAACACTTTATTTAATGAAAAAAACACAATTTTCAAAAACGGTACTGTGCCTTTAAGAGAAAAAAAGGCATACACAAACTGCAAAACTGCTTAAAATTGCCTCAAATTTTCCGAAATTTTTACAGTATACCCACTAAGCTTTAGTAAGATTGCACCACAAGTAATTAAGCAATAAACCCCCAAATGAGAAAACCGGATAGACAAATGTCCAAAACCGGTAAAAAAAACCCTGTCAGCACCTTGCTACAGCTCTGCTGTGGCACCTACCTGCCCTTAGGGAACGATAATGTGGGGATAAAGCTTGGATTAGGCCCAAGAAGTGTACCAGGACCTCTGGAGATGTTGCTTGCTGCTTGTTTGCATAAACTAAATGTGCAACTGAGGCGCGAAAATAGGCCCCGCCCATCTCACTCGATGTTGCTAGGGCCTACACAAAATCTACCAAACCTTTTTTGTAAGTCATGTGGGTTATATAAACCCCTAAATAAGCCAAGTGAACCCTCAAACAGATGTCCCATAAGAAATAAAAACAGTACTCCCAGAACACACAAACGTTTGCCTAATATATCATATACAAACTGAGTGCCCATAAGATTAGCCCTTTATGCAAGCTAGTTATGCCCCTTATAAAACTAGGATTACTGCTTACCCTTCCCCTAATGGGGATACTGTCAGCCTTTCTGAGTTAACACAGTCTCTGCAGAAAAAATGACTGAGCAATCGACTGTACTACCTGGTCCATTGGAAGGGCTATCCTATCTCTGAACGATCTTGGGAACCGGCCTCTCATGTTCATGCTCCAGCTCTTGTCAAGTCTTTTCACAAGAAATACCCTGCCAGGCCCGGTCGGGTCCCCCGGAGGGGTCCTTGAGGAGGGGCCACTGTCACGCTCAGCTGCTGGGAAGCTCTGCAGTCCTCTCTGTGTGCTTGATTGACAGGTATCTGAGCCACCCCTTCCTGATGATGTCACAACCAGGCTTTTTATTTCGAGCTTCCTGTTTCTCCAGTGCCCGTTTGTTTGTTTAACTTTGTGGCTTCTGTGGTGAATTCACTGTGGAATCTCTCTAACTGCTGCTTTTCTGTTGCCAATCTCTTCAAGGACTTACTATACTGGATTAACCTTCAACCTCCTGATTACCTGTCTCCAAACAATGCAAGTACTGTTTGTTTTGTGAAACTTTCAAACTGCCTGATTACTTGTTGCATACTCTGCAAAGACTGTCTGCACAGTGTTAAACCTCAAACTACCTGATTACATGTTGTTAACTCTGCAAGTTCTGACTACACAGTGTTAACCCTCAAACTGCCTGATTACCTGTTGCATACTCTGCAAAGACTATCTACACAGTGTTAACCTCAAACTGCCTGATTACCTGTTGCATACTCTGCAAAGACTATCTACACAGTGTTAACCCTCAAACTGCCTGATTACTTGTTGCATACTCTGCAAAGACTGTCTGCACAGTGTTAACCCTCAAACTACCTGATTACATGTTGTTAACTCTGCAAGTTCTGACTACACCGTGTTAACCCTCAAACTGCCTGATTACCTGTTGCATACTCTGCAAAGACTATCTACACAGTGTTTACCCTCAAACTGCCTGATAACAAATTACCTACTCCTGCATTATTAACTGTTTCCTGTTTTAACCTTCTTCTGTCTGAGTATAAGTGGACTATCCCTGCTCTCCTGATTCTGTGGAAGACATTTCCTGAAACCAGTTCCTTATTCAGAAGTCTATCTGGCTGATATCTTGAATTACTTTGGGCACAGGCTAACCCTGCTCCATATCGTGAGTAAATTGTTTTTTGGAGGTTGTCATGGGGTCACGTCCTGGATTAAACTCAGAGTGCAAGGGTGTTGATTAAGTTCGCCCTAGCATTTGGGTCTTCTTCTGGACATTTCCTAACCTGACAGTACAAACGGGCCATAATATGGACCCTGATGAGTTATCCAGGGCTGTGGCTCTACAAGGACAACTTCTAGGAAATCATTCTGCTCATTTGCAATCTTTGGATTCCAAGCTTGACCAGATTACTGCTCTGCTACATAACCTCTCCGCTCCTTCTCAAGCTACAGCGACTCCTGCTGCCACTGCTACTAGCACCAATGCTGTCTTTAATCCACCTCAACCTGTTGGACAGAATATACCACGAATCCCACTTCCAGATAAATATGATGGTAATCCTGAAGAATGCCGTGGATTCCTTAATCAGTGTCGTTTACACTTCAGAAACAATCCTCAAGTTTTTTCCAATTCTACTTCCAAAATCACCTTTATTATTTCCCTCATGAAGGGTAAGGCTCTAGCCTGGGTGTCCCCTCTTTTAGAGAAGAATGATCCGTTACTACAGGATGTGGAATTATTTGTGTCCATTTTTTCTTCTGTTTTTGACAAGCCTGGGAGGGCTGCAGCTGCTGAGGCAGGATTGTTGGATCTGAGACAGGGATCCCTTTCGGTAGCTCAATATGCTATTGAATTCAGGATTTTAGCCGCAGAAACTGATTGGAACCATGGAGCCTTATGGGCAGCCTTTCGCAAAGGACTTTGCAAACGCCTTAAGGATGAACTTGTATTTCGGGAACTCCCTGATTCATTGGAGGGTCTTATCAATTTATGTATTACTCTTGACGCCCGACATTCTGAACGTCTTCAGGAGAGAGATAGGAATCGGAGATCCTTTGTTAAATCTTCTTTTCGTCCTCCTATTCAAACCTCAAGTCTTTCTAATAATAATTCCCAATCTCCTGAGTCTGTGGAACCCATGGAAGTAGGAGCTATTAAATGTCAGAAGCTGAATGCCATAGAAGGCGTACTCTTGGGTTATGTCTGTATTGTGGTACCAAAGGACATTTACTGAAGGACTGTCCTATCCGGCCAGTAAAAGCCAAGGCTTAACTTTTGATAGAGGGACAGAGTTAAGCCAGAATCCCATGTCTTCCCTCAATTCTAAACTTTTTGTTCCTGTAACTATCTCTTTTGGAAACACCAAGTTTTGAGCTCAAGCTCTCATCGATTCTGGAGCTGCTGGAGTATTCATTGATTCAAACTTTGCTGACTCTCTCAGGATTCCTCTTCAAGCCAAGAAACAGTTAGTTAAGGTAACTACTGTCAGTGGACAGCCTCTAGGTTCTGGTATCATACAACATTCTACCATTCCTCTTCTTTTGACTGTGGGTGTACTTCATTCTGAAATTATTCGTTTTGATGTCATCTCTTCTCCCCACATACCATTGATTCTGGGGTTACCTTGGTTGCAGCTTCATGATCCAGTTTTCTCATGGTCTAAAGGAGAACTTATTTCCTGGGGAACTACCTGTTTCAAACATTGCCTGCAAAATCCCTCTAAACCATCTTGTCCTGTCGTAGCTATGGTGGAAGTTCCTGAATCATTGCCTAATTACTATCATGCCTTTTGTGATGTGTTTTCTAAAAAAGAGGCTGAGACGTTACCTCCACACCGGATATTTGACTGTCCTATTGAATTGTATTCAGGGGCTCCTCTACCTAAGGGAAGGATCTATCCCCTCTCTCGTCAAGAAAATGTCTCTCTCGAGGAATACATAAAGGACAACTTAGCCAGAGGATTTATTCGTCCTTCCTCTTCACCTGTGGGTGCAGGTTTTTTCTTCATTGGGAAAAAAGATGGAGGTCTTCATCCCTGTATTGATTATCAAGCCTTGAATCAGATTACTGTCAAAAACAGCTATCCTCTGCCGCTCATTTCTGAGTTATTCGATCATCTTCAAGGTGCTTCTATTTTTTCCAAGTTAGATCTCCGTGGGGCCTACAATCTGGTCAGAATCCGTAAAGGAGACGAATGGAAGACGGCATTTAACACTAGATTTGGTCACTACGAGTATCTGGTAATGCCATTCGGATTGTGCAATGCACCAGCAGTATTTCAGCACTTTGTTAACAAAACCTTCAGAGATTATCTAAATCAATTTGTTATCATTTACCTCGATGACATTCTGATCTATTCGAAAACATTACAGGAACATGTACATCATGTAAGACTGGTACTTCAGAGGTTACGAGACAATTCCCTGTTCGCTAAATTGGAGAAATGCTCTTTTCATCAGAGTTCCATCCCCTTTTTGGGGTATATAATTTCTGAATCAGGTTTTGAGATGGATCCTGCTAAACTGTCGGCTATCAAGGACTGGCCCAGACCAACAACTCTCAAATCCCTGCAGAGGTTTCTTGGCTTTGCCAATTACTATAGAAAGTTTATAAAGAACTTTGCTGACATCACGTCTCCACTCACTTCTCTTACTAAGAAAGGGCAAAATTGTAAGAACTGGTCCTCTTCGGCAGTACAGGCTTTTGAAACGCTAAAATCAGCATTTTCTTCTGTACCTCTTCTCAGTCATCCAATTCCTGATCTCCAGTTTATTTTGGAGGTTGACGCTTCCTTTATAGCAGCTGGAGCTCTTCTCTCCCAACGTGATCCAACTACCAGCAAGATACATCCTGTGGCATTCTTTTCGAAAAAATTCAATCCTGCCGAGTTAAATTACGATGTGGGCAATAAGGAGCTTTTGGCTATAAAATTAGCTTTGGATGAATGGAGGCATTGGTTAGAGGGTACCAGTCAACCTTTTTTCATTCTGACAGATCACAAGAATCTTTTATACCTCCAAACAGCTACACGTCTCAATCCTCGTCAGGCTCGGTGGGCCTTGTTCTTCTCCAGGTTTAATTTTGTACTTTCCTATGTTCCTGGTTCAAAAAATTCCAAGGCAGATGCTTTATCTAGGCAGTTCCAATCTTCTGAACCTTCTCCATTGGATTCAGAACCTATACTACGTCCAGTCAAAGTTTTGGCTCAAGTATCCTCTTTTCCAGTACAGGCTTTACATGCTGCTCAAGTCCGGGTACCATCTTCTTGCAAACTACCTTCTGGTATCCTGTATGTACCCAAAGGATTACGTCTTAAGCTTCTACGTTGGGCTCATGACAACATTTCAGCAGGTCATCCTGGAATAACCAATACATTGTGGAAACTGAAGCAGCATGTTTGGTGGTCCACTATGAGGAGGGATGTTAAGGATTATATTGTTGCTTGTAGTTCTTGTGCTTCGAACAAACAATCTTCTCATCGACCGTTTGGTCTATTACACCCTCTTCCTATTCCTCATTACCCTTGGTCTCACTTATCCATGGACTTTGTTACAGATCTTCCTGTTTCTGCTGGAAATACGACCATTTGGGTAGTGGTGGATCGGTTCTCCAAGTCTGCTCACTTCATACATCTTCCAGGCTTGCCTTCAGCTCAAAGACTTTCTGAACTCTTTGTTCTACATATATCTCGTTTACATGGTTTTCCCACTGATATAGTCTCAGATCGTGGAGTCCAATTTGTTTCCAAATTTTGGAGGTCTTTTTGTAAGCACTTCGGAATCAACATATCTCTTTCTACTGCACACCATCCTCAATCCAACGGACAGACTGAGCGTGTAAATCAAGCCTTGGAATCTTTTCTTAGACATTATGTAGACCATCACCACTCCAACTGGTCTCAGTTATTGCCTTTGGCGGAATTAGCTCACAACTCACACTATAACGCCTCATTACAGACCTCTCCCTTTAAGGCAGCTTATGGATTTGAACCTAGAACCTTTCCTATGATTACCAGTTCTACTGAAGTCCCTGGAGCAGATCGTATAGTGAAAAATCTCAGTAATCACTGGCAACTCATTCGTCAAAATCTACTCTCTTCTTCCATAAGACATAAGAAAACATAATTTATGTAAGAACTTACCTGATAAATTCATTTCTTTCATATTAGCAAGAGTCCATGAGCTAGTGACGTATGTGAAGTATGGGATATACATTCCTACCAGGAGGGGCAAAGTTTCCCAAACCTTAAAATGCCTATAAATACACCCCTCACCACACCCACAATTCAGTTTAACGAATAGCCAAGAAGTGGGGTGATAAGAAAAAAGTGCGAAAGCATATAAAATAAGGAATTGGAATAATTGTGCTTTATACAAAAAAATCATGACCACCACAAAAAAGGGCGGGCCTCATGGACTCTTGCTAATATGAAAGAAATGAATTTATCAGGTAAGTTCTTACATAAATTATGTTTTCTTTCATGTAATTAGCAAGAGTCCATGAGCTAGTGACGTATGGGATAATGACTACCCAAGATGTGGATCTTTCCACACAAGAGTCACTAGAGAGGGAGGGATAAAATAAAGACAGCCAATTCCTGCTGAAAATAATCCACACCCAAAATAAAGTTTAATGAAAAACATAAGCAGAAGATTCAAACTGAAACCGCTGCCTGAAGTACTTTTCTACCAAAAACTGCTTCAGAAGAAGAAAATACAACAAAATGGTAGAATTTGGTAAAAGTATGCAAAGAGGACCAAGTTGCCGCTTTGCAAATCTGATCAACCGAAGCTTCATTCCTAAACGCCCAGGAAGTAGAAACTGACCTAGTAGAATGAGCTGTAATCCTATGAGGCGGGGTCTTACCCGACTCAACATAGGCAAGATGAATTAAAGATTTCAACCAAGATGCCAAAGAAATGGCAGAAGTTTTCTGGCCTTTCTAAAACCGGAAAAGATAACAAATAAACTAAAAGTCTTTCGGAAAGACTTAGTAGCTTCAACATAATATTTCAAAGCTCTAATAACATCCAAAGAATGCAACGATTTCTCCTTAGAATTCTTAGGATTAGGACATAATGAAGGAACCACAATGTCTCTACTAATGTTGTTGGAATTCACAACTTAGGTAAAAATTCAAAAGAAGTTCGCAACACCGCCTTATCCTGATGAAAAATCAGAAAAGGAGACTCACAAGAAAGAGCAGATAATTCAGAAAACTCTTCTGGCAGAAGAGAAGGCCAAAAGGAACAAAACTTTCCAAGAAAGTAATTTAATATCCAATGAATGCATAGGTTCAAATGGAGGAGCTTGAAGAGCCCCCAGAACCAAATTCAAACTCCAAGGAGGAGAAATTGACTTAATGACAGGCTTTATACGAACCAAAGCTTGTACAAAACAATGAATATCAGGAAGAATAGCAATCTTTCTGTGAAAAAGAACAGAAAGAGCAGAGATTTGACCTTTCAAGGAACTTGCGGACAAACCCTTATCTAAACCATCCTGAAGAAACTGTAATATTCTCGGTATTCTAAAAGAATGCCAAGAAAAATGATGAGAAAGATACCAAGAAATATAAGTCTTCCAGACTCTAAAATATATCTCTCTGGATACAGATTTACGAGCCTGTAACATAGTATTAATCACAGAGTCAGAGAAACCTCTTTGACCAAGAATCAAGCGTTCAATCTCCATACCTTTAAATTTAAGGATTTCGGATCCTGATGGAAAAAAGGACCTTGAGACAAAAGGTCTGGTCTTAACGGAAGAGTCCACGGTTGGCAAGAGGCCATCCGGACAAGATCCGCATACCAAAACCTGTGAGGCCATGCCGGAGCTACCAGCAGAACAAACGAGCATTCCTTCAGAATCTTGGAGATTACTCTTGGAAGAAGAACTAGAGGCGGAAAGATATAGGCAGGATGATACTTCCAAGGAAGTGATAATGCATCCACTGCCTCCGCCTGAGGATCCCGGGATCTGGACAGATACCTGGGAAGTTTCTTGTTTAGATGAGAAGCCATCAGATCTATTTCTGGAAGTTCCCACATTTGAACAATCTGAAGAAATACCTCTGGGTGAAGAGACCATTCGCCCGGATGCAACGTTTGGCGACTGAGATAATCCGCTTTCCAATTGTCCATACCTGGGATATGAACCGCAGAGATTAGACAGGAGCTGGATTCCGCCCAAACCAAAATTCGAGATACTTCTTTCATAGCCAGAGGACTGTGAGTCCCTCCTTGATGATTGATGTATGCCACAGTTGTGACATTGTCTATCTGAAAACAAATGAACAACTCTCTCTTCAGAAGAGGCCAAGACTGAAGAGCTCTGAAAATTGCACAGAGTTCCAAAATATTGATCGGAAATCTCACCTCCTGAGATTCCCAAACCCCTTGTGCCGTCAGATACCCCCACACAGCTCCCCAACCTGTAAGACTTGCATCTGTTGAGATTATAGTCCAGGTCGGAAGAACAAAGAAGCCCCCTGAACTAAACGATGGTGATCTGTCCACCATGTCAGAGAGTGTCGTAAAATCGATTTAAAGATATTAATTGAGATATCTTTGAGTAATCCCTGCACCATTGGTTCAGCATACAGAGCTGAAGAGGTCGCATGTGAAAACGAGCAAAGGAGATCGCATCTGATGTGGCAGTCCTAAGACCCAACATTTCCATGCATAAGGCTACCAAAGGGAATGATTGTGACTGAAGGTTTTGACAAGCTGATATCAATGTTAAACTTCTCTTGTCTGACAAGGACAGAGTCATAGACACTGAATTTATCTAGAAACCTAAAAAGGTTACCCTTGTCTGAGGAATCAATGAACTGATTGGTAAATTGATCCTCCAACCATGAACTTGAAGAACAACACAAGTCGATTCGTATGAGATTCTTCGAAAATGAGAAGACTGAGCAAGTACCAAGATATCGTCCAAATAAGGAAATACCAAAACCCTATTCTCTGATTACAGAAAGAAGGGCACCGAGAACCTTTGAAAAAAATTCTTGGAACTGAGGCTAGGCCAAACGGTAGAGCCACAAAACTGGTAATGCTTGTCTAAAAAGAGAATCTCAGACACTAAAAGTGATCTGGATGAATCGGAATATGCAGATACACATCCTGAAAATCTATTGTAGACATATAATGCCCTTGCTAAACAAAAGGCAGGATAGTCCTACAGTAACCATCTTGAATGTTGGTATCCTAACATAACGATTCAATAATGATAGATCCGGAACTGGTCTGAAGGAATTGACCTTCTTGGTACAATGAAGAGATAAAATAAAACCCCAGCCCCTATTCCAGAACTGGAACTGGCATAAATACTCCAACCAACTCTAGATCTGAAACACATTTCAGAAATGCTGAGCCTTTGCTGTGTTAACTGGGACACGGGAAAGAAAAGAATCTCTTAGCAGGAGGCCTTAACTTGAAGCCAATTCTGTACCTTTCTGAAACAATGTTTCTGAAACCAGAGATTAAGAACGGAATTGATCCAAATTTCTTTGAAGAAAACGTAATCTGCCCCATACCAGCTGAGCTGGAATAAGGGCCGCACCTTCATAGGTATTTAGGAGCTGGCTATAGGTTTCTATAAGGCTTGGATATATTCCAAACTGGAAATAGTTTCTAAACTGATACCGCTCCTGAGGATGAAGGATCAGGCTTTTGTTCCTTGTTGTGAGGAAAGGAACGAAAATGATTATTTACCCTGGAAAGAAAGGGAAAGCAAAGTTGACTTAGAAGACATGTCAGCATTCCAAGTTTAATCCATAAAGCTTTTCTAGCTAAAATAGCTAGAGACATATACCTGACATCAACTCTAATGATATTAAAAGATGGTATCACCAATAAAATTATTAGCATGTTATAGAATAATAATAATGCTATAAAATTATGATCTGTTACTTGTTGCGCTAAAGCTTCTAACCAAAAAGTTGAAGCTGCAGCAACATCCGCTAAAAATATAGCAGGTCTAAGAAGATTACCTGAACATAAGTAAGCTTTTCTTAGAAAGGATTCAATTTTCCTATCTAAAGGATCCTTAAATGAAGTACTATCTGCCGTAGGAATAGTAGTACATTAGCAGGAGTAGAGACAGCCCCATAACCTTAGGGATTTTTGTCCCAAAAAACTCTAATCTGTCAGATGGCACAGGATATAATTTGCTTAAACGTCTAGAAGGAGTAAATAAATTACCCAAATTATTCCATTCCCTGGAAATTACTTCAGAAATAGCATCAGGGAGATAAAACACTTCTGGAATAACTACAGGAGATTTAAAAACCTTATTTAAACGTTTACATTTAGTATCAAGAGGACCAGAATCCTCTATTTCTAATGCAAATAACACTTCTTTAAGTAAAGAACGAATAAATTCCATCTTGAACAAATACAAAGATTTATCAGCATCAACCTCTGAGACAGAAACCTCTGAACCAGAAGGACCATTATCAGTATCAGAATGATGATGTTCATTTAAAAATTCATCTGAAAAAAGAGAAGTTTTAAAAGACTTTTATGTATACTAGAAGGAGAAATAACAGACATAGCCTTCTTAATGGATTTAAAAAATAAAATCTCTTATGTTATCAGGAACACTCTGAAAATTAGATGTTGACGGAACAGCAACAGGTAATGTAACAGTACTAAAGGAAATTTTATCTGCATTAATAAGTTTGACATGACATGCAATACAAATAACAGCTGGAGAAACAGATACCAAAAGTTTATAGCAGATACACTTAGCTTGGTAGCTCCAGCACTGTGCAGTGATTTTCCTGAAGTATCTTCTGACTCAGTTGCAACGTGGAACATCTTGCAATATGTAAAAGAAAAAAACAATATATAAAGCAAAATTGATCAAATTCCTTAAATGACAGTTGAACAAGCTTCTAGCAACCAGAAGCAATAAATAATGAGACTTAAATAATGTGGAGACAAAAATGACGCCCATATTTTTTAGCGCCAAAAAAGACGCCCACATTATTTGGCGCCTAAATGCTTTTGGCGCCAAAAATGACGCCACATCCGGAACGCCGACATTTTTGACGCAAAAAAACGTCAAAAAATGACGCAACTTCCGGCGACACGTATGACGCCGGAAACAGAAAAAAAAATTTGCGCCAAAAAAGTCTGCGCCAAGAATGACGCAATAAAATGAAGCATTTTCTGCCCCCGCGAGCCTAACAGCCCACAGGGAAAAAGTCAAATTTTTTAAGGTAAGAAAAAATGATTGAAACAAATGCATTTATCCCAAATATGAAACTGACTGTCTGAAAAATAAGGAATGTTGAACATTCTGAGTCAAGGCAAATAAATGTTTGAATACATATATTTAGAACTTTATAAATAAAGTGCCCAACCATAGCTTAGAGTGTCACAGAAAATAAGATTTACTTACCCCAGGACACTCATCTACATGTTTGTAGAAAGCCAAACCAGTACTGAAACGAGAATCAGCAGAGGTAATGGTATATATAAGAGTATATCGTCGATCTGAAAAGGGAGGTAAGAGATGAATCTCTACGACCGATAACAGAGAACCTATGAAATAGACCCCGTAGAAGGAGATCACTGCATTCAAATAGGCAATACTCTCCTCACATCCCTCTGACATTCACTGCACGCTGAGAGGAAAACCGGGCTCCAACTTGCTGCGGAGTGCATATCAACGTAGAATCTAGCACAAACTTACTTCACCACCTCCATCGGAGGCAAAGTTTGTAAAACTGAATTGTGGGTGTGGTGAGGGGTGTATTTATAGGCATTTTAAGGTTTGGGAAACTTTGCCCCTCCTGGTAGGAATGTATATCCCATACGTCACATACGTCACTAGCTCATGGACTCTTGCTAATTACATGAAAGAAATATGCTGATCGCAGAAGGTGCAAGGCTCCTTTACTTCGTACTGGAGACAGAGTATTTTTATCCACCAGATTCATACGTCTAAAACAACCTTGTACCAAGTTGGGTCCTAAGTACATTGGACCTTTTCGAATTGTTTCCAGAGTTTGTTCTTCTGCATACCGCCTGGCTTTACCCAAGACTCTCAAGATCCATCCAGTGTTTCATGTCTCCCTACTCAAGCCAGTCATCTACAATCGGTACTCTATCAAGAGTAAACCACCTCCTCCACTTTCCGTAGAGGGAACTTCTGAGTTTGAAGTCAGCCAGATTCTTGATTCCAAGCTACGGGGCAATCGACTGTACTACCTGGTCCATTGGAAGGGCTATCCTATCTCTGAACGATCTTGGGAACCGGCCTCTCATGTTCATGCTCCAGCTCTTGTCAAGTCTTTTCACAAGAAATACCCTGCCAGGCCCGGTCGGGTCCCCCGGAGGGGTCCTTGAGGAGGGGGCACTGTCACGCTCAGCTGCTGGGAAGCTCTGCAGTCCTCTCTGTGTGCTTGATTGACAGGTGTCTGAGCCACCCCTTCCTGATGATGTCACAACCAGGCTTTTTATTTCGGGCTTCCTGTTTCTCCAGTGCCCGTTTGTTTAACTTTGTGGCTTCTGTGGTGAATTCACTGTGGAATCTCTCTAACTGCTGCTTTTCTGTTGCCAATCTCTTCAAGGACTTACTATACTGGATTAACCTTCAAACTGCCTGATTACTTGTTGCATACTCTGCAAAGACTGTCTGCACAGTGTTAAACCTCAAACTACCTGATTACATGTTGTTAACTCTGCAAGTTCTGACTACACAGTGTTAACCCTCAAACTGCCTGATTACCTGTTGCATACTCTGCAAAGACTATCTACACAGTGTTAACCCTCAAACTGCCTGATTACTTGTTGCATACTCTGCAAAGACTGTCTGCACAGTGTTAACCCTCAAACTACCTGATTACATGTTGTTAACTCTGCAAGTTCTGACTACACCGTGTTAACCCTCAAACTGCCTGATTACCTGTTGCATACTCTGCAAAGACTATCTACACAGTGTTTACCCTCAAACTGCCTGATAACAAATTACCTACTCCTGCATTATTAACTGTTTCCTGTTTTAACCTTCTTCTGTCTGAGTATAAGTGGACTATCCCTGCTCTCCTGATTCTGTGGAAGACATTTCCTGAAACCAGTTCCTTATTCAGAAGTCTATCTGGCTGATATCTTGAATTACTTTGGGCACAGGCTAACCCTGCTTCATATCGTGAGTAAATTGTTTTTTGGAGGTTGTTGTGGGGTCACGTCCTGGATTAAACTCAGAGTGCAAGGGTGTTGATTAAGTTCGCCCTAGCATTTGGGTCTTCTTCTGGACATTTCCTAACCTGACAATACCTCATTGCTGTATAGCAAGAAACCGTTCCTCATACTGAAGTTTTCCTGTACTCCTCAGCTTCTGTGGGAACAGCAGTGGACCTTAGTTACAAATGCTAAGATCATCATCCTCCAGGCAGAAATCTTCATCTATGTCCTGCCTGAGAGTAAATAGTACAACACCGGTACCATTTAAAAATAACAGACTCTTGATTGAAGATAAAATAAAACTAACAGTTTAACACTTCTTTCACTTTATCCTTCCTGTTTAGAGCCGGCAAAGAGAATGACTGGGGGGTGGAGTTAAGGGGGGAGCTATATAGACAGCTCTGCTGTGGTGCTCTCTTTGCCACTTCCTGTTAGGAAGGATAATATCCCACAAGTAAGGATGAATCCGTGGACTTGGTACATCTTGCAAAAGAAAGAGTTAATAAGTTAAGTCAATAAATTAAATTAATAATTTAACATCATAATAATAACAAAAATATAAAAAGGGATAAAAAGGGATTACCCAAAATTGTGATTTCATATCTGTAAGCACAATTCATCTTTTAAGCTGCAGCTGCAAAATGATTTATATAGGAAGAACAAAAAGAAATATTCGCACAAGATTAGGCGAACATGTTAATAATATAAAAAACGGATTAAACACACATAGTGAACATTTTAAACTTTTCTATAACTCTGACCACACATGTTTTTAAATCCAGGTCATAGACTGGATACCGCCAAACAAATTTTCAAACAGACTGCTTACACTTAGACGTAGGGAATCATTCTGGATCTACCAATTGGATGCTATGCATCCAGCAGGACTAAATTTAGAATTAGACCTGCAAGCATTTATGTAGCCTCTGCCTTTCAGCACCTTAAAATAATTTTCTTTAAAGAAACTTTCTTTAAAATGCTTTCTGACACATAACTTATGTTAGTTGTTCAAATCAGATGTATCAAATAGAACCTTTTGCAATAAAATAGAATCATTTTCAATATGAACTGTGCTTACAGATATGAAATCACAATTTAGGGTAATCCCTTTTTATCTTTTTGTTATTATTATGATGTTAATTTATTAATTTAATTTATTGACTTAACTTATTAACTCTTTTTCTTCTTTTTTTTTGCTTCATATTGAATTTATATGTTTTTAAATAACTAGTAAATTCATCTGTTATATATCTTATACAGTTTAAGAATGTGATGAAATGATTTATATATTTTCTTTTCTAATTTGGCTCTGTTAAAACATCAGATGTGTTACTACTGTTGTTTAACCTTCTGACCACTGATTGGCTAATAACTACACTTTGCACCCATTGGCTCCTTTAAAAGCCGGTTGGAGCTCACAATGGTATTTCTCTTGAAAAAGTCTGAGCGTCCTCAGACGAAACGCGTAGAGACTAAGAGACTAAGAGACTAAGAGACTCAAGTTCCAAACAGACTGACTGTGTGTGCTTTGCATTACGGAGGTTTATTCCACAGCAATCACCGCAATTGGTTTCCTATTATGGCTGGGGTGGATTATCGTATGTTAGATTCTCTCTCTGCACAAGTGGAACCACAGTTTGGGATATACTTTTTATATCCACTTTTATATTTTTAACATTGTAAGTAGACATTTGTCTAAGCGCACTTATCTGTATTAAAGTTTGCTACACTTGAATCGGGCTGCGCCTGTTTTTGTTCTTACGTTACAGTTTCCTTTCTTCTGGATGTGATTGGCAAAGAAACATCCTTACGTCACAGGCAGCGTCTGTTCCTACATTCACACAAAGAAGGAGCACCCACTCCACTCATGGTATTACAATGGTATATAATGGTATCACTTCCGGCTCATGAGAGCAACCGTCTTTTCTCTTCACAGTAATCGATCTACCCCAGGAACGTAAGCGCCCTATACTTGCTTGCTCTTGAGTAAAAACCTAGACCCTGTTCCTGAATTGGAACTGGAACTATTACTCCCAGGTCGAAAACGTCCTGAACACATTTCAAGAACGCCTCTGGTCTGCAGATAATCTTGAGAGATGGAACTTGCCCCGGGGAGGAACAGTTTTGAACTCCAATTTGTAACCCTGGGATGCTATGTCCATGGCCTAAGAATCTGGAACATCCTGAATCTATGCTAGAGCGAATAGAGAAAGTCTGTCCCCTACCTGATCCAATCCCGGATTGGGGGCAAACCCTTCATGCTGATTTGGAATCAGCTGCGGGTTTCTTTGAATGCTTCCCCATGTTCCAAGACTGATTGTTGTTCCAAGACTGATTGGGTTTCCAAGAAGACTTGGATTGCTCCTGCTTGGAAAAGGAAGAGAAAGGCTTAACTCTGAAGTTACGAAAGGAACAAAAATTACTTTGACGTCCTTTTGGTCTATTCTTTTTATCTTGCGGCAGAAAATACACTTTAAAATCATTTCTGACAGACCAGGTCCAAACAAGGACTTCCCCTCAAAAGGAATCGCCAAAAACTTGGACTTGGAAGAAACATCCGCTGACCAAGATTTTAACCATAAAGCTCTGCACGCTAGAACTGCAAAACCCAGAAATTTTAGCTTCCAACTTAATGAAATGTAAAGAAGCATCAGTAATAAAGGAATTAGCTAACTTAAGAACTTTAATCGTATCTTGGAGCTCCTCCAAAGAAGTCTCTGCTTGAAGAGACTCAGATAATGCATCAAACCAATAGGCTGCTGCACTAGTCATAGTGGCAATACACACCGCAGGTTGCCATTGGAGACCCTGATGAACAAACATCTTCTTTAAATAAGTCTCTAGCTTCTTGTCCATTGAATCTTTAAAAGAGCAGCTATCCTCAATAGGAATAGTAGCTCTCTTAGCCAGAGTGGAAATTGCCCCATCTACTTTAGGCACTGTCTGCCATGACTCCTTAACGGAGTAAGCCACAGGAAACATTTTCTTAAAAATAGGAGACGGGGAAAAAGGAATCCCAGGTCTCTCCAATTCCCATGTAATACTTTTAGTAGCACGGTCCAGCACAGGAAAAACCTCCACAGGGGATGGAACATCAAAATATTTATTAAGTTTACTAGATTTCTCAGGGTTAGCAACAACAGAAGTATCTGAGTTGTCTAAAGTAGCTAAAACCTCTTTTAACAAGACATAGAGATGGTCAAGTTAAAATCTGAAGGATACGACTTCCAAATCAGAAGAAGGAATTACACTATCCGAATCTGAGATTTCCCCCTCAGAGGCTACCGACATATCTTCCTCTTCAGATATATGAGAAAAAACAACTTGGTTAGTCAGAGCAGGAGCAAAGAGTAGGGTTAAATTCTTTCTTGCGCTGATGGTTGTGTGAGGTAAGCTAAATCTCCTGTGATATTCCCTCTTTAAATATCAGGTGTAGTGAGCAGAAAAATTTGGTTTGGAGATATAGCGCAAAGAGTGCTTAAACCTCTATAAATTTTCTCTGAGAGGAAATCAAAACTGAAGTCACTATTAATGTGCTTATATTTCAATATACTAAGACAAAGAATTGTGTCTGACTAAGCAGTACCAAGGTAATAAAATTAATCTACATCTGTGTGCATCTAATGGTGTCTGTTCATTATAAAGATACACAGTTTGAATGACGATATAAAGTGCATTTATTGTATTAAAACATCTACAATCAGATAATTTGAGTATTTTGAAAAGTATAAATAAAAAAGCGGTCGGCCGACCTAATAAGCTAAAAAGTTCATGGTATCCCATTATTAAAAAGATTGACCTCAATCCCTGTAGTTTATTGAAGTTCCGTTTATTAGGTTAAGTAAATGCTATACGGTTATATTGTAAACAGTTCCAGTAGTATATATATCCTTATCGGTGTTAGTGCAATAACACAGTTCTGTCCATGTTTATATATTCATTACCGAAAACCAGAAGTGTTTTGTCTGTTTTTTTGTGTTAGAAAGTTGCTCTCCATTTTAATAGGAATGTCCGTAGGTTAACATAAGAAGTCAATACTCAATGTCTGCCGTGAGCTTACCACGCAAACCGGTCCTGGAGCCTGTCAGTTGTCTTCCTTTGTGTCTAACGTAAGATATAACAGGTTTGTGTCCCAGGAGGGGTTCCTCTACACTGTTCCTTCGGCTCTGCGGTCCTGCGTGTGCTCACTATCGGCTAGATTTAGAGTTTTGCCAGTAATGACCCGAATAGCTAACGCTGGCTTTTTTTCCCCCGCACCTTTTAAATACCGCTAGTATTTAGAGTTTACAGAAGGGCTGCGTTAGGCTCCAAAAAGGGAGCGTAGAGCATAATTTACCGCCACTGCAACTCTCAATACCAGCGGTGCTTACGGACGGGGCCAGCTTAAAAAACATGCTCGTACACGATTCCCCCATAGGAAACAATGGGGCAGTTTGAGCTGAAAAAAAACCTAACATCTGCAAAAAAGCAGCGTTCAGCTCCTAACGCAGCCCCATTGTTTCCTATGGGGAAACACTTCCTATGTCTGCACCTAACACTCTAACATGTACCCCGAGTCTAAACACCCCTAGCCTTACACTTATTAAGCCCTAATCTGCCGCCCCCGCTATCGCTGACCCCTGCATGTTTTTTTTAACCCCTAATCTGCCGCTCCGTACACCGCCGACCCCTATATTATATTTATTAACCCCTAATCTGCCGCCCCCAACGTCGCCTCCACCTACCTACAATTATTAACCCCTAATCTGCCGACCGGACCTCGCCAACACTATAATAAATGTATTAACCCCTAAAGCTAAGTCTAACCCTAACCCTAACACCCCCCTAAGTTAAATATAATGTAAATCTTACGAAATAAATTAACTCTTAAATAAATTATTCCTATTTAAAACTAAATACTTACCTGTAAAATAAATCCTAATATAGCTACAATATAAATAATAATTATATTGTAGCTATTTTAGGATTAATATTTATTTTACAGGCAACGTTGTATTTATTTTAACCAGGTACAATAGCTATTAAATAGTTAAGAACTATTTAATAGCTACCTAGTTAAAATAATTACAAAATTACCTGTAAAATAAATCCTAACCTAAGTTACAATTAAAACTAACACTACACTATCAATAAATTAATTAAATAAAATACCTACAATTATACCTAACACTACACTATCAATAAATTAATTAAATACAATACCTACAAATAAATACAATTAAATAAACTAACTAAAGTACAAAAAATAAAAAAAGAACTAAGTTACAAAAAATAAAAAATATTTACAAACATTAGAAAAATATTACCACAATTTTAATCTAATTACACCTACTCTAAGCCCCCTAATAAAATAACAAAGCCCCCAAAATAAAAAAATGCCCTACCCTATTCTAAAATTAAAATAGAAAAGCTCTTTTACCTTACCAGCCCTTAAAAGGGCCTTTTACCCACCATGCCGGGTATCACCGATCAGTCCAGGCTCAGATGTCTTGATACAAGCCCAAGCGGGGGCTGAAGACGTCCATCCTCCGGCTGAAGTCTTGATCCAAGCCCAAGCGGGGGCTGAAGACGTCCATCCTCCGGCTGAAGTCTTGATCCAAGCGGCGGCTGAAGAAGTCCATCATCGGGCAGAAGTCTTCATCCTATCCGGGCAGAAGAGGAGATCCGGACCGGTAGACATCTTCATCCAAGCAGCATCTTCTATCTTCTTCCATCCGATGACGAGCGGCTCCATCTTCAAGACCTCCGGCGCGGATCCATCCTCTTCTTCCGACGTCCTAAAACAGAATGAAGGTTCCTTTAAGGGACGTCATCCAAGATGGCATCCCTCGAATTCCGATTGGCTGATAGGATTCTATCAGCCAATCGGAATTAAGGTAGGAAAATTCTGATTGGCTGATGGAATCAGCCAATCAGATTCAAGTTCAATCCGATTGGCTGATCCAATCAGCCAATCAGATTGAGCTCGCATTCTATTGGCTGTTCCGATCAGCCAATAGAATGCGAGCTCAATCTGATTGGCTGATTCCATCAGCAAATCAGAATTTTCCTACCTTAATTCCGATTGGCTGATAGAATCCTATCAGCCAATCGGAATTCAAGGGACGCCATCTTGGATGACGTCCCTTAAAGGAATCTTCATTCTGTTTTAGGACATCGGAAGAAGAGGATGGATCCACGCCGGAGGTCTTGAAGATGGAGCCGCTCGTCATTGGATGGAAGAAGATAGAAGATGCCGCTTGGATGAATATGTCTACCGGTCCGGATCTCCTCTTCTGCCCGGATAGGATGAAAACTTCTGCCCGATGATGGACTTCTTCAGCCACCGCTTGGGTCAAGACTTCAGCTGGAGGATGGACATCTTCAGCCCCCGCTTGGGCTTAGATCAAGACTTCAGCCGGAGGATGGACGTCTTCAGCCCCCGCTTGGACTTGGATCAAGACATCGGTGCCTGGACCGATCGGTGATACCCGGCGTGGTGAAGATAAGGTAGGAAGATCTTCAGGGGCTTAGTGTTAGGTTTATTTAAAGGGGGTTTGGGTTAGATTAGGGGTATGTGGGTGGTGGGTTGTAATGTTGGGGAGGGGGTATTGTATGTTTTTTTTCCAGGCAAAAGAGCTGAATTCTTCTTTGGGGCATGCCCCGCAAAAGGCCCTTTTAAGGGCTGGTAAGGTAAAAGAGCTTTTCTATTTTAATTTTAGAATAGGGTAGAGCATTTTTTTATTTTGGGGGGCTTTGTTATTTTATTAGGGGGCTTAGAGTAGGTGTAATTAGCTTAAAATTGTTGTAATATTTTTCTAATGTTTGTAAATATTTTTTTATTTTTTGTAACTTAGTTCTTTTTTTATTTTTTGTACTTTAGTTAGTTTATTTAATAGTATTTATTTGTAGGTATTTTATTTAATTAATTTATTGATAGTGTAGTGTTAGGTTTAATTGTAGATAATTGTAGGTATTTTATTTAATTAATTTATTGATAGTGTAGTGTTAGGTTTAATTGTAACTTAGGTTAGGATTTATTTTACAGGTAATTTTGTAATTATTTTAACTATTTTAGCTATTAAATAGTTCTTAACTATTTAATAGCTATTGTACCTGGTTAAAATAAATACAAAGTTGCCTGTAAAATAAATATTAATCCTAAAATAGCTACAATATAATTATAATTTATATTGTAGCTATATTAGGATTTATTTTACAGGTAAGTATTTAGCTTTAAATAGGAGTAATTTATTTAATAAGAGTTAATTTATTTCGTTAGATTTAAATTATATTTAACTTAGGGGGGTGTTAGGGTTAGACTTAGCTTTAGGGGTTAATACATTTATTAGAGTAGTGGCGAGGTCCGGTCGGCAGATTAGGGGTTAATAATTGTAGGTAGGTGGAGGCGACATTGGGGGCGGCAGATTAGGTGTTAATAAATATAATATAGGGGTCGGCGGTGTTAGGGGCAGCAGATTAGGGGTACATAGGGATAATGTAGGTGGCGGCGGTGTGCGGTCAGCAGATTAGGGGTTAAAAAAATTTAATAGAGTAGCGGCGATGTGGGGGAACCTCGGTTTAGGGGTACATAGGTAGTTTATGGGTGTTAGTGTACTTTAGAGCACAGTAGTTAAGAGCTTTATGAACCGGCGTTAGCCCAGAAAGCTCCTAACTCCTGGCTTTTTGCTGTGGCTGGAGTTTTGTCGTTAGATTTCTAACGCTCACTTCAGCCACGACTCTAAATACCGGCGTTAGAAAGATCCCATTGAAAGATCTCCATCTTCAAGACCTCTGGCGCGGAACTTCCTCTTCTCCCGACGACTAGACGACGAATGAAGGTTCCTTTAAGGGACGTCATCCAAGATGGCATCCCTCGAATTCCGATTGGCTGATAGGATTCTATCAGCCAATCGGAATTAAGGTAGGAAAAATCTGATTGGCTGATTGAATCAGCCAATCAGATTCAAGTTCAATCCGATTGGCTGATTGGATCAGCCAATCAGATTGAGCTTGCATTCTATTGGCTGATCGGAACAGCCAATAGAATGCGAGCTCAATCTGATTGGCTGATTGGATCAGCCAATCCAATTGAACTTGAATCTGATTGGCTGATTCAATCAGCCAATCAGATTTTTCCTACCTTAATTCCGATTGACTGATAGAATCCTATCAGCCATTCGGAATTCGAGGGACGCCATCTTGGATGACGTCCCTTAAAGGAACCTTCATTTGTCGTAGTGTAGTGTTAGGTTTAATTGTAACTTAGGTTAGGATTTATTTTACTGATAATTTTGTAATTATTTTAACTAGGTAGCTATTAAATAGTTATTAACTATTTAATAGCTATTGTACCTGGTTAAAATACATACAAAGTTGCCTGTAAAATAAATATTAATCCTAAAATAGCTACAATGTAATTATTATTTATATTGTAGCTATATTAGGGTTTATTTTACAGGTAAGTATTTAGCTTTAAATAGGAATAATTTATTTAATAAGATTTATTTTATTTCGTTAGATTTAAATTATATTTAACTTAAGGGGGTGTTAGGGTTAGGGTTAGACTTAGCTTTAGGGGTTAATCCATTTATTATAGTAGCGGCGAGGTCCGGTCGGCAGATTAGGGGTTAATACTTGAAGTTAGGTGTCAGCGATTTTAGGGAGGGCAGATTAGGGGTTAATACTATTTATTATAGGGTTTTTGAGGCGGGAGTGAGGCGGTTTAGGGGTTAATACATTTATTATAGTGGCGGCGAGGTCCGGTCGGAAGATTAGGGGTTAATAAATGTAGGTAGGTAGCGGCGACGTTGGGGGGGGGCAGATTAGGGGTTAATAAATATAATATAGGTGTCGGCGATGTTAGGGGCAGCAGATTAGGGGTACAAAGCTATAATGTAGGTTGCGGTGGTGTCTGGAGCGGCAGATTAGGGGTTAAAAGTGTAATGCAGGGGTCAGCGATAGCGAGGGCAGCAGATTAGGGGTTAATAAGTGTAAGGTTAGGGGTGTTTAGACTCGGGGTACATGTTAGGGTGTTAGGTGCAGACTTAGGAAGTGTTTCCCCATAGGAAACAATGGGGCTGCGTTAGGAGCTGAACGCTGCTTTTTTGCAGGTGTTAGGTTTTTTTTCAGCTCAAACTGCCCCATTGTTTCCCATGGGGGAATCGTGCACGAGCACGTTTTTGAAGCTGGCCACGTCCGTAAGCAACGCTGGTATTGAGGGTTGAAGTGGCGGTAAATATGCCTGTACGCTCCCTTTTTGGATCCTAACGCAGCCCTTCAGAGAACTCTCAATACCAGCGTTGTTTAAAAGGTGTGGGGGGAAAAAAACACGCGTAGCTAACGCACCCCTTCTAACGCAAAACTCTAAATCTAGGTGTGTGTAACTTTATAATGAACAGACACCATTAGATGCACACAGATGTAGATGAATTTTATTACCTTGGTACTGCTTAGCCAGACACAATTCTTTGTCTTAGTATATTGAAATATAAGCACATTAATAGTGACTTCAGTTTTGATTTCCTCTCAGAGAAAATTTATTGAGGTTTAAGCACTCTTTGCGCTATATCTCCAAACCACATTTTTTCTAGTCAGAGCAGGATCAGAAACCTAACTTTCTGAATCTCTAAATTTCCTCTTGCGTTTTTCATGAAGCATGGGAATAGCAGCTAATGTCTCAGATACCGCAGAAGATACGTGAGCAGAGATTTCTACCTTCAAAAATACTCCCCCAGGAGAATGAGAGGAACCGCAGCGCACTGCCCGTGACTCCGTTAAAGCATGGGCCGTTTGAGGAGAAAGCTGTGGCGCTGCCTGAACAGCATCAACCTGAGAGGATGATGGCTCAGAAATAAAAATTCTATCCTTATGCATAATAGTCCTCTCAATACAGAAGGAACAAAAAGGCAAAGGAGGTTCCACTTGTCCATCTGAACAAAGCTTGCATACAACAGAAGGCAAAAGCTCTTAATCCATAATGAAAAATAATAATACAGAAAAATATATAAATATTTTTTTTTTTAAATACTGTTCCTTTATGAAAAAAATACCAGTATCCCTAGCAAGGGAATAATAATAAAAAAATTGACTTATGAGTAAGACAAAAAATATATATATGTACGTGTGTGTGTGTGTGTGTAACAACCAGGAAGAGGATTTACTATCAGTGCAAAATACTTAAAAAAGAAAAGCGTACCAAAAGCACCTCTATACCTCAGCTGTATAGCTGAGACGCCTACCTTCCCCTCTATATTCCATCATAGAAATAGCGACTTAGAAGAGCTGCATGAAACAGCTCTGACTCTGAATGGTCTTCCGATCAGGGGAAATCACATGACCGGCTCTACTCTACGCAACAGGGAAAGGCGTGCGTTTCAATCCGCAATTGCCGCCTCAGAAAAAATTCGCGCACAGAAAATTTGACATGGGCGGACCCAACAGCCAATAAAATTAAACACAAGACTGCTTGCAGTAATACCAGAAGAAAATAAAAAATATCACACGGCAGCGTTAAGCACACTGTTTAAAACACTGAGCCACCAAAACTCTTAGCCACAATCATAGTGCCTGCCCACTGACAAAATAAATCCTGACTAACGTTCAGGATAAAGTCCCAATAAAAATGCACAATAAATTCTACATTTCTCCTACATTGGTGTATCCGGTCCACGGCTTCATCCTTACTTGTGGGATATTCTCAATCCCTACAGGAAGTGGCAAAGAGAGCACACAGCAGAGCTGTCCATATAGCTCCCCTCAGGCTTCCGTCCCCCAGTCATTCTATTTGCCGCTCTAACTAGTAGCATCTCCACGGGGGTGGTAAAGAGTATGTGGTGTTTAGTTGTAGTTTTTTATTCTTCTATCAAGAGTTTGTTATTTTAAAATAGTGCCGGCTTGTACTATTTACTCTGCAGCAGAAAGTGATGAAGATTTCTGCCGAGAGGAATATGATTTTAGCACCAGTAACTAAAATCCATTGCTGTTCCCACGCAGGACTGTTGAAACCAGAGAACTTCAGCTGGGGGGGAACAGTTTGCAGGCTTAACTGCTTCAGGTATGATCAGTCATTTTTCTAACAAGACCTAGTAATGCTAGAAGACTGTCAGCAATCCCCTCTGGGATAGGTAAGCCATTTTTCTTAGACTCTGTATAAAATTATGGCTTATATTAAGGCTTATATTGGCTTATATTAAGGGCTCTATGCTGGTTGACACTATTGTGGGCTAAATCGATTGCTTTTTAGCATGTTTTCACTATAAATAAGGTGTTTTTTCAGACTTTAAAACACTTTTGGGGTTTTATTTTGCGCCTGGCACTTATTTGGACACCTATTCTAGAAAGGCCCCTCCACTCTGGAATGAAGAGGGAGGAGGTCTCATTTTCAAGCCTCAATTGTGCAGTTGTTTTGCTTAGGCAGTTCATGCAGCTTCACGTGGGGAGTCCAGAGGCATCAGAAAAGACTCCAGAGAGGCTTATTTCCTACTAAAATAATCCCTAAGGAAGCTAAAGGCCACAGTGGAAGCTGTGGCATAGTACTGTAGTGTTTTTAACAGGTTAATTGCTGCTATTAGCTCCGGTTTGGGCATTAAGGGGTTAATTGGTCTGAAAATTTGTGTGCAATCCTTTCAAAGTATTAAGACACTGTGGTGAAAATTTCATTAAAATCGGATGTTTATTTGATGTTTTTTTGATGTTTTAGTAATAAAGTGTGCACTTTTATTATTTAAAGACACAGTAACGTTTTTGTTAAAAATAATTTTTATTGCATTGAAGATCTGTTTAAGTCTGTCAAACATGTCTGACCCTTCAGATAACCTATGTTCTGTATGTTCAAAGGCCAAGGTGGTTCCCCCATTAAATTTATGTGTGAAGTGTGCCATAGCGTCCAAACAGCTTAAGGACCGTACAATCACGCTTAAAGATATAGCCCAAGATGATTCTTTAGCTGAAGGTAGCGAGGATAGCTCACTATCCTCTCCTTCTGTGTCAACACCAGCTATGCCCGCGCAAGCGATGCCCAGTACATCTAGCGCGCCAATTGCTATTACTATGCAACAGTTAGCAGCCGTAATGGATAATTCTCTCGCAGCATTTTTATCCAAACTGCCATCTTTTCCTAGGAAGTGTGATTGCTCAGTTTTAAATACAGAAAATGAGCAAGCAGACGCAGAGGATAATTTAGTTACGAATATAGTCTGTACCTAGAAAAGGTGAAGACTAAAAGGATGCACTTGGGTAGCACTTCTATTCCAAAAAGTAAGGTTAAGGTCAAAAAATAGAACTTAAACAACCACTGGTAGCCAAAGGGTTGATGGAGAAGTTAAAACATAACTTTTATTAATTCTCTAATAGATAAAAGATGTGTGGTGTGTGAATGTGTGCATTTTAAAAACACATAGCAATTCTACTAGTCATGGAAGTGGCTCAGGATATTAATTGATTAAATTTCCACGGACCTAAAATATTATTTAGGTATGCTTGTATAAAGTAATATAAATCTTTCAAATGGATAATATACTTGTATCTATTAATATAGTACACCACTGTATGATTTAGTGTTCCCTCATACAGTTGTTCCCATATAGCGTGGCACAGTCATAAACAGATTATATGTAATTGACTGAAATGGTTATTTCTAACCCTTCTTATTATACTGTTGGTTAATGTATATAATAGTATTATTTATTTATTCATTCATAGTTCCAATTCTGTATTCAGAGGAAAAGTTACAACATCAGTTATAGAAGGTTTAGATTGTTATATGGCTTATATAGGTGCTTGGTGTAGTTTAATATAACTTTGTTTTGCAAGTTTGAAGTTTTATACTTCCGTTAATGAAAATATTAGTGATTCACTGGTTATGAACTCCAGTGATTTATACTTGGTGGCAATCGATGTCCGGCTTTCTTTCACCAAAGTGCTATCTTCGGTCTTCTAATGGATGGTTTAATACTGTTCTTGTACTTGTATTGGTCCACAAGTTAGGGTACTAGTAAAGTGATTTAGATTGTGGCTATTCTCTCATATAATATAGTATAGTAATGGAGATATCGTTATTAAGATGTTCTATATGCTATAGGTTTATCAATAATTAGATTGGTGTTATTTCTGTAGCTCTCCTTTATACTGTGCAGTGTTCACTATATAAGAGACATCGTCCTCACAAATTAAGTCTGAGGATATGTTTGCTATTATATAGAGAGATTTTTGTATAGCTACGAAATATACTTTATTAGTATCTTTGTATTATTGTATCTCTGATATCAACACCTATATAAGTGTCCACAATAGATCATCAACTATGCATATGCGATTGTACTGTATACGTAGAGGTTAAAATAGCTGATGGTATCAGTAAACTGCTGTGATCTCAGATCTCAGTCAGTAGTATTATATAGAGGGATTTTTGTATAACTATGGAATATACTATAGGATATATTGTTTTAGTATCTTTACAGTGTTATATCTCTAATATCACCTCTTATATATATATATATGTGTGTTGACAATTGATCATCAGCTAAGTATATACATTTGTGCTGAAAAAATAGAAGCTAAAGTAGCTGATGTTGTCAGTTAGCTACAATAGTCTCTGATTACAGTCAATAATTTATTTCTGCTTTTTATCTAAATCACCCTTTATACACGATTAGCCATTATAATATTGGGCAACTGTAATAATCAAGGTACTTATGATTGTGTTATCAAAATAAAGGCTCAAATAGCCAGTGTAGACACCTGTCCGTTATACTCTTCTGAGGTTAACAGATGTCTATTGCGGTATATGCCCGGATTATCACTTCACACGGCTAGCGGTTATAACTTTAAGATCTAAGCCCGTGGTTTGCCCTTATAATAATGTATATGAAACAGTAATTTGCCCTTATGATATTAACAAAATATTTTCAAGTTATATGCCAGAACTATCGATTTACACAACTAGCGGTTATGGCTATTAAGATATATGAAGATAATTTGCTCCTAATAGTTAGCCACTAACAGCTAGAGAGATATTCAATATAAGGTCCGGGTTGCCACTATATCTGTTATTGGTTTTAGAATAAGCTATGCCATTAAAAAGAAACTAAATGGGGTATTAACAAATACCCTTCCCTAACATGTTTCGCCGATAGCGTTTCGGCTTTTTCAAAGGTCGAACCTTCCATTAGAAGACCGAAGATAGCACTTTGGTGAAAGAAAGCCGGACATCGATTGCCACCAAGTATAAATCACTGGAGTTCATAACCAGTGAATCACTAATATTTTCATTAACGGAAGTATAAAACTTCAAACTTGCAAAACAAAGTTATATTAAACTACACCAAGCACCTATATAAGCCATATAACAATCTAAACCTTCTATAACTGATGTTGTAACTTTTCCTCTGAATACAGAATTGGAACTATGAATGAATAAATAAATAATACTATTATATACATTAACCAACAGTATAATAAGAAGGGTTAGAAATAACCATTTCAGTCAATTACATATAATCTGTTTATGACTGTGCCACGCTATATGGGAACAACTGTATGAGGGAACACTAAATCATACAGTGGTGTACTATATTAATAGATACAAGTATATTATCCATTTGAAAGATTTATATTACTTTATACAAGCATACCTAAATAATATTTTAGGTCCGTGGAAATTTAATCAATTAATATCCTGAGCCACTTCCATGACTAGTAGAATTGCTATGTGTTTTTAAAATGCACACATTCACACACCACACATCTTTTATCTATTAGAGAATTAATAAAAGTTATGTTTTAACTTCTCCATCAACCCTTTGGCTACCAGTGGTTGTTTAAGTTCTATTTTTTGACCTTAACCTTACTTTTTGGAATAGAAGTGCTACCCAAGTGCATCCTTTTAGTCTTCACCTTTTCTAGGTACAGACTATATTCGTAACTAGTATAGTTTTATGCACAAGCACTCGAGCTCATTAGGGATATATTTATATATTGATAAAAATACAGAAAGTAGATAAACTCACAGAGATATATAGATATACTCATCGAGAATGATACCCTAAATATCAATAATCTACACACTGTCTGTAAATATCCAAACACTAAATTGAGCATTCCTTGTTTATCAGTGTAGTGCTCTTGCTAATTTTTGCTAAATCAGCAGAGGATAATTTATCTGTAGTGCCCTCACATCAATCTGACTTGGCGGTGAGGGAGGGCCTGTCTGAGGGAGAAATTTCTGACACAGGAAAAGTTTTTCAGCAGGCAGAGCCTGATACCATAGCATTTAAATTTAAGCTAGAACACCTCCGCGCTCTACTTAAGGAGGTCCTAGCTACTCTTGATGATTGTGACCCTTTGGTGGTCCCAGAAAAATTGTGTAAAATGGATAAATTCTTAGAGGTCCCAGTACACACTGATGCGTTCCCGATACCTAAGAGGGTGGCGGATATAGTGAATAAGGAGTGGGAGAAGCCAGGTGTACCTTTTGTTCCCCCTCCTATATTTAAGAAAATGTTCCCCATTGTTGACCCCAGAAGGGACGCGTGGCAGACGGTCCCTAAGGTAGAGGGGGCAGTTTCAACGCTAGCTAAGCGCACAACTATACCAATAGAAGACAGTTGCGCTTTCAAAGATCCTATGGATAAAAAATTAGAAGGTTTACTTAAGAAAATTTTTGTTCAACAAGGTTTTCTTCTTCAACCAATTTCTTGCATTATTCCTGTAACCACTGCAGCTGCTTTTTGGTTTGAGGAATTAGAAAACTCGCTCCAGAAGGAGACTTCTTATGATGAAGTCATGGATAGAATTCACGCCCTGAAGTTGGCTAATTCTTTCATTACAGATGCCGCTTTTCAGTTAGCTAAATTAGCGGCGAAAAATTCTGGTTTCGCAATAGTGGCGCGTAGAGCGCTTTGGCTAAAATCGTGGTCGGTGGATGTGTCATCCAAAACAAAATTGCTTAATATTCCTTTCAAGGGTAAGACCCTATTCGGGCCAGAGTTGAAAGAAATTATTTCAGATATCACTGGGGGAAAGGGCTATGCCCTTCCACAGGATAGACCTTTCAAAGCTAAAAATAAGTCTAATTTTCGTTCCTTTCGCAATTTCAGGAACGGACCGGCTTCTACCTCTACAGCCACTAGGCAAGAGGGTAACGCACCCCAGCCCAAACCAGCATGGAAACCATTGCAAGGCTGGAACAAGGGTAAACAGGCCAAAAAGCCTGCTGCTGCTACCAAGACAGCATGAAGGGGTAGCCCCCGATCCGGGACCGGATCTAGTAGGGGGCAGACTTTCTCTCTTTGCTCAGGCCTGGGAAAGAGATGTTCCGGACCCCTGGGCACTAGAAATTGTCTCTTCTAGAATTCAAGGACCTTCCTCCAAGGGGAAGGTTCCACATGTCTCGCTTATCTTTAGACCAGATAAAGAGACAGGCATTCTTACATTGCGTAGAAGACCTTTTAAAAATGGGAGTGATAAACCCAGTTCCAACAGCAGAACAAGGACTGTGATTTTACTCAAACCTGTTTGCAGTTCCCAAAAAGGAAGGAACTTTCAGGCCAATTCTGGATTTAAAGATCCTAAACAAATTCCTCAGAGTTCCATCATTCAAAATGGAAACCATTCAGACAATTTTACCAATGATCCAGGAGGGTCAATATATGACTACCGTGGACTTAAAGGATGCGTACCTGCATATTCCTATCCACAAAGATCACCATCAGTTTCTGAGGTTCGCCTTTCTGGACAAGCATTACCAGTTCGTGGCTCTTCCCTTCGGATTGGCCACTGCTCCCAGAATTTTCACAAAGGTGCTAGGGTCCCTTCTAGCGGTGCTAAGGCCAAGGGGCATTGCAGTAGCACCTTACCTAGACGACATTTTAATACAGGCGTCGTCCTTTCACAAAGCAAGGGCTCATACAGACATTGTTCTAGCCTTTCTAAGGTCTCAAGGGTGGAAGGTGAACATAGAAAAAAGTTCTCTGTCCCCGTTCACAAGGGTTCCCTTCCTGGGAACAATAATAGACTCGGTAGAAATGAAAATCTTTCTGACAGAGGTCAGGAAATTAAAACTTTTGAACACTTGTCGAGTTCTTCAATCCATTCCTCAACCCTCCATAGCTCAGTGCATGGGGGTAATAGGACTAATGGTTGCGGCAATGGACGTGGTTCCTTTTGCTCGAATTCATTTAAGACCATTGCAACTGTGCATGCTCAAACAATGGAATGGGGATTATGCAGATTTGTCTCCCCAGATTCAGATGGACCAGCAAACCAGAGATTCACTCCTCTGGTGGTTGTCTCAGGATCACCTGTCTCAGGGAATGAGTTTCCGAAGACCGGAGTGGATCATTGTCATGACCGACGCCAGCCTCTTAGGCTGGGGTGCGGTCTGGAAGTCCCTGAAGGCTCAGGGTCTATGGTCTCGGGAAGAATCTCTTCTCCCGATAAACATTTTGGAATTGAGAGCGATATTCAATGCGCTCCAGGCATGGCCTCAACTAGCGGAGGCCAAATTCATCAGATTTCAGTCGGACAACATGACGACTGTAGCGTACATCAATCATCAGGGGGGAACAAAGAGTTCCCTGGCGATGAGAGAGGTATCCAAGATCATCAAATGGGCAGAGGATCACTCCTGCCATCTATCAGCAATTCACATCCCAGGAGTGGACAACTGGGAAGCGGATTATCTGAGTCGTCAGACTTCCATCCGGGGGAGTGGGAACTCCACCCGGAGGTTTTTGCTCAGCTGACCCAGCTATGGGGCATTCCAGATCTGGATCTGATGGCGTCACGTCAGAACTCCAAAGTTACACGTTATGGGTCCAGGTCCAGGGATCCCAAGGCGACATTGGTAGATGCCTTAGTAGCGCCTTGGTCGTTCAATCTACCTTATGTCTTTCCACCGTTTCCCCTTCTCCCCCGGCTAGTAGCCAGGATCAAACAGGAGAAGGCTTCGGTAATTCTGATAGCTCCTGCGTGGCCACGCAGGACTTGGTATGCAGACCTGGTGAATATGTCATCCGTTCCACCATGGAAGCTGCCTTTGAGGCAGGACCTTCTAATTCAAGGTCCATTCGAACATCCAAACCTAGTTTCTCTGCAACTGTCTGCTTGGAGATTGAACGCTTGATTCTAGCTAAGCGTGGGTTTTCGGAATCAGTTATAGATACTCTGATCCAGGCTAGAAAGCCTGTAACCAGGAAAATTTACCATAAGATATGGCGGAAATATCTTTGCTGGTGCGAATCCAAGGGTTACTCATGGAGTAAGATTAGGATTCCAAGGATACTATCTTTTCTCCAAGAAGGATTGGAGAAAGGTCTGTCAGCTAGTTCTTTAAAGGGACAGATATCTGCTCTGTCTGTTTTGTTACACAAGCGTCTGGCAGCCATGCCAGATATTCAGGCGTTTGTACAGGCTTTAGTCAGAATCAAGCCTGTCTACAGACCTGTGGCTCCTCCATGGAGTCTAAATTTAGTTCTTTCAGTTCTTCAAGGGGTTCCGTTTGAACCTCTACATTCCATAGATATTAAGTTACTATCTTGTTTTTAGTAGCTATTTCTTCTGCTAGAAGAGTTTCTGAATTGTCTGCTTTGCAGTGTAATTCACCCTATCTGGTGTTTCATACAGATAAGGTCGTTTTACGTACCAAACCTGGTTTTCTTCCAAAAGTGGTTTCCAATAAGAATATCAACCAGGAAATAGTTGTTCCTTCTCTGTGTCCTAATCCAGTTTCTAACAAGGAACGTCTGTTACACAATCTTGATGTGGTTCATGCTTTAAAGTTTTATCTAAAAGCAACTAAAGACTTCAGACAAACATCGTCCTTGTTTGTCGTCTATTCTGGCAAGAGGAGAGGTCAAAAGGCGACTGCGACCTCTCTGTCTTTCTGGCTGAAAAGCATCATCCGGTTGGCTTATGAGACTGCTGGAAGGCAGCCTCCTGAATGAATTACAGCTCACTCTACTAGAGCTGTGGCTTCCACATGGGCTTTCAAGAATGAGGATTCTGTTGAACAGATTTGTAAGGCAGCGACTTGGTCTTCACTGCATACGATTGCCAAATTTTACAAATTCAATACTTTTGCTTCTTCAGAGGCTATTTTTGGGAGAAAGGTTTTGCAAGCAGTGGTACCTTCCATTTAGGTTACCTGACTTGTTCCCTCCCTTCATCCGTGTCCTAAAGCTTTGGTATTGGTTCCCACAAGTAAGGATGAAGCCGTGGACCGGATACACCAATGTAGGAGAAAACAGAATTTATGTTTACCTGATAAATTTCTTTCTCCTACGGTGTATCCGGTCCACGGCCCGCCCTGGCATTTTGGTCAGGTTTAAATTTATATTTTGTAAACTACAGTCACCACTGCACCCTATGGTTCTCCTTTTTCTCCTAACCGTCGGTCGAATGACTCGGGGGGGCGGAGCCTGAGGGGAGTTATATGGACAGCTCTGCTGTGTGCTCTCTTTGCCACTTCCTGTAGGGATTGAGAATATCCCACAAGTAAGGATGAAGCCGTGGACCGGATACACCGTAGGAGAAAGAAATTTATCAGGTAAACATAAATTCTGTTATCTTTCTCTTCTCAGTGCCCATTCAGTCACTTAGTCCTATAAGACAAAATAATGGCACTTACCTGCAGGAAGCCACTCCTTACAGAGGCCTGTAGAGAGAAAAAAGACTTACTCAGGCTTTTTACACAGGGCAGCAATCAGATTAGAAAAACGCAGTGAGGCACACCTCACAAGTTCCTAACTGCTTAAAAGCCACCACTGCCCTACTGAAGAGACTAACGTGGAGTACAGCTAGACCCAATTTAGAAAGGAAAGATCAGAGAAAACCTACTCTGGCTTTCAAAATAATAAAATCTTGATTGAAGTATCAGACACCAAAACTTCACCTCCTCCTTGCACCGAAGGCAAAGAGAATAACTGGGGGTTATGGGTAAGGGAAGTGACATTTAACAGCTTTGCTGTGGTGCTCTTTGCCTCCTCCTGCTGGTCAGGAGTGATATTCCCACTAGTAATTGATGATGCCGTGGACTCATTATATCTTAGGAAAGAAATATTTCTGTATTTTGTCCCTTTAGGCCTTTTTTGATTTTAAGACAGTCCAATAGTGGATGACTATGACATAAATTGGGTGTGACTTTAATCAACTGGAGTAAATAATGTTTTGCCTGCCTAAAATGTAGCCATTCTTTTTAGAGATATTGTAAATCCTCTAAAACTATATGGTTTTGTGGTTAAGGGGTCAATCAGGTGTTTAAGTAAGGTAATTTATTTGCTTTTCCAAATTTGGAACACCCCGCCTTGCACCCCTGGTGTAAATCTCGGGTTCCTTAATAGAGGTATTTTGAAATGGTCTAGCTCCCTCCATTCACCTTCATCGTTTTTCTCCAGGCTACAAGTACAAGTGGATGAGTAAAAATCTCTGGTGCTAGCTCCTTATTTGATGCATGGAGAATAAAAGCCCGTGAAAAAGGGGCACTTATTTATTCATCCATACTAAAATTTGTAAAATTATCTGTTTGCACTAGCCAATCACGGGGACATCTCAAGAGTATTGCTTGATTGTATAGTCTAATATTGGGTAAGGCCAAGTCCCCCTTTACACTCAAAGAGAGAGGCAAATTAACCCACTTTGTTAGACTATCCGCTCTCTTTTGGAGATTTACTAATATATTTAGGCTATACCATCTAGTTGGAACTGCCGTAAGGTATATACCCAAGTATTTCAAGCTCTGTGTCTCTATAAAAGGATACACCTGCTCCAAATTTGTGTGTTTTTTCTAACCATAAGATCTTGGACTTAGAGTAATTTATCTTATAGCCCGAAATCTCCCCATATTCATCCAAAATACTAATTATGTCACAGACTATAGAACATCAATAAATCATCTGCAAAAAGGGCTAACTGAAACTTTTCTTTACCTACTTTGACACCCACTAGGAGCTCTCTAAGTCTACTAGCCAGGGGCTCCAATACTAGATCAATTAGAAGAGGCGACATATGACATCCCTGCCTGGTTTCTCTAGCTAAAAGAAAGGAAGGTGACATAACATTATTTACCAAGATAGAGGCATAAGCATCCAAATATACATTGGACACCAAATTCAGAAAATTCCCCCTTATACCAAACCTCTTCAAGGTTTCAAACATATAATTCCACTCGACTCGGTTAAAGGCCTTCTCTGCATCCAAAGATAGCAGGAAGGCCTCCAGCAGAGTCGAGACATCAACCCCCCTAGTATCTCGACTATATTGACAAATCATCTGCAACATTTTCCTGATATTTAACTCAAGCGTTCTCCCCAAAACAAAACCTGCTTGGTCTATATGTAAGAGTTTCGGGAGAATTAATTTCAATCTATCTGCTATGGTCTTCATAAAAATCTTGTAATCAAGATTCAGAAGTGATATAGGTCTATATGAGGACACCTGTGTAGGGTCCTTTTACAGGTAATATTGTTTGTAGAGTTCCTTAAGATCCTGCATAATCTCTTCTTTTAATAGCCAGTAAAATTCAAGAGTGAGCCCATATGGCCCTGGGGCTTTTCCCTTCCTAATATGTTTCATAGTATTGATAATCTCTTTATCAGAAATAGGTGCATTCAACATCATGTCTTCTGCACCTATCTCTGGCAATTTTAAATCATTCAAAAATCTCTGAATACCCTCTTTCTTAGGATTCTGGGGAGGCATATAGATTTTCATAATACTCATGAAAAAGTGAGGTTATCTCCTCTGGGTTATTGGTGGTTGTTGATCCTTCCATAATTAACCTTACAGATTTTTTCTTTTTTCATTTGTTAAAGAGACTTGCTAAATGTTTCCCCACCTTGTTCCCATATCTTTCAAACTGCTTTTGTTTTTTAAATAATGCTTTTCACACCAAAGTTAACAAATACAAATCTCTCTCATTTTTAGATTTCACATAATTATATCTATTTTCCTTGGATGGGTGCAGTCTGAGTCGGGAGTATGTCGCTGAAAGATTGTTGGCCAGCTAAGCATTTTCAATGTTCTCTTCCTTCTTCAATTTAATTAAATATGACGTTACCTCTGCTTTTAATGTTACTTTAGAAGTTTCCCAATAAATTGCCTTATTGTCTCTATATTCTGCGTTATTAATACTGTACTCCATTTTTGTTTCAAAAACTCTGCAAATTTGGCTGACTTAGCTAAGTAACTAGAAAAATAAAAGGAGTTATAAGCTTATACCTGGCTTTAGATGGTTAATTTAAAGGGCCACTGTAAGTAAATATTTTCTATGCCTGTTACTAACTACCCCAAATACGCTTTTTATCAATAGCATTTCATTAACATATCTCTACCATATATCAGAAATCTTGTCTGCAAATTTAATTGTTTTCCAAACCCACTCCGTGGGTATCCTTTGCTCTGTACCAATCCGTTTACAATACCTAGGTTTCAAACTGGCGCTTTAAACACAAAGTTATTGGTTTAAGTATTTTGAACATGCAGTGCTGAAAATAGTGGGCAGGATAACGTGACATCATCAGCGAATAAAAGATATAACTTTTAGAACGTTATGAAACTTCGTTTTGGAGAAAATATAGGTCAGTAGGTTTTAATTAATGTTTATTAACTTTAATATGTTAGTTGTTTAGCTTAAAAATTATAACAGAAAGTAATCCTTTAAGGTTAAGGAAATTGGGGCATGGTCTGAGAGGGCAAAGTCCTCAATATTTGTTTCACTAACTATCGTTAATAGCGAATCTGGAATGAGAAATAAATCTAATCTAGATAGGGTATTATGAGATTTAGACATACAAGTAAATTCTAGACTGTTAGGGTTAAAAATCCTCCAAACATTTACCAGTTTATAATTAGTAGTCAATGTTACAAATACCCTCTTTTCCTATTGCAGTTGTGATTTCCGGATTTTATATAGCTGATTGTTTAGGAGCTTTATTCTGTCTAGTAAAGAGTTAGGAGTCACATTAAAATCCCCCATAATTATCACTTTTTTATCAGGAAATTTATCTAAGATCTTATATATTTTATTCCAAAATTTCCAATCCACATTGCTAGGCCCGTAAATGTTCCCAAATATATAATCCATGTCATCTATAATAATGTGAATAAAAAAACAAAATTTATGCTTACCTGATAAATTTATTTCTCTTGTGGTGTATCCAGTTCACGGATTCATCCATTACTTGTGGGATATTCTCCTTCCCAACAGGAAGCTGCAAGAGGATCACCCACAGCAGAGCTGTCTATATAGCTCCTCCCCTAACTGCCATCCCCAGTCATTCGACCGAAGACAAGCAAGAAAAAGGAGAAACTATAGGGTGCAGTGGTGAGTGTAGTTTAAAAAATAAATAACACCTGCCTTCAAATGACAGGGCGGGCCGGGGACTGGATACACCACAAGAGAAATAAATTTATCAGGTAAGCATAAATTTTGTTTTCTCTTGTAAGGTGTATCCAGTCCACGGATTCATCCATTACTTGTGGGATACCAATACCAAAGCTATAGGACACGGATGAAGGGAGGGACAAGGCAGGCGCTTAAACGGAGGGCACCACTGCCTGTAAGACCTTTCTCCCAAAAACAGCCGAAGAAGCAAAAGTATCAAATTTGTAGAATTTAGAAAAGGTATGAAGCGAAGACCAAGTCGCCGCCTTACAAATCTGTTCAAAAGAAGCCTCATTTTTAAAAGCCCATGTGGAAGCTACTGCTCTAGTGGAATGAGCTGTAATTCTCTCAGGAGGCTGCTCGCCAGCAGTCTCGTAAGCAAAGCGGATTAAGCTTCTTAACCAAAAAGAAAGAGAAGTTGCCGAAGCCTTTTGGCCTCTCCTCTGTCCAGAGTAAACCACAAACAAAGCAGATGTTTGACGAAAATCTTTAGTGGCTTGTAAACAGAATTTTAAAGCACGGACCACATCAAGATTGTGTAATAGACGTTCCTTCTTTGAAGAAGGATTAGGACATAGTGAAGGAACAACAATCTCCTGATTGATATTCTTATTAGATACCACCTTAGGAAGAAACCCAGGTTTGGTACGCAACACTACCTTATCAACATGGAAAATAAGATAAGGAGAATCACATTGTAAAGCCAATAACTCAGAAACTCGTCGAGCCGAGGAGATAGCTACCAAAAACAGAACTTTCCAAGACAACAGCTTGATATCTATGGAATGCAAAGGTTCAAACGGAACCCCTTGAAGAACTTTAAGAACTAAATTTAGACTCCATGGTGGAGCAACAGGTTTAAACACAGGCTTGATTCGAACTAAAGCCTGACAAAATGCCTGAACGTCTGGAGTATTAGCCAGACGCTTGTGCAAAAGAATAGACAGAGCAGAAATCTGTCCCTTTAAGGAACTAGCCGACAATCCCTTCTCCAATCCTTCTTGGAGAAAAGATAATATTCTAGGAATCCTGACCTTACTCCATGAGTAACCCTTGGATTCACACCAATGAAGATATTTACACCATATCTTATGATAGATTTTCCTGGTAACCGGCTTTCGAGCCTGAATTAAGGTATCAATGACCGATTCAGAGAAACCACGCTTTGATAAAAAAATGTATCCATTGGATCTAGAAAAGCACAACTGTCCTCGACAGGGATAGTGGTACGCTTAGCTAGAGTAGAAACTGCTCCCTCCACCTTAGGGACCGTCTGCCACAAGTCCCTTGTAGCGGCGTCTATAGGAAACATCTTTTTAAAAACAGGAGGGGGAGAGAACGGTACACCTGGTCTATCCCATTCCTTAGTAATAATTACAGAAAACCTCTTAGGTAGGGACTGAAAAAACATCAGTGTAAGTAGGTACTACATAGTATTTATCCAATCTACATAATTTCTCTGGGACTACAATAGCGTCACAGTCGTCCAGAGTTGCTAAGACCTCCCTGAGCAATACGCGGAGGTGTTCAAGCTTAAATTTAAACGTAGACATATTAGAATCAGGTTGAAGTATCTTCCCTGAATCAGAAAAATCACCCACAGATTGAAGCTCCCCTGCTTCAGCTTCATTATATTGTGAGGGTGTATCAGAGATAGCTACTAAAGCGTCAGAGAGCTCTGTATTTATTCTAGTCCCAGAGCTGTCTCGCTTTCCTTGCAATCCTGGCAGTTTAGATAATACCTCTGTAAGGGTATGATTCATAACTGCCGCCATGTCTTGCAAGGTATACGCAATGGGCGCGCTAGATGTACTTGGCGTCCCCTGAGCGGGAGTTATAGGTTCTGACACGTGGGGAGAGTTAGACGGCATAACTTCCTCCTTGTCAATTTCTTCTGGTGATAAATTTTTTAAAGCCAGAATATGGTCTTTGTAATTTATAGTAAAATCAGTGCATTTGGTACACATTCTAAGAGGGGGTTCCACAATGGCTTCTAAACATAATGAACAATGAGTTTCCTCTATGTCAGACATGTTTAAACAGACTAGTAATGAGACCAGCAAGCTTGGAAAACAATTTAATAACTGTGAACAAGCAAAAAATAAAAACGGTACTGTGCCTTTAAGAGAAAAAAACAATCACAGAAACTGCAAAACAGTGAAAAAAGCAGTAAATTTTATGAAATTTTTACAGTGTGTATAATAGACTGAAATAGCATTGCACCCACTTGCAAATGGATGATTAACCCATTAGTTTCAAAACCAGATCAAAAAAACTATATAAACGTTTTTAAACAGTCACAACCAACTGCCACAGCTCTACTGTGGCTCCTACCTGCCAATGCAATGACTTTGGAAGGCACAAAAACCCTTTAGAGAGGTCCTATATGTTCAGGGGACTCCTTCAGGGAAGCTGGATGTCTCAAGCTGCAAAAACTACTGCGCAATTTAGGCGCAAAAATAGGCCCCTACCAACCTGTACTCACAGTGAGAGGGCCTTAAAAAACTATCCCTAGGCAAAATCTAGTCAGCCATGTGGAAAAACTGGGCCCCAGAATAAAGTTTTATCACCATTTGTAATAAACGTTTATATACATCAAGCAAACGTTATATCTATTCAGTAATGAGAGTAAATAACAAAAATATTACCCTTTACAGCAAGCATGATACCAGTCATTATTAAATCACTGTAATCAGGCTTACCTTAAATACATCAGGCACTGTCAGCATTTTCTAGCTTATCATCTCTCTAGAAAAATTTAAAACTGCACATACTTCAGAGCAGGTAACCCTGCACGCTATTCCCCCGGCTGAAGTTATGTGTGAGAACAGCAGTGGATCTTAGTTACAAACAACTAAGATCATCAAAAACCTCAGGCAGACTCTTCTTCAACTTTCTGCCTGAGGCTAAAATAGTACAACTCCGGTACCATTTGAAAATAATAAACTTTTGATTGAAGATAAACTACATTAATGCACCACATCTCTCTAGCTACTTCCCTTGTCGAGAGCTGCAAGAGAATGACTGGGGGTGTCAGTTAGGGGAGGAGCTATATAGACAGCTCTGCTGTGGGTGATCCTCTTGCAGCTTCCTGTTGGGAAGGAGAATATCCCACAAGTAATGGATGAATCCGTGGACTGGATACACCTTACAAGAGAAATATACCTTCCCTCCTTATCTTTTATCTTATTTTTTATTTTGTATTTTAGGTTTCTGTTTATCAAAAATGCTACTCCTCTTGCTGCTTTAGAGTATGAGGCACTGATAACCTCCCCAAGCCAGTTTGCCTTGATTTTTGAATGTTCAAGTTCGGAGAGGTGGGTTTCCTGCAAGCTTATAATATCTGCTTTTTTCTTACTTAGAATATTGAGAATGGCTTTACGTTTAATTGGGGAGTGGATTCCTCCCACATTCCATGACATTAATTTAATAATTAATTTTTTAATTATATAAGTATGTCCCTGAATCCATAGAACAGGGTCGAGGAGAGGATCGAAACCAGGAGGTGAGAGGGGAAGGGGAGGAGGAGACAGAGAAAGAGAGGGGAAAGAAAAAAACCCCACAAATAAAAACACTTGACAAACAACAAATAATGTGTACCCATATGGGCACATTTATACCATGATACCTTTGCTCATACTTCATTAGTTTTATCTTTCTAGAGCTTTAAGTCTGGCTTCCCTTTTAAGCAAGGAAGAAAAAAATAAAAATAATAACAAATTTACATAAACACTTTATTGAAACATATGGCCTCTTGTAGCTTTACTGACAACCCAAAGTTATACTATAAAGGGCATTTGAGATCTTACCCCTAACATATAATATAAACCACTGATAAAAAACAAACAAACAAAAAAACATCCCAAAAAACATATCACAATAGCTCCCTACACTCTGTTATTACATTTTGATGTAAACAATTCCCCCTTCAACTTTCATTCTTACTTTAACAAATGTGATACAAAAAAGAAAAAATGTGTTTCAATAACCATTATTTTGAAGCAAATAGCTTCTTCGTGACTTTGACAACAACCCCTAACCCAAATCATTGGAACATATAAGATCTTACCCCCAACATATAGTATAGACCTTTATTGATAAAAAGAAAGGGGGGGAAGAATACACACATATTCCTATTTTGAGAAGTATGGTATGGATAGGAATATTTTACCATTACTTTACATGAATTCCAGACAGCATATTTACTGCAGTCTATTTATCCCTTACATACACACCTGTAAGTGAATCAAAACCTAATATTTAAATCACAATACACATTTACTACGAAACTTAATAATACAATTTACCTTTCAAAAATGTGTTTCCTCTTTTCCTCCCTTCTCCCTCTTTCTCTATCCCTCCTATTGAGCATACTCTTTCTGGGGTCCAATTACAAGTGCCTAAAACTATTGAATCCTTCCCTTAACAAACTGGGGGGTTCACTTAAATAAATAACCTATTCATCCCTCTTACCCTTCCCATTTGTCTGTGAGTATTTTAACTAACATTCCGCTTAACTAGTACAATATCTAATCAAATAATATTCACACTCCCCCCTATGTCTTATCCAGTTACTTGAAAGTAGTTACATAATAAGAATGGCCCTCTACTGAGATTTAGCCTTGTCTATGAAGCAGTATACTAACACATAGCCCCCAGAGTTGCCTTAATGATACTTTCATTGTGACCTAGATGTACATCACTTGATCGAACTAATATACTCAAGACCTTCTATATCGATTATTATGGCACACATTTAAATTTCAGTGACTGTCTCCTACATAATAATTTGTAACTTATTACTACCATTTACTCTAGAAACCTTTATACAGTATATCCTTTGTACATTCACACCGCCAATATTGTGTCTAAAGGTGCTACGTGAAAAAAATGCCTTAACCGATTTAACTAACACCATTTTTTAACCTTGTTGCTTTCATGGTGGGGGGATATATATAACATTTTATTTTTAATACACTATTCCTTATTTCAAGTAATAGCCATAGAAAGGAAGCAATGTCCACGACTAACTGGCGTTTTCTCCTTATCCAAAAAGATCTGTGCTTGCTCTGGAGTGTCAAAAACAAAAAAGTAATTGCCAACTTCAATCCTTAGCCTGGCTGGATAAAGTAAAGAAAATAATTTCCCTTCTTTTACCAATTGGGAGCATATATTTGAAAACAGTCTATTTTTTTGTCGCAGTCTCATATAAGAAGTTCTGAAATAACAGAATCTTTCCTTCTCTATAGGTCAGGTGCTGAACTCTCCTATAGGCTCTTATTAGCTCCATTTTAGCTTGGAAATTCAAATATCTCACAACTACAGGTCTTGGCCTAATAGACCTCTGCTCTGTTGCTTCTTGGACTCTCCCTGTTCTGTGGGCTCTTTCCACTGTAAATTTAACACTTGAGCCATCCAGCTTTAGAAGGGAAGGTAATGTGTCTTGAGCAAATTGAACCAGGTTCTCTGTTCTTAATTATTCGGGCATCCTTAGATTGTTTCGCCTGCTTCTGTCCTCTAGATCTTCTAATTTAGCAGTTAATCTGTGGTTTTGTTTCAGGATTATATCAAATTTAGGATCCATAATGGTTTGCCTGTCCTCACAATCAGATAACCTTTGTTCCAGTTCAGTAATCCTGCTATTCTGATTTTTAATCTTCTCCATTATTGTGAAAAGCTTTAGGTTAATCTCCTCTATTTTGAGGAATATGAACGCCAAAACCTGGGTGGCTATCTTATTAGCCTCATTTATTTCTTCTCCCTTTTCCTCAATCAATGAGTCCCCAGTTATATGTGTGCCTTTAGGGTTTTTCTTATCCCCTGGATGGACTTTAGGGGACATCTTTTGTAATTTTACGTTTGTCCATCCGGTCACGCTTGGTTACTTTTAGTTTTTACTTTTGTATTTTATTCTCTCTTTAGCAAATGTTTATGCTTTCTTCCCCAATGCTCCATAAATAGGGTATTATCGACCAAATATCTTACAGCCTTACCCCATGATTTTAGCTGGGTTTTATAGCTGTTATATTGACATATTGGTGCAGCCCTTCTAACCCACAGGCATAGGTTCTGTATAAAACTGCATAACCTTTAGGAAGATACTACCACCTTGCAATTAATGAGCAGGCTAAGCACTCACTTTTTGTGCATTCCCTACCTCTCAGGGCCTCTGGTCCTCCCACTCAGTGGTTTACAGAGCAGTTTGCAAAGTTCACAACAGTTCTATTCCATGCTCTTAGCTTACACACACAGCACACACAGCAATATGTCTAAGTTCTTCGTTATGCTGTGGCCAAGGAATATATAAAACCCCAGTTGTTGCACATTTCAGATGTCCAGCAATGTATTGGTATATAAAACTAAGCACAAACAAATATACAAAAAAAGGAATTGACAAACCTTTGTCCAGGTCGCCTGAGCCTCTGTGTCTTCCGGCTGTATGATTGCTTTGATACAGTTAATTGCCACCCTGCCTGGTGCTTAAGGGGACAGGTCTCCTCCGCATCTGAATTTTAATTTGAACAGGACCAAACAAAAAACAGACGAAAGTTTTTGATGTGGTTTAGTTAGACTGGTTCTCTGTTAGACTGAGAACCTATGTCTCCTACCGTGCCGTGGTGTTAAAGGAGCCACCAATCCAATCCACCTCCACTTGTCTTGTGCGTTCCAACGCTATCTGCGTGGTCCAGATTGAGTTGCAGCTATACTGTCAGGAGAAGTTGACTGCTTAGATTAGCATGGTGCTCAGCTCTCACCACCGCTCTCTTCCCCAGCCTCTGCTACACGCTGCCTTCCATCGCACGAAACATGATGACGTCACCACTTGGCACCTCCCCCCCCTACATTACAAGTTATGCGCTAAACCTGGTGCTTAAATAACGCTAAAAATTTAGCGGCACTGCATTTTCCATAGCGCCATTACAAGTTACAGATAAACCTTCTTGTGTTGTGCGGTATGGTGCGACAAGCTCCATAGCGCACAAAAGCCAAGTCCTGACTTGATGTGCTCGTGCACGTTTTCACGTTTCATAAACATCAATGGAGAAAAAGTGTTAGAAAAAAACCTTATGTAAAAACCTAACACCGTAACATAAACCCCTAGTTACAGTTAGGGGGTACTTTGTAATTTTTTAATGTAAAAGAACAGATTGATTCATGGTAATGCCTTACAAAAGGCCCTTTTAAGGGCTATTGGTAGTTTATTTTTAGATTAGGGTTTTCTTATTTTGGGGTGGCTTTATTGTTTTTATTGGGGTATTAGATTAGGTTTCATTTTTATTATTTTGGATAATTTTGCTTATTATTTTTTGTAATCTTAGATTTTTTTTATTTTTCGTAATTTTAGACTGTTTTTTTTGTAATTTTAGTTGCTTTTTTTCTTTCGTAGTGTTAGGATTTTTAATTTTGTAATTTAGGTTTTTTATTTTTAGTTTATTTTAGTTTTTTAAAATAGTAATGTTAGTGTTATTTATAGTTTAAGCTTAGGTTTTATTTATTTCACAGGTAAGTTTTTATTTATTTGAAGGTAGTTATATTGTAACTTTAATTTAAAGTTAGGGGGTGTTAGGTTTAGGGGTTAATAGGTTTATATTAGTTGAAAAAGAAAAGAGGCCAATGGCACTACTGTATTGATATCAGGACTACTGCCAATTCAATGAATACCCCAGTTAATAACAATGGGTTTATGGGATGGTGCTGTGTATATTAACAACTGGAAAAAGAGGGTATAGAGGAATAGATTCCTCCAAAGTATACACTAATAGCACTCCAGAGTCAGAAAAAAATAATTAATATAGATGTGAACTCAAACGGAAACTGTCTCCCAATCTGGGATCAGGTACCTTTTGAGTTCACATCTATATTAATATATTTTTTTTCAGGCTCTGGACTGCTATTAGTGCATACTTTGGAGGAATCTATTCCTCTATACCCTCTTTTTCCAGGTTTATATTAGTATTAGCGAGGTGGGGGGCCAGCGGTTTAGGGGTTAATAGGTTTATTATAGTATTTGTCATGCGTGGGTGGCAGTTTAGGGGTTGATAGGTAATTTATGGGTGTTAGCTTACTTTGAGTTGTGTGAAACATTTTTGTTCAGTTTCTTCTATTTCTCCTCTCTCTATTCACACGTTCTTTCCTCTCTTTCTCTCGCCTCTCTTTCCTTTCTCTATCTCTCCTAATTATTGAGAGATTTGAAGCAAGCAAACTTAAAAACAAATTTTTTCTGAACAAAGAAAAAGAGGGTAAAGTCTTATACACAACCAGGTATACATTATACAGTACAGCCGCCTCTGCTCAGCAGCACTCACAGACAGCTGCACAGCTTCCCAGGACCCAGACAGTTAACCCTATATATGAATATGATAAAATGTATTAAGCGTTTAATGTCCCTTTAAATTACTACTAATTTCAGTTTACATTTGAACAGATTTAATTTAACCAGTTTTCACTCAAAACTAATTTTAAAGCGAAATGAAACCCACATTTTTTCTTTCATGATTCAGCTAGAGCATGTGATTTTAAACAGCTTTCTTATTTACTACTATTACCAATTTTTCTTTGTTCTCTTGGAATCTTTTGTTCAAAAGCAGTGATGTATACTTAGGAGCCAGCCCATTTCTGGAGCACTATATGGCAGCAGTTTTGCAAGAATGTTAAACATTTGCAAGAACACTAGATGGCAGCACTATTGCCTGACATGTAGTGCTCCCGATGCCTAGTACCTAGGTATCTCTTCAACACAGAATATCAAAGGAAGGAAGCAAATTTAATAACAGAAGTAAATTGGAAATCCCTTTAAAAAGGTATGCTCTGTCTGAATCACAAAAGAACATTTGTGGGTTTCATATTCATTTAATATATTAAATTGCTACTCTTTCGTATGCATAGTAAATGGCTCTTTAAGATCGACGTTTTATGTTTAGGTTTCAAAAACGTTGTTAGCCAACAAGCTTTTTAGACTGTTCCTGTTAAGGGAAATGGAGAAACAAAAGCAGCAATGAAAATGATCAGCCCTCATAGAGGACCACTTACTGCTACTTTCACAGTTAAAAATAAATGTGCAGTTCCTTCCCCAAACAACAAAAAACATCATTGGTTTTCCAAATCTGCAAAGACTGTGCAAATATAGCTGCAGCATTCTTCAGTTTACAAAGAGAATCTCCTCAAAAACTCACTTATAAGGCGCGATCAAATATACGGCGCAGGTTTCGGCACAAGTGTGGGAACCTGCGCTGCCCGTAATTTCATCTCGCACATCGGGGTATTACATATACCTCGCCGGCAGTTCCTAAAGTGCCGTAAGTCGGATAAACTAGCGATGTCAAGAAATGAGCGTATCTACAAATTTCTGGAGTCGCCAGTGACTTACAGCACTTTAGAAACTGCCGGCGCCTAAGAAAAGTAAAGGAAATATCAAATCTCCCGTAACAGTCTAACATGCCCCCAAAAATAAACCCGACGCGTAAAACCCCTATATCCGCAATCCCCCCCTCTCACTACTAATAATAAATGTATTAACCCCTAGACAGACAACCCCCCACAACGCAATAAGTCTAATTATTAACCCCTAAACCGCCATAGCCCACACCGCAAGTAATAACTAAATTATTAACCCCTAAACTGCCATAGCCAACACCGCAAGTAATAACTAAATTATTAATCCCTAAACCGCCATAGCCCACACCGCAATTAACCTATTCTAGTATTAGCCCCTAAACCGCCATAGCCCACACCGCAATAAACCTTTTCTAGTATTAACCCCTAAACCGCCATAGCCCACACCGCAATAAACCTATTCTAGTATTAACCCCTAAACCGTCATAGCCCACATAGCCTATTAAATGTATTAAACCCTAATCTGCTGCCGCCAACGTCGCCGCCACTATAATAAAGTTATTAACCCCTAAACCTAACCCTAACACCCCCTAACTTAAATATTATTTAAATAAATCTAAATAAAATTAATATTATTAACTAAATTTTTCCTATTTAAAACTAAATACTTACCTATAAAATAAACCCTAAGATAGCTACAATATAACTAATAGTTACATTGTAGCTATTTTAGGATTTATTTTTATTTTACAGGCAACTTTGTATTTATTTTAACTAGGTACAATAGCTATTAAATAGTTAATAACTATTTAATAGCTACCTAGTTAAAATAAGTACAAATTTACCTGTAAAATAAAACCTAACCTAAGTTACAATTACACCTAACACTGCACTATCATTAAATTAATTAAATTAACTAACTACAATTACCTAAAATTAAATAAAATTAAATCAAATAAACTATAGTACAAAAAACAAACACTAAATTACAGAAAATACATTTTTTTTACAAGAAGTTTAAACTAATTACACCTAATCTAAGCCCCCTAATAAAATAAAAAAGCCCCCCAAAATAATAAAATTCCCTACCCTATACTAAATTACAAATAGCCCTTAAAAGGGCTTTTTGCGGGGCATTGCCCAAAAGTAATCAGCTCTTTTACCTGTAAAAAAAGAAATACAACCCCCCAACATTAAAACCCACCACCCACACACCCACACACCCAACCTTACTCTAAAACCTACCCAATCCCCCCTTAAAAAAACCTAACACTACCCCCTTGAGATCACCCTACCTTGAGCTGTCTTCACCCAGCCAGGCAGAAGTCTTCATCCGATCCGGGCACAAGTGGTCCTCTAGCTGGGCAGAAGTCTTCATCCGATCCGGGCAGAAGAGATCCTCCAGCCGGGCAGAAGTCTTCATCCAAGCGGCATCTTCTATCTTCTTCCATCCGACGAGGAATGGCTCCATCTTGAAGACATCCGACGCGGAGCATCCTTCCTGGCCGATGGACTAACGACGAATGAAGGTTCCTTTAAATGACATCATCCAAGATGGCGTCCCTTGAATTCTGATTGGCTGATAGAATTCTTTCAGCCTTATCTGAGTCATGCGATTTTAATTTTGACTATTCTGTTCCTTTAAAAAAACTGTTAAATTGTAGTTTTTAAATTGTAAATTTCCTTTGCGGTTTAACCGTGACTTATATTAGGCCAGACACATAATATTGGTTCTGTAGTTTTGCTTTTTAATTTTTCTTTGCAATCTTTGATTTCCTATACCAGTTTATTTTACCTTAGTTGAAACCACCTTTTTATTTATGTGATATATGTTTTTATACCATGAAACCAAAGATAATTTTGTTTTCTAACGGCTAGATTTAGAGTTTTGTCGGTAACGACCCGTGTAGCTAACGCTGGCTTTTTTCTGGCCGCTCCTTTAAAATAACTCTGGTATTGAGAGTCCATATAATGTCAGCGTTAGGCTCCAAAAAAGGAGCGTAGAGCATATTTAACGCAGCTTCAACTCTCGATACCAGAGTTGCATACGGACGCAGCCAGCCTCAAAAACGTGCTTGTGCACGATTCCCCCATAGGAAACAATGGGGCTGTTTGAGCTGAAAAAAAACCTAACACCTGCAAAAAAACCGCGTTCAGCTCCTAGCGCAGCCCCATTGTTTGCTATGAGGAAACACTTCCTACGTCTGCACCTAACACCCTAACATGTACCCCGAGTCTAAACACCCCTAGCCTTACACTTATTAACCCCTAATCTGCCACCCCCGCTATCGCTGACCCCTGCATATTATTTTTAACCCCTAATCTGCCGCTCCGTAAACCGCCGCTACTTACATTATCCTTATGTACCCCTAATCTGCTGCCCCTAACACCGCCGACCCCTATATTATATTTATTAACCCCTAATCTGCCCCCCACAACGTCGCCTCCACCTGCCTACACTTATTAACCCCTAATCTGCCGAGGGTACCGCACCGCTATCATAATAAAGTTATTAACCCCTAATCCGCCTCACTAACCCTATAATAAATAGTATTAACCCCTAATCTGCCCTCCCTAACATCGCCGACACCTAACTTCAATTATTAACCCCTAATCTGCCGACCGGAGCTCACCGCTATTCTAATAAATGTATTAACCCCTAAAGCTAAGTCTAACCCTAACACTAACACCCCCCTAACTTAAATATAATTTAAATCTAACGAAATTAATTAACTCTTATTAAATAAATTATTCCTATTTAAAGCTAAATACTTACCTGTAAAATAAATCCTAATATAGCTACAATATAAATTATAATTATATTATAGCTATTTTAGGATTAATATTTATTTTACAGGTAACTTTGTATTTATTTTAACCAGGTACAATAGCTATTAAATAGTTAAGAACTATTTAATAGCTAAAATAGTTAAAATAATTACAAAATTACCTGTAAAATAAATCCTAACCTAAGTTACAATTAAACCTAACACTATACTATCATTAAATTAATTAAATAAAATACCTACAATTACCTACAATTAAACCTAACACTACACTATCAATACATTAATTAAATACAATACCTACAAATAACTACAATGAAATAAACTAACTAAAGTACAAAAAATAAAAAAGAACTAAGTTACAAAAAATAAAAAAATATTTACAAACATAAGAAAAATATTACAACAATTTTAAACTAATTACACCTACTCTAAGCCCCCTAATAAAATAACAAAGACCCCCAAAATAAAAAATGCCCTACCCTATTCTAAATTACTAAAGTTCAAAGCTCTTTTACCTTACCAGCCCTGAACAGGGCCCTTTGCGGGACATGCCCCAAGAAGTTCAGCTCTTTTGCCTGTAAAAAAAAACATACAATACCCCCCCCCCCAACATTACAACCCACCACCCACATACCCCTAATCTAACCCAAACCCCCCTTAAATAAACCTAACACTAAGCCCCTGAAGATCATCCTACCTTGTCTTCACCTCACCGGGTATCACCGATTGGTCCTGGCTCCAAAATCTTCATCCAACCCAAGCGGGGGCTGGCGATCCATCATCCGGTGGCTGAAGAGGTCCAGAAGAGGTAGGAATATTCTGATTGGCTGATCCAATATTCTGATTGGCTGATCCAATCAGCCAATCAGATTGAGCTCTTATTCTATTGGCTGATCGGATCAGCCAATCGGATTGAACTTGATTCTGATTGGCTGATTCCATCAGCCAATCAGAATATTCCTACCTTAATTCCAGTTGGCTGATAGAATCCTATCAGCCAATCGGAATTCGAGGGACGCCATCTTGGATGACGTCCCTTAAAGGAACCGTCATTCTTCAGTTGGACGTCGCCGGATGAAGATGGGTCCGCGGTGGAGGTCTTCAGGATGGAGCCGGTCCTCATCGGATGAAGATAGAAGATGCCGCTTGGAAGATGATGGTTGCCGGTCCGGATCTACTCTTCTTCCCGGATAGGATGAAGACTTTGGAGCCTCTTCTGGACCTCTTCAGCCACCGGATGATGGATCGCCAGCCCCCGCTTGGGTTGGATGAAGATTTTGGAGCCAGGACCGATCGGTGATACCCGGTGAGGTGAAGACAAGGTAGGATGATCTTCAGGGGCTTAGTGATAGGTTTATTTAAGGGGGGTTTGGGTTAGATTAGGGGTATGTGGGTGGTGGGTTGTAATGTTGGGGGGGTATTGTATGGGTTTTTTTACAGGCAAAAGAGCTGAACTTCTTGGGGCATGCCCCGCAAAGGGCCCTGTTCAGGGCTGGTAAGGTAAAAGAGCTTTGAACTTTAGTAATTTAGAATAGGGTAGGGCATTTTTTATTTTGGGGGTCTTTGTTATTTTATTAGGGGGCTTAGAGTAGGTGTAATTAGTTTAAAATTGTTGTAATATTTTTCTTATGTTTGTAAATATTTTTTTATTTTTTGTAACTTAGTTCTTTTTTATTTTTCGTACTTTAGTTAGTTTATTTCATTGTAGTTATTTGTAGGTATTGTATTTAATTAATGTATTGATAGTGTAGTGTTAGGTTTAATTGTAGGTAATTGTAGGTATTTTATTTAATTAATTTAATGATAGTATAGTGTTAGGTTTAATTGTAACTTAGGTTAGGATTTATTTTACAGGTAATTTTGTAATTATTTTAACTATTTTAGCTATTAAATAGTTCTTAACTATTTAATAGCTATTGTACCTGGTTAAAATAAATACAAAGTTACCTGTAAAATAAATATTAATCCTAAAATAGCTATAATATAATTATAATTTATATTGTAGCTATATTAGGATTTATTTTACAGGTAAGTATTTAGCATTAAATAGGAATAATTTATTTAATAAGAGTTAATTAATTTAGTTAGATTTAAATTATATTTAAGTTAGGGGGGTGTTAGTGTTAGGGTTAGACTTAGCTTTAGGGGTTAATACATTTATTAGAATAGCGGTGAGCTTTAGGGGTTAATAATTGAAGTTAGGTGTCGGCGATGTTAGAGAGGGCAGATTAGGGGTTAATACTATTTATTATAGGGTTAGTGAGGCGGATTAGGGGTTAATAACTTTATTATAGTAGCGGTGCGGTCCGCTCGGCAGATTAGGGGTTAATAAGTGTAGGCAGGTGGAGGCGACGTTGAGGGGGGCAGATTAGGGGTTAATAAATATAATATAGGGGTCGGCGGTGTTAGGGGCAGCAGATTAGGGGTACATAAGGATAACTTAAAGAGCGGCGCTTTGCGGTCGGCAGATTAGGGGTTAATTATTGTAGGTAGCTGGCTGCGACGTTGTGGGGGGCAGGTTAGGGGTTAATAAATATAATATAGGGGTCGGCGGTGTTAGGGGCAGCAGATTAGGGGTACATAAGGATAACGTAGGTGGCGGTCGGCAGATTAGGGGTTAAAAAAATTAATCGAGTGGCGGCGATGTGGGGGGGGCCTCGGTTTAGGGGTACATAGGTAGTTTATGGGTGTTAGTGTACTTTAGAGTACAGTAGTTAAGAGCTTTATAAACCGGCGTTAGCCCAGAAAGCTCTTAACTACTGACTTTTTTCTGCGGCTGGAGTTTTGTCGTTAGAATTCTAACGCTCACTTCAGACACGACTCTAAATACCGGAGTTAGAAAAATCCCATTGAAAAGATAGGATACGCAATTGACGTAAGGGGATCTGCGGTATGGAAAAGTCGCGGCTGAAAAGTGAGCGTTAGACCCTTTTTTGAGTGACTCCAAATACCGGAGGTAGCCTAAAACCAGCGTTAGGAGCCTCTAACGCTGGTTTTCACGGCTACCGCCAAACTCCAAATCTAGGCCTTAATTTTTTCATAGTAGCATGGTTGTATTCTTTATTTTAATAGTTTAAAGTTTTTATTATCATTTAACGTTCACGTTTTACATGACTGATCTATTTTGTATCAAAGCGATGCAAATATTTATTTTGCAATGCAAAGGAAATTTGTTTTGCATTTTTCTATGGATAATTGCAGTTCTGCTTCATGTTACAAAAAACAAAGAACAAATGCACACAATAAAAAATGTATAATAAAGAGATAAAGGAGGATTTAAAGGGACACAAATCTTTATAAAAACAAAGTTTAGCTTTTTCAAAATAATGTTATAAACAACTATTTTTAATAATGACATGTACAGTTTTTGCTCCGTTTTCTAATAATTTTGTATTGAAACTCCCTTCTTTTCCGAACCCACCTGTGGGACTCATTATACAAATCCTATCAGGGGGTTCTGTCTGAGTAGGAATATGGCTTGTTCTCCGTGATGCACGTGCGCAGTTTGCCTGTTTCTTATTATATGCATATATGTGAAAGCAGATTGGAAGGTTTGTTTAGTAAGAGAATTGTCTCACTCAGGTGCTAATGGCTCATAAAAATAAAACAATTCAGCTTAGCACCCAGGTGGGAAAGTGCTTAGCACTCAAAGGATTAAAATAGCAAAATCTGAAACATGAAACTTTTAATTTTACTTTTCTGTCCCTTTAAGCTTCTGTCACTTTCAATACTTGTTCACATAACGGTGATGTGTAACCTTTTTTAAAAAAAACATCTTTCTTACTTATGAAAATACTTACAGCTAGATTACGAGTTTTGCGGTAAGAGTGGTGCATTGCTAACTTGCACTTTATTCTCACCACTCACTTACCTACAGCGCTGGTATTACAGGTTTTTATAAACCCGGCGTTAAAAGGCAAGAAGTGAGCGTAGAGCAAAATTGTGCTCCATACCACACTCCAATACCAGCGCTGCTTATGTCAGCGGTGAGCTGGTTGTACGTGCTTGTGCACGATTTCCCCATAGACATCAATGGGGAGAGCTGGCGTTTAGCTCAGTAACGCAGCCCCATTGATTCCTATGGGGAAACAAAATTTATGTTTACACCTAACACCCTAACATGAACCCCGAGTCTAAACACCCCCAATCTTACACTTATTAACCCCTAATCTTCCGCCCCGACATTGCCGACACCTACATTATATTTATTAACCAATAATCTGCCTCTCCGGACATCACCGCCACTATAATAAACATATTAACCCCTAAACCGCTGTACTCCCGCATCACAAACATTAGTTAAATATTAACCCCTAATCTGACGCCCCTAACATCACCGCACCCTACATTATACTTATTAACCCCTAATCTGCCTCTCCGGACATCGCTCCCACCTACATTATACTTATTAACCCCTAATCTCCCTCCCCCAATGTCGCTGCAACCTATCTACATTTTATTAACCCCTAATCTGCCGCCCCCAACGTCGCCTCTACTATTCTAAATTTATTAACCCCTAAACCTAAGTCTAACCCTAACCCTAACACCCCCTAACTTAAATATAATTAAAATAAATCTAAAGAAAACCTACTATTAATAACTAAATAATTCCTATTTAAAACTTAATACTTACCTATAAAGTAAACCCTAAGCTAGCTACAATATAACTAATAGTTAAATTGTAGCTAGCTTAGGGTTTATTTTTATTTTACAGGCAAGTTTGTATTTATTTTAACTAGGTAGAATAGTTACTAAAAGTTATTAACCATTTACCAACTACCTAGCTAAAATAAATACAAATTTACCTATAAAATAAAACCTAACCTAAGTTACACTAACACCTAACACTACACTACAATTAAATAAATTACCTAAATTAAATACAATTAAATAAATTAAATACAATTACCTCAATTACAAAAACAAACACTAAATTACAGAAAATAAAAAACAAATTACAAGATATTTAAACTAATTACCTGCAAAAAAAAATGCAAACAACCCCCAACAGTAAAACCCACCACCCACACAACCAACCCCCCAAATAAAACCCTAACTAAAAAACCTAAGCTCCCCATTGCCATGAAAAGGGCATTTGGATGGGAATTGCCCTTAAAAGGGCATTTAGCTATATTGCAGCCCAAAGCTCTAACCTAAAAATAAAACCCACCCAATAAACCCTTAAAAAAACTTAACACTAACCCCTGAAGATCCACTTACAGTTTTGAAGATCCGACATCCATCCTCAATGAAGCCGGGAGAAGTCCTCAGCGAAGCAGCAAGAAGTCCTCAACAAAGCCGGGAGAAGTCTTCATCCAAGCCGGGGCATCAGCCAATAAGATTTTTTCAACCTTTATTCCGATTGGCTGATAGAATTCTCTCAGCCAATCGGAATCTAAGGGACGCCATCTTGGATGACGTAATTTAAAAGAACCTTCATTCGTCGTTAGTCGTCTGAAAGAAGAGGATGCTCCGCGTCGAATATCTTGAAGATGGACCCGCTCCGTGCCGGATGGATGAAGATAGAAGATGCCGTCTGGATGAAGACTTCTGCCCGTCTGGAGGACCACCTCTCCCGGCTTTGATGAAGACTTCTCCCGGCTTCTTTGAGGACTTCTTGCCGCTTCGATGAGGACTTCTCCCGGCTTCATTGAGGATGGATGTCGGATCTTCAAAACTGTAAGTGGATCTTCAGGGGGTTAGTGTTAGGTTTTTTTAAGGGTTTAATGGGTGGGTTTTATTTTTAGGTTAGGGCTTTGGTAGCTCTATTGCAGCCCATCTGGATGAAGACTTCTGCCTGTCTGGAGGACCACTTCTCCCGTCTTGGATGAATACTTCTCCCGGCTTCATTGAGGACCTCTTGCCGATTCGATGAGGACTTCTCCCGGCTTCGTTGAGGATGGATGTCGGATCTTCAAAACTGTAAGTGGATCTTCAGGGGGTTAGTGTTAGGTTTTTTTAAGGGTTTATTGGGTGGGTTTTATTTTTAGGTTAGGGCTTTGGGCTGCAATATAGCTTAATGCCCCCCTTTTTTTTTGTTTAATAATTTTTATTGAGGTAAAGAATAAAACAGTACAGAATAGTCCCTTACATAAGCCCTCAACCTGTAAGGGCAAATAATAGTAATATAAAATACTGTACATAAATCAAGCATTACCACAATATTATACAGCATAAATGAAAACTTGCAATTCAATACCTAGAGGAAGCAAAAAAGACTAAGAGTCAAATAAAATTCTATTATTGAAGTGCTATCTATGTGGCTTGTAAAAACTAAAAATTAACCTTAGATTTTCAAATTAACATATAGGGCCACTTTTGAGCCCTTGTATCTATAATTTCCTACATATATGTAGGGTTGTCATGTATGTAACAAATAGGGCCTTATAATATAAGTCAAAAGAGCAGAGTAAACCTTAAACATCACACTTTGGCCTGCAATATAGGGTCACTTTTGGACCCTTGGACTGGACAATGAATAAGAGAACATAAATATAAAATTCTTTTACACAGCATTACAGACGATGTAAATATATAATTAAACTATTAACTTAGGGAGCAAGAACTATTAGCCAACAACAGTGTACCCATGTACTGATGTTTAGAGATCTATGATACTTTAACTGAAATATATATACAATATATACGTCCACATATATATATATATATATATATACATGTATACATCCATATTCATGGGGCCACATGCTAAGAGAGGGCGTGATAATATAAGCAATACTTAACATCTAGTGCATAACATAAGTCAGCGTAAGATTAGGTAAACCATTTGTGAGCAATATTTTTTAGGGAGAATATAATATCAGATATAGATCTCGCCCTGTCTCGGCCGCTGACAGAGCGAAACTGGGGGATCAAGTAAAAGTTCAAATGCTAGCGCAATAATTACATACATTTTGAAGTATTTACTTTGTAAGACTCTATTCCCCTACTGTTCAAAAACGGAACAAAAACGGTTAATATATTAGGCACCCACAAATATTTGTCAAAATGGAAATAAGTAATGATGTAGCTTAGCATTTAGAGACAATGATACTTAGGGTGGCATAATCTTCTCATATAGCTAGATCTATAGCCCTAAGGCTGCAATGGGTATCATATTTAAAAAAGGTATTTAGCTACAAGAAATGTGATTGGCATAATAAATGATCTGAAAAATTCTCCTAGCTAGTATATCAAAGGAGAACAGTATATGGTAAAAACATAGGGCTAACATTCCGATATAAATATTAACATCTGCACTATCCAGCTAACAGCATGTGTACATAAAGCAGTAACTCTCTTTATCTCACTCGTTACCCAGCAGTAAATAAACATCAAACGACAGATTGTCCCCAAGCATGTTAGTACAGACTCATATAATATATCTTGGTGGAGTCCTGCTTCGGTAACATGTCAAGCTCAGAAGAATATCCTATAAAAGAAAAGTCTAATGTTCGCATATAGATGTCTCTCATCGATATGAGTTACCATAGGATCGCTGAGGCAAGTCAACACCTATCCTATTCCTGCTGCATCTAAGGAAGGTATAGCGAACATTGCACTGTAGCCATGCATTAAGAACAGAGAATCCAACACTTTGCTAGAGATGATCTGTCCAGCAGCGCACCAGTGCACTATCGACTTGTTAAGCCCTGTTGTTACGGATCTCCCAGTGGGGTAAACACTGTTTTTACCTTACAAAACATTTTCCTTCTCAAAGATGTGGCGTTGCATCCCATCTACTGCTTTGCTTTCAGTTTGAGGAAGGATCGGTATGGCGGGCGGTGCTTGCAGGCTCTCTGCTTTATGCGAGGAAATCCCAAGACTAACCCTCCGATAACTAGCAAAGGATCTGTAATCCGACTTTGGAGTGGGTAAATTGTTAGACTTCAACAGTAGTATCTGGTCTTGGGGCGGCGAATATAGCATTTTTTGCAGGCTCTGTATTAGCTCATAAAATTGTTGATCCAGAAGGAGTTGTATGCGTTGCTCCCATGCGTCTATCACCTCCATATTTGAAATGTTTTCCGATCGTATGATTCTGCTCCCCAGATGAAGTAATGGCCATAGATTAAAAGCTCATAAATTAAAAGCACATTCTTCAGCACAACCAGCTGGATATACTGAACTATCAGAATAGTACGGGGGGTAGAGAGAGGTCCAGGCCGTAGCAAGGCCTCTGCTGCGCATCTCCTCTAATCAGGTCTGCCTATGCACGTTGATGTGAGTTAATCACATAAATCTGTTCCAGGAATATATCTTTTCACGTATCTCTTGAATACAACTAGAATTTGCTGATCTAAGGAGGGATAAACAGCAGATTTATCAGCTCCAATGTACCCCTGACTTAAAAGGCAGCCATCTTGGTCGCTGGTCAGACACGCCCCCTGCTAAATGCCCTATTTGGGGGGTTGGTTGTGTGGGTGGTGGGTTTTACTGTTGGGGGGTTGTTTGTATTTTTTTTCAGGTAAAAGTGCTGATTTCTTTGGGGCAATTCCCCGCAAAAGGCCCTTTTATTTTACAGGTACATTTGTATTTATTTTAGCTAGGTAGTTATCAAATAGTTAATAACTATTTAGTAACTATTCTACCTAGTTAAAATAAATACAAACTTGCCTGTAAAATAAAAATAAACCCTAAGCTAGATACAATGTAACTATTAGTTATATTGTAGCTAGCTTATGGTTTATTTTATTGGTAAATATAAAGTGTTTTAAATAGGAATTATTTAGTTAATGATAGTAATTTGTATTTAGATTTATTTAAATTATATTTAAGTTAGGGGGTGTTAGGGTTAGACTTAGGTTTAGGGGTTAATAAATTTAGTATAGTGGCGGCGACGTTGGGGACGGCAGATTAGGGGTTAATAAATGTAGGTAGGTGGCGGCGATGTTAGGTGCGGCAGATTAGGGGTTAATAATATTTAACTAGTGTTTGTGAGGTGGGAGTGTGGCGGTTTAGGGGTTAATGTTTATTCTAGTGGCAGCGATGTCGGGAGCGGCAGATTAGGGGTTAATAATTTTATTTTAGTGTTTGCGATGCGGGAGGGCCTAGGTTTAGGGGTTAATAGGTGGTTTATGGGTGTTAGTGTACTTTTTAGCACTTTAGTTAAGCGTTTTATGCTACAGCTTTGTAGTGTAAAACTCATAACTACTGACTTTAGAATGCGTTACCAATCTTGACGGGATAAGGTGTACCGCTCACTTTTTGGCCAAAAAAAAAAAGCTTGTAATACCGGCGCAATAGAAGTCCCATTGAAAATAGACTATACGCAAATTGCGTAAGTTGATTTGCGGTAAGGACAAAAAAGTGTGCGGTGCCCCTAAACCTGCAAGACTCGTAATACCAGCGGAAGTGAAAAAGCAGCATTATAACCTGATAACGCTGCTTTTTCAGTATAACACAAAACTCGTAATCTAGCCGTTAATTATTTAAAAGGGTAATCTTTATCTAAGAAGCACAAGAACAGTAGGAGTGTCTGATTCACTCAATTTAAAATGCTAGTGCCCACTACAGTATCTGTGATTTTACAGCTCCAATTCCGAAAAAGTTGTAACGGTATGAAAAGTGCAAAAAAACAAACAAAAAGAGTAATTTGAAAATTCAATTCACCCTGTACTATATAGAAAGCACAATATTTGATGTTTTACTTAGTAAATGTAATGTATTTTTAAAAATATACACTCATTTCAAATCTGATGATTGCAACACACTCCAAAAAAGTTGGGACAGTCGACTGTTTACTACTGTGTAACATCACCTTTTCTTTTAATAACACTTATTAAAGGGACATAATGCTCATATGCTAAATCACTTGAAACTGATGCAGTATAACTGTAAAAAGCTGACAGCATCTCTATGTAAAAAAGGAAGATATTTTACCTCACAATCTCCTCAGCTCAGCAGAGTAAGTTCTGTGTAAAAAGTTATACTCAGCTGCTCCCAGCTGCAGGTAAAAAAAACAAAAAACGAAGAAATGAACTGCAGCCAATCAGCATCAGCAGTGCTGAGGTCATGAACTCTTTTACTGTGATCTCATGAGATTTGACTTAACTCTCATGAGATTTCATAGTAAGCTGAATAGGGAAATAATATGAGAGTGCACGATGCTCAGCCCCTAAGCTGTCCCAGGACAGACACACTAATATGCTGCTTAGAAATCCTTTACTTTTGAGGTATATCTTCCTTTTTTACATAGAGATGTTCAGTATATATTTTCTAGTCAGCTTTTTACAGCTATGCTGCATCACTTTCAAGTGTTTTAACATTTGGGCCTTTTAAGCTTTTGGGCACTGAAGACACCAGTCAGTTACGTTTAGCAAGCTGAAGTTTCCGTCTTTCATCCATTATGCATGTCTTCAGCTGCGCAACTGTACGGGGCATTCGTTGCCTTATTTTGCGCTTTATAATGCACCACACATTCTCAATTGAGTATAGGTCAGGACTGCAGACAGGCATTGCTAGCACCTGCACTATTTACGCAACCATGCGCTAGTAATGCGGTTTGGCGTTGTCCTGCTGGAAAATGCAGGGATGTCCATGGAAAAGACAACATCTGGATGGCAGCATATGTTGCTCCAAAATGTATACATTTCTTTCTGCATTAATGGTGCCCTCACAGATGTGCAAGTTACCTATGCCATTGGCACTGACACCCCCCCATACCATGACAGACGCTGGCTTTTGAACCTGAAGCCAATAACAGTTTGGATGGTCCTTTTCCTCTTTGGCCCAGAGAACACACTGAGGACCATTTATCAAGCTCTGTAAGGAGCTTGTGGGCCCATGTTTCTGGCGAGTCTTCAGACTCCCCAGAAACAGCAGTTATGAAGCAGCTGTCTAAAGACAGCTGCTCCATAACCCTGTCTGCCTGCTCTAAGCAGGCGGACAGGAATCGCCACAATTCAACCCAATCGAGTACGATCGGGTTGATTGACAACTCCCTGCTAGTGGCCAATTAGACGCGAGTCTGCAGGGGGCGGCGTTGCACCAGCAGCTCTTATGAGTTAGTAATCCTACATTATTTTTATAATATTCCATTAATATTGGAAACAGTGCAATATATAAAATAGATATTCAATAAAAATGAAGCAGAACTGATAGTTAAAACAATCTATTGTGGAAGCAAACTATTATATTAGCGTGTAATGTATAAAAACGTTCTTTAAGCAGTCTAAATCCTGTGAGTATAAATAACCCTGCATGCAAATATACAATCGGTTCTTCAGGCATCTTTCCCAGTGCTACTTTGCTACTTCCACTTAATAAAACTTAGTTCCCTTTAACTAACTTCTGTTCCTTTTCAGCTACCACCATAAAAGATTATAAAAGAAAGAAAAAGAGATGAGCACAGACATGCTGTTAAGATCACTTTAAATCAACATGTGCATGTAAGATGTGCTATCATATGATAAATGGATTATTCTGTTTGTTAAAGCAAGTGAATTTAAATAACATGCTCAAAAGAATATTACTATGTACACTGACTGTCAGGGTTTTTTCCCTGCTTTGTTTGCCATGTGCTGCTGGCAGCCATTTTACTCACCTCTCTTGCTGACTCTGGTGCATACTGTGTGATGCTGCTCATTTCCTGCACATCCTTTTATGGCCAGACTGGTGTACATCATCCGTGTGAGACAGGATGCAGTCTCAAAATTGTGATGTCATCACTTATTATTTAAAGGGCCTCTGTTCATTATGCTTTGCCCTTGCGTTGTCTCAGACCTGTTTGTGAGAGCTCCTGTGTATTACCTGGCTGTTTGACGTCCCTCCTGGTTCCTGATCCCTGGCTTGTTCCTGACTCTGCTGTTCTCCTTGTTCCTGATTCTGGCTTGTCTGACTATTTGCATTGGCTCCTGACTCGGCTCGTCTGATTACCAGCTCTGGTTTTGATTCCTGGCTTGTTATTTGACTTGTGGACTTTTTATTATTTTTTGCTATTAATAAAGGTGTGATTATTTTTGCACTTTTTGTCTCAGTCTAATTCCTGGCACCCTGACATTACGCAAGGGCCATGAATCCTGATGGTGCTAATAATCCACCTTTACCTGCCATCATTTCCACGATGGATGAACAGGATCACCGCTTGGATCAATTTGCACTAGCCCTGCAAACCCTGCTTACTCGCACTGCACATTTGGGCCAAAGTGTCCCGCAAGTTATGGTTGCTCCTGTTTCCGCTGCTGCACCTAGTCATACCAGGAGCATGTCCGTTTCTGCACCTCTAAATCAGCTATATGGAGGCAATCCTAATCAGTGCAGAGGGTTTTTGAACCAGGTGGGCATTTACTTTGAGATGTTACCTCAGGCGTTTTCCTCTGACAGAGCTAAGGTGGGATTTCTCATCTCGTTACTCTCTGACACAGCTCTTGCCTGGGCTAATCCCTTGTGGGAGACTAATAAACCTGTGATTTCAAATTGCCCTGAATTTGTGGCCTCCTTTCGAAGGGTATTTATTGTTCCGGCTAACTCCTCCTCTGCTGCTAAACGACTCATGTCCATTCAGCAAGGTACAAGATCTGTTGCTCAGTATGCCATTGAGTTCCGTACGCTTTCCGCAGAGGTAGGTTGGAACAATGAAGTCCTTGTTGCCGCCTTTTTCCTGGGCTCTCTGATGCGATTAAAGACAAAGTTGCTGTCAGAGATTTACCAGAAGATCTCTGGTGTCTTTTTTGATCCTAATTGACATCAGACTAAGTGAGAGGTCCTCTTTCAAGGAGCGCTTGCGGAAGCCTCCTGTTCCGTTGTCTCCTACGTGTTCATTCCCACCCATGCCTCCCTCTCCTCCCATGCCTCCTGGTCCCGAGTCACCAGGTACTGCTGAGCCGATGCAGTTGGGATTCACGTGTCTCTCCACGTCAGAGAAGGCCTTTAGGAGTAGGGAGGGGCACTGCTTCTATTGTGGGTTACAGGGCCACCTTTTGAAGTCTTGTCCTACACGGACGGGAAACGCTCACACCTAAAGTCCTGTCGGGGGCAGACCTTGGGTGGTTTATCCTCTTACCCGGAACCGCTAAAGGAGAAACCTTTGGTCATGGTTGTTCTTTCCTGGGTGGACTCCTCCATAGTCACCCAGGCTCTTGTTGACTCCGGTGCTGTGGGCTATTTCATCGACAGTGCTTTTGTATCAAAGCACTCCATTCCTGTTTTGCCTCGGTCCATTCTGCTTGCTATTGAGGTCATTGATGGCAGGCCCCTTCAGCCCGCAAGCGTTACTCACGAAACTGCTCCGTTATCTATGGCTGTTGGGGCTCTCCATTTTGAAACCCTCCAGTTCCAGGTGATAAACTCTACGCATTTTCCGGTTGTTCTGGGTTATCCCTGGGTCCTGAGAGGAGCGTACAATCTCATTAGGATCAAGGAGGGCCATGAATGGAAAACAGCATTTGAGTATCATGTAATGCCCTTTGGCCTATGTAATGCTCCTGCTGTTTTCCAGGAGTTTATTAATGATGTCCTACAAGATATGTTGCAACATTGTGTTGTGGTGTACTTAGACGACATCCTCATACACTCATCCACACTTGAGGCTCATCGTTCTGATGTTACACGGGTTTTTCAGAGACTACGTGAGAATGGCCTGTTTTGTAAACTCGAGAAATGTGAGTTCAATCAGCCTCAAGTAACCTTCCTAGGTTATGTTATCTCAGTTGCAGGGTTCTCCATGGATCCTGACAAGTTATCTGCAGTTCTGCAGTGGCCTCGCCCAGTTGGTCTTCGGTCTATTCAACGTATTTTGGGGTTTGCCAATTACTATAGAAAGTTTATTAAAAACTTTTCTTCCTTGGTCAAACCTATCACAGACATGACCCGTAAAGAGAATGATCCACTCCATTGGTCACCTACTGCCATTAAGACTGCCTTTACTGCCGCTCAAGTTCTGGCTCATCCTAACCCTGTCCTGCCTTTTGTTCTTGAGGTCGATGCGTCCGAGACTGGAGTAGGTGCCCTCTTGTCTCAACATCCTACGCCTGATGGTTCCTTGCATTCGTGTGGTTTCTTCTCTAAGAAATTGTCTCCAGCAGAGTGCAATTATGAAATTGGTGACAGGGAATTACTGGCCATAATTTTGGCACTCAAGGAATGGAGGCATCTTCTCAAAGGTACTAGCGTGCCAATGCTCATTCTTACTGACCACAAGAATTCAACTTATCTAACTGAAGCGAAACGTTTGTCACCCTGACAGGCCAGATGGGCCCTATTTTTGTCTCGGTTTAATAATGTGGTCTCCTACCTGCCTGGTAGTAAGAATGTTAGGGTTGATGCCCTCTCCCAATAATTTTTGCCTCTGTCCAAGGAGGAGTCTGTACCTACTCCAGTTATGCCTTATGACCAAATTTTGGCTACCATACGTACTAATTTGACTTCTCCCTTGGGGGAGGAGATCCTGGCTGCACAAACCAATTCACCTCCTGAGAAACCTAGTGGTAAGTGTTTTGTTCCTGAGAATCTTCGAACTAACCTTTTGCACACTTACCACTATCCTAAAGCCGCAGGTCACCCAGTCAAGAACCAAATGATTTGGTCTGTCACTCGACAATTCTGGTGGCCAGGTCTTTGTTCTGATGTTGCTGCGTATCTTGCCTCCAGCTCAGTTTGTGCACAGAATAAGACTCCTCAACATCTTCCTGTGGGTCTTCTTCAACCTATTGCTAATGGTGAGCGTCCTTGGACACATCTTTCCATGGACTTCATTGTTGAGCTCCCTGTTTCCAATGGCAATACTGTTATCCTTATGGTGGTTGACCGTTTTTCTAAAATGTCACATTGCATTCCCATGAAGAAGTTGCCTACCGCTTAGGAGCTTGCTTCAATTTTTGCCCGAGAATTCTTCCATTTACATGGGTTACCCAAGGAGATAGTGTCGGACCGGGGTAGCCAGTTTGTCTCCAGATTTTGGAGTTCCTTTTGTGCTCAAATGGGGATCCAGCTTTCCTTCTCCTCTGCATATCACCCTCAATCCAATAGGGCTGTGGAACTGTCTAATCAAGCTCTGGAACAGTTCCTCCATTGCCATGTCTCAGATCACCACAATAATTGGTCTGAAATGTTACCTTGGACAGAGTTTGCTCGTAATAGTGATATTAATGCTTCCTCAAAGTTATCCCCATTCATGGCGAATTATGGGTTTCAACCATCCTTGTTGCCCGATTCATTCATGTCTCAGGGTATTCCGGCTTTGGAGGAGCATCTCCAGCAACATTCCACGTGGGTGCATATTCAGGATTGCCTTCATCGTTCTATGCAGCGCCAAAAGTTCCATGCTGATCGTAGGCGTCTATCCGCACCTTCCTACCAGGTTGGTGAAAGAGTTTGGCTGTCCTCCCGCCACTTGAACCTTTGTGTACCTTCCAATAAACTGGTTCCCCGTTATGTTGTTCCTTTTCGAATACTCAGACGGGTCAATCCTGTGGTCTACGCTATTGACCTTCCTCCTGCAAAGCACATCTCCAAAGATTTTCATGTCTCCCTCTTGAAACCATTGGTTTGTAATCGGTTTACCACTGTGTTGCCTCGTCCCCGTCCTATCTTTGTTGACAACCATGAGGAGTTGTAGGTCAGCAGCATTATTGACTCTCGTATGTCCAGGGGCCGCGTACAGTATTTGTTTATTTTTGTGGTATAGAAATTTACACTTGCATTGTGTTTATTTTTGTGGTATAGAAATTTTTTGCACAAGTCACTTTAATTTTTGTTATCTATCAGTCTTACCATTATAGTGCTATCTGTGTATGGGATTGGTTAGATTTTCAATTATAATTTTGTTGTCTCTGTTTTTTTACTTTGTACAATGACAATAAACAAATCTAATCTAATCTAATTTGGTTCACTGGAGGGGCTACGGTCCGGAGGAGCGTTCATGGGTTCCCTCCTCTGATGTTCATGCTCTCGCCCTCCTCTGTGCCTTCCATGCCCATTTCCCCAATAAGCCTTTTGTCCTCCCGTGGGGGAAGGGGTCGTTGAGGGGAGGGTACTGTCAGGGTTTTTTCCCTGCTTTGTTTGCCATGTGCTGCTAGCAGCCATTTTACTCACCTCTCTTGCTGACTCTGGTGCATACTGTGTGATGCTGCTCATTTCCTGCACTTCCTTTTATGGCCAGACTGGTGTACATCATCCGTGTGAGACAGGATGCAGTCTCAGAATTGTGATGTCATCACTTATTATTTAAAGGGCCTCTGTTCAGTATGCTTTGCCCTTGCGTTGTCCCTCCTGGTTCCTGATCCCTGACTTGTTCCTGACTCTGCTGTTCTCCTTGTTCCTGATTCCGGCTCGTCTGACTACTCGCTTTGGCTCCTGACTCGGCTTGTCTGACTATTCGCTTTGGCTCCTGACTCGGCTCGTCTGACTACCAGCTCTGGTTTTGATTCCTGGCTTGTTATTTGACTTGTGGACTTTTTATTATTTTTTGCTATTAATAAAGGTGTAATTATTTTTGCACTTCTCGTCTCAGTCTGATTCCTGGCACCCTGACAAGGACACTTGTCTATTGTTCTAGAATAAGGTCAAAGTGACAAATATAAATTGTAAAGAAAAAAATACAAAATGTTTACATAATATTATGGATGTTTCATAAAACTGTTGCTTTTGTGTAAACCTGAGCTTGTCCCACATCGCCTAAAAAAAGCCAAAAAGCAAACAGCAACATTTGCAGGTTAGAAAGGGCTAGAATAGGCAATTTTCAGCATTTTTAAAACCTGGTTTATAAATGTTGATTTTCAGTATCTCAAGCACAATTTTACACAGCATATGACCCTGTAATCATATACTAATTTGTAGTTGGCCACTTGCTTAGAGAGGCAGAAACTTATTGTACTCAAAAGATACTCATCTTTCTAATCTATATGGTCCTCCTTCTGCTAGTGAAGAGATCAGTTAGGAAGAGGCTATAGCAAGTAAAATGTAGCTGCCCCTTCCTACATAACGCTCAGTAGTTCTGTGTATGTATTGGATTATTAGTAATTATAGTGTTTTCCTCTGCGATAGTCTTAACAAAGGAGTTAAAGTTTACTTCAGACAAGTTTGCATTACAGAAAAAATATTAACTGCAGTTGAGAAAGGACTTGTAAAATCTATGGTTACCTTTTTGAGGACTGGTGCTACTAAGACCTATTTAAGTAAATGTTAAAGAAAGGGAGAAAAAAAAAGAGAAACAGCATTTAGGGTATTTTCAGCAGCAATAAATAAGACTTCAGGCTTACTAAAATAAAAATGAATAACATAATTTAGTTTCCTTATTCCCTTACTCTAAAATAGCTTACATCAAGTATATAATCATTGAATAATGAACTGGAAATTGTATTAAGGAAGAGGACACTAAAACACATTTGGGTGAGAGAAAAATAGGCCTTGCGGTGGGGGTTCTTGTGGTGACTGCAGTCTCTTGGGGACCATTGTTGGGGGTCTGCATAAGTACGGGGGATGTAACTGGGGTTAATCTTGGGTAACAGTAACACCTGGTGGTGCTAAAACTTATTGGGGGGGTGTCTTTGAGGGAGGGAGTTAAATGGGTTTATTGCAGCTGAGGCATCGACACAGTTAACAGACATTAAAGAGGCACTGCATTATAAACTGTAATGGGGTGTACAAGCCCAGCATACCAGTTTATAAAACTATTAAATATACAATAGGATTGCTTTTACCTTTTTTTTTTTAATTTTGAAGTTACAACCCTTGAAAACTGTTGCTAAAGTATGGCACTGACTGAGTGACAGGAAACAAGATGACTGGTGCATACACAGCGAATGGTGGCATCTTACAACCTAGTTTTGGATACATATACTTACATTTAATCTTTGACAAAAGAAGGTCTATATTTATATCTATTATGATATTCTATGTTTTTATACTGGATAAACTATATAGAATCATATTTAATGTGTTGAATATTGATAATTAAAGTTTTGAGACTTAAACCAAGTCTTTACTTTTTACCATTTGAAGGGGAGAGTTTTAATATAAGAATTGTATTGCATTCTGATGTATAGATGTATTCTGATGTATAGCATACCATATTTAAAGATAAACAGGAACACATCCTGAGAGATGGTAAGACAGATGCTTGGCTGGAAAAATTGAGAGCCCAGATGGACACATATAGAAAGGAACTACTGGTCTTTAAAAATAGGAAATTGGATACGGTGACTGAGGATTACAAATAAAATCTGGTATACCCTTGGCAATCAGGGACCCAGGTCTGCAGATCTTACCACCCACAGAGGAGGAGATTCCATGCAAGAAGAACATTGGCTACTGTGGACAGCAGTTCAGGTTTGGATAATGAAACTGACATGAGACCTGGCACAACACATACAGGTTTTTCAGGGGGTTACCACCCTTTCTGGTGGCACAAGAAGAGGAAACACAGATCGAACCCACGGCGGGGGAGACATAAGAGGACGCCCCCCCCGTCCACTAACATAGAACCTGAAAACATTGTACTCAACATCAGTAGCCACGTACTCACAGACATTAAACGTCGGGTCCTCAACAAGGGTCTGTCCTTTGTTCCTACTAAAAGGATGAGTGAATTTGATACATATGTGGACATTATGAAATTTCAGAGGCAATTAAAACTACGTGACCACTTTTAGAATGCTATACAGGAAGTTGGGGAGAAGAAATTCAAACACAGAAGCCAATTTGAACCTATTAACACCAATCCAAGCATCACAACCTTCACCAGGATGATGTTGACAGGATATCTTGAAAAGAGAAAGCATCCCATTTAAACATAATATCACTAAACCAGAGAGAGAAGCTATTAAGGCCCTGGCAGGTGACCCCAGCATTGTTATTCGCCCGGCGGACAAGGGGGGAGCCATAGTGGTAATGGATTACTCACTATATAGCGGTGACATCAAAGAACAAATGAGTGATCATATCACCTACAAGACATTGGACTTCAATCCAACTATTACCTTCAAGGAACGATTGACAACACATGGAAGAAAGGACTGACTAATGGATGGGTAGACATGTATACATTTAAATTTCTGTTTGTCAAATTCCCAGTTCATCCAATCCTCTATACGCTACCGAAGGTCCATAAGGACAAAAACAAACCACCAGGGAGGCCTATAGTTTCGGCTAGAGGATCCCTCCTCCAACCTATTGCACAGTGCATCAACTACATTCTCCAACCATTTGTGATACAGATGAGATCCTTTACGAAGGACGTGACAGAGGTGATTAAGGATATACAGAGGGTGACTATCAATATGGACAAGGATCTACTGGTTACACTGGACGTTTCCAGCTTGTACACGATCATCCCACACTCATTAGGTATGGCTACTTTTGAAAGAACTCTGAACAGGTACCCATATATTGGACTCCCTCCTAAGTATATATTGAAACTGTTGGAGTTATGCTTGTCCAGAAACTACTTCCGTTTTGAGGACAAATTCTATCTTCAGTTGGTGGGTACAGCTATGGGGTCAAACATGGCCCCAGCCTATGCAAACCTCTTTATGGACTTTTATGAAAACATAATATTGAGCATCTACTCCAATCCACACATACAATTCTACAAGAGGTATCTTGATGACTGGCTGATGGTGTGGAGAGGATCAGCGGAATCTTTGACGGAATGGTTCAACATGATCAACTCTATAGACTCAACAGTGAGATTTAAGATGTCGTTTGATTCATACAAACCAGACAAGATTTGGAAAAATTAAAACAAAAAGATCTACTCAATACTACGAGAAGTACTAAGGACCAACAATTATCTTTTTTGACCACTTTTTGTTCACAAACTGAGGGGATACACAGGAGCATCAAACAACATTGCGGAATTATTGATAGTGACCCTACACTTCCGTTTGAGCAACCACCTAGAGTCACATATAAAAGGGCCCCAAATCTGAGAGATATGCTCATGAACACGGACCCCAGCCACTGTTATGTGACTTAAACCTGGCTGTCTACATCTAAGAAGGGTTGCTACAGATGCCTGTCCTGTACTACTTGTAGTTCAATGATTCCGGGACAGGAATTTAGACACCCCCACACCAACCGCAGATATCAAATAAAATTCTTCCTGACCTGCACATCAACTCTTGTGGTATATTTATTGAACTGTCCATGTCCATGATAAAGGACACTCTGTCACAGACTTTAGGTTTAGACTAATTGATCACCCCCCCCCAAAGAGAGGGGAAGACAGAGCAAGCGTGCGAATCAAGATGGACTTATGAACTCAAAACAGTCTCTCCATATGGCCTTTAGATTAATAATGATTGGTATTGCTTTTTATAATATTTTGTTTTTCATGATTTTTTGTTTTTATGTCCCCATTGAGGGGATTTGAGTTATTTATAATACTGTTCATAGTCCGGTAGTCCACATTCATACCCCTCTTAGTATTATTATTATCACTATTCTTTTGTTCCTGTTATATATTTTTTTGCTCCTGTTATATATAATTATATTTTTTTGCCCATGACATTACATAGTGACAATGCTCCTGTCAATTAGACAATTTATGTACTAGGGTAGTGATACATAAGTATTATCATACTTTGACATTTAGGTGTTTTTTGATAGACTGTACATCATTATATATCTAGTATATATAGGTTTACATGTATCAATTGTACATATTTCTACATATCTGTGTCGTTAAGAAGAGGTTACATGGCGATCGCATTCTTTGTAAGCTCTGTGGATTTACAAAACTAAGGCTAATATTATATAAACCAGAGAAAGCGGATACCTGCACACTCAACTGTCCTGCACTTGTGAACAGCTGGGACACCCACGACCCTATTTTTGGCTCGCTAAGCAGCAGTTTTCTGGCACCAACGCCGAACGGATTGGTGACAGGTGAACCATCGGCAGCAGCCTACTGTCAGGGACTGCACGCTCCGGGAATATCCGACTGGTGAAGGTCACAACATCCACTCAGGGAATTGACTTTTTATATATGGTCAGTCAGGGAGTGTGACGCAGTTCAATTTGGGAGCTATACGGGCCGCCATTTTACATCTCCCGGTACGCCATTCAGCCTCCCTAGTGTTTAAAACTCAAAGCTTAGGGTCGTAGATTGCTTTAGAGGGTCAGACTAGACACTTTTTGGGGGTGTGCTCCTCAGTGCAGGATGTGGGCATAAATAATTTGCGGTCTTACTGGGCCAGGGGGCTTTAAAGGATCCTATCCCTATTTACAGACGAAATAAATATTCCAAAGTGTTGGCTCACCTGTTTTACTGGGCCACTAGTAGGTAAAAGTGCTGATAGTGTCTTTTACACTATTAATCTCGCATCACTATGCCGCAAGGGGCAAAAAAGAAAATAACAGGTGCATCAGATTTCAAGAAGTCAGTTGCAGATCACTTTAAGGTTAAGGCAACGGTGGATACACAATGGGCTATTAGGGACTCCCTTACGCCTTCTGATACCAGAGACAATTGCTCTGACCAGGACTCTCATGGAGGCAATGGCCACAGATATAGTCTCCATCCTAACACTTAGACTTAATAGCCTCCAGGAGTCTCTAACTAAGGCTATTAAGGGGTCGGAAGCTGAGTTAAGAAGAGACATATGGGCAATAAGTGAGAGAATAGAAACATTAGAGAGGAAGTAGGAGGACCTTGCTCTTGAACAAGTTAACCTTAATAATCACTCCCATGTGCTGGTGGACATGATTGACTCCATGGAGGCAAAAATGGCTGACATGGAGGACCGATTACGAAGGAATAACTTGCGATTCAGGGGAATACCTGAAGATGTTTCCCAGTCAGACCTAGAGGCATTCCTCACTGAACCTTGCAATTTTTTAAAACCTCCTAAATACCCAAACGAAGCCTACTAGACGGAGCGCATAGACTTCCTAAAGGGAGGAACGTTCCACCTGATAAGCCACGGGACACTATCGCTAGATTTCACTTCTCTACATATAAGGAGCAGATTCTGAAGGCAATGTTTCTAAACCCCACCTTACCAGAAAAATTCCTCAACATCCAGATTTTCCCGGATTTGTCACAATTTACTATACAAAAGCGAGGTACCTTCCGTGATATACCAAAGCAGCTTAGACAACAAGGAATCAAATACAGATGGGGTTACCCAACCAAGCTTCTGGTACATAAGGAAGGCTGTCTCTTCATAGTGGATTCCCCCTCCAAAGGGCAACAACTGCTGAAAGAATGGTCGTCTGATAATGATCATACTACAGGGAGAGCAACACCCACACCCAAGGAAGGAACACTTTCAATCACCTCATTCTCTGCTCTGCGACCATTTGCAAATGAATAGAGACCCCTGGCACAAAAGGTCCCCTCAGCAAAATGCCATAGCTTTGCTACAGATCCTCCCCGGAATGATCCTGATGATAGATGCTCTTCTCCTGATGACTGATAAGTATCTTTACCTATGCTGTTTAAATTTATCTCTGTATTTGTTCTAGGTCAGCTCTCTAGTTTTGACATTGGCTGATATGTTTTTCCCCAATGGGGGTCAGAAGCCACAATTAAGGCTCACTGTTTAGGCTGTCTTAACGTTCTGTACATAGTCTGGCCTGCATGGACTGTCTCCGCCACTTGGCTCCATTGTTACATACTATAAGAAACGGAACCACAACAAACTTTCTTGAGCCACTTGGCTCTCTAAGTGTTTTTGACTTGGCAAGGGACATGCACAAAGACTTTACCCACTGGCAGGACTTCTATTCACAAAAAGTTATCACTCACATCATTGGTTTGCTGTGTCTTTACTCACCAATTAGGGTTGTATTTTAATTGGATGTATTTGTTTAATATTATAGTTGGTGATGAAACCTATATGTTGTCAGGTCTAAGGCCCGCATTTGGAACACAGGCCTTCATTCTTACTTAGGCTTCCAGGTTAGACTCTACCCTTTATACACCCAGAGTACAACTGCACCCTTGCACTTGCATAGTGGTGCCTTGTTCCCTTGAGGATCCCTGTTTGGGGAGAGCACTTTAATTGATCTAAGAGTTTATTGTTTATTTGTATATGTTGTTATGCAATGTTAACACTTTCCTTTGCAGGATCTAACACAGTCTGACTTAACAAATTAGCCTTTAATGTTCTATACACGGTCAGGCCCCCATGGACTGCCTTATAACCCACTGACTGGTCTCCTATTTATAAAAAGTTTCCACTCACATTATTGGCCTGCTGAGTTATTACTTATCAATGTGGACTTTACTATAATAGGTTTTATCTGTTTAATTATTATAGTTACTGGTGAAACCTGTGCTGTAGTAGTTCTGGGGCCCGTATTTGAGGCACAGGCCTTCTTTTTCCTTAGTCTCCCAAGTTAGGCGCTATCCCTTATGCATAAAAATCGAAAGAGAGAGAACAGCACTCCATTAGATAGAACAGAAGCTGGAATAACTTCCATGCATGTTCATTTTTATTGTAATGTTCTTTTTGCACACTATGCCCCTTCAGAGAGAAAAAATATCCTGAAGTATATCAGTCTGACCCTGCCCAATGACAGTCCAGTGCCGAAATACCAGGCAATTCTTCTCTGAACAAGGGAAGCAACAACCCCAGATGATCGTTTCGGCCTCCTATGGGCCTCGTCAGTGAGGTGCAGTTGTATCTCTCTAAGGGCATGTGTGCATGGAGTCCACGTCTGGTTTCCCCATCACTCTTAGGGTGACCCAAGAGTAATTTGCATAAAAATCGAAAGAGAGAGAACAGCACTCCATGAGATAGAACAGAAGCTGGAATAACTTCCATGCATGTTCATTTTTATTGAATTCCTCAGGGTGCCAGTTCTTTTTGCACACTATGCCCCTTCACAGAGAAAAAATATCCTGAAGCATATCAGTCTGACCCTGCCCAATGACAGTCCAGCGCCGAAATACCAGGCAATTCTTCTCTGAACAAGGGAAGCAACAACCCCAGACAATCGTTGATTTCCTTGTTCAGAGAAGAATTGCCTGATATTTCGGCACTGGACTGTCATTGGGCAGGGTCAGACTGATATGCTTCAGGATATTTTTTCTCTGTGAAGGGGCATAGTGTGCAAAAAGAACGTGCACCCTGAGGAGTTACAATAAAAATGAACATGCATGGAAGTTATTCCAGCTTCTGTTCTATCTCATGGAGTAATGTTCTCTCTCTTTCGATTGCTATCCCTTAAGCACAGAGAATACAAATGCATTCTTGAATTTGTATAGGGATCCCTAGCTCTCACACATTTCCTAACCCAGGGAAGGCACTCTAATAGACCTAAATGTTCAATGTTTTCTAGTTTTTGCGGATATGCAATGTTAACACTTCTCTTTCCAGGGCCTAATACAATTTAACAAATAGTAGGTTCTACCACTTGACTGTGACGATAATGTTTAGTCAGCAGCACATGGGAAATGAGCTTGGAAATAGGGGTTTATACAAGTTCAAAAGTCATTACAGTTGCATATGTCTATGACCTTGCTCAGGCTACTATTGATGTGAGAGGATACCTTCCTGTTGTTAAATTACAAATGCATTCAATACCTAAATGTGTTGTATTAAATTTTGGGTCTACTTTCCTCAAGGTTTGCTCACATTATCGTCTCTGTACCCCTGTTCACTAGTTTGGTTAACAATGATCCCCTTGAGCTACCCTGACTTTTCCCATAGGATCCATTAACTTAGTAGGGTTGCATCTAGCACCCCGCAGCTTACTATATTCTAGCCCCCCCCCCCCCCACCAAGTGACCGCTTCCCTGCTTCTCTTGCTACAAAATAACTGCACCTTACGGAAGTGTATGATAAACTAGATCAGAAGAGAAAGCTACATAAGATTTCTGAGAAAGACAAACTATCTGCCCTCTCCCCCCATTTATTGTATACTCTGTAAACAACAGAACTTAGATTTGCTTTATTTTCCCTTTGTTATTCCAGATTGTGAAGCGCTAATCTACAATTACACTGTCATTTTGTAAGGTACTGCTTGCTCGTGTGACCAGGCTCTAGGACTTAACTTCTACTTTTCTTTCCCCTACCCCCCCTTTTTTTTTTCTCCCCCCAGATGGCTAAAATAGCCACTCTCAATTTCACTACACTAAATGTAAAGGGACTGAACTCTCCAACTTAGCATAGTTTACTACAAAACTACTTGAAATCTCTACACGTTTATGTGGCTTTCATCCAGGCTATAAACAAAACTCCAATTTTGAAATTTCCAAATTATCCGATAGTCTATAGCTCACCATATCATGAGAAGAGTAGAGGGGTTTCCATACTTATAGGGAAATATGTGGCGTTTTACCTAATACATATCGAGCAGGACCCAGAGGGGTGCTTTCTTATTATAGTTGGTACACTGAACAATCAGCTCTACACACTAGTAAATATATATGCCCTGAATCAAGGCCAATTATCCTTTATACGGAAAACTTTTAGCCTAGTAGATCACCTTAGACAAGGAACTTTATTACTAGGGAGAGATTTCAACCTGGTCTGGGATCCCTCAGTGGATAAAAGACTTCCCCCTGGAAAACTATTAGAACCTTTCTTTACAGTCACTGCCCCTAAATTCAGGAACCTGATATTTCAATACTCTCTATACGATGTCTGGAGATCATGCCATCCTGAAACTAAAGATTTTTCTTATTTCTCCGAGCCTCATAAGTCTTATTCAAGACTTGACTAATTTTTTGTAGATTCTTGGACTCTTAACGAGGTACTGACCTTCAAAATTCACACTTGTGCATGGTCTGACCATAACGCGGTTACACTGTCCCTTAAAGAAGCCAGTCCCCCCTCAGCACAACCTTCCTGGAAGCTCTCACCATCCCTGTGGGAGGACCCATCCTTCCCTACAGAGATTAAAAAGAAAATAGATGAATTTCTTCAGACTAATCTGATAGGGAAAACTACCCACCAGATAAGATGGGCTGCATTTAAATCCTACATTGGAGGCTTCTGTATAGCCAAGTTGGTTGCTTTGCGTAAGGCCAGAGGAGCCCCACTAGGTAAACTAGCATGCGAACTCCGGGCCAAAGAAAGCCAAAATAAATTAAGTCCCATGCAGACTCTATCAGATGAAATAGCTCAGCTAAAAAAACAAATCAAAGATATTGAAGTCTAAAGGGTTCAATCAGCTCTAGTTAAAGTCAAGCAAATTATGTACTATAAAAGCAATAAAGTTGATTCCTTATTGGCGAGAAAACTCAGACACAAGACAGCTCTATCCAGAATTCCTTATATTGACCATGATGGTCAGAGAGCTATAGCCCTTTCTGACATAGGTAAAGCCTTTGCTGACTTTTGCGACAGGCTATACAATATTGCCCACCACGAAAAAAAAACAGAGGCTCCCATCACAGAGATTTCCGTATTTTTGCAGGGCCTACACTTCCCTTCCCTTTCTGAAGACACTAAAAATAATCTACTCACACCCTTTACTTTGAATGAGATCAAAAAGCGGTTAAACAGTTAAAAAACAATAAAGCCCCGGGCCTAGATGGCTTCCCCTGCTCCTTCTATGAAAAGATTAATCCACTTCTACTCCCAACTTTACACCAAGTGTTCAATTAAATAAAATCTGAGGGCCATATATTGAGGGAAAATCTAGAAGCTTCAATAATAGCGATTCCAAAACCAGATAAAGATACGTTGAACTGTGGCAACTACAGACCTATTTCCCTAATAAACTTTGACACTAAACTATATTCAAAATTTATTGCAGATAGACTAATCCATATTCTTCCATCCTTGATCCATGTGGATCAGGTGGGATTCACTAAAGGACGGAAAGGTCCCAACAATACCAGGAGGTTGCTTTCAGTCTTCTCGGGTGCTAAAACTAGGGGGATACCCTTTGTGGCCTTGTCGCTTGATGCCGAAAAGGCTTTTGACAGGGTCCGTTGGGATTACCTCTGGGAGGTCCTGAGAAGGTTCGGGTTCCCTGAGGCGGTTATTTCGGCGATACGGGTCTTAAACTCTTTGCCATTTGCTAGAGTGAGAGGCACGGGTTTCTGTTTACCTGAGATAACTATATTGAATGGCACAAGGCAGGGGTGCCCTCTTTCACCTCCATTTGGTACCCAAGAGGAAAAAATAGTATTGTTTGCTGACGACATCACTCTTTTGCTGTCAGACCTGGCCATTTCTATAAACTCATTATTCCAGCTAATTGAACAATTTGGAAGATATAGCTACTATAAAGTGAACTGCTTTAAAACTGAAGCCTATTTAATTAATTCTACCCCTGATCTCCTGCAGGATCTAAAAGATTGTTATAAATGTAACTGGTCCCTTAATCATCTGTTACACTTAGGCATTAAGCTAAGCGCAAACACTGAGGACACTCTTAAGCTTAACTTTGAAGACCTTATTCATGAAATTAAGTCCCTAACAGTAAAATGGGATCATAAAAAGATTTCCTGGCTTGGGAGGATTGCCACTATAAAAATGGCCCTACTGCCGAAGGTCTTTTACCTCTTTAGATGTCTCTAAAGAAAAACCCTACAACAGATACAACAGATATTTTTTAAATATGTATGGAACAACAACTTCCCAAGAATAGCACATAGGATCCTTCAGAGACAAGTCACAAGAGGGTGGACCTCCTTTCCTAATATATTTTTGTACTACAAGGCAGCCCGACTTACCCATATAACGGCATGGAGCCAGAGGGAAGAAAGACCAGGATGGTATCGGCTGGAAGAACTAGTTATTCCAGAAGGTTTATGTCAGGGTTTTTTCCCTGTTGTGTTTGCCATGTGCTGCTGGCAGCCATTTTACTCACCTCTCTTCCTGTCTATGGTGCATTGTGGGGGATGCTGCTCAATTCCTGCACTTCCTTTTATGGCCAGACTGGGGTGCATCATCCATGGGAGACAGGATGCAGTCTCAGAATTGTGATGTCATCACTTATTATTTAAAGGGCCTCTGTTCAGTATGCTTTGCCTTTGCGTTGTCTCAGACTTGTTTGTGAGAGTTCCTGTGTATTACCTGGCTGCCTGACGTCCTTCCTGGTTCCTGATCCCTGGCTTGTTCCTGACTCTGCTGTTTTCCTTGTTCCTGATTCCGGCTCGTCTGACTATTCGCTTTGGCTCCTGACTCGGCTCTTCTGACTATCAGCTCTGGTTTTGACTCCTGGCTTGTTATTTGACTTGTGGACTTTTTATTATTTTTTGCTATTAATAAAGGTGTGATTATTTTTGCACTTCTCGTCTCAGTCTGATTCCTGGCACCCTGACATTACGCAAAGGCCATGAATCCTGATGGTGCTAATAATCCACCTTTACCTGCCATCATTTCCAGGATGGATGTACAGGATCACCGCTTGGATCAATTTGCATTAGTCCTGCAAACCCTGCTCGCACTGCACATTTGGACCAAAGTGTCCCGCAAGTTATGGCTGCTCCTGTTTCCGCTGCTGTACCTATGCCTACCAGGAGCATGTCCGGTTCTGCACCTCTACCTCAGCGATTTGGAGGCGATCCTATTCAGTGCAGAGGGTTTTTGAACCAGGTGGGCATTTACTTTGAGATGTTACCTCAGGCATTTCCCTCTGACAGAGCTAAGGTGGGATTTCTCATGTCGTTACTCTCTGACACAGCTCTTGCCTGGGCTAATCCCTTGTGGGAGACTAATAAACCTGTGATTTCAAATTACCCTGAATTTGTGGCCTCCTTTCGAAGGGTATTTGATGTTCCGACTCGCTCCTCCTCTGCTGCTAAACGGCTCATGTCCATTCAGCAAGGTACAAGATCTGTTGCTCAGTATGCCATGGAGTTACGTACGCTTGCCGCAGAGGTAGGTTGGAACAATGAAGCCCTTGTTGCCGCCTTCTTTCATGGGCTCTCTGATGCGATTAAAGACGAAGTTTCTGCCAGAGATTTACCAGAGGATTTCGAGGCATTGGTGTCTTTTTTGATCCTAATTGACATCAGACTCAGAGAGAGGCCCTCTTTCAAGGAGTGCTTGTGGAAGTCTCCTGTTCCATTGTCTCCTACGTGTTCGTTCCCACCCATGCCTCCCTCTCCTCCCATGCCTCCTGGTCCCGAGTCACCAGGTACTGCTGAGCTGATGCAGCTGGGATTCACGTGCCTCTCCGTAGTGGAGAGGGCCTTTAGGAGGAGGGAGGGGCTCTGCCTCTATTGTGCGTTACAGGACCACCTTTTGAAGTCTTGTCCTACACGGCCGGGAAACGCTCACACCTAAGGTCCTGTCGGGGGCAGACCTTGGGTGGCTTATCCTTGTTCCCGGAACCGCTTAAGGAGAAACCTTTGGTCACGGTTGTCCTTTCCTGGGTGGACTCCTCCATAGTCACCCAGGCTCTTGTTGACTCCGGTGCTGCGTGCTATTTCATTGACAGTGCTTTTGCATCAAAGCACTCCATTCCTGTTTTGCCTCGGTCCGTTCTACTTGCTATTGAGGCTACTGATGGATGGCCCCTTCAGTCCGCACTCGTTACTCACGAAACTGCTCTGTTGTCCATGGCTGTTGGGGCTCTCCATTTTGAAACCCTCCAGTTCCAGGTGATAAACTCTCCGCATTTTCCGGTTGTTCTGGGTTATCCCTGGCTCCAAAAGCAGAATCCCAGTCTCGACTGGCGCAGGTCCGAAATTTTGTCGTCGTCCCCACAATGTATTTCCACTTGTCTTCGGAAACCAGTTAAAATTTTGTGCACTTCTTCGGTTTCTCAATTGCCAGAGGAGTACCGAGAGTTCCTAGACGTGTTTGACAAGGTGCGTGCCGGTACGTTGCCTCCTCACCAGTCTTACGATTGTGCCATAGACCTGCAACCCGGAGCCATTCCTCCTCGGGGCCGGGTGTACCCTCTGTTTGTTGCAGAGAATTGTGCTATGGGGGAGTATGTTGCCGATGCTCTGTCGCGGGGGATCATCCACAAATCCTGATCTCCTGCAGGGGCTGGCTTCTTCTTTGTGAAGAAAAAGGGTGGTGAGTTAAGACCATGTATCGATTATAGGGGTCTTAATCATCTTACCATTAAGAATGCTTACCCTATTCCGCTTATTACGGAACTCTTTGACCGCCTCAAGGGAGCTACGGTCTTTACTAAACTTGATTTGAGAGGAGCATACAATCTCATTAGGATTAAGGAGGGCCACAAATGGAAAACAGCATTTAACACCATGAGCGGGCATTATGAGTATCTTGTAATGCCCTTTGGCCTATGTAATGCTCCTGCTGTTTTTCAGGAATTTATTAATGATGTCCTACGAGATATGTTGCAACAGTGTGTTGTGGTGTACTTAGACGACATCCTCATACTCTCACCCACACTTGAGGCTCATCGTTCTGATGTTACACGGGTTCTTCAGAGATTACGTGAGAACGGCCTGTTTTGTAAACTCGAGAAATGTGAGTTCCATCAGACTCAAGTAACCCTTCCTATGTTATGTTATCTCCGTTTCAGGGTTCTCCATGGATCCTGATTCCTGACAAGTTATCTGCAGTTCTGCAGTGGCCTCGCCCAGTTGGTCTTTGGTCTATTCAACGTTTTTTGGGGTTCGCCAATTACTATAGAAAGTTTATTAAAAACTTTTCTTCCTTGGTCAAACCTATCACAGACATGACCCGTAAAGAGAATGATCTACTCCATTGGTCACCTACTGCCATTAAGGCCTTTGATAGTCTTAAGACTGCCTTTGCTGCTGCTCCAGTTCTGGCTCATCCTAACCCTGTCCTGCCTTTCGTTCTTGAGGTCGATGCGTCTGAGACTGGAGTAGGTGCCCTCTTGTCTCAACGTCCTACGCATGATGGTTCCTTGCATCCGTGTGGTATCTTCTCTAAGAAATTGTCTCCAGAGGAGTGCAATTATGAAATTGGCGACAGGGAATTACTGGCCATAGTTTTGGCACTTAAGGAATGGAGGCATCTTCTCGAGGGTACTAGCGTGCCAGTGCTCATTCTTACTGACCACAAGAATTTAACTTATCTATCTGAAGCAAAACGTTTGTCGCCCCGACAAGCCAGATGGGCGCTATTTTTGTCTCGGTTTAATTATGTGGTCTCCTACCTGCCTGGTAGTAAGAATGTTAGGGCTGATGCCCTCTCTCGACAATTTTCACCCCTGTCCAAGGAGGAGTCTGTACCTACTCCTGTTATACCTCCTGACCATATTTTGGCTACCATACGTACTAATTTGACTTCTCCCTTGGGGGAGGAGATACTGTGTTCACCTTCTGAGAATCCTAGTGGTAAGTGTTTTGTTCCTGAGAATCTTCAAACTAAACTTTTGCACACTTACCACTATCCTAAAGCCGCAGGTGACCCAGGCAAGAACCAAATGATTTGGTCTGTAACTCGACAATTCTGGTGGCCAGGTCTTCGTTCTGATGTTGCTGCGTATGTTGCCTCCTGCTCAGTTTGTGCACAGAATAAGACTCCTCGACGTCTTCCTGTGGGTCTTCTTCAACCTATTGCTAATGGTGAGCGTCCTTGGACACATCTTTCCATGGACTTCATAGTCGAGCTCCCTGTTTCCAATGGCAATACTGTTATCCTTATGGTGGTTGACCATTTTTCTAAAATGTCACATTGCATTCCCTTGATGAAGCTGCCTACCGCTCAGGAGCTTGCTTCTATTTTTTCCCGGGAGGTCTTCTGTTTACATGGGTTACCCAAGGAGATAGTGTCGGACCAGGGTAGCCAGTTTGTCTCCAGATTTTGGCGTTCCTTTTGTGCTCAAATGGGGATCCAGCTTTCCTTCTCCTCGGCATATCACCCTCAATCCAATGGGGCAGCGGAACGGTCTAATCAAGCTCTGGAACAGTTCCTCTGCTCGTAATAGTGCTATTAATGCTTCCTCCAAGTTAACCCGGTTCATGGCGAATTATGGGTTTCAACCATCCTTGTTGCCCGATTCATTCATGTCTCAGGGTATTCCGGCTTTGGAGGAGCATCTCCGGCAACTCCGTTCCACGTGGGTGCAGATTCAGGATTGCCTTCATCGTTCTATGCAGCGCCAAAAGTTCCAGGCTGATCGTAGGCGTCTGCCCGCACCTTCCTACCAGGTTGGTGAGAGAGTTTGGCTGTCCTCCCGCAACTTGAACCTTCGTGTTTCTTCCAATAAATTGGCTCCCCGTTATGTTGGTCCTTTTCGAATACTCCGACTGGTTAATCCTGTGGCTTACATTCTTGACCTTCCTCCTGCTATGCACATCTCCAATGTTTTTCATGTCTCCCTCTTGAAACAATTGGTTTGTAATTGGTTTACCACTGTGTTGCCTCGTCCCTGTCCAATCTTTGTTGACAACCATGAGGAGTATGAGGTCAGCAGCATTATTGACTCTCGTATGTCCAGGGGCCGTGTACAGTATTTGGTTCACTGGAGAGGCTATGGTCTGGAGGAGCATTCTTGGGTTCCCTCCTCTGATGTTCATGCTCCTGCCCTCCTCCGTGCCTTCCATGCCCGTTTCCCCAATAAGCCTTTTGTCCTCCCGCAGGGGAGGGGTCGTTGAGGGGAGGGTACTGTCAGGGTTTTTTCCCTGTTGTGTTTGCCATGTGCTGCTGGCAGCCATTTTACTCACCTCTCTTCCTGACTATGGTGCATTGTGGGGGATGCTGCTCAATTCCTGCACTTCCTTTTATGGCCAGACTGGGGTGCATCATCCATGTGAGACAGGATGCAGTCTCAGAATTGTGATGTCATCACTTATTATTTAAAGGGCCTCTGTTCAGTATGCTTTGCCTTTGCGTTGTCTTAGACTTGTTTGTGAGAGTTTCTGTGTATTACCTGGCTGCCTGACGTCCTTCCTGGTTCCTGATCCCTGGCTTGTTCCTGACTCTGCTGTTCTCCTTGTTCCTGATTCTGGCTCATCTGACTATTCGCTTTGGCTCCTGACTCGGCTCGTCTGACTACTAGCTCTGGTTTTTACTCCTGGCTTGTTATTTGACTTGTGGACTTTTTATTATTTTTTGCTATTAATAAAGGTGTGATTATTTTTGCACTTCTCGTCTCAGTCTGATTCCTGGCACCCTGACAGTTTAGAACTGGCTCAGATCATATGGGTCCCGAAACATAAATCTCTGGCTAAGTTAGTGGATAACCCTTTAGTTGAGCAGAATATGTTCCTATGGCATAACCTCAGACACCAGAGTGAAATAGCTCCTCATCCTTCTCCAATCCAAAATTTAGAGGGCCTACTGTGGGATTTCCCTAATATTCACACAGACTGGTGGAAGAACCTTAATAAAATTAATGTAAAAGACTTATATGTAAATAACAGATTGGTCTTGGTAGCCCAACTATTTCAACAATACAAAATCACAGCAGCACCACTTGTAGTGTTCAAATCCTTTCTTTATTCCATGTCACAAGGATGGCAAACAGCAATAAAACAGAACGACGTTTCGGGTTAAGCACCCTTACTCATGTTCATACAATGTGAGTACCTATTTACAGACTTAAGTACCTATAGACAGGTGTGACCACACCTCTTCAATTAACACCTTAGGTATAACATTCTATTCTTTATTCCTATACACTGACACCTAGTGGTCAACACCTGTAAATATTACCATTATTTAAAAAAAACTTTTTTTAGAAAATTTAATTTACAATTTAAAACTCAACAATACAGATATGGAGTGTAGCAGGTCTAATTTGCAGATTACATCAAAGACAATGTGTAACTTATCACTTTATCACTTACCCATTCAAATTAACCTTGAAAACAGCCTCTATACAAATACACTCAGATCAATTTCCCTATTCATACCTTTGGGAATTAGTGACTCTAGTTTATTTATCCAAAGTGCTTCTCGCCTTTTAAGGAGAAGTTCCCTATTACCTCCTCTTCTCGGAACGGGTACATAGTCAATAATCTGAAATCTTAACTGTGAGATTGTGTGGCCTTTTTCCACAAAGTGGTATGCTACAGGGGCATTGAGATCACTATTCCTAATATTAGATTTATGTTGTAGGATTCTGTCCCTGACCCTTTGGGTCGTCTCACCAATATAAATTATGCCACACGGACACTTGATCAGATATACCACATAAGTGGCATTGCAGTTATAGTACCCAATTATTCCAAATTTCTGACCTGTTAGGGGGTGGGTAAAACTATCTCCTTTTATCAGATTGCTGCAATTTGAACAATTAAGGCAGGGGTAACAGCCATTGTTTTTTGAAGTAATAAAACTCTGTTTAGTCTTCTTCTTACTACCCACATCTGCCCTAATTATCTTATCTCTTAAACTAGGAAGTCTAGTATAAGCAGGGATAGGTGGCTGTTTAAAGGCTTTTACTTCAGCGTTACACTCACTTAAAATGTGCCAATGCTTACCTATAATTCTTTGTATTTTTGGGCTACAGGCATTGTATTCCGAAATAAATACCATTCTGTCAGGGTCTTTCTTCTTTCTGCTATTCTCTTTATTAACCCTTCCTTTTGGTATTTGCAGTACCTTTTTAATAACCTCATCTATCATTTTCTGGGGATAACCTCGCTCTACAAATCTGTCCCCCATTTCTTTAAGTCTTACCTGTGCCAAAGTATCATCTCTCACAATCCTTCTCACTCTTAACATTTGGCTAAATGGAAGTGACTTAATTAATGCTGGGGCATGAGCACTGGTATAGTGAAGGAGACTGTTCTTATCTGTTTTCTTTATATACAATAGATAGATAGATACAATAGATTCCTCACTCCAGGATAATGTAAATTTCATATTCCTTGTAGCAGAATTTAATTCTAACACAAATCTCTGGAGGGTCCCAACGTCGCCCCACCAAATGCCAAAAATATCATCTATGTACCGCCACCAGGTGGCGCCACATAGCTGAAAAAGTTTATTTTCAAATACAAATTTCTCTTCAAAGATGTTCATAAAGATATTTGCATAGGTAGGGGTGACGTTGGACCCCATAGCTGTTCCCTGTTTCTGAACATAGTATGTGTTCTCGAATAGAAAATAGTTACAATACAAAATAATTTCAAGTAATTCAACTATGAACGGTTGTTGTTCTAGTGAGAATCTATTACTCTTTGTAACCACAAAATTAACTGCATCTAAGCCACTAGTATGGGGTATTGAGGTGTAAGATTTACAATATCCAAACTGTAAAGTATACATTATCCACAGGCCCAGATAAGCTATCAATTTTATCCAAAAAATCATTTGTGTCTTTAATAAAAGACATAGACTGCGTTACAAATGATCTTAACAGTCTATCCAGGTATATGGAAATGTTAGTAAAGATAGAATCAGTGCCTGCCACAATTGGACGCCCAGGGGGTGCCTCTAAATTTTTGTGCACTTTAGGGAGTGTATAAAAAAACTGGGATAATAAACTCATCTTTGATTAAAATTTTTTTAACCACAAGAGGGGATCCCCTCTTGGCTCCCTTTTGAGGCACATAGGATCATAAGCCTGTTACAATCGTGGAATTTCCATAAAACGTGGACTCAGGGAATTGACCAAGTGGGAGAAGAGGTGGATCTATGGGAAGGGTATGACTAGACCCCTTACATTTCACTATAGTGCCCTACTGAAAGAACATTCTCTAAGTGTCCCCTTGGCAGGTTAAGGCATGGTCACGAGAACTAGATTTTTTAATCCCTGATCAAGATATCTTTAGAGCAATTGCTCTTACTAAAAAAACATTACACTGCGTAACCGTCTTAGAAGTTTACATCAAAGTTATTTTAAAGTGGAATAGAACTCCCTTGAAACTCTCTAAAATGTTCAATTCTGTATCCCCGCAATGTTGGAGGCAATGCGTTCATCGGGGTTCAGACTCACATATATGGTGGTCATGCCCGAAAATAACACCGCTATGGACTGAGATAGAAACACTACTGAAATCTTTTCCACATGTTTGATGGGAAAATTCCAACCCCCACACAAAAAAATTTAATATATATCTTGGCAGCCGCAATAGCATAGCTAGATCATTGAAGCAAGCCGATTCCCCTTCATTGCTAATCGTACGAGACCTGGTCAATCATTTTGCAACTATAGAAAGATTTGTACGTAAAATGCAGGACACTATGGAGAGTTACTGGGCTACATGGAGTGACTGGCTCCAAATATAATAACACTTAATTAAAAAAAAAATTATTTTTTTTATTTTATTAATATATTTTTATTATTCCGCCCCCTCTCTTGTCTTCCCTCTTGAGTCCTAGGCCTGGACTATGAGTAGAGAAAACAGCAGTGAAATGTCAGCTTAAAAATCCCTTTATTCAAACATGGGGATCAGTACAAAGCACAACGTTTCGGGGCGGTCCCCTTAGTCATGTGATAAAATTGTGAAACCCAAAGCCTTAATTTATAGCATTCTCAATTCATCTATTGAGTCACTCAATCAATCAATTAGTAGAATTAACATAGGCTAGGAGTGTATATATATATCAAGAAAACCACATTGTTATGTACAAATAAAAACATATGTATAAAAACTTAATAACTACCTTTCTATATAATTGCAACTATCTCTCTGTATAATTGCAACATTGCAACCAGAATAATGTGTCAGAACCTTTTACCTTTTGCAACAATCTTAAAGGATCTAAAACATTAACATATAATCAAAATTCCTATTCTATGAATTTCAGCATAGGTCTATACACTAAATCAGTTACAGACAACCATAGAAAAAGAGAATTTACCAGAAAAGAGGGGTGTACTAATAAAAATCGGACCAATCAATCTCCCTGTTTAACCCTCTCGGTTCCAAGGTATCTAACTTAAATATCCAGAAAACTTCACGTTGTTTCAAGAGCAAATCCCTATTACCTCCTTGTCTAGGGGTCTCTATTTTTTCAATTACCTGAAACATGTAACTGATTTATCTGATGGCCAAATTCCAAAAAATGTGCCGCCACTGGTGCTGTTAAAATCTCACATCTTATGTTGCTCTTATGTTCATTGATACGATCTTTGATACGTCTGGTAGTCTCCCCGACATAGCCACGCCCACAAGGGGCATTTGATAAGATAAACAACATAAGATGTGAGACACGTGTAATGTCCATTATGTTTGAATTTATGTCCAGTCAATGGATGAGTGAAATAGGGCCCTTTAATCACTGAACTACAGTTAATACAACCGAGGCAGGGGTAACAACCTAGATTCCTCTCTGTGATGTAAGATTGTTTTAAAGTTTTCTTGGAACCAATATCGGCTCTTATCAATGTATCTCTCAAATTCTTATTTCTCTTAAAGGCTGGCATAGGTGGTAAAATAAATTCCTCTATATCTGCCATACATTCACCCAACAAATACCAATGTTTACGTATTATCTTCGTGATTTGATTACTCTCCTGGCAGTACTCAGAGACAAAAGTAAGTCTCTTATCCTTTGTCTTAACAACCTTTTTAGTAATTAGTTCCTCCCTAGGGATAGATAAAACTTCTGTGGTGACCTTATCAATCAAATTCCTAGGATAACCTTGAATTAAAAATTTTCCCCCATCTCTTTCAGCCTTAAAGGGACCATTTTGTCATCAGACACAATTTTTCTTACCCTTAGTAATTGACTACGGGGAAGGGATTTTATGAGTGATTGTTGATGAGCACTGTCGTATTTCAATAAGCTATTATGGTCTGTTTCTTTACAGTAAATGTCTGTATAAAAACCATTTCCTTGTTTAATCACTGATACATCAAGGAAGTCTATCCAAGTCTAAGACCATGTCAGCTTAAATTTGATATAATTTGTTGACCTATTAAGTTAATCAACAAACGACTCAAGGGCTCCAACGTCGCCAACCCAAACACCAAAAATATCATCAATGTAGCGCCACCAGGTGGCCCCACACTGACGAAACAATTTGTTTTCGAACACAAATTTTCCTCAAAGGAGTTCATAAAAATGTTAGCATAATTGGGTGCAACGTTGGAGCCCATGGCCGTACCCTGTAATTGCAGAAAAAAGGAGTCCTTAAAGAGGAAATAGTTATTATACAGCACAATCTCCAACAGTTGTAAAAGGAAATAAATTTGACCATCATTATATAAACCACAAGTGCGTAATACCAGCCCAACCGCCCCGAGGCCACTCTCATGTGTGATAGCAATATAGAGACTGGTGACATCAAGAGAATATAATATAAATTTGTCCGTATACATCTGTAAATTACGTAGTTTCTCTAAAAAGTCACCAGTGTCTTTAATAAAAGTATTAGATTGTTCGACATGTGGACGTAAAATTTTATCCAAAAATACTGCTATATTCGAAAAAATCAAATTAGTTCCTGCCCAAATGGGACGGCCAGGGGAATTAGTAAGCGATTTATGAATCTTTGGTAGTGCATAGAATACCGGTGTTTTTGGGTCCTGCACTACCAAAAATTTTGCTGTATCCTTATTGATGATACCATATTTCAACGCATTATCAACCGTATTCTTAATCTCTTTAGCAATTTTGAATGCAGGGTCATATTCAATCTTAGTGTAAACTTGACTAACTTCTAGCTGAGAATAGATCTCCTTCCTATAATCATGTACATCCATCACCACAGTGGCACTGCCCTTGTCTGCTGCTTTAAGAATAATATCATTCTTATTTTTTAACCCTTTGAGGTCCTGATGTTCCACTGTGGTGATGTTTACAGGACCAGTATTTCTATGTTTACATGGTTTCTGAATCTTACATCTAAGTTTAGATATATTATTTAAGACCAGATTTTCAAAAGTCTCTATCCCATGATGTGTATTACTGGGAGAAAATGTACTCTTATTGTACAGTCCCAATTTCTTGATATTCAATTCACTATTTGAAATAGATACAGTGTTGCACACCTGTGTTGATTTTCCAAACTTGTTATGCCAAAACTTAGGTCTCACGGACCAAAAAAATCTATGCAGATCTTGATACAGGGTAAAAAAAGTCACAGGTCTTAGCAGGACAGAATGACAGTCCCTTTTGTAATACCTTATTCTCTGCATCTGTTAGATTGTGGTGTGAGATATTTACCACTATGTCTGCTTCATCACCCGTGTGGTCCGACGTGGCATGTTGTCTGTTTTCTATTGTTTCCCTTTGTTGTTTCCTGCGGTGGTGTTTTCTCCCCCTCCATCGGTACCGGAATCCATTCCCTCCTGGGAAAAAGTCAACAACTCCGAACTGTTGCTGGTATTGCCCGCATGTCTCTGGCGTCTCATGTGACAATCACTCATAAAATCCCTTCCCCGTATTCAATTACTAAGGGTAAGAAAAATTGTGTCTGATGACAAAATGGTCCCTTTAAGGCTGAAAGAGATGGGGAGAAAAATTTTAATTCGAGGTTATCCTAGGAATTTGATTGATAAGCTCACCACAGAAGTTGTATCTATCTCTAGGGAGGAACTAATTACTAAAAAGGTTGGTAAGACAAAGGATAAGAGACTTACTTTTGTCTCTGAGTACTGCCAGGAGAGTAATCAAATCACGAAGATAATACGTAAACATTGGTATTTGTTGGGTGAGTGTATGGCAGATATAGAGGAATTTATTTTACCACCTATGCCAGCCTTTAAGAGAAATAAGAATTTGAGAGATACATTGATAAGAGCCGATATTGGTTCCAAGAAAACTTTAAAACAATCTTACATCACAGAGAGGAATCTAGGTTGTTACCCCTGCCTCGGTTGTATTAACTGTAGTTCAGTGATTAAAGGGCCCTATTTCACTCATCCATTGACTGGACATAAATTCAAACATAATGGACATTACACGTGTCTCACATCTTATGTTGTTCATCTTATCAAATGCCCCTTTGTGGGCGTGGCTATGTCGGGGAGACTACCAGACGTATTAAAGATTGTATCAATGAACATAAGAGCAACATAAGATGTGAGATTTTGACAGCACCAGTGGTGGCACATTTTTTGGAATTTGGCCATCAGATAAATCAATTATGTTTTCAGGTAATTGAAAAAATAGAGACCCCTAGACAAGGAGGTAATAGGGATTTGCTCTTGAAACAATGTGAAGTTTTCTGGATATTTAAGTTAGATACCTTGGAACCGAGAGGGTTAAACAGGGAAATTGATTGGTCCGTTTTTTATTAGTACACCCCTCTTTTCTGGTAAATTCTCTTTTTCTATGGTTGTCGGTAACTGATTTAGTGTATAGACCTATGCTGACATTCATAGAATAGGATATTTGATTATATGATAGAGTCTTAGATCCTTTAAGATTGTTGCAAAAGGTTCTGACACATTATTCTGGTTGCAATGTTGCAATTATACAGAGAGATAGTTGCAATTATATAGAAAGGTAGTTATTAAGTCTTTATACATATGTTTTTATTTGTACATAACAATGTGGTTTTCTTGATATATATACACTCCTAGCCTATGTTAATTCTACTAACTGATTGATTGAGTGATTCATTAGATCAATTGAGAATGCTATAAATTAAGGCTTTGGGTTTCACAATGTTATTACATAACTAAGGGGACCACCCTGAAACGTTGTGCTTTGTATTGATCCCCATGTTTGAATAAAGGGATTTTTAAGCTGACATTTCACTGCTGTTTTCTCTACTTTGATAGTGGGCTTGACAGTGGCCCACAGACGTGTCAGTATTCTTGGTTTAAGTGCTGGTCTCTCTTGGACTTCTGGACTATGAGTAGGCCATCTTATGTTGCTTTTGACTAGTGACTAGGATTGACGCACTGATACTCTCAGTTGCACATTATCCCCCCTGCCTCCCTTCCCCCCCTCGCCCCTCATAACACTCTATAATTTGACTATATACAAGATGAGGGTCTGATATTCTCACCCCCCTTTCCTATACTTAAAAGAAAAATTTCTAACTGAGGGAATATACGCATACATCGATGAGGTATACTCCTAATTGGATCGTTGAATGGATATAATGTTGTATTATTTGCCCAAATTTGATCGTGTTCATATCTCTGATATCAGCATATTGTATGTTTTGTATCCTCAGTACTTGTTTATTGTTTTCAATTTTCTTCAATAAAAGATTTTTAAAAAAAAAGGGGAAAAAAAGAGGAGGTTACATACATATACCCATGAGTACAGGATTTCATGATGAAGATGGTATGATATCTATCTTTTGTTGTACATATATTATATATGCACATTAGTTTTAATTAGACAATCAATTATATGATTTACACACTACGGTAACTATCAGACCTGGACGTTTAGGTTTTTTTGAGAGACTACACAACATTCATTATAAATCTAGTATATATTTGTATATATCTATGTTACATATTTCTACATATTTGTGTCATTATGAAGAGGAAACATACACGTACCAATGATTACAGGATTTTGAGATGCAGATGGTATATCATTTACATATAGGATATGTACACATTAGTTTTATTTAGACTATCTATGATGACAGTTGTCAATCTATTTATATATTCCCTGGCTCACCTGCTCAGTTTACACCCCCTTTTTAGCCATACATAGGTATAACAGGACAACATGATATTATTTTGTTGTGGATACAATTTGACATTTTTTTTTTTGTAGTTTGTGTCCTTTTTGATGGCACTACATCCTCAAATAAGCATCTTTAGGATTATGGTTATATGCGCTGGCTATAGATTATCGTGGGCATTCAATATATCTCCATTATAGAGATCTGACTTTTACAGATTGTAACTTAAGGGATGGGCCATGGTGACGTAGATGATGACACTAACCCACACTGACTACACTGATTGGATCTATATCACGTGACAGGAATAAACACAGGGAGCAATGCAGCGTAGGCCATTTATACGGGCGATACGCACAGGAATATAAGTAACATCTCATCATATCCCTATTTTAAGATTGGATACATATATTTTACACACAATTGATATGTAAACAGTAATCTTACACTCTGAGCGACAATATAATGAGCCACAGCCCTCATACCATACTATCCTTTGTTTCATGACTCTCAGTTTCTGTATCAGTCTGTGTAAATATACTGTCTACAATACACAGTAAACGTATATTAGCATAGTAATCCAACACATTTGCAGATGTATAAGGGTGTGATATGCACTTTGCAATACTTCACTAAATGGTTCACTATTCATTGTTGAAATATGTTCGTTTACCATTTTTTTTATTATGCATTTTTCTTATTTATGGATGGTCTGATTATTTCAACATTTTTATGCTTTAGGGTTTCTATTTTTGGGTTTCCTTGTTAACAGTTGTTGTATGTGATCTCCATGACAACCGCATTTTGGCGCAATTTTGTATGTTGGGGGTGGATCAGATACATGTAAAAATATGTATTTATGAATAAATAGAAATTTTCTATGTGAAGAACATTGGAATGTGAAATATTCATATTTTCATGTCAGGTTAGCACACTTGAGAATATGTAATTGTGTTTGCGCACGAGTGGGGTGTGTGGGCTATGTGAGTGAATGTACTTACCTAACAGAGAGCCACGCTACTGTGTTTACCCACCTGCAGAGTTGCTGCATAGAGAGCCCATCCAGTACTGTATAAAACAGATGATTTTGAAAATTAGTATAAGGCCAAGCAGGAGGAGGCAAGGGACCCGTGTCCGTGACAGTCTAATGACCAAATCTCCAGCAGGAGAATTATTTTACACAGTCTTAGTACCCTCCTATATCCCTCTCTTCTTATAACCGCTGTCTAAGGGAAGTAATGGATCTTAACTTCATTTAGGAAACCTCTTCTCACAAAGAATCTGGAGTACCTCAATCCTCCACCTACTCCTGTGAGGCAAAGATAAATACTGGGATATCAAAGAGGTGAGAGGGATTAAAAGCTTGGGAATGTTAGGTATCTTTGCCTCCTCCTAGTGGCCAGGGGTAATGACTCATGGACTCATCAGCTTTTGAAAGTACTTTTTTTTTAAAATTTGACCTTTATGGAACTACAAGATAATTTTCAGCATTTTTGCTATCAGAGATAGAGCTTTTGATTTACCTATGAACACTATATTTTTTTTTAAAGTAGACAACCCAAGATATTTATCTAGGTATATTTTGGTATATTTGATGCCACTATTTGGCCACCAGATACGATTATATATATATACAGGGAGTGCAGAATTATTAGGCAAGTTGTATTTTTGAGGATTCATTTTATTATTGAACAACAACCATGTTCTCAATGAACCCAAAAAACTCATTAATATCAAAGCTGAATAGTTTTGGAAGTAGTTTTTAGTTTGTTTTTATTTATAGCTATTTTAGGGGGATATCTGAGTGTGCAGGTGACTATTACTGTGCATAATTATTAGGCAACTTAACAAAAAACAAATATATACCCATTTCAATTATTTATTTTTACCAGTGAAACCAATATAACATCTCAACATTCACAAATATACATTTCTGACATTCAAAAACAAAACAAAAACAAATCAGTGACCAATATAGCCACCTTTCTTTGCAATGACACTCAAAAGCCTGCCATCCATGGATTCTGTCAGTGTTTTGATCTGTTCACCATCAACATTGCGTGCAGCAGCAACCACAGCCTCCCAGACACTGTTCAGAGAGGTGTACTGTTTTCCCTCCTTGTAAATCTCACATTTGATGATGGACCACAGGTTCTCAATGGGGTTCAGATCAGGTGAACAAGGAGGCCATGTCATTAGATTTTCTTCTTTTATACCCTTTCTTGCCAGCCACGCTGTGGAGTACTTGGACACGTGTGATGGAGCATTGTCCTGCATGAAAATCATGTTTTTCTTGAAGGATGCAGACTTCTTCCTGTACCACTGCTTGAAGAAGGTGTCTTCCAGAAACTGGCAGTAGGACTGGGAGTTGATCTTGACTCCATCCTCAACCCGAAAAGGCCCCACAAGCTCATCTTTGATGATACCAGCCCAAACCAGTACTCCACCTCCACCTTGCTGGTGTCTGAGTCGGACTGGAGCTCTCTGCCCTTTACCAATCCAGCCACGGGCCCATCCATCTGGCCCATCAAGACTCACTCTCATTTCATCAGTCCATAAAACCTTAGAAAAATCAGTCTTGAGATATTTCTTGGCCCAGTCTTGACGTTTCAGCTTGTGTGTCTTGTTCAGTGGTGGTTGTCTTTCAGCCTTTCTTACCTTGGCCATGTCTCTGAGTATTGCACACCTTGTGCTTTTGGGCACTCCAGTGATGTTGCAGCTCTGAAATATGGCCAAACTGGTGGCAAGTGGCATCTTGGCAGCTGCACGCTTGACTTTTCTCAGTTCATGGGCAGTTATTTTGCGCCTTGGTTTTTCCACACGCTTCTTGCGACCCTGTTGACTATTTTGAATGAAACGCTTGATTGTTCGATGATCACGCTTCAGAAGCTTTGCAATTTTAAGAGTGCTGCATCCCTCTGCAAGATATCTCACTATTTTTGACTTTTCTGAGCCTGTCAAGTCCTTCTTTTGACCCATTTTGCCAAAGGAAATGAAGTTGCCTAATAATTATGCACACCTGATATAGGGTGTTGATGTCATTAGACCACACCCCTTCTCATTACAGAGATGCACATCACCTAATATACTTAATTTGTAGTAGGTTTTCGAGCCTATACAGCTTGTAGTAAGACAACATGCATAAAGAGGATGATGTGGTCAAAATACTCATTTGCCTAATAATTCTGCACTCCCTGTATGTATGTATGTATATATATATATATATATATATATATATATATATATATATATATATATATTTAAGTTAACTTTTGCAAACATTCGGTTTCTCACTGAAATTATTTACACACTACTACTGCAGTCATAAAACAAATGGTTAAACAAGCTTCTCTGGGATCCCCTTTGTTCAGAAATAGCAGAGATTCATGGCCTTGCTTTGCATTTTGATTATCCCCCTCACTGCCAGAAATTTCAAGTAAAGTGTGAAACTGCAATAAGCAGCATTCTATTAGCTTGAAAGGGTAATTTTTTATGCAGAGTAGAGATTTCCCTCCCACCTGACACTTCCCATTCCCTGATCCCTCCCAAACAGCTATCTTCCCTTCCTCACCTCCCCCCCCCCCACTGGTCACCCTCATCTTAGGTCCTGGCAGAAGGTCGGTCAATATGCAGTTTAGGGCTTTTTTTTTCTCACAGTGTAGTAATCCCTCCTCAATCCACTCACCTCTCTGATACCCCAAACATCTGGCAACCATCTTAGGTAGTGGCAGATGTCTGCATGTAACCCATTTTTTGTTTTTTTTTAATGGTTATTTAATTTCATTTTTTTTCTGTAGTGCCCCCTACTTCTCCCCCACCTTGTGATCATTAATTAGTTGCACCCCTTCCAATTCACCAAGTTTGACCTCCCCAGCCCACCCTCAAAACAATGCTGTAGTAACTTACAATCCTATGTAGGGCATCTATCCAATACTAGGAAGACAGAATACAGCTGTACCCTTGTCAGTTGTAAATCATGATAACTGGTAAAAATATAGAGGACATAGAACACAACCTCAAGTTAGAGGACACTCTGACCTAGAGCTAAAGGACATAATGATAATTTATTTCATGGTGGTGAGAGTCTACAATCTATTATATAAGTTAATCACTTCCCCACCAGGAGGCAGCAAAGTTTCCCAAACCTCCAAGATCTCTAAAAAACACCTCCCACATACCTTAGTCTAATGTATAACCAAGCAAGGGAGGGAAAAATGAATGAACCAAAAACGGAGTATGGAAACTGACCTAGTAGAATGAGTCGTAATCCGCCGTGATGGAGGCTGACCTGCATCTAAATAAGCTTTGTGAATCAAAAGTTTCAACCATGAGGCTAAAGAAATAAAGGCCTTCTAACCTTTCCTAGGCCCAGGGAAAAGAACAGACAGACTAGACGTTTGTCTGGAATCCTTAGTAGCATTAACATAATATTTAAAAGCCCTAACAACATCCAGAAAATGTAAAGATCTTTCAGAAGCAGAAGCATTCTTAAGATCAGGGGACAAAGAGGGAACAACAATTTCCCTACCAATGGATGTGTGAGGAAACAACTTAAGGCAAAAAACTGAATGTAGTCCGCAAAACAGCCTTATCCTAATAAGGAGACTCATAAGACAGCAGACAATTCATAAACTCTTAGTTTAATATCCAATGTATGCATAGGCTCAAAAGGAGGAGTCTGCAAAACCCTTAACACTAGGTTAAGACTCCAAGGAGGAGAAATAGGCTTGATAACAGGTTTAATTCAGATCAAAGCTTGAACAAAACAATGAACAAAAAAACAAAACATAAAGAGTAGAATTCTGCCCTTTCAGGGAGCTGGCAAATAAACAGTTATCCAAACAATCCTGCAAAAACTGAAGAATCCTAGGTCTTCTAAAAGAATGCCATGAAAAATGATGGTCTAAACACCAATAAATGTAGGTTTTCTAAACTTTGTGATAAATCTTCCTAGAAACGGATTTACGAGCCCTAATCAGAGTGTCAATCACAGAATCTGAGAAACATCTGTCTCAGAACTAAGCATTTAATTTCCATGCCATCAAGTTTAGAGACTTAAGATCTGGATGGAAGAAAGGACCTAGAGATAGAAGGTCTGAACGCAGAGGAAGAGGCCAAGGAGGGCAACTGGACATTAGAACCAGTTCAGCATACCAAATCTTGCAAGGCCACGCTGGGGGGGGGGATTACAAATTACTTCTCCAGTTTTATCTTGTAAATCCCTCTGGAAAGAAAAACCAGAGGAGGAAACAAAAGCAGGATGGAATGACTAAAGAACTACTAAAGCATCTCTGCCTAAGGATCCCCGGACCTTGCTAAGTATGTAGGAAGTTTGTTGTTCAAACCAGAGGCATATCTATTTCTGGTAGGCCCCAAAGATCAACAATCAGATAGAACACATCCCGAGACCACTCCCCTGGATGTAGAGACTGATGACTGAGAAAGTCCGTTTCCCAATTGTTCATTCCTGGGATGTGAATCTTAGAGATAAGGCAAGAATAGTTTTATGCTTAAGAGAGAATTTGAAACACCTCCATCATAGCCATGGAACCTTTAGTTCCCCCCTGACGTTTGACATAAGCTACTGCTAACCATTTTCTTTCTGGATACCAAGATAAGACTCCCTTTTCAATATTGGCCAAACTTGAAGGGCAATGGAGATAACACTGAGTTCCAGAATATTGATATCAATCTCACCTCCTGAGGGATTCCAAACCCTCTGTGCGGACAGAGCCCAAAACCCCCCCCCAAAACTAGGCAACAAAAACCGCCCCAACGCTACCTCACCACGGCATGCAATACATCACGGCAAGACTGCAATCCCCCCCCCCCAGAAGAAAAAAAAGAGCAGCTCCCCACAGTGTCCCCACTCTCTGAGCAGGGACGTCCCTCCGCTCTGCCTGAGTCACCCGCGTGCGTTCTAGAGCCAACTTTACTGCCAAAAACAGGTTCAATGCAAAAGTTTCTGTGGTAGTGTTAGATCTTTAGGTAATATGAGGAACAGTCCTATACTTGGGGAGAGTGTCATGTGAATATTGTTCGTAGTGCAGTGGTGGAATACCTGCTCCCACATAGGAGTGATTTTCAGGCAGGTCCACCATATATGTAGAGGGGTTCCTAATGCGTCACAGCCTCTCCAACAATTGGGTGAATTGGATTGTGAAATTTTGAATAATCGGATAGGTGCCATTGTAGCAGAACTTTAAGGTATAACTCATATAAAGTAACACAATGGATAGCCTTTTTTGTTAATTGGATTGCTGTCCTCCACGAGGATAGATCATGTTCTTTTTCAATAGAAGATTCCCAATGTCTAATTGGAGCAGATTTATGAAAGAGTGGGGGTTTCAAGATGTCTTGATATGAGAGCGAAAGCAATTTCTTAAGAGATATACTAGAATCCCATCTTGTTTGGGTTGTATTTGTGGAGAAAGGTTTGGTATGAGATGATATTACTCTTTCATATAGATCTGTAATTTTGGTTATTCCTATGTCAGACCAAAGTGCAGGATGTCTATCGGGTAGTGTCATTAGCAGACAATTTATTGTGTGTGAGGGGGATGGATGAGGGGCTATAGTGGGTAAATTATAAATTTTGTCCCAAATTTTTTAATTAGAAGCTATAATGGGATAAGAGAACAGGGATTGTGGCCTAGTATGCATAGGGAGACAAATCAATCCTTTTAAAGAGAATCTGGGTGGTAGGGATGCCTGTTCCAGTTCTAACCATTTACTTTGGGAGGTTAAGCCCCATTGCGTTACTTGGGATAGTCTTGCGGCTTTGTATATTGGTTGTTGTAGAGTGTTGGTAGCAATTCTTGGACTCTTATTGCGCCATATAAATCTATTGCATTGTTGTTGAAATTTGTTAATTAATGATTTTGGGATTAGGATGGGAAGAGATCGCAAGATACGTTAATTTGGGCAGGAGATTAATTTTTAAGGCTGCTATTCTTCCTAACCGTGATAACAAAGGGTCATTCCATGTTTCTATAGAGGTGGTCATGGTGGACAGTAGAGGTGATAAAGTAGAAAAGGTAGCAGCATAAATTTTCACCAAGTTTATTTGGCTATACAAAAGCCCACAACGTTTCGGGGTATTTCCCCTTAATCATGTGGATCCACATGATTAAGGGGTAATACCCTGAAACGTTGTGGGCTTTTGTATAGCCAAATAAACTTGGTGAAAATTTATGCTGCTGCCTTTTCTACTTAATCTACTGTTTGGGTTTGCAGGATCCCTGCCAGCGTGCAGTTGGTACATGTGTGCTGGACTTTCCTTGACTTTGGACAGTAGAGGGGAGAAATTCATAGTGATCATAGTGTGGATGTCATGGGATAGGTAAACACCTAAATGTTTAATGTGTGAGGTGGACCAATGGAATTTATACGTATCTTTAAGTATAGAAAGAGTCTCATCCGATATATTAATGGTATAAGCTTCCGTTTTTGTTAAATTAAGTTTATAATAGCTGACTTTTGCAAATTTCTCAAGCAATGAAAAAAGATGGGGTAGGGATGTGATACGGTCAGAAATAAAAACCGTTAGGTCATCTGCGAATGAGGTAGTTTTCTGAGTTGTGTTGTGCAGCTCTACTCCTTTTATCTGTGGACAAGAGCGGATAGCTGTGGCTAATGGTTCCATCATAAGCGCAAATATGAGGGGCAACAGGGGACACTCCTGCCTGGTTCCATTGGTTATGACAAAGGACTCAGAGCAGAATCCCAGTCCCCTAACTTTCACAGAGGGGTTAGAGTATAAAGCCGTCACAGCAGTGATAAATGGGGTTTGAAAAACTAATTTTTGGAGAACTGCAAACATATACCCCCAGTTTACCCTGTCGAAAGCTTTTTCAGCATCCAACGACAGGGTAACACAGGGCAAATTTAATCTATGGGTTTCAAAATATATATACAAAACTCTCCTAGTGTTGTCTGAGCCTTGGCGTCCCATAGTAAAGCCCACTTGGTCAGTATCAATTGAAGATTGTAATATAGAGTTAAGACATGAAGCTATTATTTTGGCATATAGCTTAACATCTAGGTTTAGCAATGATATTGGCCCGTAGCTTGCATATTTGGTGACATCTTTACCCATTTTAGGATATAATAATTATTGCTTGTAAACATTATTTAGGGAAAGATCCCTGAGAGGTTGCCTTTGCGAAGAATCGCAATAGGAGGGGTACTAATTGATTCTGGAATTTTTTATAAAATGTATCTGTAAAACTGTCCGGTCCAGGGGATTTAAAAGCCTTGATAGCCTCTAAAGTGGTAATTGGGTCTTGTAAGAGGTCTATCTGCTCTTGTGAGGCAGAAGAAAGATTCAATGTGGAGAGAAATTGAATCTGAAGTCGGGGGAAGGTGGTTATCTTGTGCTAAATTATAGAGAGAGGAATAGTAATCTGCTAAAGCCATGCCTATGTCTTTTGGTTTTGTAACAGATTGTCCTTTAACTTTTAGTGATGGAATGCGTGCTGCGGCTATCCTCTGTTTCAATTTATTAGCTAGAAGCCTATCGGCTTTATTACCCTTACAATAGTATATTTCTTTTAATCGAATCAGTCTATCAGCTGTTCTCTCAGTTTCTATTTGGACTATTCGGTGTTTGAGATCTGTTAGTTGTTTGGAATGTTATGGGGTGAGGTTATTTTTATGTTCTGCAGATATTTTACGAAGATTTATTTGAAGCTGTGCTAGGATTTCTCCTTTACGTTTTCTCATGTCTGCATCTATTTTTATAAATTATCCCCGAATGTATGCCTTTAATGAAGCCCATAACGTAAAATCGTCAACTTGACCATTATCATTAATTCAAAGGAAATCCGTGAGGTCTTTAGTGATGAAGGTGGTAACTTCCGGGGAGAATAGATGAGGCGAGAGGTGCCAGGATGAGGAGCTTTGCAGTTCCATTGGAGATTTCAAGATGATATGAACTGGATCATGATCTGACCAGGGGTATTGGGGGAACCAAGATCTAGAGACATTATCTAAAAGCTTGGTTCGCAGAAAAAGAAGTCAATTCGTGAGTAGGAGCGATGAACAGGTGAGAAATAGGTGTAGGCGCTTGAGGAAGAGTTGAGAGCACGCAATCAAAAAGATTAAACTGGGACATTAGGTTTCTAAATTTATGTGCAAGTTCGATTGTTGGTTTGTCTGGTTTGCGATTGGTATCTAACTTTTTATCTTAATGGGGGTCCCAGAAAGTATTGAAGTATCCAGCAATAAGGAGACCTTGACATATGGACTCCAGTCGCTGACGAAATTTACGCAGTACCCGAATGTGTTGTTTGTTAGGGCCATTATTGGAAGCTAAGGTGTATGTAATGCCATCAAGTTTGCAAATGAGGATAAGATACCTGCCTTGAGGGTCAGCTTCAGTGTGTATGTTTTTGTAGGAGATAGTCTTATGTATGAGAATATCAACTCATCTTGATATCTGTGAGAAGAGCGTAATTTCAACAACTGGGAACAATTTGGGTTGGAGGGGGATTGTTGTATCTTTTAGCCAATGAGTTTCTTATAAAAAACAAAACAAAAAAAAACTAAGTGGGCTTTATTTTTATGAAGGGATTGCAAAAATATACTTTGGTTTGCTTGGGAGTTAAGCCCTCTCACATTTTGGGTGATGCAGGTGTATGACATTGTAGGGAGGGTTGAAATATAGGGATAGAGGGAGAAGAAAGAAGATAAAGAGAGGAAAAAAAAAAAGGGTATAGAGAAGAGGTTAAGGAGTTAGGATTCACTCAACGGGAGCCTGTAGGCAATGTTAATTAACAATAAAACCAGTAGGTTGTGCGGTATATGTAAAGGTAAACCGCGTTGGTAGCCTCCGAAAAAATATTCAGAGTACTTTATTAGAGGGAAGTGAGAGCTGCCGGTAAAGAACTGTTAGTGGGATATATGGGGGGGGGGGGGGGGGGATTGTCATGGGAAAGAATATAAATGCTGTAGAATCAGTGTCAGGCAGGGACCGTAAATATGTGGCTATACTTTACGAATAAAGTTATGGCAGTATGTTTACTATGTGTGCATATAAGTGCTATATTGAATATAGTCCAATAGGTGTAACTTGATAAGACCTTGGTCTCATAGAACATCTGTTACATTAGTAAACTGTAAAGAAGTAAACAAATAATGAAAACATATAAATGGAACTACATAACAGTGAACATGTAAGCAATCTCTGTAACAGGTAAGATAAACATTTATGGATTTATAGCACTAAAATAATATAATCTGTAAGCAGCATGAGGAATTAATAGCCTTTTGTTATATAACATAAATAAAGAGAACATATTCTTTCAGTGCTTAGAAATCTCTACTCTAACATACAATTTCTGACAGTGTGCTGTTATACAAGAGAGGAGAGAAAAAAAACAAACAAAAAACCCCCCAAAGAAATAAAAAACACACACACTCACTTAAACCAATGATATGAGGTATAATAGTTGAGCATTTTAAGTTAGTTTACAGTCTACACATGTACATATGGTGGGGAGGAGATACTAACAAACATTTTACGTTATATCATCTCTTAGCAATCATCTTCTTGCACTTGACTTGGAACTGTGGGAGAGCTTGAACGCCTTTGTGGAAGTGGTTCCCATTGTGGGACAGTCAGGTCCAGTAGTAGATGTGGGGAACCTTTCGACGATACCTGTAGATCCCAGAGTTTCAACAGGCTCAGACCTTACTGCGGTGTAGTTATAGAGCACTGTTGGTTATTCTTAAGGAATAGAAGTCTGGTTGGATATCCCCAGTGATATTTGATATTATGAGCTCTGATAGACTTTGTAAGTTCTCCAAATGATTTCCGTTGCTGAGTGTCCAAAAAGATAGATCCGCAAGATGTTTTTAAATTGGTCAGGAAGGGTTGGTCTGGATAGTGAGGCTTTTACCAATCTTTCTTTGTAGGTGTAGAAATGGAGTCTCACTATAATGTCCCTTGGCTTGTCTGAGGAGAGGCTTCATGGGCGTAAGGCCCTATGTGCGCTATCAATAAGTCCTTCATTTGCGTTGGTAGTGGGCGCTAAACACCCAAAAAAATCAGACAGGAATGATAATAGGTCATTTGAGGTCACATCTTCCAACACTTCCCGCAGCCTTAGATTGTTGCGGCGGGATCGGTCCTCCATATCCGCCATCTTATCTTCTAGCGTGGTTATTTGGTCTGCTAAATTTTGTGCAAAAGACAGGACATTGGCCTGGTCCACTGCCATATCCTCTTGTTTCCTCTGTACCGTATCCAGCCGTTCTGTAGTAGACGTAAGATCCCTTCTTAAATAAGCTAATGATGCTGTGATTTGTGCTTGGAATGAGGAAAGGTGGGCCGCTAATAGAGAATTTAGAGAGTCTAAAATAAAGGCTGGTGTTGATGGAGCAGTGTCCTGCAACGCTTGAAAGGTTTTATCTATAGTATCAGGCATGGTCTGGGGTGCAGCTAAGCTATCTTGAAAGTCATTCAATATAGGAGATAATGTGGGGTTCTTTTTGGGCCCATACTAGATTTGGACTTCCTTTTATTAAGTTACACTTAGCCAAAGTGTAAAGTAACAGGTATTAGAGTAAGAACAGCTTTCAAGCTGTCTAGAGCAGTGTAAGTAAGTCCATGATAAATTACAAAAAATTATGACCCAGGGTTCCCCCCCACCTAGCAGGTTGCACATCTAGCACAAAATCTCTCCATCTTCTCCTCTTTCTTTCTTCCTTTCAATTCTCTATATTTCTCTCCTATTGCCTTTCTTTACCACCTCTCAGATCTAGCAATATGTGCACTGCCTGATGTGGTGCTTATATCGCAATGAGAGAAATAAATTGAGGGTCCCTGTGTTAGTGAGGCAATCTAATTGTGTGTAGACGGGACACAGTGTTAGATACATTGAACTGTTGGTCCTATGTTATTTCTTACAGGACCGTTACTCACTGTAGAGAGCCTGTCTTGCACTCGGTACTCTGGGTGCAGCTGCACCACGTGGGTCGAGTGTGCCCAAAATAGTTTTTGGTCCTCTGGAGCAGCAGTGATTCAGGCCTCACCCCCAGTTAGACTCAAGATGTTGCATTGATTTAGTTAACTGGAGGCGCTTCTTAACTCTCAACTAGATGCGGCACTCTTGATTGCCTATGCAGTCTGTGGCGGGAGGTCTCGATTTTAATGTCCCTCTGTGTCAGCAGCAGCCAGCTTGGTGAAAGAGGTTATGTGTTCGCCTATACCACAGCTTGCTTTTAGCTCTGGAGCAGAGCCCCAACCCCAAGTGCTGTTTGGTAGTGATCGCAGGTAGGCCTTGTGGAGATGTGTGCACCGCTTGATGGAGTCGCAGGGGAGTCCCCACTCTGGTCCTTGTCGATAGCAGATGGTTAGTCCTCTATTTCCTGTTTATTTCAGAAGAGATAACTGCCAAATTAGTATTATAATATTGCTCTTATAGCCCTATGTGCACGGAGCTCCTCTGTATTGCATCCACGCAGAATGGCGGTTAGTTCCGCCACCCCCCTCAAATGGAAGTTTATTCCATGAACCCACCACCCTTTCTGTAAAAAGAAAATGCTTCCTGACAATTCTCCTTCATCTGCTACCCTCTAACTTTAGATTGTGACTCCTTGTTTTGGCATTTATTTTTTTGTGGAAAATGGTTTCAGCTTCTACTTTATTAAGTCCCTTCATATATTTGAAGGTTTCTATCATGTCACCTCTTTCCTTTCTATCCTCTAAACTAAACACCATTTTAGTAGCCCTCTTTTGGACAGCTTCTAATTTATTTATATCTTTCTGAAGATATGGTCTACAGAACTGTACGCAGTATTCCAGATTTGGGCTAACTAATGATCTGTAAAGTGGCATAAGAACCTTGCTATTTCTGCTACTACTACCTCTCCAATGCAACCAAGTATTCGACTGGCATTAGCAGGTTGATGAAGGATTTCCCATGAGGTGACACCATCGGATCAAAAACCATACCCAAATACATCCCTCTGACAAGCACTGAGGGGAACTGGGCCTCAATATAAGCTGAAAAACATAATTTATGTAAGAGCTTACCTGAGAAATGTATTTATTTCATATTGGCAAGAGTCCATGAGCTAGTAACGTATGGAATATACATTCCTACCAGGAGGGGCAAAGTTTCCCAAACCTCAAAATACCTATAAATACACCTCCCACCACACCCACAACTCCGTTTAACTAATAGCCAAGTAGTGAGGTGATAAAAAAAAAGAGTAAAAAAGCATACAAAAAGAGGAACTGGAAATATAATTGTGCGTTTATACAAAAAATCAAAACCACCATAAAAAGGGTGTGCCTCATGGACTCTTGTCAATATGAAATAAATGAATTTATCAGGTAAGTTCTTACATAAATTATGTTTTCTTTCATGTAATTGGCAAGAGTACATGAGCTAGTGACATATGGGATAGGAATACCCAAGATGTGGAAGACCACAGAAGAGTCACTAGAGAGGGAGGGATAAAATAAAAACAGCTATTTCCGCTGAGAAATTAAATCCAAACAAAAATAAGTTTTTCTTAAGAATCAGAAGAATCAAACTGAGACAGCTGCCTGAAGAACTTTTCTACCAAAAACTGCTTCAAAAGAAGCAAATACATCAAAATGGTAAAATTTAGTAAATGTATGCAAAGAAGAACAAGTTGCTGCATAGCAAATCTGATCCACCGAAGCTTCATTCTTAAAAGCCCAAGAAGTGGCAACTGATTTAGTAGAATGAAGCTGTGAGCCTGAGAGGCGGAGATTGCCCCACCTCCAAATAAGCTTTGTGAAAAGCTTTAAACAAGATGCCAAAGAAATGGCAGAGGCTTTCTGACCTTTCTTGGAACCAGAAAAAAACAACAAATAGACTAGAGGTCTTTCTGAAATCCTTAGTAGCTTCAACATAGTATTTCAAAGCTCTTACAACATCCAAAGAATGTAAAGCTCTTTCAAGAGCATTCTTAGGATTAGGACACAAAGAAGGAACAACAATTTCCCTACTAATGTTGTTAGAATTCACAACTTTAGACAAAAATCTAAATTAAGTCTGCAAAACGGCTTTATCCTGATGGAAAATAAGAAAAGGAGACCCACAAGAGAGCAGATTTCCAAGAAAGTAGTTTAATATTCAAAGATTGCATAGGCTCAAAAGGAGCAGCCTGCAAAGCCTTCAAAACCAAATTGAAACTCCAAGGAGGAGAGATTGATTTGATAACAGGCTTGATACGACCCAAAGCCTGAACAAATGAATATCAGGAAGTTTAGCAATCTTTCTATGAAATAAAACAGAAAGAGCAGACCTTTGTACCTTCAAAGTATTTGCAGACAAACCTTTATCCAAACCATCCTGAAGAAACTGTAAAATTCTAGGAATTCCAAAAGAATGCCAAGAGACTTTATGAGAAGAACACCATGAAATATAGGTTTTCCAAACCAGATAATAAATCTTCCTTGAAACAGACTTACGAGCCTGTAGCATAGTATTAATCACTGAGTCAGAGAAACCTCTATGACTAAGCACTAAGCGTTCAATTTCCATACCTTCAAATTTAGCGATTTGAGATCCTGATGGAAAAACGGTCCTTGAGACAGAAGGTCTGGTCTTAAAGGAAGTGGCCAAGGTTGCCAACTTGACATCCGGACAAGATCCGCAAACCAAAATCTGTGAGGCCATGCTGGTGCTATCAGAAACACATGCGATTGTTCCATTATGATCTTGGAGATCACCCTTGGAAGAAGAACTAGAGGCGGAAAAATATAAGCAGGTTGGTAAAACCAAGGAACTGCTAACGCATCCACCATCTCCGCCTGAGGATCCCTGGACCTGGAAAGGTACCTGGGAAGTTTCTTTGTTTAGATGGGAAGCCATCAGATCTATTCCTGGAAGACCCCACATCTGTACAATCTGACAAAATGTGGACTAGATGTAAAGTCTTATGGCTGAGATAATCCGCTTTCCAATTGTCTACACCTGGAATATGTATCGAAGAAATTAGACAGGAGTTGGATTCCGCCCAAGAAATTATCCAAGATACTTCTTTCATAGTTAAAGGACTGCGAGTCCCACCCTGATGATTGACATATGCCACAGTTGTGATAGTCTGTCTGAAAACAAATGAATGGTTCTTTCTTTAATAGAGGCCAAGCCCGAAGAGCCCTGAAAATAGCACAGAGTTCTAAAATATTGATTGGTAACCTCACCTCTTGAGGATTCCAAACCCTTTGTGCTGTCAGAGACCCCCAGACAGCTTCCCAACCTGAAAGACTTGCATCTGTAGAGACTACAGTCCAGGAAGGACGAACAAAAGAGGCCCCTTAAACAATGATGGTCTAACCACCAAGCCAGAGAGAGTTGAGATTTAAGAATATCAATTGTGATATCCGAGTATAATCCCTGCACCATTGATTAAGCATACAAAGCTGCAGAGGTCTCATATGAAAACGAGCAAAGGGGATTGTGTCCGATGCTGCAGTCATGAGACCTAAAACTTCCATGCACATAGCCACTGAAGGGAATGATCGAGACTGAAGGTTTAGACAGGCTGAAACCAATTTCATTCATCTCTTGTCTGTTAAAGACAGAGTCATGGACACTGAATGTATCTGGAAACCTAAAAAGGTGACCCTTGTCTGCGGAATCAAGAAACTCTTTGGTAAATTGATCCTCCAACCATGTCTTTGAAGAAACAACACTAGTTGATTCGTGTGAGATTCTGCTAAATGTAATGACTGAGTTAGTACCAAGATATGGTCCAAATAAGGAAATACCGCAATACCCTGCTCTCTGATTACAGATAGAAGGGCACCGAGAACCTTCGAAAAGATTCTTGGAGCTGTCGCTAGGCCAAATGGAAGAGCGACAAATTGGTAATGCTTGTTTAGAAAAGAGAATCTCAGAAACAGATAGTGGTCTGGATGAATCGGAATGTGAAGATATGCATCCTGTAAGTCTATTGTGGACATGTAATGACCTTGCTGAACAAAAGGCGGAATAGTCCTTATAGTCACCATTTTTTTATTTTTTTTTAAATATATTTTTATTGAGGCAATAACGAAGTCAGGTTTACAAACATTGCAATAAGGACAGTGTCATAGGCAATAATACAAGTCATTAACTTCCCGGAATTACAAACATACTCTGACTAACGATGAGGCCGGGGAGTTGACCCTAATGCTGCCTCATTTAGAACATTAATAAACAGAACATACAAATGTCAACGATACCAAATAGATCCACTCATGGGATCTGTAGTCTGGTTCCAGCAGGAGACTTAATTTTCACAATCATAAATGCTCATTGGGATTCACATAGAAAAGGAAGTGGTTATTATGCGTATAGAGACGTCTAAGATATGTTGGGGTTGAGTTTATGAACTACTGAGTGCAAACCACCCAATGGACAAAGCTTGGGAATGGGGGAACATTAGGTGGCCCGAAGAACTATTGGCAGAGATGAGTATGAGAGAGGAGTAAAAGAGAGGAAAAAAAAAAAAAAAAGGGGGGGGGAAGGGGAGAGACTCAGCCGCCTCGGCAGAGCAGCCATATCGCCATTAATTAAGTTTCACCACAAACTGCTCTCCAATCTGGTGGTTAACCTAATCATTAGGTTCTTTTGTCCTCCTGCATTCTTCCCAAGGGAGCCAGATTGAGCAGTAAAGGTCATAACGACCTTCAACCCTCAGCGCATACTCTTCCATTTTCTGGATGTAGTCTAGGGACTCCAGGACTGGGTTTAGCAGGACAGGGGTGTGCTTCGCCCACTGTCTAGCGATATATAGACACCATTTTGAAAGTTGGGACCCTTACAAAATGATTCAAAAACTTCAGATCCAGAACTGGTCTGAATGAATTTTCCTTCTTTGGGACAATGAAAAGATTTGAATAAAAACCCAGAACCTGTTTCAGAAGTGGAACTGGTACAATTACCCCTGAAAGCTCCATATCTGAAACACACTTCAGAAAGGCCTGAGCTTTCACCAGATTTGTTGTAACTTGAGAGAGAGAATCTTCTCACAGGAGGTCTTATTCTGAAACCTATTCGATACCCCTTAGAGACCATGTTCTGAATCCAATGATTCTGAATGGAATCTGCCCAAATGTCTTGAAATAATTTCAATCTGCCCCCCACCAGTAGAACTGGATTGAGGGCCGCACCTTCATGCAGTCTTGGGGGCTGGCTTTGGTTTCTTATAAGGCTTGGATTTATTCCAACCCAAAGATGGTTTCCAATTGGAACCAGAGTCCTTAGGGGGAAGGAGTGGTTTTCTGTTCTCTATTCTGACGAAAGGAATGAAAACGATAAGAAGCTTTAGATTTATCCTTAGATTTTTTATCTTGGGGCAAAAAAACTCCCTTTCCCCCAGTAATTGTGGAAATAATAGAATCCAACTGAGAACCAAACAAATTATTACCCTGGAATAATAGAGATAGTAATTTAGATTGGGATACCATGTCAGCATTCCATGATTTGATAAAGCTCTTCTAGTTAAAATAACTAAAGACATAGATTTAACATCAATCTTGATATCAAAAATAGCATCACAGATAAAATGATTAGCATGTTGAAGCAAACGAACAATGCTAGACAAATCAGGATCTGTTTACTGTTGTGCTAAGCTATCCAACCAAAAAGTTCATGCAGCCCCAACATCGGCCATAGAAATGGCAGGCCTGAGAATATAGCCAGAATGTAAATAAGCTTTCCTTCGATAAGATTCAATTTTCCTATCTAAAGGATCCTTAAAAGAAGTACTATCTTCCACAGGAATAGTAGTACGCTTGGCAAGAGTAGAAATAGCCCCATCAACCATATGGACTTTTTCCCAAAACTCTAATTTAGCCACTGGCAAAGGGTACAACTTTTTAAACCTAGAAGAAGGAACAAAAGAAGCACCAGGATTAGTCCATTCCTTAGCAATCACATCAGAAATAGCATCCGGAACAGGGACAACCTCAGGAGTAATCACAGGAGGTTTATAAACAGAATTTAAATGTTTACTGGATTTGTTATCAAGAGGACCAGCTGCCTCAATATCCAAAGTTACCAAAACTTCTTTAAACAAAGAACAAATATAATCAATCTATAAAAGATAAGTTGATTTATCAATGTCAATGTCTGAAGTAGGATCTTCTGAGCCAGAGAGATCCTTATCAGAGGAGGATATTTCGGTATGTTGTCAGTCATTACAAAATTCATCAGTTTTATGAGAAGTTTTAAAAGACCTTTTACGTTTATTAAAAGGCGGAATAGCAGACATAGCCTTCTGTATTGCATCAGCAATATAATTTTTCATATCAACAGGGATATCATGTACATTAGATGGTGAGGGAACAACAGATAGTGTACTAGTACTAATAGAAACATTTTCGGCATGCAAAAGCTTATCATGACAACTGTTAAATACTACAGCCGGAGATATAATCTCAGCTATCTTACAACAGATACACTTAGCTTTGGTAGAACTGTGTTCCGGCAGCATGGTTCTTACAGTAGCTTCTGAAACAGGATCAGCTTGAGACATCTTGCAAAATGAAAAATAAAATTTAAACAAAAATATCCAATTTCCTCATATAGCAGTTTCAGGAATGGGAAAAAAATGCAAATGCTAAAATAGGCAAAAAAGCAAACAGCATAGCCCTCTGAGAATAAAGGCAAGGAGCATATAGGAAGTGGGGTACAATAAAACCAATTTTTTTGGCGCCAAGTATGACGCACAACGCAAAAGGAAGTAAAACATTTTTTGGCGCCAACAAACATCCGGAAATGACGCAACTCGTGTCATAACAGGCGCAACTTTGCGCAAAACAACCTAGCATCAACTAAGACGAAGGAAATGACTAACTTGCGTCATCATAGACGCACATTCGCGCCAAAAAATTCTTGCACCAAGAATGACGCAATAAATAACAGCATTTCTTTCATGTAATTGGCAAGAGTCCATGAGCTAGTGACGTATGGGATATACATTCCTACCAGGAGGGGCAAAGTTTCCCAAACCTCAAAATGCCTATATACACCCCCCCACCACACCCACAATTCAGTTTTACAAACTTTGCCTCCTATGGAGGTGGTGAAGTAAGTTTGTGCTAGATTTCTACGCTATGCGCTTCGCAGCATGCTGAAGCCCGGTTTTCCTCTCAGAGTGCAGTGAATGACAGAGGGATGTGAGGAGAGTATTGCCTATTGAATGCTATGGTCATCCTATCGGGGATCTATTTCATAGGTTCTCTGTTATCGGTCATAGAGATTTTTCTCCTACCTCCCTTTTCAGATCGACGATATACTCTTATATACCATTACCTCTGCTGATTCTCGTTTCAGTACTGGTTTGGCTATCTACTATATGTAGACTTTTTTGGCGTGGAAATTACGTTTGTTGACGTTAATGACGTCATTTCCGGCGTCGTAGTTTTCACGTAGTTGCGTCATCTCTGACGCTCGTGTTTGTTGCAGACGTTTTTGGCGCCAAAAAATTTGTCAATTGTGGGCGTCATACTTGGCGCCAGTTTTTTTTACATTATTTAAGTCTTTGTTTCTTTTTGCTTCTGGTTTCCAGAGGCTTATTCTGTTAGCATTTTTTCCCATTCCTGAAACTGTCATTTAAGGAATTTGATAATTTTGCTTTATATGTTGTTTTTTCTATTACATATTGCAAGATGTCACAATCTGACCCTATATCAGAATTTACTTCTGGAAAGCTGCTGCCTGATGTCGGTTCTACCAAAGCTAAGTGCATTTGTTGTAAACTTGTGGTAACTGTTCCTCCGGCTGTAGTTTGTGTTAGTTGTCATGATAAACTTTCAAAAGCAGATAATATTTCCATTAGTAGTAGTTCATTACCTGTTGTTGTTCCTTCAACATCTAATGTTCAGGATATTCCTGTTAATGTAAGAGAATTTGTTTCTAATTCTATTCAGAAGGCCCTGTCTGTTATAACACCTTCTAATAAACATAAAAGGTCTTTTAAAACTTCTCATAAATTAGATGAATTTTTAAATGACCGCCAACATTCTGATTTATCTATCTCTGATGAGGATCTATCTGGTTCAGAAGATTCTGCCTCAGATATTGACACTGACAAATCTTCATATTTATTTAAGATGGGAGTTTATTCGTTCTTTACTTAAAGAGGTGTTGATTGCATTGGATATGGAGGAGTCTAGTCCTCTTGATATTAAAACCAGTAAACGTTTAAATTCGTTTTTTAGACCTCATGTAGTTATTCCAGAGGTTTTTCCAGTTCCTGATGCTATTTCAGATGTAATTTCTAGAGAATGGAATAGTTTGGGTACTTCATTTACTCCTTCTTTAAGGTTTAAGAGACTGTACCCTTTGCCGGCTGATAGATTGGAGTTTTGGGAAAAAATCCCCAAAGTTGATGGGGCTATCTCTACTCCTGCTAAACGTACTACTATTCCTACAGCAGATAGTACTTCTTTTAAAGATCCTTCAGACAGGAAGCTTGAATCTTTTCTAAGGAAGGCTTATTTATGTTCAGGTAATCTTCTTAGGCCTACTATTTCTTTGGCTGATGTTGCTGCAACTTCAACTTTTTGGTTAGAGGCTTTAGCGCAGCAAGTACCAGATCATAATGTGTATAGCATTGTTAAGCTTCTTCAACATGCTAATAATTTCATTTGTGATGCCATTTTTGATATCATTAGAATTTATGTCAGGTATATGTCTTTAGCTATTTTAGCTAGAAGAGCTTTATGGCTTAAATCTTGGAATGCAGATATGACTTCTAAGTCAATGTTGCTATCTCTTTCTTTCCAAGGTAATAAATTATTTGGTTCTCAGTTGGATTCTATAATTTCAACTGTCACTGGGGGGAAGGGAGCTTTTTTGCCTCAGGATAAAAAATCTAAGGGTAAATTTAGGGCTGCTAACCGTTTTCGTTCCTTTCGTCAGACTAAGGAACAGAAGCCTGACCCTTCCCCTAAAGGAACGGCTTCCAATTGGAAGCCTTCTCCAGTCTGGAATAAATACAAGCCTTTTAAAAAATCAAAACCAGTCCCCAAGTCCGCATGAAGGTGCGGCCCTCATTCCAGCACAGCTGGTAGGGGGCAGGCTACGATTTTTCAAAGATGTTTGGATCAATTCAGTCCAAAATCATTGGATTCAGAACATTGTTTCTCAAGGGTACAGAATAGGTTTCAAGGTAAGACCGCCTGTGAGAAGGTTCTTTCTCTCGCGCATTCCAGTGAACCCAGTAAAGGCTCAGGCTTTCCTGAAGTGTGTTTCAGACCTGGAGTCTTCTGGGGTAATTGTGCCAGTTCCATATCTGGAACGGGGTCTGGGGTTTTATTCAAATCTGTTCATTGTACCAAAGAAAGAGAATTCTTTCAGACCAGTTCTGGATCTAAAAATTTTGAATCGTTATGTAAGAATACCAACATTCAAGATGGTGACTTTAAGGACTATTCTGCCTTTTGTTCTGCAAGGGCATTATATGCCCACAATAGATTTACAGGATTCATCCAGATCACTATCAGTTCCTGAGATTCTCTTTTCAAGACAAGCATTACCAATTTGTTGCTCTTCCTTTTGGCCTAGCACCAGCTCCAAGGATCTTCTCAAAGGTTCTCGGTGCCCTTCTCTCTGTAATCAGAGAGCGGGGTATTGCGGTGTTTCCTTATTTGGATGATATCTTGGTACTTGCTCAGTCTTTACATTCTGCAGAATCTCACACAAATCAACTTGTGTTGTTTCTTCAAGAACATGGTTGGAGGATCAATTTACCAAAAAGTTCCTTGATTCCTCAGACAAGGGTAACCTTTTTAGGATTCCAAATAGATTCAGTATCCATGACTGTCTCTAACAGAGAAAAGACGTCTGAAATTGTTTTCAGTTTGTCGGAACCTTCAGTCTCAATCATTCCCTTCAGTAGCTATGTGCATGGAAGTTTTAGGTCTCATGACTGCAGCATCGGACGAGATCCCCTTTGCTCGTTTTCACATGAGACCTCTTCAGCTTTGAATGCTGAATCAATGGTGCCAGGATTATACAAAGATATCACAATTAATATCCTTAAATCCCAATGTTCAACACTCTGACGTGGTGGTTAAATCACCAGCGTTTAGTTCAAGGGGCCTCTTTTCTTCGTCCAACCTGGACTGTGATTTCATCAGATGCGAGTCTTTCAGGTTGGGGGAGCTGTCTGGAGATCTCTGACAGCGCAGAGGGTTTGGAAATCTCAAGAGGCGAGATTACCAATCAATATTTTGGAACTTCAGAGCTCTTTAGTTCTGGCCTCTTCTGAAGAGAGAATTGTTTGTTTTCAGACAGACAATGTCACGACCGTGGCATATGTCAATCATCAAAGTGGGACTCACAGTCCTCAGGCTATGAAAGAAGTATCTCGGATACTTGCATGGGCGGAATCCAGCTCCTGTCTAATCTCTGCGGTTCATATCCAAGGTATAGACAATTGGGAAGCGGATTATCTCAGTCGCCAGACTTTACATACAGGAGAATGGTCTCTTCACCCAGATGTGTTTCTTCAGATTGTTCAGATATGGGGGCTTCCAGAAATAGATCTGATGGCTTCTCATCTAAACAGGAAACTTCCCAGGTATCTGTCCAGATCCAGGGATCCTCAGACGGAAGCAGTGGATGCGTTGTCACTTCCTTGGAATTATCAACCTGCTTATATCTTTCCGCCTCTAGTTCTTCTTCCAAGAGTGATTTCCAAAATCATAATGGAACATTCGTTTGTACTGCTGGTGGCTCCAGCATGGCCACACAGGTTTTTGTATGCGGATCTTGTTCGGATGTCCAGTCGCCAACCTTGGCCACTTCCGTTAAGGTCAGACCTATCTCAAGGTCCGTTTTTCCATCAGGATCTCAAATCATTAAATTTGAAGGTATGGAGATTGAACGCTTAGTGCTTAGTCATAGAGGTTTCTCTGACTCAGTGATCAATACTATGTTGCAGGCTCGTAAATCTGTGTCTAGAAAGATTTATTACCGAGTTTGGAACACTTACATTTCATGGTGTTCCTCTCATAAGTTCTCTTGGCATTCTTTTAGAATTCCTAGAATTTTACAGTTTCTTCAGGATGGTTTGGATAAGGGTTTGTCTGCAAGTTCCTTGAAAGGACAAATCTCTGCGTTTCTGTTCTGTTTCACAGAAAAATTGCTAATCTTCCTGACATTCGTTGTTTTGTACAGGCTTTGGTTTGTATCAAGCCTGTCATTAAGTGAATCTCTCCTCCTTGGAGTCTTAATTTGGTTTTGAGAGCTTTACAGGCTCCTCCGTTTGAGCCTATGCATTCTCTGGATATTAAGTTACTTTCTTGGAAAGTATTGTTTCTTTTGGCTCTCTCTTCTGCTAGAAGAGATTCTGAATTATCTGCTCTTTCTTGTGAGTCTCCTTTTCTGATTTTTCATCAGGATAAGGCGGTTCTGCGGACTTCATTTAAATTTTTACCTAAGGTTGTGAATTCCAACAACATTAGTAGAGAAATTGTTGTCCCTTCATTGTGTCCTAATCCTAAGAATTCTTTGGAAAAATCTTTGCATTCTTTGGATGTGGTAAGAGCTTTGAAATATTATGTTGAAGCTACTAAAGATTTCAGAAAGACTTCTAGTCTATTTGTTATCTTTTCTGGTCCTAAGAAAGGTCAGAAAGCTTCTGCTATTTCTTTGGCCTCTTGGTTAAAACTTTTGATTCATCATGCTTAGGTGGAGTCGGGTAAATCCCCGCCTCAGAGGATTACAGCTCATTCTACTAGGTCAGTTTCTACTTCCTGGGCTTTTAAGAATGAAGCTTCTGTTGATCAGATTTGCAAAGCAGCAACTTGGTCCTCTTTGCATACTTTTAATAAATTCTACGATTTTTATGTTTTTTTCTTCTTCAGAAGCAGTTTTTGGTAGAAAAGTTCTTCAGGCAGCTGTTTCAGTTTGATTCTTCTGCTTATAATTTCAGTTTTTTTCATATAAGATTAAAACTTTTTGATTTGGGTTGTGGATTCTTTTTTCAGCGGAATTGGCTGTCTTTATTTTTATCCCTCCCTCTCTAGTGACTCTTGCGTGGAGTTCCACATCTTGGGTATTTGCTATCCCATACGTTACTAGCTCATGGACTCTTGCCAATTACATGAAAAAAACATAATTTATGTAAGAACTTACCTGATAAATTAATTTCTTTCATATTGGCAAGAGTCCATGAGGCCCGCCCTTTTTTGTGGTGGTTATGATTTATTTGTATAAAGCACAATTATTCCAATTCCTTTTTGATGCTTTTGCTCCTTTCTTATCACCCCACTTCTTGGCTATTCGTTAAACTGAATTGTGGGTGTGGTGGGGGGTGTATTTATAGGCATTTTGAGGTTTGGGAAACTTTGCCCCTCCTGGTAGGAATGTATATCCCATACGTCACTAGCTCATGGACTCTTGCCAATATGAAATAAATGAATCAGGTAAGTTCTTACATAAATTATGTTTTTGCGACCTCGTGAGCCTAATTTTGCCCGCAAAATTTAAAGAAAAACAAGTCAAATTTGAAAAGAAGACTATACTGCAGGTAAGAAAATAACTTGCTAAAACATGATTCCCATACTTAAACTGTTAGACTGCAAAGGGAAATATACATACACCCGACTCATGGCAAATAAGTAAATACATATATTTAAAACTTTATATGAATTCATAAAGCAACAAACATAGCTAAGAGTGTCTTAACAGTGATACATACTTACCGAAAGTCCACGAGCCATCACATGTGGGATTAAACTCCAGTGCACTAGGAGGCAGGCAAAAAATACCCAACATAGTAAGAGCTTTTAGTCCCTCCCACTTCACTGCATAGCTCAGTTTTATTTTTTGCATCCACAGAAGTTGAAAATCTGAGGTGCTTATAATTCATCTGGTACCAATAAACCTAACAAGCTTTAGCATTTACTACTGTTTAATTACCATATACCTATAATGCTATTCCTTCCCATGCTACATTATTTCCACAGCATGTTCATTATATAGCCAACAAACAGGAGTATATACAGAATACAGGGAATGATAAACTTCAGTATAACGCAAAAACAAAGAGAAAAAAAAAAAGAGGATATGTGAAAATGAACTTCACAACTTTATTCAGAAGTAGAAAGTCAATAAGACTGACAGTGCAATCCCTTTAACAAACAATTGCTATTTATAAGCAGAAAATAGTTTGTATAAACAGTTCGGTTTTCAGAAAACGCTTAACTACAAGAAACAAGCTCTATACTATAAACAGTTTCCTTGTTTATTTATGGAAAGGTGGAAGTAAAGAATACATTCCCTTTAGGTGGTTAATTGGACATTATTAAGGAACGAAAACACCAAATGAACATCAATCACCCATTTTAAAAAGGATTGCATATAGTAGATGTAAACAACTATGACAACCATTGTTTTGCGTAAGAAAAGAAAAAAGTACAGTACGAACAGCATTTCAGCATAGGTTAATTTTTTTTTTTGGTTTAATAAGCATGAGTTGCATTCATGTATACATGCAAATGTCCCTTACATTTGTAACAATATAGCAGATATCATGAATCAACCATGTAGTTTTGGGTCCTTGTAGCAGTAAACTATATTCATGAGAAATTAGAAATTTCGACAATATTGTGCCACTTTCTAGTAAGGTAGACAATACTGTAAAAGAAAACATTCAATATTTCAATTTATAGATCTGCTAAGAGTCCCATAAAACATTCATGTTTGGACAACATCTCTTCCATTTTATCATATGTATGTGATCTTAAAGGGACACTGTACAGAATACTTCTGTCATTCATGTGAAGTAGCAGCACCTGAACATGTTGAATTTTCTTTTTTTAGTTGCCTGAAACAATTGTAAGGTCATTTAAATTTAAACTAATACTGCAGTATCAGTTACACACTTCCCACTAATGTTCATTGGCTGATAGATACTACTGCTAATGTTCATTGGCTGATAGATACTACTGCTAATGTTCATTGGCTGTTACTACTGCTGATGTTCATTGGATGATAGATACTACTGCTAATGATCACTGGCTGTTACTACTGCTAATGTTCATTGGCTGTTACTACTGCTGATGTTCATTGGATGATAGATACTACTGCTAATGTTCATTGGCTGTTACTACTGCTGATGTTCATTGGATGATAGATACTACTGCTAATGTTCATTGGCTGTTACTACTGCTAATGTTCATTGGATGATAGATACTACTGCTAATGTTCATTGGCTGTTACTACTGCTGATGTTCATTTGCTGATAGATACTACTGCTAATGTTCATTGGCTGATAGATACTGCTAATGTTCATTGGCTGTTACTACTGCTAATGTTCATTTGCTGATAGATACTACTGCTAATGTTCATTGGCTGATAGATACTACTGCTAATGATAACTGGATGATAGATATTACTGCTAATGTTCATTGTCTGCTACTACACCTAATGTTTATTGGCTGATAGATATTACTGCTAATGTTCATTGGCTGATAGTTACTACTGCTAATGTTCATTGGCTAATAGATACTACTGCTAATGTTCATTGGCTGATAGATACTACTGCTAATGTTCATTGGCTGATAGATACTACTGCTAATGATCACTGGGTGATATATATTACTGCTAATGTTCATTGGCTGATAGTTACTACTGCTAATGATCACTGACTGATAGATACTTACTGCTAATAATCATTGAGCATTCACAGAAAGTATCTATAAGGCAATCAACATTATAAGGGGGTGCACAACTGATACAGGTATATAAATTCACATTTAAATAGGTTTTACATAATTTTTTTAAGCAACTTTAAATGTTTGAGTATAGCATTTCTTTAAATTAATACTACATTTTACAGTTATAAATATGTTTTTTTATAGTTTTACAAATACTGCAATTAGAGGAGTAGCTCAGATAATATATGCATTTTTTTTTATTTGATTAAACATATGCTTGACTGGAAAAAAAAAATCTTGGAAACCTAATTTTTTTCTTCCATGATTTAGATAGAGCATGGAATTTTAAGGAACTTTCTATTTTACTCCTATTATCAATTTTTCTTTGTTGTTTTGGTATCTTTATTTGAAAAGCAGGATTGTAAGCTTAGGCTGGCCCATTTTTGGTTCAGCACCCTTGGTAGCGCTTGCTGGGCACATTTAGCCACTAATCAGCAAGCGATACCCAGGTGCTTTACCAAAAACTGTCCGTCTCCTAAGCTTACAATCCTGCTTTTCAAATAAAGATACCAAAAGAACAAAGAAAAATTGATAATGAGTAATTTAGAATGTTCCTTAAAATTGCATGCTCTATCTGAATCAAGAAAAAAAAAATGGGTTTCATATCCCTTTAACCCTCACTTACATAAATTTAAGTACTTAAAAGGGACACTGAATCCACATTTTTCTTTTGTGATTCAGATAGAGCATGACATTTTAAGCAATTTTCTAATGTACTCCTATCATCATTTTTTCATTCTCTTGGTATCTTTATTTGAAATGCAAGAATGTAAGTTTAGCTGCCGGCCCATTTTTAGTGAACAACCTGGGTTGTTCTTGCTGATTGGTGGATAAATTCATCCACCAATAAAAAAAGTGCTGTCCAGAGTTTTGAACCAAAAAAAAAAAACTTAGATGCCTTTTTTTCAAATAAAGATACCAAGAGAACAAAGAAAAATTGATAATAGGAGTAAATTAGAAAGTTGCTTAAAATGCATGCTCTATCTGAATCACAAAAGAAAAAATTTGGGTTCAGTGTCCCTTTAATATGAATATAGTTTTGCACATAAAGTGGCAGATAACCTAAATTTAATCTAAAAATGTCTTAATGACATTGTAATGGCTCAGATATGCTTTTTTCTATTTAGCACTGGTAGTATAAATTCTAGTATGGATGTTATAGAAAACAGCAAATAGATTAAAGGGCCACTTTTTTTTTTTTTACAGAAATATGCTTGACTTCCAACTTATTGTCATCAGAATTGTAGTGCTTTAAAAGTATTTTTGCTTTTCAGAATGATTAAAACGTTAATTCATTTGAAATAAATCAAACCACTAAGTAACTAGTTGGTCATTAGCTATGAACATTAAAGTTGATTTTTGACAAAAATAAGTAAAGAATACAGAAAAAATGCTGTATAAATGCACATTAAAAAATTAAACTCCTACAGAAACTATTTAACTAGATAAACAAAAATCATATTATTGGAAGCAAGGAATGATATAAATTACTGCGGGAAAAAAACAACAACTGACTGACTGATAAATATACAACAAACATGCACAAAAGAACTATGGACCTATGTCACATAAAGGTATAATGTTATTTCCAAAGTGAGGTTTTGTTTAATGAAAGGATGGGTCCAATATATAATAAACAATCTGGAAACGGCTTAGCAAGATAATTCCAATGTCTGAGGGGCTTCCCGAGCCTCACATGTCATGGAGTTGCTAGATGCAGTTTCAAGCTGGGCATTGCTGGTATGAGAGCGGCTTCGAACTACCTCTGTTGAACCACTGCTTGAGGCGGAATGTGTGCGAGAGCGCATAAGTCTGGTCATACTGGCAGCTGGCACTATAAGAAGATACATAAAAAAGTGAATAGTGGTACAGCACAATACATAATATAAACCTTTAAGGAAATGTTTCAACATAAAAATAGAAAAATTCTTACACACACCATAACATTTCTTTGAATCTGTATAGCCTTCTTAGATTATGCACATTCAATCAAAACCATACCAAAGGGTATAAAATGACAAATTATAATGATGATTACTAGTGTATACTAGTATTTGTGTTTTAAATCCATATAGAATCAATACATTTATTCCTTTTTTAATATCTTAACAGTTTCATGCATGGATGCAAGAGGACTTTCCTACACATGACTCTTGGAAAACATGCAAGGCACAAAATACATAAAAAAGGATGGCTCTTCATACATTACCCGTACGAACATGAAGAAAATGATTTAATAATTTTTTTGCTCATATTCTAATGAACACAAACTATTTATGGGTGGTTTAGTACAAAAACATAAATTAAGGCACAGTTGTGGTGGAAGTGAAATAGGTGGTTTCTTTGTGCAACTGGTCCACTGAATCTTCATTATGATGAAATTATGATACATAGATATGTAGAAAAAGACCTCGCACTGACGATTATTTATTCCTCAAATTAAAAAAACAAAAGGATGGATAAATTAATCCACCTAAGGAAGCCTTGAAAGCCTTCTGTCCCTTCATGGAACTAGAGAGAAGCTCACAAACTATTCCAATATTAGCTATCTGATGACACAATGGCTATTACATCAAACTTATGCTGATGACTTTGTTATTTTTCAAATCGGGGCAATATGGCAATAACCTCAGAACTAAATGTTCCAAAACCTAACATTCAAAATAATTGAAACAGAGAAGTATAAATAAAAGTTATCTTAAAAGACAACGTGGATGCATTGGTTGAAACCGTTATGAAGAACTTGAAAGCTGTTGGAACTAACATTTTCATGTTTTTAGAAGACATTAACCTTGTGTAAAAAGGCTGATGAGCTGTGTAAGCAATTTATAATTCTGCCTGCCCTGCTAGAAGAAAAATATCAAAGAAAAAAACATAACAGATTTTCCTTGGTTGGATAGGATTAGAAAATAATAGTCTTGTTTTACTTCATCATTTGAATTAGCTAAATAAATAGTTTAGTTAAGGTTATGACCAATGATAGCTAAGAGGACTATTCTCCCGTACGAATAGTTTGGGAACTGATGATATATGCTTCTCATTTCGGACGACCTAGTCAATACTTGATATTACAGTGGTTGTATTCTACCTAACACTGGCTAAGGAACAGACCTGGATATCATTTGAAAGTATAGAGGGGTGCCTGGACCCTTGTAATAGCAAGAATGCAGTAGCAGGGGGAGGTGGTGGGTTACACATTCTTTCTTAACCTTTACAAAATAAAATCTTGAGGATGGAGCAAAGATTCAGGTGAACCTACCATGCTCACTGGAGAGAAATGGAAAGGGTGGGAGGAGGGTTTTTTCTGCTTAATATAATATTTAAAATAGCCACTTTTTTCAAAATGGTGGGTTTACATTAACCCAATGGTAAAACCCCCCCATCATGCTTCATGTACAGTCATGATGAAAGTGAGTTAAAATACAGTAACATTACTCAAAATATCAAAATTGTATATTGCTACTGATTTTACATTGATTCTGTCGTAAAGTATGTTGGATTATATATATATATATATATATATATATATATATAAAAGAAAAAAAAACAGTGAAGTCCCAGGCTTTTAACAAAGTGTGACAAACAATTGACGTTTCGGGGATGCTTCTCCCCTTCTTCAGAACCAACAAATGGTGTACACCACACTCTTAAATAGGGCAAACATTAACACTCATTACCTCAATCCCTGTGTAAAAGCGCCAAACAGTTCAAACACAAACTCAACCCAATCGTCAAATCAGAAGTAGTAAAACAGGCCACTTCCGGTCCGGCGTGATAAGCCTCAATGATAATCTGACATATAACAAAACATATACTGATCTTTAAATGTGTTAAACATATATAACAATACAAAAGATCTTAAACCAAAAATAGATGAACACAAGTGTAAGGAAAATCCGAACCGGGTACTGACCGCTAACCCGGAAGTGACATCATCTGTATATACCGGAAGTGGAGCATACAAAACAAATATATGTGTAACAAGATAACCGGTTCCCAACCGGAAGTGGTGCATAAGAACAAATGTGTCTTACAAAATAATCGAATATCAACCGGAGCTGGGGCATAATGTGAACACACACACACACACACTAAACCAATAATCACATTCAACACTATATTAGGTAAAAATACTAGTGGTATGTGTGTCTTAAAGGGACAGTCTACACCAGAATTTTTATGGTTTTAAAAGATAGATAATCCCTTTATTACCCATTCCCCAGTTTTGTATAACCAACACAGTTATATTAATATACTTTTAACTTCTGTGATTATCTTGTATCTAAGCCTCTGCAAACTGCCCCTTTATTTCAGTTCTTTTGACAGACTTGCAGTTTAGCCAATCAGTGCCTGCTCCCAGATAACTTAACGTGCATGAGCACAGTGTTATCTATATGAAATACATGAACTAACACCCTCTAGTGGTGAAAAACTGTTAAAATGCATTCTGAGGTGGCCTTCAAGGTCTAAGAAATTAGCATATGAACCTAGGTTAAGTTTTCAACTAAGAATACCAAGAGAACAAAGCAAAAAACATAATTTATGCTTACCTGATAAATTCCTTTCTCCTGTAGTGTAGTCAGTCCACGGGTCATCCATTACTTATGGGATATTAACTCCTCCCTAACAGGAAGTGCAAGAGGATCACCCAAGCAGAGCTGCTATATAGCTCCTCCCCTCTACGTCACACCCAGTCATTCGACCGAAAACCAAACGAGAAAGGAGAAACTATAGGGTGCAGTGGTGACTGGAATATAATTTAAAATTTAGACCTGCCATAAAAAACAGGGCGGGCCGTGGACTGACTACACTACAGGAGAAAGGAATTTATCAGGTAAGCATAAATTATGTTTTCTCCTGTTAAGTGTAGTCAGTCCACGGGTCATCCATTACTTATGGGATACCAATACCAAAGCTAAAGTACACGGATAACGGGAGGGACAGGGAGGATCTTTATACGGAAGGAACCACTGCCTGAAGAACCTTTCTCCCAAAAACAGCCTCAGAAGAAGCAAAAGTGTCAAATTTGTAAAATTTGGAAAAAGTATGAAGAGAAGACCAAGTTGCAGCCTTGCAAATCTGTTCAACAGAGGCCTCATTCTTAAAGGCCCACGTGGAAGCCACAGCTCTCGTAGAATGAGCTGTAATTCTTTCAGGAGGCTGCTGTCCAGCAGTCTCATAGGCTAAACGTATTATGCTACGAAGCCAAAAAGAGAGAGAGGTAGCAGATGCTTTTTGACCTCTCCTCTGTCCAGAATAAACGACAAACAGGGAAGAAGTTTGGCGAAAATCTTTAGTTGCCTGTAAATAAAATTTCAGGGCACGGACTACGTCTAGATTGTGCAGAAGTCGTTCCTTCTTTGAAGAAGGGTTAGGGGAAAATGATGGAACAACAATCTCTTGATTGATATTCTTGTTAGTGACTACCTTAGGTAAGAACCCAGGTTTAGTACGCAGAACTACCTTGTCTGAATGAAAAATCAGATAAGGAGAATCACAATGTAAGGCCGATAACTCAGACTCTACGAGCCGAGGAAATAGCCATTAAAAACAGAACTTTCCAAGATAACAGCTTGATATCAATGGAATGAAGGGGTTCAAACGGAACACCCTGTAAAACGTTATGAACTAAGTTTAAGCTCCACGGTGGAGCAACAGTCTTAAACACAGGCTTAATCCTGGCCAAAGCCTGACAAAAAGCCTGAACGTCTGGAACTTCTGACAGACGTTTGTGTAAAAGGATGGACAGAGCTGAGATCTGTCCCTTTAAAGAACTTGCAGATAAACCCTTTTCTAAACCTTCTTGTAGAAAAGACAATATCCTAGGAATCCTAACCTTACTCCATGAGTAACTCTTGGATTCGCACCAGTGTAAATATTTACGCCATATCTTATGGTAAATTTTCCTGGTAACAGGTTTCCTAGCCTGTATTAAGGTATCAATTACTGACTCCGAAAACCCACGCTTTGATAAAATCAAGCGTTCAATCTCCATGCAGTCAGCTTCAGAGAAATTAGATTTTGATGTTTGAAAGGACCCTGAATTAGAAGGTCCTGTCTCAGAGGCAGCGACCAAGGTGGACAGGATGACATGTCCACTAGATCTGCATACCAGGTCCTGCGTGGCCACGCAGGCGCTATTAGAATCACCAATGCTTTCTCCTGTTTGATCCTGGCAATCAATCGAGGAAGCATCGGGAAGGGTGGAAACACATAAGCCATCTTGAAGGTCCAGGGTGCTGTCAGAGCATCTATCAGGACCGCTCCCGGGTCCCTGGATCTGGACCCGTAACAATGAAGCTTGGCGTTCTGGCGAGACGCCATGAGATCCATATCTGGTTTGCCCCAACGTTGAAGTATTTGGGCAAAGACCTCCGGATGAAGTTCCCACTCCCCCGGATGAAAAGTCTGGCGACTTAGGAAATCCGCCTCCCAGTTCTCCACGCCTGGGATGTGGATCGCTGACAGGTGGCAAGAGTGAGACTCTGCCCAGCGAATTATCTTTGAAACTTCCATCATCGCTAGGGAACTCCTTGTCCCTCCCTGATGGTTGATGTAAGCCACAGTCGTGATGTTGTCCGACTGAAACCTGATGAACCTCAGAGTTGCTAACTGAGGCCAAGCCAGAAGGGCATTGAGAACTGCTCTCAATTCCAGAATGTTTATTGGAAGAAGACTCTCCTCCTGAGTCCATGATCCCTGAGCCTTCAGGGAATTCCAGACAGCGCCCCAACCTAGTAGGCTGGCGTCTGTTGTTACAATTGTCCAGTCTGGCCTGCTGAAGGGCATCCCTCTGGACAGATGTGACCGAGAAAGCCACCATAGAAGAGAATCTCTGGTCTCTTGATCCAGATTCAGCATAGGGGACAAATCTGAGTAATCCCCATTCCACTGACTTAGCATGCACAATTGCAGCGGTCTTAGATGTAGGCGTGCAAAAAGTACTATGTCCATTGCCGCTACCATTAAGCCGATTACCTCCATGCATTGAGCCACTGACGGGTGTGGAATGGAATGAAGGATCCGGCAAGCATTTAGAAGTTTTGTTAACTTGTCCTCTGTCAGGTAAATCTTCATTTCTACAGAATCTATGAGAGTCCCTAAGAAGGGAACTCTTGTGAGTGGCAATAGAGAACTCTTTTCTTCGTTCACTTTCCACCCATGTGACCTTAGAAATGCCAGTACTAACTCTGTATGAGACTTGGCAGTTTGGAAACTTGACGCTTGTATCAGAATGTCGTCTAGGTACGGAGCTACCGATATTCCTCGCGGTCTTAGTACCGCCAGAAGAGAACCCAGAACCTTTGTAAAGATTCTTGGAGCCGTAGCTAACCCGAAGGGAAGAGCTACAAACTGGTAATGCCTGTCTAGGAAGGCAAACCTTAGATACCGGTAATGATCCTTGTGAATCGGTATGTGAAGGTAGGCATCCTTTAAGTCCACTGTGGTCATGTACTGACCCCTTTGGATCATGGGTAAGATTGTCCGAATAGTTTCCATTTTGAACGATGGAACTCTTAGGAATTTGTTTAGGATCTTTAAATCCAATATTGGTCTGAAGGTTCCTTCTTTCTTGGGAACCACAAACAGATTTGAGTAAAACCGTTGTCCGTGTTCCGACCGCGGAACCGGATGGATCACTCCCATCAGTAAAAGATCTTGTACACAGCGTAGAAACGCCTCTTTCTTTATCTGGTTTGTTGACAACCTTGAAAGATGAAATCTCCCTTGTGGAGGAGAAGCTTTGAAGTCCAGAAGATATCCCTGAGATATGATCTCCAACGCCCAGGGATCCTGGACATCTCTTGCCCAAGCCTGGGCGAAGAGAGAAAGTCTGCCCCCCACTAGATCCGTTTCCGGATCGGGGGCCCTCACTTCATGCTGTCTTAGGGGCAGCAGCAGGTTTTCTGGCCTGCTTGCCCTTGTTCCAGGTCTGGTTAGGTTTCCAGCCTTGTCTGTAGCGAGCAACAGTTCCTTCTTGTTTTGGAGCCGAGGAAGTTGATGTTGCTCCTGCCTTGAAGTTACGAAAAGGCACGAAAATTAGACTGTCTAGCCCTTGGTTTGGCTCTGTCTTGAGGCAGGGCATGGCCCTTACCTCCCGTAATGTCAGCGATAATTTCTTTCAAACCGGGCCCAAATAATGACTGCCCCTTGAAAGGTATGTTAAGCAATTTAGATTTAGAAGTCACATCAGCTGACCAGGATTTTAGCCACAGCGCTCTGCGCGCCTGAATGGCGAATCCGGAATTCTTAGCCGTAAGTTTAGTTAAGTGTACTACGGCATCAGAAATAAATGAATTAGCTAGCTTAAGGGTTTTAAGCTTGTGTGTAATCTCATCCAATGGAGCTGTGTCAAGGGTCTCTTCCAGAGACTCAAACCAAAATGCCGCCGCAGCCGTGACAGGCGCAATGCATGCAAGGGGTTGCAATATAAAACCTTGTTGAACAAACATTTTCTTAAGGTAACCCTCTAACTTTTTATCCATTGGATCTGAAAAGGCACAGCTATCCTCCACCGGGATAGTGGTACGCTTAGCTAAAGTAGAAACTGCTCCCTCCACCTTAGGGACCGTTTGCCATAAGTCCCGTGTGGTGGCGTCTATTGGAAACATTTTTCTGAATATAGGAGGGGGTGAGAAAGGCACACCGGGTCTATCCCACTCCTTTTTAGTTATAGCAATAAATTTTCACATGAAATGCATTAATTTAGCAAAGGATAGCACCCATCAGCAAATGGATTAATAACCCCTTAATACTAAAAAACGATTGACAAATCAAATAAATACGTTTTTTATCACAGTCTCACAGGTCTGCTGTGAGTGATTACCTCCCTCAAACTAGTTTTGGAGACCCCTGAGCTCTGTAGAGACGTCCTGGATCATGCAGGGAGAATAAGGAAGACTGTGACTGAATTTTTAATGCGTAGTAAAAGCGCCAAAATAGGCCCCTCCCACTCATAATACAGCAGTGGGGAAGCTCAGTAAACTGATTTTATTCAAAATAACGACAGCCAAGTGGAAAATAATGCCCATAAATTTTCACCAAGTACCTCAGAGAGAAAAACGATTAACCTGCCAGTAAACTTTTTCAAAATATGAAATAATAATAAAAGCCTGTTGCTAGTCGCTATCACTGCAGAAAGGCTATAAGTTATATGTATATCGTATTTTCTTAGTGAAGTGCCATTCCCCAGAAATACTTTAGTGCCAACATACATACATAACAGCCTGATACCAGTTGCTACTACTGCATTTAAGGCTGTACTTACATTAAATTGGTATTAGCAGTGTTTTCTCAGTCAATTCCATTCCTTAGAAAATAATATACTGCAACATACCTCTTTGCAGGTGAACCCTGCCCGCTGTCCCCTGTTCTGAAGTTACCTCGCTCCTCAGAATGGCCGAGAACAGCAAATGGATCTTAGTTACGTCCGCTAAGATCATACACAAACTCAGGTAGATTCTTCTTCTAATACTGCCTGAGAAGAAACAGCACACTCCGGTGCTGTTTAAAACAACAAACTTTTGATTGAAGTAATAAAAAACTAAATTTAATAACCACACTCCTCTCACACATCCTATCTATTAGTTAGGTGCAAGAGAATGACTGGGTGTGACGTAGAGGGGAGGAGCTATATAGCAGCTCTGCTTGGGTGATCCTCTTGCACTTCCTGTTAGGGAGGAGTTAATATCCCATAAGTAATGGATGACCCGTGGACTGACTACACTTAACAGGAGAAAACATAATTTATGTAAGAACTTACCTGATAAATTCATTTCTTTCATATTAGCAAGAGTCCATGAGCTAGTGACGTGTGGGATATACATTCCTACCAGGAGGGGCAAAGTTTCCAAAACCTCAAAATGCCTATAAATACACCCCTCACCACACCCACAAATCAGTTTAACGAATAGCCAAGAAGTGGGGTGATAAAAAAAGTGCGAAAGCATATAAAATAAGGAATTGGAATAGTTGTGCTTTATACAAAAAAATCATAACCACCACAAAAAGGGTGGGCCTCATGGACTCTTGCTAATATGAAAGAAATGAATTTATCAGGTAAGTTCTTACATAAATTATGTTTTCTTTCATGTAATTAGCAAGAGTCCATGAGCTAGTGACGTATGGGATAATGACTACCCAAGATGTGGATCTTTCCACGCAAGAGTCACTAGAGAGGGAGGGATAAAATAAAGACAGCCAATTCCTGCTGAAAATAATCCACACCCAAAATAAAGTTTAATGAAAACATAAGCAGAAGATTCAAACTGAAACCGCTGCCTGAAGTACTTTTCTACCAAAAACTGCTTCAGAAGAAGAAAACACATCAAAATGGTAGAATTTAGTAAAAGTATGCAAAGAGGACCAAGTTGCTGCTTTGCAAATCTGATCAACCGAAGCCTCATTCCTAAACGCCCAGGAAGTTGAAACTGACCTAGTAAAATGAGCTGTAATCCTTTGAGGCGGAGTTTTACCCGACTCGACATAAGCATGGTGAATTAAGGATTTCAACCAAGATGCCAAAGAAATGGCAGAAGCTTTCTGACCTTTTCTAGAACCGGAAAAGATGACAAATAGACTAGAAGTCTTTCGGAAAGACTTAGCAGCTTCAACATAATATTTCAAAGCTCTAACAACATCCAAAGAATGCAACAATTTCTCCTTAGAATTCTTAGGATTAGGACATAATGAAGGAACCACAATTTATCTACTAATGTTGTTGGAATTCACAACCTTAGGTAAAAATTCAAAAGAAGTTCGCAACACCGCCTTATCCTGATGAAAAATCAGAAAAGGAGACTCACAAGAAAGAGCAGATAATTCAGAGACTCTTCTGGCAGAAGAGATGGCCAAAAGGAACAAAACTTTCCAAGAAAGTAATTTAATGTCCAATAAATGCATGGGTTCAAAAGGAGGAGCTTGAAGAGCCCCCAGAACCAAATTCAAACTCCAAGGAGGAGAAATAGACTTAATGACAGGTTTTATACGAACCAAAGCTTGTACAAAACAATGAATATCAGGAAGATTAGCAATCTTTCTGTGAAAAAGAACAGAAAGAGCAGAGATTTGTCCTTTCAAGGAACTTGCGGACAAACCTTTATCTAAACCATCCTGAAGAAACTGTAAAATTCTCGGAATTCTAAAAGAATGCCAGGAAAAATGATGAGAAAGACACCAAGAAATATAAGTCTTCCAGACTCTATAATATATCTCTCTAGATACAGATTTACGAGCCTGTAACATAGTATTAATCACAGAGTCAGAGAAACCTCTTTGACCAAGAATCAAGCGTTCAATCTCCATACCTTTAAATTTAAGGATTTGAGATCCTGATGGAAGAAGGACCTTGCGACAGAAGGTCTGGTCTTAACGGAAGAGTCCACGGCTGGCAAGAGGCCATCCGGACAAGATCTGCATACCAAAACCTGTGAGGCCATGCTGGAGCTACCAGCAGAACAAACGAGCATTCCTTCAGAATCTTGGAGATTACTCTTGGAAGAAGAACTAGAGGCGGAAAGATATAGGCAGGATGATACTTCCAAGGAAGTGATAATGCATCCACTGCCTCCGCCTGAGGATCCCGGGATCTGGACAGATACCTGGGAAGTTTCTTGTTTAGATGAGAAGCCATCAGATCTATTTCTGGGAGTTCCCACATTTGAATAATCTGAAGAAATACCTCTGGGTGAAGAGACCATTCGCCCGGATGCAACGTTTGGCGACTGAGATAATCCGCTTCCCAATTGTCTATACCTGGGATATGAACCGCAGAGATTAGACAGGAGCTGGATTCCGCCCAAACCAGAATTCGAGATACTTCTTTCATAGCCAGAGGACTGTGAGTCCCTCCTTGATGATTGATGTATGCCACAGTTGTGACATTGTCTGTCTGAAAACAAATGAACGACTCTCTCTTCAGAAGAGGCCAAGACTGAAGAGCTCTGAAAATTGCACGGAGTTCCAAAATATTGATCGGTAATCTCACCTCCTGAGATTCCCAAACCCCTTGTGCCGTCAGAGACCCCCACACAGCTCCCCAACCTGTAAGACTTGCATCTGTTGAGATTATAGTCCAGGTCGGAAGAACAAAAGAAGCCCCCTGAATTAAACGATGGTGATCTGTCCACCACGTCAGAGAATGTCGTACAATCGGTTTTAAAGATATTAATTGAGATATCTTTGTGTAATCCCTGCACCATTGGTTCAGCATACAGAGCTGAAGAGGTCGCATGTGAAAACGAGAAAAGGGGATCGCGTCCGATGCAGCAGTCATAAGACCTAGAATTTCCATGCATAAGGCTACCGAAGGGAATGATTGTGACTGAAGGTTTCGACAAGCTGAAATCAATTTTAGACGTCTCTTGTCTGTAAAAGACAGAGTCATGGACACTGAATCTATCTGGAAACCCAAAAAGGTTACCCTTGTCTGAGGAATCAATGAACTTTTTAGTGAATTGATCCTCCAACCATTATCTTGAAGAAACAACACAAGTCGATTCGTATGAGATTCTGCTAAATGTGAAGACTGAGCAAGTACCAAGATATCGTCCAAATAAGGAAATACCACAATACCCTGTTCTCTGATTACAGACAGAAGGGCACCGAGAACCTTTGTAAAAATTCTTGGAGCTGTAGCTAGGCCAAACGGCAGAGCCACAAACTGGTAATGCTTGTCCAGAAAAGAGAATCTCAGGAACTGATAGTGAGCTGGATGAATCGGAATATGCAGATATGCATCCTGTAAATCTATTGTAGACATATAATGCCCTTGCTGAACAAAAGGCAAGATAGTCCTTACAGTTACCATTTTGAATGTTGGTATCCTTACATAACGAGTCAATATTTTTAGATCCAGAACTGGTCTGAAGGAATTCTCCTTCTTTGGTACAATGAAGAGATTCGAATAAAACCCCAGCCCCTGTTCCAGAACTGGAACTGGCATAATTACTCCAGCCAACTCTAGATCTGAAACACATTTCAGAAATGCTTGAGCTTTCACTGGGTTTACTGGGACACGGGAAAGAAAAAATCTCTTTGCAGGAGGTCTTATCTTGAAACCAATTCTGTACCCTTCTGAAACAATGTTCTGAATCCAAAGATTGTGAACAGAATTGATCCAAATTTCTTTGAAAAAACGTAATCTGCCCCCTACCAGCTGAGCTGGAATGAGGGCCGCACCTTCATGTGGACTTAGAAGCTGGCTTTGCTTTTCTAGAAGGCTTGGATTTATTCCAGACTGGAGATGGTTTCCAAACTGAAACTGCTCCTGAGGATGAAGGATCAGGCTTTTGTTCTTTGTTGAAACGAAAGGAACGAAAACGATTATTAGCCCTGTTTTACCCTTAGATTTTTTATCCTGTGGTAAAAAAGTTCCTTTCCCACCAGTAACAGTTGAGATAATAGAATCCAACTGAGAACCAAATAATTTATTACCCTGGAAAGAAAGGGAAAGTAGAGTCGATTTAGAAGACATATCAGCATTCCAAGTTTTAAGCCATAAAGCTCTTCTAGCTAAAATAGCTAGAGACATAAACCTGACATCAACTCTGATAATATCAAAAATGGCATCACAGATAAAATTATTAGCATGTTGAAGAAGAATAATAATATTATGAGAATCATGATCTGTTACTTGTTGCGCTAAAGTTTCCAACCAAAAAGTTGAAGCTGCAGCAACATCAGCCAATGATATAGCAGGTCTAAGAAGATTACCTGAACACAGATAAGCTTTTCTTAGAAAGGATTCAATTTTCCTATCTAAAGGATCCTTAAAGGAAGTACCATCTGCCGTAGGAATAGTAGTACGTTTAGCAAGGGTAGAAATAGCCCCATCAACTTTAGGGATTTTGTCCCAAAACTCTAATCTGTCGGACGGCACAGGATATAATTGCTTAAAACGTTTAGAAGGAGTAAATGAATTACCCAAATTATTCCATTCTCTGGAAATTACTTCAGAAATAGCACCAGGAACAGGAAAAACTTCTGGAATAACCACAGGAGATTTAAAGACCTTTTTCTAAACGTTTAGATTTAGTATTAAGAGGACCAGAATCCTCAATTTCTAAAGCAATTAAAACTTCTTTAAGTAAAGAACGAATAAATTCCATTGTAAATAAATATGAAGATTTATCAGCATCAACCTCTGAGACAGAATCCTCTGAACCAGAAGATTCATTAGAATCAGAATGATGATGTTCATTTAAAAATTCATCTGGATAAAGAGAAGTTTTAAAAGATTTTTTGTGTTTACTAGAAGGAGGAATAACAGACATAGCCTTCTTAATGGATTCGGAAACAAAATCTCTTATGTTATCAGGAACACTCTGAACATTAGATGTTGTTGGAACTGCAACAGGTAATGGTACTTTACTAAAGGAAATATTATCTGCATTAACAAGTTTGTCATGACATTTAATACAAACAACAGCTGGAGGAACAGCTACCAAAAGTTTACAGCAGATACACTTAGCTTTGGTATTTCCAGCACCAGACAGCGATTTTCCTGAAGTATCTTCTGACGCAGATGCAACGTGAGACATCTTGCAATATGTAAGAGAAAAAACAACATATAAAGCAAAATTGATCAAATTCCTTAAATGACAGTTTCAGGAATGGGAAAAAATGCCAAAGAACAAGCTTCTAGCAACCAGAAGCAATGAAAAATGAGACTTAAATAATGTGGAGACAAAAGCGAAGCCCATATTTTTTAGCGTCAAAAAAAGACGCCCACATTATTTGGCGCCTAAATGCTTTTGGCGCCAAAAATGACGCCACATCCGGAACGCCGACATTTTTGGCGCAAAAGAACATCAAAAAATGACGCAACTTCCGGCGACACGTATGACGCCGGAAGCAGAAAAGATTTTTTGCGCCAAAAAGTCCGCGCCAAGAATGACGCAATAAAAAGAAGCATTTTCAGCCCCCGCGAGCCTAACAGCCCACAGGGAAAAAGTCAAATTTTTAAGGTAAGAAAAATGATTGATTCAAATGCATTATCCCAAATATGAAACTGACTGTCTGAAAAAAAGGAATGTTGAACATTCTGAGTCAAGGCAAATAAATGTTTGAATACATATATTTAGAACTTTAAAAAAGTGCCCAACCATAGCTTTAGAGTGTCACAGAAAATAAGACTTACTTACCCCAGGACACTCATCTACATGTTTGTAGAAAGCCAAAACAGTACTGAAACGAAAATCAGCAGAGGTAATGGTATATATATATATAAGAGTATATCGTCGATCTGAAAAGGGAGGTAAGAGATGAATCTCTACGACCGATAACAGAGAACCTATGAAATAGACCCCTTAGAAGGAGATCATTGAATTCAAACAGGCAATACTCTCTTCACATCCCTCTGACATTCACTGCATGCTGAGAGGAAAACCGGGCTCCAACCTGCTGCGGAGCGCATATCAACGTAGAATCTAGCACAAACTTACTTCACCACCTCCATAGGAGGCAAAGTTTGTAAAACCGATTTGTGGGTGTGGTGAGGGGTGTATTTATAGGCATTTTGAGGTTTGGGAAACTTTGCCCCTCCTGGTAGGAATGTATATCCCATACGTCACTAGCTCATGGACTCTTGCTAATTACATGAAAGAAACTAAATTTATGCTTACCTGATAAATTACTTTCTTTTACGATATGACGAGTCCACAGATTTCATCCTTACTTGTGGGATATTAACCTCCTGCTAACAGGAAGTGGTAAAGAACTCCACAGCAGAGTTGTATATATAGCCCCTCCCCTTCCCTCCACCCTCAGTCATTCGGCCGAAGGTTATAGGAAGAGAAAAGGAAAGGCTAAAAAGGTGCAGAGGTGACTGAAGTTTCAAAAAAATAAAATAAACCTGTCTTAAAATAACAGGGAGGGCCGTGGACTCGTCATATCGTAAAAGAAAGCAATTTATCAGTTAAGCATAAATTTAGTTTTCTTTTACAAAGATATCACAAGTCCACGGATTTCATCCTTACTTGTGGGAAACCAATACCAAAGCAATAGGACACGGATGAAAGGGAGGGACAAGACAGGGACCTAAACGGAAGGCACCACTGCTTGAAGAACCTGCCTCCCAAAGATAGCCTCAGAAGAAGCAAAAGTATCAAATTTGGAAAATTTGGAAAAAGTGTGAAGGGAGGACCAAGTCGCAGCCTTACAAATCTGTTCCACAGATGCATTGTTTTTAAAAGCCCATGTGGAAGCCACAGCCCAAGTAGAATGAGCCATAATTCTGTCAGGAGGCTGCTGTCAAGCAGTCTCATATGCCAGGCGGATGATACTTCTCAGCCAAAAAGAAAGAGGTAGCCGTAGCTTTCTGACCCCTACGCTTTCCAGAATAAACAATGAATAATAAAGATGATTGACAGAAATCCTTAGTTGCCTGTAAGTAAAACTTTAAGGCACGGACCACGTCCAAGTTATGTAACAGACGCTCCTTATTAGAAAAAGGGATTAGGACACAAGGAAGGAACAACAATTTCCCGATTAATATTCTTATTTGAAACAACCTTAGGAAGGAACCCAGGTTTGGTACGTAAAACCACCTTATCAGAATGAAATATGAGATGTGGCGAATCACACTGTAATGCTGAAAGCTCAGAAACTCTTCTAGCAGAAGAAATAGCAACCAAAAACAGAACTTTCCAAGATAATAGTTTAATATCTATGGAATGCATAGGTTCAAACGGAACACCTTGCAGAACTCGAAGAACTAAATTCAAACTCCAGGGAGGAGTAATAGGTCTAAATACAGGCTTAATTCTAGATAGAGCCTGACAAAAAGACTGAACATCTGATATATTTGCTAAACGTTTGTGAAACAGAATTGACAAAGCTGAAATTTGTCCCTTTAAGGAACTTGCTGATAACCCTTTCTCCAATCCTTCTTGGAAAAAAGACAAAAACCTAGGAATCCTAACTTTACTTTATGAGTAACCCTTGGATTCACACCAATAAAGATATTTACGCCATATCTTATGATAGAACTTTCTAGTGACAGGCTTTCTAGCCTGTATCAAAGTATTGATAACTGAATCAGAGAATCCTCGCTTCGATAAAATCAAGCGTTCAATCTCCACGCAGTCAGTTGCAGAGAAATTAGATTTGGATGTTGGAAAGGACCTTGAATGAGAAGGTCCTGTCTCAACGGAAGTTTCCACGGTGGCAGAGAGGACATGTCCACTAGATCCGCATACCAAGTCCTGCGTGGCCACGCAGGCGCTATCAGGATCACTGAAGCTCTCTCCTGTTTGATTCGAGCAATCACGCGTGGGAGGAGAGGAAACAACGGAAACACATAAGCTAGGCTGAACAACCAAGGTACTGCCAAGGTATCCATCAGTTCGGCCTGAGGATCCCTTGACCGGCATCCGTATCTTGGAAGCTTGGTATTCTGACGAGATGCCATCAAATCCAATTCCGGTCTGCCCATCTGAGAATCAATGAGGCAAATACCTCCGGGTGAAGTTCCCACTCCCCCGGATGAAAAGTCTGTCGACTTAGAAAATCTGCTTCCCAGTTCTCTACCCCTGGTATGTAGATCACTGACAGATAACAAGAGTGGGCCTCTGCCCAACTGATTATCTTGGATACTTCTATCATCGTTAAGGAACGCCTTGTTCCCCCCTGATGATTGACATATGCCACAGTCGTTATGTTGTCCGACTGGAATCTGATGAATTTGGCCGAAGTCAACTGAGGCCACGCCTGAAGTGCATTTAATATTGCTCCCAGTTCCAGAATATTGATTGGAAGTAGAGACTCCACCTGAGTCCAAACCCCCTGAGCCTTCAGGGAGTTCCAAACTGCACCCCAGCCCAGAAGGCTGGCATCTGTTGTCACCATCACCCACGAGGGTCTGCGGAAACAAGTCCCCTGGGACAGATGATCTGGCGACAACCACCAAAGAAGAGAGTTTCTGGTCTCTTGATCCAGAATTATCTTTGGAGATAAATCCGCATAATCCCCATTCCACTGACCGAGCATGCACAGTTGCAGTGGTCTGAGATGAAAGCGAGCAAACGAAACGATGTCCATTGCCGCTACCATTAATCCGATTACCTCCATACACTGAGCCACTGATGGCCGAGGAATGGACAGAAGTGCTCAGCAAGCATTCAAAATCTTTGATTTTCTGACCTCTGTCAGAAATACTTTCATGGCTACCGAGTCTATCAGAGTTCCCAAGAAAGGAACCCTTGTCTGTGGAACAAGTGAACTCTTCTCTATGTTCACCTTCCAGCCGTGAGTTCTCAGAAAAGACAACACTGTGTCCGTGTGAGATTTTGTCAGATGATATGTTGACGCCTGAATCGGAATATTGTCCAGATAAGGCGCCACCGCTATCCCTTGCGGTCTGAGAACCGCCAAAAGAGACCCTAGAACCTTTGTGAAGATTCTGGGTGCTGTGGCCAACCCAAAAGGAAGAGCCATGAACTGATAATGTTTGTCCAAGAAGGCAAAACTTAGAAACCGATGATGATCTTTGTGGATTGGAATATGAAGGTAAGCATCCTTCAAATACACGGTAGTCATATATTGACCCTCCTGGATCATTGGCAAAATCGTTCGAATTGTCTCCATCTTGAATGATGGAACTCTTAGAAATTTGTTTAGACACTTGAGGTCCAAAATGGGTCTGAACGTTCCCTCTTTTCTGGGGACCACAAATAGGTTTGAGTAAAACCCCTGTCCCAGGACAGATTACTCCTATAGTAAAAAGGTCTTTTACACAGCGTAAGAACGCCTCTCTCTTTATCTGGTTTGCAGATAATTTTGAAAGATGAAATCTCCCTCTTGGGAGAAAATCCTTGAATTCCAATTGATAACCGTGGGTCACTATTTCTAGTGCCCAGGAATCCTGAACATCTCTTGCCCAAGCCTGAGCAAAGAAAGAAAGTCTGCCCGCTACTAGATCCGGTCCCGGATCGTGGGCCACCCCTTCATGCTGCTTTGTGGAAGAAGAAGAAGCGGGGGGGTCCTCCTTTAAAGTTCCGAAAGAAACGAAAATTATTCGGTTTACCCCTCATTTTAGCCAACCTATCCTGAGGTAGGGCATGGCCCTTACCTCCTGTAATATCTGCTTATGTTTTGATAATACATCAGCAGACCAAGATTTGAGCCACAATGCTCTACGTGCTAAAATAGCAAATCCTGCATTTTTTTGCCGCTAATTTAGCAATTTGAAAAGCGGCATCAGTAATAAAAGAATTAGCTAGCTTAAGAGCCTTAATTCTATCTAGAATGTCATCTAATGGAGTCTCAACCTTAAGAGACTCTTCTAGAGCCTCAAATCAAAAAGCTGCTGCAGTAGTTACTGGAACAATGCAAGCCGTAGGTTGTAAAAGAAATCCCTGATTAACAAATAATTTCTTTAGTAGACCCTCTAATTTCTTATCCATAGGATCCTTGAAAGCACAACTATCCTCAATGGGTATAGTAGTACGCTTAGCTAGGGAAGATATAGCTCCCTCTACCTTAGGGACCGTTTGCCATGAGTCCCGAATGGTATCTGATATAGGAAACATTTTCTTAAAATTAGGAGAGGGAGAAAACGGTATACCTGGTCTATCCCATTCCTTACTAATAATTTCCGAAATTCTCTTAGGAACCGGAAAAACATCAGTGTAAGTAGGAACTTCCAAATATTTATCCATTTTACACAATTGGATCACAATCATCCAGAGTCGCTAAAACCTCCCTAAGCAACAGGCGGAGGTGATCAAGCTTAAATTTAAATGACATAGCATCCAAATCTGTCTGAGGCAAAACATTCCCTGAATCAGAAATTTCACCCTGAATCAGTAATTCCCTGATCCCCAACTCAGAGCACTGTGAGGGAACATCGGAAATAGCTAATAAAGCATCAGAGGATTCAGTATTTACATTAATACTTGACCTTCTGCGTTTACCCTGCAACACTGGTAATTTAGACAATACCTCTGTAAGGGTAGTTGACATAACTGCAGCCATCTCCTGCAGAGTAAAGGAATTAGACGCATTAGAAGTACTAGGCATCACTTGTGTTGGCATAAAAGGTTGTGACACTTGGGGAGAATTGGATGGCATATCCTGATTCTCTTCAGACTGAGAATCATCCCTAGGCACACTTACTTTATTTAAAATATGCTTTTTACATTGTAAAGCCCTTTCAGTATAAAAATGACACAAAGTTAGAGGGGGTTGCAAAATAGCTTCTAAACACATAGAACAATGAGAAACATCAATGTCAGACATGTTGAACAGACTAGTAATACCACAAAAGTCATTTAAACACTTATTTATAGCATAAAATAAACATTAGAAAAAACGTGTACTGTGCCTTTAAGAAAAGAAAAAGCAATTTTTCCAAAATGCACAAAAAACGTTAAATTATTCCCAAATTTAACTTAATATTGTTGGTTAATCCAAAAATTACTGCACCCAGAAGCAAGGGCAGGGTACTTCGAATCAAGTTTCCAACCCTTCAGACAAGCTACACAGTCCAGGAGCCACCAAGCTCCTGCTTGCTGCTGCTAAGCCTGAAGAAATTGCGCCAAAATAGGCTCCGCCCCTTAAGGTCAAAAGTCAGAGTAGGCCCAAACAGCACCACATGGAAATGCAGTTTTGCACTAGGTAAAAATACACACACACAATATAACCCTCAAGCATAAAACCAATAAGTTTTAAGTGCCAAAAATAAAAAACATAAAACATCGTTTTTATATTGTCTCCCATGTCACATAATGCCCAAATATCAACTAATGATAAATATAAAATAGGGAGTCACTCCAGTAACACCTCTCTTATTAAAATAGGTATTACTGCTTACCCCATTCCCATACAGGGAAATAAATGCCAGCCAGTTCTGATATATCAAGTCTCCTCAGAAAAAAAGGCTGCACATACCTTAATGCTGCTTGCAGCATGAAACCGGTCTCCACACTGAAGATGTCTCATGGTTACCTTCAGAAGTCTTGTGGGAACCAGCGTGGATCTTAGTTACAAATGCTAAGATCATCAAACCTCAGGGCAGAAATCGTCTTCCATATCCCCCTGAGGAAAATATTATGTACCGGTACCATTTAAAATAAAAAACTTCTTGATTGAAGAAACTAAAACTAACACTTCACTTTACCATGTCATCCTAGTATAACACAGGCAAAGAGAATGACTAAGGGTGGAGGGGAAGGGGAGGGGCTATACATACAGCTCTGATGTGGTGCTCTTTGCCACTTCCTGTTAGCAGGAGGTTAATATCCCACAAGTAAGGATGAAATCCGTGGACTCGTCATATCTTTGTAAAAGAAATTGGTGATAAAAGTAAATTGGAAAATTGTTTAAAATTACATGCTCTATCTGAATCATGAAAGTTTATTTTGGCCTAGACTGTCCCTTTAACAAAATTCAGTATATGTTGGAAAAGAATAATAAATAGAGGAAAATAATGGAATCAGTTTGTGTACATATGAACATTGTACAAAAACAGATGTACAATAATGTAAATACCCAGGATTTTACTGACCCTAGTGTGGAACCTGGTTATACGGAATTTGTTTACTCTCTGCTATAACCCCCTCTGATCACTCAGGTTGGCCCTGCACTGTCACAATTTGAACATGTGACCATAACATTCCTGGTCACATTCAGCACAATTTTTTTTTTACTTAAATTTTTTTTTGGTTTCCGACTTTTTGCCTGCCTGCTACGCATATAACATGGTTGACACATGATTGATACCTAATGGGAAACAGATCATCTTAACCTATTGGCGCAGCTCAGCGGGAACTGAAACTATTCCCATTGGCGGCTTTGATGGCACATTGGCTCCTGACTGCACGTGTAGTCTCCTCAATCGGCTTGTGACTGCGTTTGTAGTCAGTGAGTGGGACAGCTGACTGATGAAATGCAAGTGTCTTTATCTAATATTCCACCAAATATTCAGAAACTGTGTTCATCCCATCAACCTCATAACATCCCATTAAAATATTTTTGTTGAGAAACCCGTCAAACTACAGACATACTGGGCGGAGTTACAACTGGTTGCTGAAAGTTTCTCATACTGAATAGTTTGGAAAACCGGAGGAGCCACGACGACACAGACATCCTGCTCCATATCACGGGAGGTGCCAAGTTTACTGATACAACCTGTCTTGCCTCATATTGATTGAGGGTTTTTGAAGTGTACTTTTATCTTTTGCTTTACATATGTGAGTGAAAATTCGACATACATTCTTCACTCTTAAAGAAGCGCTAGTGGGGATTGTCAGTGGACTTGTTCCCTGTCATTCTGCTTGTCTTGTGTTATATATAACCAATTGACCAGACAATTGTGCAAGTGAACAAAGTGCAATTTAAAGGTGCTAAGCCCCACCCATCAAACAATTACTGAAAATTGAGCCAAAACTGTGTTGTCATGGCAACACTCTGGTTGCCAGGTAATCAAACACACAAATCAATAGGTATAACAACATATTACAATATATACACAAATCAAGCGTCTATTCATCTCAACATAATATTCATAAATGGTGACATTAGTGAACCCAATGAAGAAAGAATATATACGTTAAAATTAGCCAGCACACTAATAAATCCGTTCTTAATGCTCATTGTTAGCATCTCTCTCTCTCTCTCTATATATATATATATATATATATATATATATATATATATATATATATATATATATATATATATATATATATATATATATATATATATATATATATATATATATAATGACAAATTATCATATGCACAGATTTTTAATCATCTTGTATATTTTGTGCTTTATTGTTTTTGTGCCTGGTTCTCTAGTATCAATCTTCATGGGTAGGCCAGGACACACATACCTAATTACAGAGCAGAAATAATTAAGTAGCCCATCTGTGTATCATTGGGCTCTCTTTGACCCATATAGCCCATATGCTTTAGTAATATGGCACTACGATATAGCCCTGATATTGCACACCACGTAAGATAGAGTGCATACATAGCCCCTTTTGATCATATACATTTGGCTGAACTTATTGGACTTGATAAGGTTGTTAACATCCAGCTAGGTTGATGTATCTTAAATACAATATATGACCCGTTTCACCTTAACCCTGTAAGACACTGGAGTAAACAAACCACAAACAATTACAGCCGAAAGCAGCTCACGCCTAGCCGCCTGTGTCAGCTGGCTATGCAAATTAGCCATGTGGACCGACACAGAGCGCCACAGACGTCAGATCTCGCGTACCGCGCCTGTTTTTAACACACTCTAGGGGTTGTCTAGTGACGTACGGGCACAAAGCGGAGACATATATTTGTATTTATACTATTTTTGGGGGTAAGTTGGTATGAGTTTACCCTAGTCTCGAGCACTTCTCTAGATTCATTTGATTCTTTACTATTAGTGCTTATCCTACGATTGTCTGTTTGTATATATAAATTATATATATATATATATATATATATATATATATATATATAATTATATACGTACACATACATACACACACATATATATATATATATATATATCTCCACATCCAGCAATGACAACTGACACCGCTATCTGAGGCTGTATTGAAAGAGCTGAATCGCCAGGATGGGGTGGAGATGCCATGGCTGCTGCAGCCAAAGTGTACACTTGCATGGGACTACTACCACTTACAAGTCTATTACAGTATACCGAAGCCAGCTTCTAAAGGTGTATACAAACATATTCAGGACAGTATACATGGCCTTCTACATATTGAGCATAACATCAACACACATGTAGTTTTGGTCTCTTTAAGGAAAATAAATATTCAGTAACATTTTTAGACAAACATTTTTCTTTCATAAGGTGGTTATGGCATTATTCTTGGGATTCAACTCCTGGCCACTAGTAGAATGCAAATATTCCCAAAAGTCCAAGAGCACTTAATCCCTCCCCTCTCTTCGCTTTGTCAGTCTTATCTTTGCCTCCACAGGAGAAAGATGAAAACATGAAGTGTTCCAGATTCTTCGCTGACAGGTATCCTCAGATTAATATGAGGCTTATCTTCATTTTTGCCAAATGCACTACTATTCCTTTAGAAGATAGTACTTCTTTTAAGGATGGAAACAATTCAGGCTATTCTTGCTCTGTTTCAGCAGGGACAGCTTATTTCCACAATAGATTTAAAGGATACTTACCTTCATATTCCTTGTCACAAAAACCACTATCAGTTTCTAAGGTTTGCCTTTCAGGACAAATACTTTGTTGCTGGTCCATTTAGTATAGCTACACCTCCCAGATTTTTTTTTACCAAAGTTCTTGGAACTCCTGTCCGTAACAAGGGCTCAATGTATTTTGGTGGTTTCATACCGGGACAATATCTTGGATCGGGCTCTATCTTTACATTATGCTGTATATGATACAACAAACGTTTGCTGTTTCGTTGCAAGCATTGTTATTGGAGAATCAACAGTCCAAAGAGCTATCTTTATCCTCAAAACAGGTTCTCCTTCCTAGGAGTCATTAATAGACTCAATTTCTGTGAGATATTATTTAACTGATCAAAGCTTAAATCTCTTCCCAATCCTACAGCTCAGTGAATGAAAGTATTTGGGCTGATGATAGCAGCATCATATGCTATTCCATTTGCAAGGTTTCATATGAGACCTCTTCAGCTCTGTATGTTATGCCAATGTTGCAAGGACTATACACAGCTTCCTCAAAGAATACTTTTGGATTTCAAAGTAAGACAGTCTCTGTCCTTGTGGAAAAATAATCAATACATTTATTTGAAGGCCTCCTTCGTACACCCAACCTGAACTATAGTCACAAGAGACGGAAGTCTCTCAGGTTGGGATGCAGTAGGGTAGAAAACATAATTTATGCTTACCTGATAAATTTATTTCTCTTGTAGTGTGTTAAGTCCACGGGTCATCCATTACTTATGGGATATATTCTCCTCCCCAACAGGAAGTTGCAAGAGGATCACCCAAGCAGAGCTGCTATATAGCTCCTCCCCTCACATGTCATATCCAGTCATTCGACCGAAACAAGACGAGAAAGGAGAAACTATAGGGTGCAGTGGTGACTGGAGTTATAATTTAAAATTTAGAACCTGCCTCAAATAGACAGGGCGGGCCGTGGACTGAACACACTACAAGAGAAATAAATTTATCAGGTAAGCATAAATTATGTTTTCTCTTGTTAAGTGTGTTCAGTCCACGGGTCATCCATTACTTATGGGATACCAATACCAAAGCTAAAGTACACGGATGATGGGAGGGACAAGGCAGGAACATTAAACAGAAGGAACCACTGCCTGTAGAACCTTTCTCCCAAAAACAGCCTCCGAAGAAGCAAAAGTGTCAAATTTGTAAAATTTGGAAAAAGTATGAAGTGAAGACCAAGTTGCAGCCTTGCAAATCTGTTCAACAGAGGCCTCATTCTTAAAGGCCCAGGTGGAATCCACAGCTCTAGTGGAATGAGCTGTAATTCTTTCAGGAGGCTGCTGTCCAGCAGTCTCATAGGCTAAGCGTATAATGCTACAAAGCCAAAAAGAGAGAGAGGTAGCCGAAGCCTTTTGACCTCTCCTCTGTCCAGAGTAAACGACAAACAGAGAAGAAGTTTGTCGAAAATCTTTAGTTGCCTGTAAGTAGAACTTCAGAGCACGGACCACGTCTAGATTATGCAAAAGACGTTCCTTCTTTGAAGAAGGATTAGGACATAAGGATGGAACAACAATCTCTTGATTGATATTCTTGTTAGAAACAACCTTAGGTAAAAACCCAGGTTTAGTACGCAGAACTACCTTGTCTGAATGAAAGATCAGATAAGGAGAATCACAATGTAAGGAGGAAATAGCCATCAAAAACAGAACTTTCCAAGATAAAAGCTTAATATCAATGGAATGAAGGGGTTCAAACGGAACACCCTGAAGAACTTTAAGAACCAAGTTTAAGCTCCACGGAGGAGCAACAGTTTTAAACACAGGCTTAATCCTAGCCAAAGCCTGACAAAAAGCCTGGACGTCTGGATTCTCTGCCAGACGCTTGTGTAAAAGAATAGACAGAGCAGAAATCTGTCCCTTTAGTGAACTAGCGGATAAGCCCTTTTCTAAACCCTCTTGTAGAAAAGACAATATCCTAGGAATCCTAACCTTACTCCATGAGTAACTCTTGGATTCACACAAATATAAATATTTACGCCATATCTTGTGGTAAATTTTTCTAGTAACAGGTTTCCGAGCCTGTATTAATTTATCAATAACCGAATCCGAAAACCCACGCTTTGATAGAATCAAGCGTTCAATTTCCAAGCAGTCAGCCTCAGAGAAATTAGGTTTGGATGATGGAAAGGACCCTGAATTAGAAGGTCCTGCCTCAGGGGTAGAGACCATGGTGGACAGGACGACATGTCCACTAGGTCTGCATACCAGGTCCTGCGTGGCCACGCAGGCGCTATCAGAATCACCAATGCTCTCTCCTGTTTGATCCTGGCAATCAGTCGAGGTAGCAACGGAAAAGGTGGAAACACATAAGCTATGTTGAAAACCCAAGGGGCTGCTAGTGCATCTACCAGCACCGCTCCCGGGTCCCTGGACCTGGATCCGTAACAAGGAAGCATGGCGTTCTGGCGAGATGCCATGAGATCCAGATCCGGTTTGCCCCAACGAAGAATCAGTTGGGCAAATACCTCCGGGTGAAGTTCCCACTCCCCCTGGCGACTTAAAAAATCCGCCTCCCAGTTCTCCACGCCTGGGATGTAGATCGCTGACAGGTGGCAAGAATGAGACTCTGCCCAGCGAATTATCTTCGAGACTTCCAACATCGCCAGGGAACTCCTGGTTCCCCCTTGATGATTGATGTAAGCCACAGTCGTGATGTTGTCCGACTGAAATCTGATGAACCGCAGTGTTGCCAACTGAGGCCAAGCTAGAAGAGCATTGAATATTGCTCTTAATTCTAGAATGTTTATTGGGAGGAGTTTCTCCTCCTGAGTCCACGATCCCTGAGCCTTCAGAGAGTTCCAGACTGCTCCCCAGCCTAGTAGGCTGGCATCTGTTGTTACAATCGTCCAATCTGGTCTGCGAAAAGTCATTCCTTTGGACAGATGAACCCGAGATAACCACCAGAGAAGAGAATCTCTGGTCTCCTGGTCCAGATTTAGCAAAGGGGACAGATCTGAGTAATCCCCGTTCCATTGACTTAGCATGCATAGTTGCAGCGGTCTGAGATGTAGGCGCGCAAATGGCACTATGTCCATTGCCGCGACCATTAAGCCGATTACTTCCATGCACTGAGCTACTAATGGGCTTGGAATGGAGTGAAGGGCACGGCAAGCATTGAGAAGCTTTGATAACCTGGACTCCGTCAGGTAAATTTTCATCTCTACAGAATCTATGAGTCCCTAGAAAAGGGACCCTTGTGAGTGGTAACAGAGAACTCTTTTCCACGTTCACTTTCCACCCATGCGACCTCAGAAATGCTAGAACTGTCTCTGTATGAGACTTTGCATTTTGAAAACTTGACGCTTGTATCAGAATGTCGTCTAGGTACGGAGCCACCGCTATGCCTCGTGGTCTTAGTATCGCCAGAAGAGAGCCCAGAACCTTTGTAAAAATTTTCGGGGCCGTAGCCAACCCGAAGGGAAGCGCTACAAACTGGTAATGCCTGTCTAGAAAGGCAAACCTTAGGTACCGATAATGATCTTTGTGAATCGGTATGTGAAGGTAGGCATCCTTTAAATCCACCGTGGTCATATATTGACCCTCTTGGATCATGGGTAGGATGGTCCGAATGGTTTCCATCTTGAACGATGGAACCCTTAGGAATTTGTTTAAGATTTTTAAATCTAAGATTGGTCTGAAGGTTCCCTCTTTCTTGGGAACCACAAACAGATTTGAATAAAACCCTTGCCCCTGTTCCGTCCACGGAACTGGGTGGATCACTCCCATCACTAAGAGGTCTTGTACACATTGTAGAAATGCCTCTTTCTTTACTAGGTTTGTTGATAACCTTGACAGATGAAACCTCCCTTGTGGAGGAGAAGTTTTGAAATCCAGAAGGTATCCCTGAGATATAATCTCCAAAGTCCAGGGATCCTGTACATCTCTTGCCCAAGCCTGGGCGAAGAGAGAGAGTCTGCCCCCCACGAGATCCGTCTCCGGAAAGGGGGCCCTGACTTCATGCTGTCTTAGGGGCGGAAGTAGGCTTTCTGGCCTGCTTGCCCTTGTTCCATGACTGGTTGCCTTTCCAACCCTGTCTGTAACGAGCAGCAGTTCCTTCCTGTTTTGGAGCGGAGGAAGTTGATGCTGCTCCTGCCTTGAAATTACGAAAGGCACGAAAATTAGACTGTTTGGCCTTTGATTTGGCCCTGTCCTGAGGAAGGGTGTGGCCCTTACCTCCAGTAATGTCAGCAATAATTTCCTTCAAGCCGGGCCCGAATAAGGTCTGCCCTTTGAAAGGAATGTTTAGTAATTTAGACTTAGAAGTTACATCTGCTGACCAGGATTTAAGCCAAAGCACTCTGCGCGCCTGTATGGCGAATCCGGAATTTTTAGCCGTAAGTTTGGTTAAATGCACTACGGCATCCGAAACAAACGCATTAGCCAGCTTGAGGGTTCTAATCTTGCTCAGAGATTCATCCAATGGTGCTGTGCGAATCGCCTCTTCCAGAGACTCAAACCAGAATGCCGCTGCAGCAGTGACAGGAGCAATGCATGCAAGAGGCTGTAATATAAAACCTTGTTGAACAAACATTTTCTTAAGATAACCCTCTAATTTTTTATCCATTGGATCTGAGAAAGCACAGCTATCCTCCACCGGGATAGTGGTACGCTTGGCTAAAGTAGAAACTGCTCCCTCCACCTTAGGGACTGTCTGCCATAAGTCTCGTGTGGTGGCGTCTATAGGGAACATTTTTCTAAATATCGGAGGAGGGGAAAAAGGCACACCAGGTCTATCCCACTCCTTACTAATAATCTCTGTAAGCCTCTTTGGTATAGGAAAAACGTCAGTACACACCGGCACGGCGTAGTATTTATCCAGCTTACATAATTTCTCTGGGATTGCCACCGTGTCACAATCATTCAGAGCCGCTAACACCTCCCCTAGCAACACGCAGAGGTTCTCAAGCTTAAATTTAAAATTTGAAATTTCTGAATCCGGTCTCCCCGAATCAGAACCGTCACCCACAGAATGAAGCTCTCCGTCCTCATGTTCTGCAAATTGTGACGCAGTATCAGACATGGCTCTCGGGTCATCGGCGCGCTCTGTCCTTAACCCAGAACTGTCGCGCTTGCCTCTTAACTCAGGCATATTGTATAAAACTTCTTTCATAACATTAGCCATATCATGTAAAGTGATTTGTAAGGGCCTTGATGTACTTGGCGCCTCAATCTCACGCACCTCCCGAGTGGGAGACGAAGGTACTGACACGTGAGGAGAGTTAGACGGCATAACTGCCCCCTCGTTGTCTGGTGCTAATTTTTTAATCGGTACAGATTGATTTTTCAAAGTAACATCAATACAATTGGTACACATATTTCTATTGGGCTCCACAACGGCTTTTAAACATAATGAACAAGCAGATTCCTCTGTATCAGACATGTTTAAACAGACTAGCAATGAAGCTAGCAAGCTTGGAAAATACTTTCAATAAGTTTGCAAGCAATATAAAAAACGCTGCAGCGCTTTTAAAAAACACAGTTGAGTAACAAAGAACTAATTCAGTTATAGTCAACAATTCTTTAAATGTATTAATTAGCAGAGGATTGCACCCATTAGCAACAGGATGATTAACCCCTCAGTACCCAAAAAAACGGATATCAAATTAATATTAAACGTTTATATCACAGTCTAACACACTGTCACAGGTCTGCTGTGACTGATTACCTCCCTTAAAAACGAATTTTGAAGACCCCTGAGCTCTCTAGAGACGTCCTGGATCAAGGAGGAAGAAGCAGGAAGACTGTGCTAGAATTTTAACTGCGCAACAAGGCGCAAAAAAGAGGCCCCTCCCGCTCATTTACAACAGTGGGAGACCTGATATAACGGTTTCTAAGCAGAAATATAAGTTAGCCATGTGGAAAAAAATGTATGCCCAAAAGATTTATCACCAAAGTACCTCACAAAACGAATAACATGCCAGTAAACGTTTTGAAAATAAACTTCTTTAAATGTCATGCAAAGTTATCACTAAGCCTGCAACCAGTCGCTACCACTGCAGATAAGGCTTAAGCACTATTTCAGTATTAACAGTATTTTCACAGTCAAATTCTAGTCCCTACAAAATAACTACTGTGCATACATTTATCAGCCTGATACCAGTCACTACTACTGCATTTAAGGCTGTACTTACATCATACGGGTAACAGCAGTATTTTCTTAGTCAATTCCATTCCCAGAAAATATTGTACTGCACATACCTCATTTGTGGGGGACCCCGCATGCTATTCCCATGTTCTGAAGTAACCCCACTCCTCAGAATGTCGAGAACAGCCAGTGGATCTTAGTTACGCCTGCTAAGATAATAGAAAACGCAGGCAGTTTCTTCTTCCAAATACTGCCTGAGATAGAAAAACAGCACACTCCGGTGCCATTTAAAATAAACTTTTGATTGAAGAAAAATTAAGTAAAAAACTCCAACTCCTCCCGCGACCTCCTTCTTTGTTGAGGGTTGCAAGAGAATGACTGGGTATGACATGTGAGGGGAGGAGCTATATAGCAGCTCTGCTTGGGTGATCCTCTTGCAACTTCCTGTTGGGGAGGAGAATATATCCCATAAGTAATGGATGACCCGTGGACTGAACACACTTAACAAGAGAAAAGAGGTTTGGTCTCCTCAGGAGCAGAGGTTAACAATAAATATTCTAGAACTCTGTGCATTCTTCAGAGTCCTTCAGAGCTGGCCTCTCCTAAAAGGAGAGACTTATCAGGCTTTTCAGTCATACAATGTCACATCAGTGGCCTATATCAAAGGGGGAACTAGCAGTTCCCTAGCGATGAAGGTTTCCTTAATTTTGACATGAACAGAGAACAATTTCTGTACAATGTCTTCAATTCATATCCCAGGTGTGAACAGCTGGAAAGCAGACAATCTCAGCCGCCAATCTGTTCATCCAGGGAAATGGTCTCTTTATCTGGATGTCTTCAAAGAGATTGTAGATCAATTGGGTCAACCAGAGAGATAGACCTGATGAATTTTTGCTTAAACAACTTCAGATATTTCACAAGATCCAGGCATCCACAGGCAAAGTTTTTAGATGCCTTAGCAGCTCCCTGATCATTTTGTCTTGCTTACATCTTTCCTCCAACTATTCTGTTGCCAAGAGTGATAGCTCAGATCAAACAAGAGCTCTCATTGCTTCAGCTTGACCATTTAGAACATGGTTCACAGATCTGGTAGAGATGTCCAGGTGTCCTCCGTAGTTCATTTTAGACACAACTTACTGTCTTAAGGCCCCTTCTATTATAAAGATCTTGAGTCTCTCAACTTGAAGGCTTTTGATATTAAGCATCTAATTTTAAAATGAATAGGCTTTTCTGATGCTGTAGTTGAAACCTTAATTCAGGCTTAGAAAGCCAGTTACAAGAAAAATATATATATAAGATTTGGAAAACTTTTCTTCCTTGGTGTGAACAAGACTTTAGCTGACATTTCTACATTCCTCTTTAGCTGGCATTTTTACAAGAGGGTTTTTAGATAAGGGTTTGTCTGTTAGCTCTTTAAAGTGTCAGATTTCTGCGCTATGCACCGCAAGCTTTAGTAAGGATAAGACCAGCGATTAAACCAATTTCTCCACCTTGGAATCTTAATTTGGTTCTAAGAGTTTTACAGGTCTCTCCTATGCACAGTTTAGACATGCAACTTCTGTCTTGAAAACTATTGTTTCTTTTAGCAAGATCTTCTGCCAGAAGAGTTTCTGAATAATCTGCTCTCTTTCTTGTGAGCCTCCTTATCTTGTTTTTCACCAAGATAATGTGGTTTTAAGTACACAATTTGACTTTTTACCAAAGGTGGTTCTTTTTCTTTGTCATAACCAAAGAATTCAAATGAAAGGCAACAACATAATTTAGTTGTAGCGAGAGCCTTAAAATTATATTTGTATGTTACAAAAGATTTTAGATTGTCCTCTAATTTGTCTATCATAAAGCAGGAATTTATTTTTGGATATGTTGCCATCAAATAAGAAAAATTCTCAGGTGCACATAAAGGCCAGAAGGCCACAGCCACTACTGGCTAAAACGCTTGATTCATAAGGCTTACTTGGAGGAGGGAAAATCTCCCCCAAAAATTATGCTTTCAAAAAACAGAATTTATGTTTACCTGATAAATTACTTTCTCCAACGGTGTGTCCGGTCCACGGCGTCATCCTTACTTGTGGGATATTCTCTTCCCCAACAGGAAATGGCAAAGAGCCCAGCAAAGCTGGTCACATGATCCCTCCTAGGCTCCGCCTTCCCCAGTCATTCGACCGACGTAAAGGAGGAATATTTGCATAGGAGAAACCATATGATACCGTGGTGACTGTAGTTAAAGAAAATAAATTATCAGACCTGATTAAAAAACCAGGGCGGGCCGTGGACCGGACACACCGTTGGAGAAAGTAATTTATCAGGTAAACATAAATTCTGTTTTCTCCAACATGTGTGTCCGGTCCACGGCGTCATCCTTACTTGTGGGAACCAATACCAAAGCTTTAGGACACGGATGAAGGGAGGGAGCAAATCAGGTCACCTAGATGGAAGGCACCACGGCTTGCAAAACCTTTCTCCCAAAAATAGCCTCAGAAGAAGCAAAAGTATCAAACTTGTAAAATTTAGTAAAAGTGTGCAGTGAAGACCAAGTCGCTGCCTTACATATCTGATCAACAGAAGCCTCGTTCTTGAAGGCCCATGTGGAAGCCACAGCCCTAGTGGAATGAGCTGTGATTCTTTCAGGAGGCTGCCGTCCGGCAGTCTCGTAAGCCAATCTGATGATGCTTTTAATCCAAAAAGAGAGAGAGGTAGAAGTTGCTTTTTGACCTCTCCTTTTACCAGAATAAACAACAAACAAGGAAGATGTTTGTCTAAAATCCTTTGTAGCATCTAAATAGAATTTTAGAGCACGAACAACATCCAAATTGTGCAACAAACGTTCCTTCTTTGAAACTGGATTCGGACACAAAGAAGGCACGACTATCTCCTGGTTAATGTTTTTGTTAGAAACAACTTTCGGAAGAAAACCAGGTTTAGTACGTAAAACCACCTTATCTGCATGGAACACCAGATAAGGAGGAGAACACTGCAGAGCAGATAATTCTGAAACTCTTCTAGCAGAAGAAATTGCAACCAAAAACAAAACTTTCCAAGATAATAACTTAATATCAACGGAATGTAAGGGTTCAAACGGAACCCCCTGAAGAACTGAAAGAACTAAATTGAGACTCCAAGGAGGAGTCAAAGGTTTGTAAACAGGCTTGATTCTAACCAGAGCCTGAACAAAGGCTTGAACATCTGGCACAGCTGCCAGTTTTTTGTGAAGTAACACAGACAAGGCAGAAATCTGTCCCTTCAAGGAACTAGCAGATAATCCTTTCTCCAAACCTTCTTGAAGGAAGGATAGAATCTTAGGAATTTTTACCTTGTCCCAAGGGAATCCTTTAGATTCACACCAACAGATATATTTTTTCCATATTTTGTGGTAAATTTTTCTAGTTACAGGCTTTCTGGCCTGAACAAGAGTATCAATGACAGAATCTGAGAACCCTCGCTTTGATAAGATCAAGCGTTCAATCTCCAAGCAGTCAGTTGGAGTGAGACCAGATTCGGATGTTCGAACGGACCTTGAACAAGAAGGTCTCGTCTCAAAGGTAGCTTCCATGGTGGAGCCGATGACATATTCACCAGGTCTGCATACCAAGTCCTGCGTGGCCACGCAGGAGCTATCAAGATCACCGATGCTCTCTCCTGATTGATCCTGGCTACCAGCCTGGGGATGAGAGGAAACGGCGGGAATACATAAGCTAGTTTGAAGGTCCAAGGTGCTACTAGTGCATCTACTAGAGTCGCCTTGGGATCCCTGGATCTGGACCCGTAGCAAGGAACCTTGAAGTTCTGACGAGAGGCCATCAGATCCATGTCTGGAATGCCCCACAATTGAGTGATTTGGGCAAAGATTTCCGGATGGAGTTCCCACTCCCCCGGATGAAATGTCTGACGACTCAGAAAATCCGCTTCCCAATTTTCCACTCCTGGGATGTGGATTGCAGACAAGTGGCAGGAGTGAGTCTCCGCCCGTTGAATGATTTTGGTCACTTCTTCCATCGCCAGGGAACTCCTTGTTCCCCCCTGATGGTTGATGTACGCAACAGTCGTCATGTTGTCTGATTGAAACCGTATGAACTTGGCCTTTGCTAGCTGAGGCCAAGCCTTGAGAGCATTGAGTATCGCTCTCAGTTCCAGAATATTTATCGGTAGAAGAGATTCTTCCCGAGACCAAAGACCCTGAGCTTTCAGGGGTCCCCAGACCGCGCCCCAGCCCACCAGACTGGCGTCGGTCGTGACAATGACCCACTCTGGTCTGCGGAAGCTCATCCCCTGTGACAGGTTGTCCAGGGACAGCCACCAACGGAGTGAATCTCTGGTCCTCTGATTTACTTGTATCGTCGGAGACAAGTCTGTATAGTCCCCATTCCACTGACTGAGCATGCACAGTTGTAATGGTCTTAGATGAATGCGTGCAAAAGGAACTATGTCCATTGCCGCTACCATCAAACCTATTACTTCCATGCACTGCGCTATGGAAGGAAGAGGAACAGAATGAAGTATTTGACAAGAGTTCAGAAGTTTTGATTTTCTGGCCTCTGTCAGAAAAATCCTCATTTCTAAGGAGTCTATTATTGTTTCCAAGAAGGGAACCCTTGTTGACGGAGACAGAGAACTTTTTTCTGCGTTCACTTTCCACCCGTGAGATCTGAGAAAGGCCAGGACAATGTCCGTGTGAGCCTTTGCTTGAGGAAGGGACGACGCTTGAATCAGAATGTCGTCCAAGTAAGGTACTACTGCAATGCCCCTTGGTCTTAGCACCGCTAGAAGGGACCCTAGTACCTTTGTGAAAATCCTTGGAGCAGTGGCTAATCCGAACGGAAGTGCCACAAACTGGTAATGCTTGTCCAGGAATGCGAACCTTAGGAACCGATGATGTTCCTTGTGGATAGGAATATGTAGATACGCATCCTTTAAATCCACCGTGGTCATGAATTGACCTTCCTGGATGGAAGGAAGAATAGTTCGAATGGTTTCCATTTTGAACGATGGAACCTTGAGAAACTTGTTTAGGATCTTGAGATCTAAGATTGGTCTGAATGTTCCCTCTTTTTTGGGAACTACGAACAGATTGGAGTAGAACCCCATCCCTTGTTCTCCTAATGGAACAGGATGAATCACTCCCATTTTTAACAGGTCTTCTACACAATGTAAGAATGCCTGTCTTTTTATGTGGTCTGAAGACAATTGAGACCTGTGGAACCTCCCCCTTGGGGGAAGCCCCTTGAATTCCAGAAGATAACCTTGGGAGACTATTTCTAGCGCCCAAGGATCCAGAACATCTCTTGCCCAAGCCTGAGCGAAGAGAGAGAGTCTGCCCCCCACCAGATCCGGTCCCGGATCGGGGGCCAACATCTCATGCTGTCTTGGTAGCAGTGGCAGGTTTCTTGGCCTGCTTTCCTTTGTTCCAGCCTTGCATTGGTCTCCAGGCTGGCTTGGCTTGAGAAGTATTACCCTCTTGCTTAGAGGACGTAGCACTTGGGGCTGGTCCGTTTCTGCGAAAGGGACGAAAATTAGGTTTATTTTTGGCCTTGAAAGACCTATCCTGAGGAAGGGCGTGGCCCTTGCCCCCAGTGATATCAGAGATAATCTCTTTCAAGTCAGGGCCAAACAGCGTTTTCCCCTTGAAAGGAATGTTAAGCAATTTGTTCTTGGAAGACGCATCCGCTGACCAAGATTTTAACCAAAGCGCTCTGCGCGCCACAATAGCAAAACCAGAATTTTTCGCCGCTAACCTAGCCAATTGCAAAGTGGCGTCTAGGGTGAAAGAATTAGCCAATTTGAGAGCACGAATTCTGTCCATAATCTCCTCATAAGAAGAAGAATTATTATTGATCGCCTTTTCTAGCTCATCGAACCAGAAACACGCGGCTGTAGTGACAGGAACAATGCATGAAATTGGTTGTAGAAGGTAACCTTGCTGAACAAACATCTTTTTAAGCAAACCTTCTAATTTTTTATCCATAGGATCTTTGAAAGCACAACTATCTTCTATGGGTATAGTGGTGCGTTTGTTTAGAGTAGAAACCGCCCCCTCGACCTTGGGGACTGTCTGCCATAAGTCCTTTCTGGGGTCGACCATAGGAAACAATTTTTTAAATATGGGGGGAGGGACGAAAGGTATACCGGGCCTTTCCCATTCTTTATTTACAATGTCCGCCACCCGCTTGGGTATAGGAAAAGCTTCGGGGGGCCCCGGGACCTCTAGGAACTTGTCCATTTTACATAGTTTCTCTGGAATGACCAAATTCTCACAATCATCCAGAGTGGATAACACCTCCTTAAGCAGAGCGCGGAGATGTTCCAATTTAAATTTAAATGTAATCACATCAGGTTCAGCTTGTTGAGAAATTTTCCCTGAATCTGAAATTTCTCCCTCAGACAAAACCTCCCTGGCCCCCTCAGACTGGTGTAGGGGCCCTTCAGAACCAATATCATCAGCGTCCTCATGCTCTTCAGTATTTTCTAAAACAGAGCAGTCGCGCTTTCGCTGATAAGTGGGCATTTTGGCTAAAATGTTTTTGATAGAATTATCCATTACAGCCGTTAATTGTTGCATAGTAAGGAGTATTGGCGCGCTAGATGTACTAGGGGCCTCCTGTGTGGGCAAGACTGGTGTAGACGAAGGAGGGGATGATGCAGTACCATGCTTACTCCCCTCACTTGAGGAATCATCTTGGGCATCATTTTCTCTAAATTTTGTGTCACATAAATCACATCTATTTAAATGAGAAGGAACCTTGGCTTCCCCACATTCAGAACACAGTCTATCTGGTAGTTCAGACATGTTAAACAGGCAAAAACTTGATTGATAACAAAGTACAAAAAACGTTTTAAAAGAAACCGTTACTGTCACTTTAAATTTTAAACTGAACACACTTTATTACTGCAATTGCGAAAAAGTATGAAGGAATTGTTCAAAATTCACCAAAATTTCACCACAGTGTCTTAAAGCCTTAAAAGTATTGCACACCAAATTTGGAAGCTTTAACCCTTAAAATAACGGAACCGGAGCCGTTTTTATATTTAACCCCTTTACAGTCCCTGGTATCTGCTTTGCTGAGACCCAACCAAGCCCAAAGGGGAATACGATACCAAATGACGCCTTCAGAAAGTCTTTTCTATGTATCAGAGCTCCTCACACATGCATCTGCATGTCATGCTTCTCAAAAACAAGTGCGCAATACAGGCGCGAAAATGAGACTCTGCCTATGATTAGGGAAAGCCCCTAGAGAATAAGGTGTCCAATACAGTGCCTGCCGGTTATTTTACATAATTCCCAAGATTAAAATAATTCCTCAAGGCTATGGAGTATAAAATATAAATCGATTTAGCCCAGAAAATGTCTACAGTCTTAGAAACCCCTTGTGAAGCCCTTTTTTTCTTTCTGTAATAAAAATGGCTTACCGGATCCCATAGGGAAAATGACAGCTTCCAGCATTACATCGTCTTGTTAGAATGTGTCATACCTCAAGCAGCAAAAGTCTGCTCACTGTAGCCCCCAACTGAAGTTAATTCCTCTCAACAGTCCTGTGTGGAACAGCCATCGATTTTAGTAACGGTTGCTAAAATCATTTTCCTCTTACAAACAGAAATCTTCATCTCTTCTGTTTCAGAGTAAATAGTACATACCAGCACTATTTTAAAATAAACTCTTGATTGAATAATAAAAACTACAGTTAAACACTAAAAAACTCTAAGCCATCTCCGTGGAGATGTTGCCTGTACAACGGCAAAGAGAATGACTGGGGAAGGCGGAGCCTAGGAGGGATCATGTGACCAGCTTTGCTGGGCTCTTTGCCATTTCCTGTTGGGGAAGAGAATATCCCACAAGTAAGGATGACGCCGTGGACCGGACACACCTATGTTGGAGAAATTAGAGCCTTTTATTGAACAAATTTTCAAGGCAGCAACATGGTCATCCTTGCATACCTTTACTAAATTCTACTACTACGGTGGTTTAGCTGCTCCGCAAGCAGCTTTTAGTGGAAAAGTCCTCCAGGCAGAAGTTTCTGGAAATAAGGTGCTTGCCCCAAAATACTTGTGGACTCTACAGATTGGGTATTGTTCCCTAGAGTAATAGCTCACTGACTCTTGACACCATATTTAAGAAAACAAAATGTATGGTTACCTGATAAATTAATTTCGTTCATGGTGGTGAGAGTCCAATAGATCCGCCCATTTTCTATTTTCTCTACTTATTTTTCTGATGGCAGTTCTAGTTTCCTGCCTTTTCCTTTCCAAACTTTCTACTTCTCCTTACTTGGCAATACTCTTGGATTTTTAGGGATCTTTGCCACCTCCTAGTGGCCAGGAGTTGAATACAATGAGAAATGGCTCATGGACTCTCAACACCATAAAAAAAAAAAAGAATTAGGTAAGCATATATTTTGTTTTTAAAACATGCTCCTACCTATAAAAGATGTTAACCAAAAAAATTTCAAACATGCCCTAATACATGATATGGTAATAAAGAAATTGTTCATAATATACATGCAAAACAAAAACCATCACCAAACAAACATTGAAAACAGTGAAAATCTACTTCACTAATATAATTTAAAGGAAAGTTCTGTATCATGCATTACAGTATGCAGGAATGTGGGTACCTGATTCACCACTTAGATGGCTGAGTTGAATATAAGGGACTGTAAGCACAAGAATATTTAAAAAATAAAATGCACAGGGAAGAAGTTAGAAGACTAGGTTATAATTAATTAATATTGTATTGAGACAGTCATAACAACAGACATATTGTTAATCCTACTGTTAAAAAGTAAGTTAGCATAGTCTATATGATGACACAGCTTCTAATATTAAAGGGCCATAACAATGAAAAAAAATCACATGCTCTAAATCGTAAGACATCCCATCTCTGTGTTTAACCCCTGCTGTTGATTACCATGTAGTTTCCACTCGGAACAAGCAGAGCTTTGAGGCGCCCTGTAGTACTTTAATAATATGTTTAAACCCGTTGTAAGGGTTAAACACAGTGTGTTGAAGCATAGCTAGTGTTACAATTACGTGCACTAACACACTAGAACATGTTTTTGTTTTCATTACAATGACCCTTTATAATACGAGTATCCTAAATTCAACCCACTTGAAAGTACCTGAAATACCACTGGGGAAAAAAATAATACATAAATAAATATATATATATATATATATATATAAAATCACATTGAATTACAAAGAGTTTTTATGTGTTATTAAAATGTATAAGGAACATTTAAAACAGTAAAAAAGAAAAAAAACACCCAACAACAAAAATTAAAATAGGATTATGGAACAATATTCAAATTACTACAGTTGAGGGGGGGGGGGGAGAGACTAGTAGTAACAACAATACATTTATTAAATGGACTTTAAATTTAGAAAGTAATTTACCTGTAAAAGGAAAATAAAACATTATACATTATTTTGTCTTCTTATGCTGTTAAATGTTTGTGCCTATGTTATAATTAAAGGTGGTTAACTTGAAGCTACAACATTTTACAGTGATTGGTTAAATCAGAGCACAAGCTCATTAAAAATGGATATAAAACAGCCTGTTTCATTGTTGTAATAAAATACACTAAGCAGTTGGTTATACTTAAATAGAAAGCATTGCAATATGTATTTTTTTTTAAATTATATTTTATTTAGGTAAATATACATAGTAACAACACAGGCAAATCCAACAATTTTGTGCAAACATCATAGATTAATAGCAAGAAAAGGAAAAACATAATTTATATCTTTCCTGATAAATGCCATTCTTTCATGGTGATAATAGTCCACAATTCATTACTCCTGGGAATTACCTTTCCTGCCACTAGGAGGAGGCAAAGGTTCCAACATCTTAGAGCTCTATATAAACCCTCCCATCTCTATGGTAATTAGTCTGACGTATAGCCAAGCTGACAGAGGTAAGAATGAAATGATTGGTCATGATCAAGTCAAAATAAAAACTTTATTTTGGACTCTTATCACCATGAAAGAAAGGAATTTATCAGGTAAGATATAAATTATGTTTTCTTTCATATAGGTGACAAAAGTCCACAATCCATTACTCCTGGGGACTAATACCCCAGCTGTGACAGAGGCCAACAGTAATGGAAAAAATAGGGAGGGATTAAACATCCTTTTAAACCAAAAGAAACAAAAACACCAAAAACAGAAAACTGAGTCCTAGACAGAAACAACTGCCTAAAATACTTTCCTAGCAAAATCAGCTTCAGATGAAGCAAAAAAAATAAATAAAAATCAAACTGGTAGAATTTCGAAAATGTATGCAAGGATGACCAAGTAGCTGCCTTACAACTTTGTTCCACAGAAGCCTCAGTCTTTAGTGTCCAGGAAGTGGCTACAGAGCGAGCCGTTAAATCAGGAGTTGTTCTGAAATCTTAGAAACCTCAAGATAATAATTCAAAGTCCTGACAACATCCAAAATATGAAGAATTCTCTCTGTAAAAGTTTTTGGATAAGGACAAAGAGAAGGAACCACAATTTCCCTACTAATGTTGCAGAAAAAAACAACCTTGAGTAAAAAAACAACAACTTAAAAAGTGGTAAAGACAGCATTATCCTAATGAAAAATAAGGAGGAGGATAACAAGATAGAGCAAACAATTCAAACACTCTTCTAGCAGAGGGAATAGCCAAAAGGAACAAAGCTTTCCAAGAGTTACACTTTTGCAATTCAGCTCTCATGAAGGTGATCTATAAAGCAGCTGGGCTAGTATGCTTACGTGCTTGTTCAGGAGCAGCAATGCACTACTGGGAGATTGGTGGCTGCATATATATGCTTCTTGTCATTGTCTCACCTGATGTGTTTATCTAGCTCCCAGTAGAGCAATGTTGACCCTTCCAGAAAAGATACCAAGAAAATGAAGCAAATTTGACAAAATACTGTGTCAACTGGAATGTTTTTTTAAAACGGTATGCTCTATCTGAATCATGAAAAACAACAACATTGGGTTTCATGTCCCTAAAAGTTACAGATTAAAGGGACACCTGAACCCAAATGTTTTCTTTCGTGATTCAGATAGAGCATGGCATTTTAAGCAACTTTCTAATTTACTCCTATTATAAAATGTTCTTAATTCTCTTGGTATTAAGAGAAGAAAGCCATCATATCTGTAATAAAGGACATGATGTACTCCCTCAGATAAGGAGGGGGTCCAATTGTTCCTGAAAAGCATAGAATGCGAGACAATCCCTTTAGAAAAGCCAAAGATACAATAGGTTGGTCACCGTATGGAGCTTGATGCCCCTTGTTTCCGGCAAGCCTGAAGGACAGCTGCTCTATTACTTGTCCGCCTGCTGAGGCCACGGACAGAAATAAACCCAATTGAATACGATCGGGTTGATTGACAACCCCTGCTAGTGGCCGATTGGCCGCAAATCTGCAGGGGGCGGCATTGCACTAGCAGTTCAAAAGAACTGCTGGTGCAATGATAAATGCCGACAGCGTATGTTGTCGGCATATATTGATGCAGCAGACATGATACGGACATGATCATGTCCGCTCGCACTATGTTAAATATACCCCTATGCATACATTTTTGAAGACAAGCATTACACAATTGAGCAGGAAGGAGAACCTCACCCCGTTTACATAAAACACATTTATAAATGATTGAAAAATGCTTATCTGATAAGACTTCTAAATCTGGATAAGGCTCAGCTTGCAAGGAATTAGCATAATCCATGATAAATATAGAGCTCAATGGAGAGGGGAACCCACACCGACTGTAACTAAAGGCAGCTAGAGCAGCATCCAGGCCACCAATATAACAAACAAGGGCGCTAAAATGATCAAGAGCCCAAAAAAGGCGCAACAGTTTCCCTTAATAACAATTCGCCTTAAATAAAAAAATATATATCCCTGTGAGCTCAAAGAATATATGTTCTAATAAACAAGCACTACTAAGCTGGCCAAGGCATTCCTAATGAATTTCACCATGAGATACAAATGCCCCAACACTTACCTCTAAAAGCTTTTAACGTAGTACTGAGAATGTTATCAGTAGTAAAGGAGGATTCCTGCACTAAATGTCCAAGAAAACCAAAATATTTGTATCCCATTTGAATAAAAGGATAAAAATAAGCTTAATGCCTAATACTTCAATAAGACCCTCATGATAAAATCAGTACTGAAGAGGGAAACTCCAGGGTGCTAACCATGAAACTCTAATATAAAATAAACACATTTTGCACATCTTCATTCTTGACCTACCTTCAGCGGAGGCAAAGACAAGACCGATTACTATAGGAGGGCTTATATAGAGCTCTGAGGTTTTGGAATCTTTACCTCCTCCTAGTGGCACAAAAGGTAATTCCCAAGAGTAGAGGATTGTGGACTCTTATCCCATATATGAAAGAAAATAATAATATAGGTTTATACATCAACATGTATATAATAAACATATAGGTGCCTGTATTTTAAGTTACAATAAATATATAACCTCATTTCCATTTTATAAAAGGATTAACAAACAAGAACATTACACACATAAATCTGGCTAGATTATAAAAAAAACAAAAAAAAACATATAACCAAATCATCATTATCCCTAAAAGTAACAACTTCAAGACTTTTCCAGTGAGACATCAGCAAACAGAAGATAACTAGCTCTTTATTGTTCTAAATTAATCAAATTAGGCTTCAAAGCCAGGTTGTTATCTATACTATAATCGTGTTTGTATTGCGTCTGTCTGTGTCGCCGGTTACACACGCATCCTCAAAAGGAATGTTGGCTGTGCAAGGCAGCCAAAAGAATGTTGGCTGCGCGCGCAGTCAAAAGAACCCACCTGGATGCAGCGTAGGTAAACCTGAAGCCTTAAAAAATAAAAAAAATAAAAACACCACCACGCAACTGCCCAAAAGAAATAAAATTAAAAACACGTAACCACCTGCACGAAGTATAAAAAAAAAAACCTAACCTCCCGCATGAAGTATTAACACCGAAACCGCAAACCCCCACATCACAAAATAATAAAGTAATTAACCCCTAATCTGCAAATATCAAAATATTAACCCCTTAACCGCCAACCCCCCACATCGCAATAAACCTAATTAACCTACTAACCCCTTGACCGCCAACCCCCACATGGCAATAAACCTAATTAACCTATTAACCCCTAAACCGACAAACCCCCACATCACAATAAACCTAATTAACCTATTAACTTCTAAACCGCCAACCCCCCACAATGCAAATAACTAATTTAATTACTAAGCCCCCTAACCTAACACCCCCTAAATTAACCCCAATACTAAGTTATTTAGTAGTAAATAAGACCTAAAATTAAATTACAAAAAAAAATAATCAAAAATTACAAAAAATAAACTCTAAAATTTCAGAAAAAAATAAAATTATCAAAAATAAAAATGTTTAAACCTAATCCCTATGAAAATAAAAAAGCCCCCCAAAATAAAAACACCCCTAAACTACCAATAGCCCTTAAAAGGGCCTTTTGTAGGGTATTTCCCTAAGTTAAACAGCTCTTTTACATTTAAAAATTACTAAATCCCCCCTAACGGTTTTAGATTAGGGGTGTTTTTATTTTTATAGGGGTATTAGTTTAGGTTTACATTTTTTATTTTGGATAGCTTTATTTTTTTCTGTACATTTACTTTTTTTTTAAATTTTTTGTAACTTTAGCTTGGGGGTTTGTATTTTTTTAAACAGACTGCCCTCTGGGCAGGCTTATCGCCTAGTATATTATAAAATTATAATAGAAGAGAATGGGGAAAAATGTTGTCCTTAATAAGGTTGAAGAAGTTAAAGAATAAATTAAGGAAGATTAGAATTATTACCAGATAGGCTACTCAGAATATGAGAAGATCAGTAGGTCGTATTGTTTTTATGTGTATGTAGGTTTTTTTTTTTTTTTTTAATTCTTCGTGCTGCCGCCCTTACATCCCATGTTTATTATTTGATCTGTTAAAAGATTTTATTAACCGTCTATCATAAAATGTGGGAGGTATAATTTTACCAATTAAAAGAAAAGTAATCAAACAATTAGGTAAATACAACCCCTATTTAGTTTTCTTTGCAGGAAACGCATTTAAAATAAGGCAAAGTTAAAAAATTGAAAAGTAAATGTGTTGAGGAAGTTATAGCCAGTCCTTGTTTAAAACAAGAGGTGTTGCCTTTCTTTTTAGTAAGAATCTTCCATATAAGATACTGTTCCAGGAGTTAGATCCTGCGGAGAGATGGGCGATTGTAGAGATTGATATCCATTGGTGGGATTAATTTTATGTAATGTTTATGGACCTACTACCCCAGATTTAGATTTTTGGAATAATATGACTTTTAGGACATCTAAATATATTGGGCAAAATTTAATTATAGCAGAAGACTAACACCTCTCTTCCCAGCTCTGGATCGAATTAGGTCTGTTAACAAACTTGTTTATCAGATAAGAATTCCAAAATAATTAGCAAACTTTCCAATAATTTTAAACAGATATATGGCGGATTAATCATCCAGATTCCCAATTGTATACCTGTGAATCTAAATCCCATAGATCCCTTTCTTAAATTTACTTTTTTCAAAGCAGACTATCTGATTAATTTAGAGATTAAATCAGGAATAAATGTATTGTTATCTCAGATCATGCTACTATCTCCTTGCATTTAATATTGATAATGCTTAATAAATAAATAAAAAATCCCTAAATACTTGGTTAATGACATACAATTTGCAAAATGGTTTATTCAGAAACAGAGACTATGCCAGGTTTAATAAGTCTTATATGTTATATGAACAAAATTGAGGTATTTTTGAAAGCTGCAAAAGCATTCATAAAAAGGGACATAAAAGACTTTGAGATGGTAATATAAAATAAATCATATATGTAAAAAAAAACTCTGCAATATATTTTTATCATTTAGTTTGTCCCCTTTTCCTGCAATTCCATTCTGAAATTGTGAGCTTTTCAGTTCCTGTTAGAAATGGAAGTACCAAACACCATTATATTCCACACAGCCATTGGCTGCACATTATAATTACCTATTTATAACTGTCCCTAATTGGCCAAAGCAGAGAAGGTAACCTAAGTTACAACATGGCAGCTCCCATTGTTTTATAGACGCTAAAACTTGCACTTATTTTTTCAATATTTAAACAGCTAATGAAACTTAATACATCTACATGTTATTCTCAGACTAATCTTTTCTTTGAATTCATCATTTTACCTAGCATTTATTTAGTGTTTAATGTCCCTTTAAGGGGGAAATTAAATTATATCTAATAAGACTAAAAAAAAAAAAAAAAGCTCTCGAATCAAGTGAAGAATGCCTATAAAGACTATATTACATCACCAACAAAAGCTCTTTGGGATAAATATATATCTGTTCGACAAGATCTTCCCATTAAAGAGAGCCCTCTTTCTTATACAAAACATATAATGGGAAGATCTGAAAGTCAATCGGCTAGATTAAGAGTCTTGCGTTATGAGTAAAAAAGCAGCGTTAAGCCTCATAACGCTGCTTTTTTTATTCCCGCTGGTATTACGAGTCTTGCAGATTTAGGGGCACTGCACACTTTTTTGGCATTACCGCAAATCAACTTACGCAAATTGCGTAGTCTTTTTTCTATGGGACTTCCATAGCGCCAGTATCACGAGCTTGTCCTGGGAGGCCAAAAAGTGAGCGGTACACCCTATCCCGTCAAGATTCGTACCGCATTTTAAAGTCAGTAGTTATGAGTTTTACACTACAACGCTGTAGCATAAAACAAATAACTAAAGTGCTAAAAAGTACACTAACACCCATAAACTACCCATTAACCTCTAAACCGAGGCCCTCCCGCATAGCAAACACTAAAATTAAATTATTAACCCCTAATCTGCCGCTCCGGACATCACCGCCACTATAATAAACATATTAACCCCTAAACCACCGCACTCCCGCATCTTACCTATAAAATAAACCCTAAACTAGCTACAACATAACTAATAGTTACATTGTATCTAGCTTAGGGTTTATTTTTTATTTTACAGGCAAGTTTGTATTTATTTTAACTAGGTAGAATAGTTACTAAATAGTTATTAACTATTTAATAACTACCAAGCTAAAATAAATACAACTTTACCTGTAAAATAAAACCTAACCTAAGTTACACTAACACCTAACACAACACTACAATTAAATAAATTACCTAAATTAAATACAATTAACTAAATTAAATGAAATTAGCTAAATTAAAAACCAAAAAACAAATGACAAGATCTATAAACTAATTACACCTAATCTAATAGCCCTATCAAAATAAAAAAAGCCCACCCCAAATAAAAAAAACCCTAGCCTAAACTAAACTACCAATAGCCTTTAAAAGGGCCTTTTGCGGGGCATTGCCCCAAAGAAATCAGCTCTTTTACCTGTAAAAAAAAATATATACAAACAACCCCCCCAACAGTAAAACCCACCATCCACACAACCAACCCCCCAACCCTAACTAAAAAAAACTAAGCTCCCCATTGCCCTGAAAAGGGCATTTGGATGGGAATTGCTCTTAAAAGGGCATTTAGCTCTATTGCGGCCCAAATTATTATTATTATTATTATCGGTTATTTGTAGAGCGCCAACAGATTCTGCAGCAAAGGCAGAGTACAACAAAACAATTATAAGGATCAAAGAGAGTTGCACTGTTGTAGCCAGCTCTTAAGAAGGTGATCTACAAACAGCTGGACTCTTAGGCTTACATGCTAAGGGGGTTCAGGGGATAGAAATGGAGGAGAGGAACTGGTATAAAGAAAGGTTAGCGTAGGTTGTATGCATCCCTGAACAGTAGAGTCTTTAGGGAGCACTTGAAGTTTTTAAAACTAGAAGAGAGAGTCTTGTGGAGCGAGGCAGAGAGTTCCACAAGATGGGAGCCAGTCTGGAGAAGTCCTGTAAACGGGAGTGTGATGAGGTGACAAGAGAGGAGGAGAGTAGGAGAGGAGCCCAAAGCCCTAACCTAAAAAAAAAAACCCCACCCAATACACCCTTAAAAAATCCTAACACTAACCCCCGAAGATCCACTTACCGGGAGAAGTCTTCATCCAAGTGGCATCTTCTATCTTCATCCTTCTGACGCGGAGCGGCTCCATCTTCAAGACATCCGGCGCGGAGAATCCTCTTCAATCGACGACTTCTTCTGGAATGAAGGTACCTTTAAGTGACGTCATCCAAGATGGCGTCCCTTAGATTCCGATTGGCTGATAGAATTCTATCAGGCAATTGGAATTAAGGTTGAAAAAATCCTATTGGCTGATGCAATCAGCCAATAGGATTGAGCTTGCATTCTATTGGCTGTTCCAATCAGCCAATAGAATGCGAGCTCAATCCTATTGGCGACATTGGGGGCAACGTTGGGGGCAGCAGATTAGGGGTTAATAAATGTAGGAAGGTGGCGGCGATGTTAGGAGCGGCAGATTAGGGGTTAATATTTAACTAGTGTTTGCGATGCGGGAGTACGGCGGTTCAGGGGTTAATATGTTTATTATAGTGGTGGCGACGGCAGATTAGGGGTTAATAAATATAATGTAGGTGTCAGCGATGTTGGGGCAGCATATAAGGGGTTAATAAGTATAATGTAGGTGTCGGCGATGTCGGGGCGGCAGATTAGGGGTTAATAAGTGTAAGATTAGGGGTGTTTAGACTCTGGGTATATGTTAGGGTGTTAGGTGTAAACATAAAATGTTTCCCTATAGGAATCAATGGGGCTGCTTTACTGAGCTTTACGCTGCTTTATTGCAGGTGTTAGACTTTTTCTCAGCCGGCTCTCCCCATTGATGTCTAAGGGGAAATCGTGCACGAGCACGTACAACCAGCTCACCGCTGACTTAAGCAGCGCTGGTATTGGAGTGCGGTATGGAGCTCAATTTTGCTCTACGCTCACTTCTTGCCTTTTAACGCCGGGTTTAGAAAAACCTGTAATACCAGCGCTGTAGGAAAGTGAGCGGTGACAATAACGTGCAAGTTAACACCGCACCCCTCATAACGCAAAACTCGTAATCTGGGCGAATGCCTTTTATAGAGGCTATCAGGGTAAATCTGCTAAACTTTTAGCTAGGTTAAACAAATCTAGGAAGAACAATAATTCTTACCTCCATTGTGGCAAATAGACTTAAAAGTTCTTTAAATACGATTATACATGAGGACCAAACAGGTTTTACGAGTGGCAGAACTTCAGTTAAAAATATTTGTAAAGCGACATTGACACTAGATTATTTCTGGAATCAAATCTATCTTAAGAGGTCTAAAAATAAAACAGATTTTGCATCATTAACAGTTGATGTTGAAAAAGCTTTTGATTCTAATCATTTGGGATCATTTATTCTCTTCACTGTCAAATTTATTTTTTTCTGAATTTTGTACAGTTAATTTATAATGATCCTATCTCAGCAATTCTGATAAACTGTGCCTATATCCTTTTCAGCAAGGGTAATGTTAAATAAAACAATACTCTTCCCTAAAATATTATATCTAATGCAAAAACTGCCTTTGTTTAATCTGAATAAAAATATATATATATTTTTTTTTAATAAAGATATGCTGTAAATGTATCTGGGGAGGGAAAGACAGACACAACATTATCTCAGGCACCAGAGCTTGGTGGTTTTGCCTTATCTATAATTTGGTAATTTTGGCAAAATATGCTATAGACTGGTAAACTGAGGGCAACTATTTCACCTTTTTTAATTTTAAAGGGCCAATGTAAGTAAATATTTTCTATGCCTGTTACTAACTACCCCAAATATGCTTTTTATCAATAGCATTTCATTAACATATCTCTACCGTATATCAGAAATCTTATCTGCAAATTTAATTGTTTTCCAAACCCACTCCTTTGCACTGTACCAATCCGTTTACAATACCTAGGTTTCAAAATGGCGCTTTAAACACAAAGTTATTGGTTTAAGTATTTTGAACATGCTAGTGGGCAGGATAACGTGACATCATCGGCGAATAAAAGATATAACTTTTAGAACGTTATGAAACTTTGTTTTGGAGAAAATATAGGTCAGTAGGTTTTAACTAATGTTTATTAACTTTAATATGTTAGTTGTTTAGCTTAAAAATTATAACAGAAAGTAATCCTTTAAGGAAGGGATGACTTCTCCATTCTTGTTGAAAGCTATTTTCCACTTTTTAATTATAAAAATGCTTATAACTTAAGAATGTGTGTTTTAAGAACTATTGTAGCTGGCTGGCAGCGACTATGTATATCCATTGATGTTAATTTTCGTATCTCACAGTATCTCCCGATTAGAGGCACTCCACATTTTTGCCTGGTTTAAAAATTATTTTTGAACAATTGTCCCAAAATGGTTTGAAATATCTAAGCAAAGTAAAGGATGATGCTAATATTAAAATTATTTAGCTCACCGATAGATTTCCATATTCCAAAGAGTAATTTCTTTGCCTATTTACAACTCAGATATTTTTATTTCAAGATCATGGTTAATTTTCAGGGAGATTGGCACTTTCAAAATGCTGATATCTATATTAAACGATTCAAGTCAGGTTAATATTCTATATCTCTCATATGAAATGCTATTGGCCAAACAAGGTCAATCTTATTTAGACTCAATTTTTTTTAAAATTGAGAAAATACTTTCCAAATCTTGTTTCTTATGACCTTAAATAGAGTATGAAATGGGTAAAAGAAGATTAGTTGTATAATTAATTGGTGGGCATATGCTATAGATGCTCTTAGCCTATAGCAGACATATTAGATAGACTGTTTTGGTTCTGCCCCAAAATACTTAAATTTTGGAATAAAGTACTGTTCTGGATCAACAAAATATTTAAGAGGAAGTTAGTTTTAGAGCCCCACCATATACTTTTTCTATACTAAAATAATGAATACAGTTATAATAATGGATAGTAATCTAATCTTGAAAAAAATGGAATGCCAGAGATGCTCCTACGATGGCCGAATTTACGAAAAAATAATATTTGAACAGTTTAATATTTACACGTTAGCTGACAATCATATTCCATTTTTTCCCTCAAATAGTTAAAGATTATTAAATCAAAACTCTGTCAACACAATATATACTTGCATTACTATTTCATAATTCTGAAAAAAACAAATTATGCTTACTAGATAATTTAATTTCGTTCTGTATAAGGAGAGTCCACAGCATCATTCCTTAATGTTGGGAAATACTGAAACTAGCCACCAAGAGGAGGCAATGAAACCCCAGCCAAAGGCTTAAATACCTCTCCCACTTCCCCCATCCCCCAGTCATTCTGCCGAGGGAACAAGGAACAGAAGGAGAAATATCAGGGTATAAATGGTGCCAGAAGAAAAACATAAATTAGAGGGCCGCGTATCGGAGAACTCTGGCGGGGGCCGTGGACTCTCCTTATTCAGAAGGAAAATAAATTATCTAGTAAGTTATGTTTTCCTTCTTAATATAAGGAGAGTCCACAGCATCATTCCTTACTGTTGGGAAAACTATACCCAAGCTCTAGAGGACACTGAATGATAACGGGAGGAACAAAAAGAGAGGCGGACCCTAATCTGAGGGCACCTGCAAAACCTGTCTCTCGGAAGCTTACATCAAACTTGTAAAATGTAGAAAAAGTATGTAAGGAGGACCAAGTAGCCGCATTACAAATCTGATCCATAGAGGCCTTATTCTTAAAGGTCCAAGAAGAAGCCACTGCTCTAGTAGAATGAGCTATAATCCTCTGAGGAGGTTTATGTCCCGCTGTCTCAAACTAAGCGGATAACAATCCTTAACCAAAATATAAGGAAGTCGAAGAGACCTTCGAACCCTTACGCTTCCCAGAATAGACAACAAACAAGGAAGAAGTTTGTCTAAAATCCTTAGTAGCCTGAAGATAGAACTTCAAGGCGCGAACCCCGTCCAAATTATGAAGCAAAGGTTCCTTTGAAGAAGAAGGATTGGGACATAAGAAAGGAACCACAATCTCTCGATTGGTGATGCGGTCTGACACAACCTTAGAAAGAAAACCTAACTTAGTACGCAGGACAGCCTTATCAGAATGGAACACCAGATAAAGAGGCTCACATTGCAAGGCAGCAATCTCAGATACTCTGCATGCAGAAGCAATAGCCAGTAGAAAAAGAACCTTCCTGTACAACAATTTTATGTCAACTTCATGCATAGGCTCAAACGGAGCCCATTGCAAAACCTTAATAAGATTTAGACTTCAAGGAGGAGCATTAGATGTAAACACAGGTACAGTACAGTCCTTTGTTAAGGCTCTGACATCTGGAAGCTCTGCGAGCCTCTAAAAACAGGCAGGGCCGAAATCTATCCCGCAGGAAACTGGCAGAAAGGCCCTTCTCCAGTCCATCCTGGAAAAACGATAGGATCCTCACAACCTTAACTTTATGCCAGGAAAATCCACACTGTTCACATCAGAAAAAGTAGGTTCTCCACACCTTATGATCGATGCAACGAGTAACTGGTTTATGAGCTTGAATGAGAGTATCAATAACTTTCAGAAAAACCTCTCTTGGCTAGGACTAAGCGTTCAATCTCCAAGCAGTCAGCCTCAGAGAATCTCGATTTTGATGAACAAAAGGTACCTTGTTCCAGCAGATCCCTGCAACACGGTAACTTCCATGGAGGAGATGACATCCCCACCAGATCTGCGGACCACATCCTTCGCGGCCACGATGGAGCAATTAGTATCACTGATGCCTGCTCCTGCTTGATGCGGGCCTCTATACGAGGACGGAGTGGTAACGGCGGGAAGAAATAAATTACTGGTACTGCTAATGCATCTATTAGCTCCGGCTGAGGATCCCTGGACCTCGACCCATATCTAGGTAGCTTGGTATTGAGAAGGGACGCCATAAGATCTATCTCTGGCGTCCCCACCTGTTGCATATCTCCGCAAACACTTCAGGATGGAGAGACCAATCCCCCGGATGAAAGGATTGTCTGCTAAGAAAATCCGCTTCCCAGTTGACCACACCCGGAATGTGGATCGCTGACAACGAACAGCTGTGGCCCTCTGCCCACTCCAGAATCTGAGATACTTCCCTCATTGCTAGGGAGCTTCTCGTCCCCCCCAGGTGGTTGATGTAAGCCCCCGAGGTTATATTGTCTGATTGGAATCTGATAAACTGTGACGAACCCAGAAGGGGCCAAGCCTTCAGAGCATTGAAGATTGCCCGAAGTTCCAGAATGCTGATCGGGAGTGTTCCTCCTGAGACCACAGGCCCTGTGCCTTCTTGGCACCCCAAACAGCTCCCCATCCTGATAGACTTGCGTCCGTAATCAATCTCCCAGGATGGTCTTAAGAAGGCTGTCCCTCGGGACAGATGATCTGGACAGAGCCACTAAGAGAGCGATTCTCTTGACCGGTTGTCCAGAGAAATCTGTTGAGACGGATCCGAATGATCGCCGTTCCACTGCCTCAGCATGCACAGTTGCAACGGTCTGAGACGGGAACCGGGAAAAGGGAATGATGTCCATGCTGGACACCATGAGACCAAACACCTCCATACACTGAGCCACAGAGGGCCTTAAGGAGGTTCGAAGGGCAAGACATGCCGAAGTTAACTTGCAACATCTCTGTTCTGCTAGAAATATCCTCATGGATATGGTGTCTATTATAGTACCCAGGAATTCCACCCTGGTGCTTGGTATAAGAGAACTCTTTTCTCGGTTTATCCTACATCCATGGGATCGAAGATGATAAAGAGATTCCGAATGGTACTCCACCAGAAAAAAAGATGGTGCTTGTACCAGAATATCATCCAAGTAGGGAGCTACTGCTATACCCCGGGTTCTGGCAACAGCTAGAAGAGCCCCTTGAACCTTCGTAAAAATTCTTGGAGCAGTAGCTACACCAAATAGAATTGCAATGAACTGGAAGTGCTGGTCCAGGAACGCAAACCTTAGAAACTGGAAGTGGTCCTTGTGGATTGGAACGTGAAAGTAAGCATCCTTCAGATCTATAGTGGACATGAACTGCCCTTCCTGAACTAAGGAAAGGATGGACCTTATCGTCCCCATCTTGAACGAGGGAACATTTAGAAATTTTTGTTTAAGCACTTTAGGTCCAGAATCGGGCGGAAAGTTCCCTCCTTCTTTGGGACCACATAAAGGTTTGAATAGTATCCCAAACCTCTTTCTGCGATAGGCACTGGGGACAATGACTCCTAAGAAGGACAGATCCCGCACGCACTCCAGAAAGGCTTCCCTCTTTTCTGGTCTGGAAGACAGGATTGAGAGAAGAAATCTGCCCTTGGGTGTATGAGACTTGAAACCTATCTTGTATCCCTGAGTTATGACCTCCAGAACCCATGGATCCTGAGCGTCCCCGAACCAAGTGTCTGAAAAGATGGACAGTCTGCCCCCTACACGATCCAGAGCCGGATCGGGGGCTGCCCCTTCATGCCGGTTTAGTCTCGGCAGGCTTCTTGCTCTGCTTGGGCTTATTCCAGGACTGAGCCGGCTTCCAAGTACGCTTGGTTTGCTCAGGCTTAACGGAGGACTGCTGTCGTTGGGATTTATCAGAGTGAAAGGAACAAAAATTAGAAACTTGTCCCTAGACTTGATCTTTTTATCTTGCAGTAGGAAGGCACCCTGGCCCCATGTAACCGTATAGATAATGGAGTCCAGGCCTGGACCAAATAAAATCTTTCCCTTAAAGGGGAGAGAAAGAAGTCTGGACTTAGAAGTCATATCCGCAGACCAGGACTTCAGCCAGAGCGCCCGACGGGCCTGAACCGAAAAGCCAGAAGCCATAGCATTTAGGCAAACAATCTGCATGATTGCATCACATGGCCTTAATTATTTCCTGGATAATGTCGAGGTGACCCTCCACCTCAATTAAATCTGATAAGCAGTCACACCAGTAGGTAGCTGCTCCAGGAACAGCCAGTGGCAGTTTAAACAAATATCCTGTATGTTGAAATATTTTTCTTAGAAGAGTTTCCATCTTTTTATCCATTGGCTCTCTGAACGACGAGCTATCCTCAAGCGAGATAGAAGTGCGTCTGGCAAGCGTGAAGATAGCGCCACCCACCTTAGGGACGGAACCCCACAACTCCAATTGAGAGTCAAGGACCGGGAATTATTTAAGGAAGATGAAGGGGAAAAAGGAAAAGATCCAATTCTGTCCCATTCGTTCTTAATAATGTTCGCTATCTTTACAGGCACAGGAAAAGTTAAAGGCACTTGACCTCTGGAACCTCTAATGTAGACAGGACTTTCTTTAGAAGAAAACGTAAGTGTTCAATCTTAAATATAAAAGGATGGTTCCTCCACAGCAGGAGGCCTAGAGGCAGCAGACTCCATCCCAGAAAATTCATCCTCTCAAGCCTCAGAGTGCAACTCATCCTCGGATAACTGAGACAGAGCAGTAAAATCCAATAAATTACATGATAACCCTGGGGCAGGAGAGCTATGTTTAACTTTTCACTTGCGCTTAGCAGGGCGAGGTAAAGCACTGAGGGCCACAGACACCGCCGTTTGTAACTGCACAGTAAAATCTGGCGGTAAAGGGCCCCTTCCAGATGGAGGATTAAACGTGCTACGGAAAGCTGTGTGTGTAAAAGATGAATGTTCGGTATGCACCTCACGGGACGTCGAGTCCTCAGAGGTGGACGGCTCAGTGGTACTAAAAGGGTTAACCTTCATTGACTGAATGACGTTGTCAAGGCATGTGGAACATAACAGAGGGTGGACATACCAAATGCTCCTCACAATATAAACAGGTATTACTATATGGAACAGAGGGAGTAACCTCTAATATATTTTTTATTTTTCAAAAACTGCACCTTTATACTCCCAATGGCTGGGGCACTCGCCACCTCCTAGACCCAGACAATACAGAGAAATAGCATCTCTCCGACAGCCAGCTCTGTCAGGAAAGAGGAAATGAAAGCGAGACCACTCCCGGTCACATAGTGCGCAAGGCAGGACTGCCCCTGCTATGAGAAAAGCACACCAAGCTGCCCAGCACTCAAAGTGAAAGTAAAAACCTGTGTGTTCCATCCACATAAACAGTCTATGAGCCCAATAAAAGCTCACATAAAGCAGCATAAAATCAAAGCATCACATTTGATTAATCCCCACTGTTCAATAATCCCCCTCAGGAGATATTAACCCATGATTCTATTAAGATAAAAGGAGCAACACTGTGACCCTGTCTTCTAGCGTTTTCAACATATGAAAAAATTGAAACAATCTTACCAGAATCCATGCGGTGGAACAGAAACACCGCCTCTCAAGTGTGACAGTCTTGTAGAATCGCTCCTGACATGGACTTGAGTGAGAAAACAAGCAGGCAGTGAAACTCATCAACACTGATTGCTTAGGAGCGGTTAGCAGGCAGTCTGGATGGGTTTGCAGAAAAACTCTCCATGCATCTCCAGACTCTAACTTTAGTCAATGATCTCACCGAGAGGCTGACAAGACTATTTAAAACCCCAGTCCCATATTGAAGGGCAGATACCCTTCCTAAGGAACTACTCCAAATCTTCTGACACTTCTCTGCCATTCTCCTATGACAAAAGGAAAAGAATGACTGGGGGATGGGGGGAGTGGGAGAGGCATTTAAGGCTTTGGCTGGGGTGTCTTTGCCTCCTCCTGGTGGCCAGGTTCAGTATTTCCCAACAATAAGGAATGATGCTGTGGACTCTCCTTATATTAAGAAGGAAATTTGAATTATTAGTTTTGAGAGGTGTATTTCCGCAGTCCTGGCTACATTGATTGGACAGGGAGCATTTGCAAATCTGTGTGATATTGCTGGTATATTAGCTTTTTCCTGCTATAGATGCCTTGGGATGCGGGGGAGGTAGCTCTTGGAAGAGGATTAGTGATACACTGCAATATGTATTTATCATTTTAAAAAAAAAGGATTTAACCTTTTATTACTTTTTTTTTTAACTTAATTTGTGCAATGTCCATTACTTCCTGTCAAAGCCCTACAAGGAAGGCAAATTAGCATTTTCCTTTCAAATTGTTTCTAGGAAACACCTATCTGCAAGTTGCAATTATTTTGTCTGCTCCAAAAGTCATGTGACAATATAACTGAAGATCTACAATGTCGGCTTGCCTATCTAGTTGTGGGCAGGGGCTAAGTGTTAATTTACAAAGAAAACACGTAAGTTGTTTGCGTTTTTTTTTATTTTTTATTAACACAATCTGTTTCTTTTTATGCTTATTTCGATTAAACATATTTCTTTGTAATATCCCTCTATCCCTACTAGCAGCAATGAAGGAGCCCAACAACATAGATTCTACCAGGCTTTTTGAAAGTGTGACTCCCTGAAGATGAGTAAAGTGTAATCAGTGCAATATATTATATTGTCAGGGAGCTGTAAGAACAACTCCATAGGAAAAAAATCCTAATGAGGTCTTTTCAGCTTCACCAGTCCCCATTTTATTATATCTAGCTGGTTCAATAACACTCACTCTTCTCTTCATGCTTTTGGGAATCAACTGCATTACAAGACTAACTGATAACGGTGCCAAGGGGCTAGGGAATCTAGACAGCTAGCTAAACAACCATGACCAGCATATGCTCTCAGCAAAAATGTTAAGCCATAAATCCCCAAAATTCAGGAGAAATGGAAAAAGTTAAAAACATGATCACAAGCTTCTCTCAAACCTTTCTATGTGTGTTCTGATATCCCCCCTTATGTACTGCAGATTTCATGTGTGAAGTTGTGGTACAGAAGGCAGTAATGATTTCCTACTGGGGTATCTGAATTCCTGTGATAAGGCTCATTCTTTACTTAATTACATATATCCATGTTTTTCTTAAGTATTAACCACTATAGGGAACACTTGCTGTACATTACAAGCCAGGTGATTTTCTTTATTTAAAAAAAACAAAAACAACTCACAATGTTCAGGCTCTCCCCTAATATTTACAGTTTTGGGCATATAAGCAAAACAAACTGAGCAACAGGTTTGCAATGAAAATAAAAAATACTGCCTACTGCGAGTTGGTATAATTCTATTTTCAAATACATTATGAAAGAAATAGAAAAAAAAAAACACTTCTCAACTTAAAGGGACAGTAAACATTGTGCAGAATTATGTAACATAAAGATAGCCTTTTGTTTGAAAAATGTTTTCAAAATACGCAATAGCTCAAACTATACATACTTAGGGCTCGTTTACATTGAGTCAGTAAACAGTAAAGGGACATTAAACCCAAACATTTTCTTTCATGATTCAGATAGAGGATACCAATTTACTTCTATTATCAATTTTTTTCATTCTAATGTTATTCTTTGTTGAAGAGATACCTAGGTAGGTAGCGTGCACGTGCCTAAAGCACTACACAACAGGAAATAGTGCTGCCATCTAGCACCCCTGCTAATGTATAACATTGTTGCAAAACTGCTGCTATTTAGTGCTGCAGACATGTGCACACTCTTGAGCTTACGTTTCTGCTTTTCCACAAAGGATAACAAAAAACTAAGAAAATTTGGTAATATAAGTAAATTAGAAAGTTGTTTAAAATGTTATGTTCTAACTAAATCATGAAAGAAAAAAAAAATGGGTTTTATGACCCTTTAAGCCTTAAGTTACCAAAGTGGATGACAGCTAAAAAAAGTAGTCACCCACTTTATTTTAATACCAGGTTTGCAATGAAATATTTTGCACAATGCAGTCGGTATGTGTAAGTTAACACTGTGTTAACACTTCCAAGCAATCGTGCCATAATCGAAAATCGTGCCATAACAAGTTAGTTGCTATGGTAGCCCAACCCTAGATTAAAATTTTTGGCCTGTGCTTCTTACCCGAGATCGCCTTGAGAGTGAAAAACACAGGAGTTATTTCTGGTGTTAATAGCTTAGTGGATTGTGAGCTGGGTAGAGTAACTTGGAGAGTTAATTTAATTTTTAAATGTTATTGTAGGTCATATATTAAAGGGACAATCTAGTCCAAAAAGAAAATTTAGGCTTACCTGATAAATTTATTTCTTTTTTGACACGATGAGTCAATGGATCATCTTAATTGCTAATGGGATATTCACCTCCTGGTCAGCAGGAGGAGGCAAAGAGCACCACAGCAGAGCTGTTAAATAGCTCCTAACTTCCCTCCCACTTCAGTCATTCGACCGAAGTTAGGAAGAGAAAGGAAAAGCCAAGGTGCAGAGGTGTCTGAAGTTTACATAACAAACAACCTGTCTACAAGAACAGGGCGGGCCGTGGACTCATGTCAAAAAAGAAATACATTTATCAGGTAAGCATAACATTTTCTTTTCTTAATTTAAGACACGATGAGTCAACGGATCATCTTAATTGCTAATGGGATTCAATACCCAAGCTAGAGTACACAGATGATATAGGAGGGACAAGACAGGAAACCTAAACGGAAGGCACCACTGCTTGAAGAACCTTTCTCCCAAAAACGGCCTCAGCCGAGCCAAGTGTGTCAAATTTGAAGAACTTTGAAAAAGTGTGAAGAGAGGACCAAGTTGCAGCCTTGCAAATCTGTTCCACAGAAGATTCATTTTTGAATGCCCATGAGGAAGCAACAGCCCTAGTGGAATGAGCAGTAACTCTCTCGGGAGGCTGTTGTTCAGCAGTTTCATATGCAAAACGTATGATACTCTTTAGCCAAAAAGAAAGAAGTAGCCGTAGCTTTCTGACCCTTGCGTTTTCCTGAGAAAACCACAAACAAAGAAGAAGACTGACGAAAGTCCTTAGTTGCGTGCAGGTAAAACTTTAACGCACAGACCACGTCCAAATTGTGCAAAAGTCTTTCCTTCTGAGAAGAAGGATTAGGACACAAGGAAGGAACAACAATCTCCTGATTAATGTTCCGATCAGAAACAACCTTAGGAAGAAATCCTAGTTTAGTACGTAAAACTAACTTATCCGAATGGAAAATAATATAAGGAGACTCATACTGCAATGCCGAGAGCTCTGACACTCTCCAAGCAGAAGAAATAGCAACAAGAAATAAAACTTTCCAAGATAACTTAATATCTAAGGAATGCATGGGCTCAAACGGAGCCCCTTGAAGAACTCTGAGAACTAAATTAAGACTCCATGGAGGAGTAACTGGCTTGAACACAGGCCTGATCCTGACCAAGGCCTGACAAAATGATTGTACATCTGGGAAATCCGCCAGACGTTTGTGTAACAAAATAGATAAGGCCGAGATTTGACCTTATAGGGTACTTGTCGATAATCCCTTCTCAAAACCCTCTTGGAGAAAAGACAAAATTCTAGGAATCCTAACTCTACTCCCTGAGAAGCCCTTGGATTCGCACCAATAGAGATATTTACTCCAAACCTTATGGTAAATCTTTCTAGCTACAGGCTTACGGGCCTGAATCAAGGTCTCTATGACCGAGTCAGAAAACCCCCTCTTGGATAAAATTAAGCGTTCAATCTCCAAGCAGTCAGCTTCAGAGAAACTAGATTTGGATGAAGGAAGAGCCCTTGAATCAGAAGGTCCTTCCTAAACGGAAGTCTCCAAGGCGGCAGAGATGTCCTCTCCACCAGATCTGCATACCAAATCCTGCGAGGCAAGGCCGGTGCTATCAGAATCACTGAGGCCCTCTCCTGTTTGATTCGAGCAATTACCCGAGGAAGAAGAACAAACGGAGGAAATAGGTATGCTAGACTGAAGTTCCAAGGAACCGCCAGAGCATCTATCAGTTCGCCTGACGGTCCCTGGACCTCGACCCGTACCTTGGAAGCTTAGCATTCTGTTGAGATGCCATGAGATCCAATTCCGGCTGACCCCATCTGAGAATCAGGTTGGAGAACACTTCCGGATGAAAGGTCTGCCTGCTCAAGAAATCCGCCTCCCAGTTGTCTACCCCTGGGATGTTGATCGCCGACAATTAACAAGTGGGCCTACGCCCACTGGATTATTTTGGTTACCTCTGTCACTCTGAGTTCCAGAATGTTTATAGGAAGAATAGACTGTCTCAGTCCAAACTCCCTGAGCCTTTAGGAAGCCCCAGACTGCTCCCAATTCCAGAAGGCTGGCATCTGTTGTCACAATCACCCAAGATGGTCTGCGAAAGCAGGTTCCCTGGGAAAGATGATCCAGGGAAAACCACCATTGAAGAGAGTTCCTTGTCTCCTGGTCCAGAGTTATTCGAAAAGACAAGTCCGCATAATCTCCGTTCCATTGCCTGAGCATGTTTAACTGCAGAGGTCTGAGATGGAACCGAGCAAACAGGATGATGTCCATTGCCGCCACCATCAGCCCGATTAACTCCATTCCCCTTGGTCCATAATAGTTCACAATTGACCAAATGTTAAATGATACAATTCTTTATCTCATAAAAAATGTTAAACCCAAAAGAGGTTACTGTCTCTTTAAATTCAAAGTGACACTTTTTTTTACTTTAAGGCCTGCAATTTAGATAACTACCAATCTAAAGTCAAATAAACACCTCTGCACCACAGCAACGTGCTGAAGTGCTCCTACCTGACAGGAAAAACTGGTGTCCGTGTGTCAGCTCAGCACTGCAGTAACAAAGTCTTTAATCCGTTGCGCCGAGGTATTAAACTTTAATCCGGAGCGCTACTGAGAAATTTTCCAACTAGAGCTAGGAACGCATGCTCTATTATGGACCATGCGTTTCTAAACGGCCCCCTCAGAAATGTAATAAAACTGACATCCTGACCGAGGCGCAAGTTGAATTGGCTCGAACCCGGAAGCCACACCCATCGTGGGCGTACCATATATATATATATATATATATATATAGAAATAGTTAAATAACATGTAAAACCACCAGAGCAATGATCCCCAGCCCCAGTGCCTGCACATAAATGCTGTCCCAATACCTCTCCACACTAGGAGGGTTTTTAATGTCCCAATAAAAAGTGCTTCTAGGACTCCTATTGCACTTAATAATAAAAATGGTGTGCTTACTCCTTCCTGGGTCCCCCCAGAAAATAAAGTAGCACTTACCTTAACTTCTGCCTGACAGCTAGGCAGCTCACAGGCTTAAGAGGTCCTCTCCCTCCCATTGACCTGTGGAAAAAAGGCATGCCGAGTAATCTTTTCCTCAGACTAAGGCATATAGGGCAGCAAAATATATGGGAGGCGCAGTGAGAATTATGTCCCACAAGATCCCATTGCTCTAAAGCCACCAAAGTCCTTATGAAGATACTGATATGGACTACGGCTACACCCTAGGACAAAGCAGTACAATCTTGCGCTACTTTAAAAATAATAAACTCTTGATTGAATAATCTATTCTAACACCTCACTTTACCTCTTTCCATCACTAACGTAGGCAAAGAAAATGACTGGAGTGGGAGGGAAGGGAGGAGCTATTTAACAGCTCTGCTGTGGTGCTCTTTGCCTCCTCCTGCTGACCAGGAGGTGAATATCCCATTAGTAATTAAGATGATCCGTGGACTCATCGTGTCTTAAAAAAAGAAATAAACTTTCATGATTCAGATAGGGCATGTCATTTTAAACAACTTTCCAATTTACTTTTATCACCAATTTTGCTTTGTTCTTTTTTTTGTATTCTTAGTTGAAAGCTAAACCTAGGAGGTTCATATGCTAATTTCTTAGACCTTGAAGGCCGCCTCTAATCTGAATGCATTAACAGTCACCACTATAGGGTGTTAGTAAACGTGTGTCCTATAGATAACATTGTGCTCATGCACGTGGAGTTACCTGGGAATCAGCACCTATCGGCTAAAATGCAAGTCTGTCAAAAGAACTGAAATAAGGGGGCAGTCTGCAGAGGCATAGATACAAGGTAATCAAAGAGGTAAAATTATTAATATAACCGTGTTGGTTATGCAAAACTAGGAAATGGGTAATAAAGGGATTATCTATCTTTTAAAACAATAAACATTCTGATGTTGACTGTCCCATTAAATATCAAAAGCATTTTTTTTTTTTTTAATTTCAAGCAGCCATTTTATTTTGTGGTTTAAAGTTCCTTTAAATATGTAATATTTAGTAACTTCAACCAGGCCTGGGACAGCACTAAATATAACATATAAAAATACATTAAAGAGAAATGTCTGCAATCCTTAAAGGCCCAATGGAAAATAGGCCTCAAAAAGCTTAGTTTTTGCTGTTTTACACCTACTTAAGCATGTATGAGGTTTTATCTACAGCAAACAACATTATTTTACCTGTTTTCATGTTAAATGGAAATTGAGTGTAATTTTGCAATTTTCAGCTTCTATTATTTTGGGAGATGTCTTTCTTCGGTAACCGGACCTCGGCTGCCATTAAAACGGTGGAAAATGCACCTTTGGAAAATGTAATTAAGTGTAACACCTAACAGCATTTAAAAAAAAAATGTAATTTGCAAGCTTGTACAAATCTAATTGCAACTCAGTAGAAACAAGCCTCTTGTAAAAGCCATTCTCTTTGTTTCGTCAGTTTATTTTTTGTCACAGGATCACTGTCTAATCACATGGAGCCCAATCGTGCCCTTCAACTACATGTAGAGCACTCCCGCGCAATGTAAAGCTGTAAAAAAACAAACAAAAAAAAAACCTGTTGTGCTGAAGAGGGTCTCTTAACTTACAAGGCAAGTATAGTTTTAGCTGCCAAATTAGGAGTTTTGAAATTTTTTCCAAACAAAAGTCTATTTGCACAATGTTTACTGTCCCTTTAAGTTTTAAAGAGAGATGTATATCATGCTGTACAACCCCAGCATATCACTGAAAGGAACACTTTCTTTAAATGGATGCATTACCCCATGCATGTGTGCAGGAGCTGATTGGTAGGTATAGCAGCTGCAGTTCTGTAGCAAACTTCACTGTAGTTTGCTGGATCTCCATAGCCTCCATTCCTCAGGTGATCAATACACTTAATACAATAAAGATTCCCACCTCGCTAAACAATTTTCCTTCCTCTGTGCTTTTTATATTAAAACTTTTGTAGTAAGCATTGTAGTAGAAAGCACGACTACAATTTATTCTAGGTGACCAATGTTTTATGGCTTCATAGACAAATGTAACTAACAGTCTGCCACACTAGCTCTACACATGTACACATTTCAGATAAACCTGTGATCCTTCAAAGCAACTAAGATCTGTCAAAGGAAATATTTAGAACAAAATTTAAAATAGTACATTCTTCATAATATCAGAATGTTTAACAAGTGAAAGGCAGTCAAGCAATTCTGAGAGTATCCATATGAAAAACTAAGTATACTTACTATATCCCATTCCTTGGACAAAATATTTGAAGGCCTCTGCCAACTTTCCAGGCTAAATGAAGAATTGAAAATGAGTGATTAGCAATTATACATTTAAAACCACAGTTATCTTATACAGTGCAGTGTACAGTTATCTTATACAGTGCAGTGTAGTTATCTTATACAGTGCAGTGTAGTTATCTTATACAGTGCAGTGTACAGTTATCTTATACAGTGCAGTACAGTTATCTTATACAGTGCAGTACAGTTATCTTATACAGTGCAGTACAGTTATCTTATACAGTGCAGTACAGTTATCTTATACAGTGCAGTACAGTTATCTTATACTTTGTATTAAACCAGGAATAAATCTAGTCCATTAGATATTTAAGTACCACCAGATGATATTAAGAACATATTAAAAGTAATGTTAACAGAATGTTAATCTACCAGCGACCGTGCTAACACTTTAAGGAGAGAGGGTGCTCAATCAGGTGCATTAAAAAACAATGTATGCTTACCCGATAAATTCATTTCTTTCACAGTGGTGAGAGCAATTACTCCTGGAAGCTACTCTTCCCTGCCACTAGGAGGATGCAAAGATGCTCAAACCACAAGAGCTCTATAAAAACCCCACCACCTCACTGCTAAATTAGTCTAATGTATATAGCCAAGCAAAAGAGGTAGGGAAATAAATAAGAGCAAAGTAAACTGTGCAGGGAAAAAAGATGTGCACAAAACTATAACACCACCAAAAAAGGATGGGCACTCTCACCACCATAAAATTAATTAATTTATCAGGTAAGCATAGGTCTTCTTTCATACAGGTGATGAAATTACACAATCCATTACTCCTGAGAACTAATGCCCAAGCGGTGGAGTCCAAGAGTAATGAGAAATAAGGGCAGGATAAAAAGAACTTCTTTTCTCACAAAGAAACTAAATCCAAAACCCCAATAGAAAAAAAAAAAAAAAAATAGGGAAAAAAAACAGTAAATATTTTTATTTTTTTACTTTTCATGCAATTAAAATGACCGACAGACACAAACAAAATTAAAGTGATGGTAAATTCACATAAATGATTATACACAATATGAATCTACTAACAAATATTTACTTATTGAAGTCTGTATTTTGAATAAAAAAAATCAATATAGCCATTGTATCTTTACTTTTTTATGTGGCTCCATTATTGTTTAAAGGCTGCCTCCATCTGAGAATTGCTTATGTCCTAGTTTGACATGCAGCTGGTGCATCCAATAGTGGATTCACCATACACCCTATGTAAACTACTGCCAGCACAAGCCCATGTTTGTAATTTGAAGCCGCATCTGCCTGAAGTAGAACGGCGCAAGTGAATCGCTAAAGTAAAGCAGATTCACTATTTCAGCAGCGCTAAGAGCGCAGCCAACTTCAATTGCGCGGTTCTTCTTCAGGCAGATGCAGCTTAAAAATTACTAAACACGGGAGCAGGCTGGCAGTAGTTTACATAGGGCGTATGGTGAATCCCCTATTGGATGCACCAGCTGCCTGTCAAACTAGGACATAAGAACTTCTCAGACGGAAGCAGCCTTGAAGCAAGTAACTGAGCCACAAAGTAAAATTACAATGGATATATTGATTTTTTTTTTATTCAAAATACAGACATCAATAAGTATATATTTATTACTAGATTCATATTGTGTAAAATAATTTATGTGAATTTACCATCACTTTAACCTGAGACAACAGCTAAAGCTACGAACTGCTGCCTCAGAAGAACATAAAAATGGTACAATTTAGTAAAAGTATGCAAAGAAGACCAAGTAGCTGCCTTGCACATTTTTTCAACAGAAGCCTCATTCTTAAAAGCCTGAGAAGTGGCAACTGTTGTGCTAGAATGGGCAGTAATCCATTTAGGTGGAGGCTTTTCCACTTGCAAGTGGAAATCAAAAAAGCTTCAACCAAGAAGCCAAAGAAACGGCAGAAGGTTTCTGCCCCTTCCTGGAATGAGAAAAGTCAACAAACTAGAAGTTTGTCTGAAATCCTTAGTAGCATCTATATTGTATTCAAGGCTCTTACAGGATCCAAGTTATGATACAACCTCTAAGAACTCTTAGAATTAGTACATAAGAATTAGAACATACAAAAAGGGACAATAATTTCCCAACATATTATATTAGAGAGACCACCCTTTAGGTAAAAAGTCAAATTTAGTCCTCAAAGCTGCCTTATCCTGATGAAAAATAAGGTAAAGAATATCACATGAAAGAGCAGACAACTCAAACTTTTCAAGCAGAAGAGATTTCCAAAAGAAACAAAAACCTTCCATGAAAGAAGCTTATTATCCATCTTAAGGCATTTGCTCAAACGGAGGAATGTGCAAAACTTTCAATACCAAATTTAGATTCCAAGTCAGAGAAATTGGTTTAATAACAGGTTTAATTCTAGCCGAAGCTTTGCACTCTTCTTGTGGAACAAAACTGAAAGAGCAGAGAGATGACCCTTAAATGTTCTGGCAGATGAACCCTCATCTAAAACATCCTGCAAAAACTGCAAAACCCTAGGAATTCTAAATGAATGCCAGGAAAATCCGTGATCAATACACTAGGATATAAAGGCCCTCCAGACCTTATGATATATCTTCCTAGTCACAGGCTTGTGGGCCTGAATTAAAGTTTCAATAACAGAATCAGAAAAACCTCTATGCCTGAGAATTAACCGTTCAATCTCCATGCCATCAAGCTTAGAGATCCTGATGGGAAAACAGACCTTGAGACAGAAGGATGCAGAGGAAGTGACCATGGAGGGCAACTAAACATCTAAACAAGATCTGCATAACAAACCTTACGAGGGTCGATTATTTTTTCTTGCCTGATCTTGGAACCAGAGGAGGAAAAACATAGGGTAGCCAAAAAGACCATGAAGCTACCAGAGTATCCGCAAACTCTGCCTCAGGTTCCCTGGACCTCGCATAGTATCTTGGAAGATTGTGGTTTAACCTAGAGTCATTCAGATCTATTTATGGGAGATCCCAAAGATCCAAACTCAAAACAAAAAAAAACATCCAGATGGAGAGACCACTCCTCTGGATTCATTGACCGACAGCTGAGAAAATGAGCTTTAGAGTTGTTCACTCCTGGAATATGAACTTCAGAAATTGGTTTCTACCCAGTAAAAAATTAGAGACACCTCCTTCATAGCTAGGGAACTGAGAGTTCCCCACTAATGATTGACATATGCCACTGCTGTGACATTGTCTGTTTGGAAATGGAAATAAGACTTCCTTTTTAGCAGAGGCCAGACTCTAAAAATATAACATATCTAAAACATGTATTGGTAACCTTTCCTCCCGAGGAAACTAAACCCCTTGTGCCCTCTGAGACCCCCAACCTAAAAGACTTGCATCTGTAGTGATCACAGTCCAAATAGGACAAGCAAAAGAAGCCCCCGAAAAACTTCAGCCACCAAGACAGGGATTGATTTGTTTGTGATCCCTGCACGATTTCTGAAGCATACAATGTTGAAGAGGCCTCATGTGAAAATGAACAAACGGAATAGCATCCGAAGCAGCAATTATGAGACCCAACACTTTCAGGCAAAGAGTGACTAAGGGAAAATAAAGACTAAAGGTTCTGACAAGCTGACACCAGCTTCAACCTTCTTTGATCTGTCAAATAGAGACTCCAGGAAACAATCTGAATATGCTTTGAAAGGCAAACCTTAGAAATTGATGTTCCCTGTGAATTGGAACATAAAAAAGTAAGCATCCTTTAAATCTATTATGGACATAAACTGACCTTGCAGAACAAAAGGCAGAATTAGTCTGGATAGCTTCCATTTTCAAAGACATACTCTTAGAAATTATCTTAATGATGTCAAAAACAGCATCACAAATAAAAGCATTATCAATTCCAAAAGGTTAAAAAAAATCCTCACTAGCAGAGTCATCAGAAAACGCTCAGAAAGACTATTTAACCAAATGGAAGAAGCAGCAGCCAAACCAGCAATAATAACTGGTGGCCTAAAAATAGACTGCTTGCTGAAAAGCCCTCCTATGAAAGGATTCTAACTTTCTATTTAAAGGGTCTTTAAAGGAAGACCTATCTTCCAAATTGATGATAGTACACTTAGCCAAGGTTGAAATGGCCCCATCAACTTTAGGAACAGTTTCCCAAATTTAATATTAGAAGCCAGTAAAGAATGCATTTTCTTAAACCTTGCAGAAGGATTAAAAGGGATTACCTGTTTTAGCCCAATTCCTAGCAACTATCTCAGAGGCCACATTAGGAATAGGAAATACATCAGGAGGTTCAACAAAAGATTTACAAAACAAATCTAAAAAATTTAGACTTTTAACCTCTAAAGTAAACAAAATATCCTTTAAAAAGTTAACAAATATGTTCAATTTTAAATAAAAACTAAAAACGGACGACTGATTCATTATCAGAGGACGACCCCTAATCATCAGAGAAATCATCGCCTTTTGAGGACTCAGCAGTGTCATGACAAGAATCATTAACCACAGCAGGCTTAGAGCTAGCAGAATGTAAATTATGGACTGACCTTTTACGCATACTTGAAGGAGGCATAGCAGCCAACAATTCAGATACTGTAGAGCAAATAAAGTCCTTGACTGCAGGAGCAAAATCTAAAGAACTTCCTGCAAGAAACAAAAAGAAAAAGCAGTAATACCTTTAGAAGCAAGAGCAGCATTAGAATGGTCTGAATGCATTAAAATATTTAAGCATGGTTACAAAAATGTGCTTGAGGTAATACCTCACACACAAAAACGTGTTCTAGGGGACGCCTGATGAAATGGCAAATAGCAGCTGTAGTGTTGGTATAATAGGTGTGCTTTACAAGTTTTACTACGTTTTATTAACATTTTGTTAGACACAAACTTCTGCACATGTGTTGGAATCACATGAATTGGAGTAAACTATCCACAATATAGTTTGCTAAGCCAAACACGGGACCGGTAACATTGGATTAGTAAGCTACAGCACTAGAATAGTCCAGTACACCTGTATTAGCACATTTTTTGGTGCTGCATCCCTTGTGAGTATTCTTTAGGGACAGAATCAGAAGTCTCCACCACAGCAGAAAACTAAAACCGTAGTAATGTGCACATGACATATAAACATTAACAATGTAGAAAGGCAGCCTCCTTTGACTGAAGTTTGGGAACATGAGACAGAATTAATTGCCCTCGAGGCGGTCTTCACTTGAAGCCAATCCGATAACCCTGAGAAATTATATTTTGAACGCAGGGGTCCAGGACTTACCTGCACCAGGGCTCCTAAAAAAGGCTCAGTCTGCCCCCTACCAGAACAGATTCTTGTTTAGGCATGCACTTTTATGTTGATTTAGAGGTGTGTTGGACTTTTTGGATTGCTTTATACATGAAGAAACAGGCTTCCATGCTGACTTGGAGGGCTCAGTCCACTGGGTCTCAAGTGGGATCGTTTCCCACTCTTCCACATTCTGTTCTGGAATGGGGTACATTTTCCCAAATCTTGTGGAAGGGGAGAAAGGTACGATGGCTTTTCCCATTCATTAGCAATATAATCAGAGACCAAATCAGGTATCTGAAACACCGGTGGATTTTTTGGTGGAGCTTTGAAAACAATATTAAACTGATAAACAGTTTTCAGCAGGTTTTTCCTCAGAAATTTTGAGAGTCTTTAATACCTCCTGCAATAAATTGTGGATATGCTCCACCTTACATCTAAAGGCACTGTCATATTCAGGATCAGGCACAGGCTTCTATTCATCTGATGACACTTTCCCATCGAAACTAGATTTGCATCTTTAGAGTCAGAGCGCTGTAAGAGAACAGGAACTAGGGGTTGAGGGGAAGGATTTTGCACACTAACCTCAAGAGACCGTGATAAATTCCCAGATGTACACTTACACTTACTTGGTTTGGCGATTGCTACCAAACAATCTGTCACAATTTTATACATGTTGCTTTTAAATTCAGGAGTAAAATCAGTAGAGTCCCCCTAAGTGACAAGTATTGGGCAAACTTCCCTTTGAGAAGTGGAAGGTTGTGTTTGGATTGCATGTAAAATTTGAGGTACACAATTCTCACAGGATTTGATTGACCAGGCACACTGGAACAGATTTGCAAAATAAACAATTATATGTAGCTAGAGGGATATCAGAAACGGACTCATCTAAAGAAATATCAGTGGGGACAGAAACAGTTTGTTCCATATATGTACTTATATAACAGTATATAATAAATAGTACAGAGAAAACCTGGTAGAGAGCACTCTACAGTATAACAACATTCCCTCTGACACTTGTACAATCTCCCAATGCAGTAAGTTTAACAAGCCCAAAGAAATAAGTGAAGCCCTAAAACATCCCCTGGCAGCTCCTGTATGGGTTCTCACCCCCTTTCTGGGACTGTCAGGCACTAAAAATCCAGTTAGAATCTGTTAAAGATCAGGCCCCAACTATTGCAGTTGAAATCTAGTCAGAGAGGCTCCAGAAAGCTGAGAAAAAGCCTCGGGAACAACATTTTTTTTTATGTAAGAACTTACCTGATAAATTAATTTCTTTCATATTGGCAAGAGTCCATGAGCTAGTGACATATAGGAAATACAATCCTACCAGGAGGGGCAAAGTTTCCCAAACGTCAAAATGCCTATAAATACACCTCCCACCACACCCACAACTCAGTTTAACGAATAGCTAAGTTGTGAGGTGATAAAATAAGGAGTAAAAACAGAATTTATGTTTACCTGATAAATTACTTTCTCCAACGGTGTGTCCGGTCCACGGCGTCATCCTTACTTGTGGGATATTCTCTTCCCCAACAGGAAATGGCAAAGAGCCCAGCAAAGCTGGTCACATGATCCCTCCTAGGCTCCGCCTTCCCCAGTCATTCGACCGACGTAAAGGAGGAATATTTGCATAGGAGAAATCATATGATACCGTGGTGACTGTAGTTAAAGAAAATAAATTATCAGACCTGATTAAAAAACCAGGGCGGGCCGTGGACCGGACACACCGTTGGAGAAAGTAATTTATCAGGTAAACATAAATTCTGTTTTCTCCAACATAGGTGTGTCCGGTCCACGGCGTCATCCTTACTTGTGGGAACCAATACCAAAGCTTTAGGACACGGATGAAGGGAGGGAGCAAATCAGGTCACCTAGATGGAAGGCACCACGGCTTGCAAAACCTTTCTCCCAAAAATAGCCTCAGAAGAAGCAAAAGTATCAAATTTGTAAAATTTAGTAAAAGTGTGCAGTGAAGACCAAGTCGCTGCCTTACATATCTGATCAACAGAAGCCTCGTTCTTGAAGGCCCATGTGGAAGCCACAGCCCTAGTGGAATGAGCTGTGATTCTTTCAGGAGGCTGCCGTCCGGCAGTCTCGTAAGCCAATCTGATGATGCTTTTAAGCCAAAAAGAGAGAGAGGTAGAAGTTGCTTTTTGACCTCTCCTTTTACCGGAATAAACAACAAACAAGGAAGATGTTTGTCTAAAATCCTTTGTAGCATCTAAATAGAATTTTAGAGCACGAACTACGTCCAAATTGTGCAACAAACGTTCCTTCTTTGAAACTGGATTCGGACACAAAGAAGGCACGACTATCTCCTGGTTAATGTTTTTGTTAGAAACAACTTTCGGAAGAAAACCAGGTTTAGTACGCAAAACCACCTTATCTGCATGGAACACCAGATAAGGAGGAGAACACTGCAGAGCAGATAATTCTGAAACTCTTCTAGCAGAAGAAATTGCAACCAAAAACAAAACTTTCCAAGATAATAACTTAATATCAACGGAATGTAAGGGTTCAAACGGAACCCCCTGAAGAACTGAAAGAACTAAATTGAGACTCCAAGGAGGAGTCAAAGGTTTGTAAACAGGCTTGATTCTAACCAGAGCCTGAACAAAGGCTTGAACATCTGGCACAGCTGCCAGCTTTTTGTGAAGTAACACAGACAAGGCAGAAATCTGTCCCTTCAAGGAACTTGCAGATAATCCTTTCTCCAAACCTTCTTGAAGAAAGGATAGAATCTTAGGAATTTTTATCTTGTCCCAAGGGAATCCTTTAGATTCACACCAACAGATATATTTTTTCCATATTTTGTGGTAGATTTTTCTAGTTACAGGCTTTCTGGCCTGAACAAGAGTATCAATGACAGAATCAGAGAACCCTCGCTTTGATAAGATCAAGCGTTCAATCTCCAAGCAGTCAGTTGGAGTGAGACCAGATTCGGATGTTCGAACGGACCTTGAACAAGAAGGTCCCGTCTCAAAGGTAGCTTCCATGGTGGAGCCGATGACATATTCACCAGGTCTGCATACCAAGTCCTGCGTGGCCACGCAGGAGCTATCAAGATCACCGATGCCCTCTCCTGATTGATCCTGGCTACCAGCCTGGGGATGAGAGGAAACGGCGGGAATACATAAGCTAGTTTGAAGGTCCAAGGTGCTACTAGTGCATCTACTAGAGTCGCCTTGGGATCCCTGGATCTGGACCCGTAGCAAGGAACCTTGAAGTTCTGACGAGAGGCCATCAGATCCATGTCTGGAATGCCCCACAACTGAGTAATTTGGGCAAAGATTTCCGGATGGAGTTCCCACTCCCCCGGATGAAATGTCTGACGACTCAGAAAATCCGCTTCCCAATTTTCCACTCCTGGGATGTGGATTGCAGACAAGTGGCAGGAGTGAGTCTCCTCCCATTGAATGATTTTGGTCACTTCTTCCATCGCCAGGGAACTCCTTGTTCCCCCCTGATGGTTGATGTACGCAACAGTCGTCATGTTGTCTGATTGAAACCGTATGAATTTGGCCTTTGCTAGCTGAGGCCAAGCCTTGAGAGCATTGAATATCGCTCTCAGTTCCAGAATATTTATCGGGAGAAGAGATTCTTCCCGAGACCAAAGACCCTGAGCTTTCAGGGGTCCCCAGACCGCGCCCCAGCCCACCAGACTGGCGTCGGTCGTGACAATGACCCACTCTGGTCTGCGGAAGCTCATCCCCTGTGACAGGTTGTCCAGGGACAGCCACCAACGGAGTGAATCTATGGTCCTCTGATCTACTTGTATCGTCGGAGACAAGTCTGTATAATCCCCATTCCACTGACTGAGCATGCACAGTTGTAATGGTCTTAGATGAATTCGCGCAAAAGGAACTATGTCCATTGCCGCTACCATCAAACCTATTACTTCCATGCACTGCGCTATGGAAGGAAGAGGAACAGAATGAAGTATTTGACAAGAGTTTAGAAGTTTTGATTTTCTGGCCTCTGTCAGAAAAATCCTCATTTCTAAGGAGTCTATTATTGTTCCCAAGAAGGGAACCCTTGTTGACGGAGATAGAGAACTTTTTTTTCTACGTTCACTTTCCACCCGTGAGATCTGAGAAAGGCCAGGACAATGTCCGTGTGAGCCTTTGCTTGTGGAAGGGACGACGCTTGAATCAGAATGTCGTCCAAGTAAGGTACTACTGCAATGCCCCTTGGTCTTAGCACCGCTAGAAGGGACCCTAGCACCTTTGTGAAAATTCTTGGAGCAGTGGCTAATCCGAACGGAAGTGCCACAAACTGGTAATGCTTGTCCAGAAATGCGAACCTTAGGAACCGATGATGTTCCTTGTGGATAGGAATATGTAGATACGCATCCTTTAAATCCACCGTGGTCATGAATTGACCTTCCTGGATGGAAGGAAGAATTGTTCGAATGGTTTCCATTTTGAACGATGGAACCTTGAGAAACTTGTTTAGGATCTTGAGATCTAAGATTGGTCTGAATGTTCCCTCTTTTTTGGGAACTACGAACAGATTGGAGTAGAACCCCATCCCTTGTTCTCCTAATGGAACAGGATGAATCACTCCCATTTTTAACAGGTCTTCTACACAATGTAAGAATGCCTGTTTTTTTATGTGGTCTGAAGACAATTGAGACCTGTGGAACCTCCCCCTCGGGGGAAGCCCCTTAAATTCCAGAAGATAACCTTGGGAGACTATTTCTAGCGCCCAAGGATCCAGAACATCTCTTGCCCAAGCCTGAGCGAAGAGAGAGAGTCTGCCCCCCACCAGATCCGGTCCCGGATCGGGGGCCAACATCTCATGCTGTCTTGGTAGCAGTGGCAGGTTTCTTGGCCTGCTTACCTTTGTTCCAGCCTTGCATTGGCCTCCAGGCTGGCTTGGCTTGAGAAGTATTACCCTCTTGCTTAGAGGACGTAGCACTTGCGGCTGGTCCGTTTCTGCGAAAGGGAAGAAAATTAGGTTTATTTTTGGCCTTGAAAGACCTATCCTGAGGAAGGGGCGTGGCCCTTGCCCCCAGTGATATCAGAAATAATCTCTTTCAAGTCAGGGCCAAACAGCGTTTTCCCCTTGAAAGGAATGTTAAGCAATTTGTTCTTGGAAGACGCATCCGCTGACCAAGATTTTAGCCAAAGCGCTCTGCGCGCCACAATAGCAAACCCAGAATTTTTCGCCGCTAATCTAGCCAATTGCAAAGTGGCGTCTAGGGTGAAAGAGTTAGCCAATTTGAGAGCATGAATTCTGTCCAAAATCTCCTCATAAGAAGAATCTTTATTGAGCGCCTTTTCTAGTTCATCGAACCAGAAACACGCTGCTGTAGTGACAGGAACAATGCATGAAATTGGTTGTAGAAGGTAACCTTGCTGAACAAACATCTTTTTAAGCAAACCCTCTAATTTTTTATCCATAGGATCTTTGAAAGCACAACTATCTTCTATGGGTATAGTGGTGCGTTTGTTTAGAGTAGAAACCGCCCCCTCGACCTTGGGGACTGTCTGCCATAAGTCCTTTCTGGGGTCAACCATAGGAAACAATTTCTTAAATATAGGGGGAGGGACGAAAGGTATGCCGGGCTTTTCCCATTCTTTGTTTACAATGTCCGCCACCCGCTTGGGTATAGGAAAAGCTTCGGGGGGCCCCGGGACCTCTAGGAACTTGTCCATTTTACATAATTTCTCTGGAATGACCAAATTCTCACAATCATCCAGAGTAGATAACACCTCCTTAAGCAGGGCGCGGAGATGTTCCAATTTAAATTTGAATGTAATTACATCAGGTTCAGCTTGTTGAGAAATTTTCCCTGAATCTGAAAATTCTCCCTCAGACAAAACCTCCCTGGCCCCCTCAGATTGGTGTAGGGGCACTTCAGAACCAATATCATCAGCGTCCTCATGCTCTTCAGTATTTTCTAAAACAGAGCAGTCGCGCTTTCGCTGATAAGTGGGCATTTTGGCTAAAATGTTTTTGATAGAATTATCCATTACAGCCGTTAATTGTTGCATAGTAAGGAGTATTGGCGCACTAGATGTACTAGGGGTCTCCTGTGTGGGCAAGACTGGTGTAGACGAAGGAGGGGATGATGCAGTACCATGCTTACTCCCCTCACTTGAGGAATCATCTTGGGCATCATTTTCTCTAAATTTTGTGTCACATAAATCACATCTATTTAAATGAGAAGGAACCTTGGCTTCCCCACATACAGAACACAGTCTATCTGGTAGTACAGACATGTTAAACAGGCATAAACTTGATAACAAAGTACAAAAAACGTTTTAAAATAAAACCGTTACTGTCACTTTAAATTTTAAACTGAACACACTTTATTACTGCAAATGTGAAAAAGTATGAAGGAATTGTTCAAAATTCACCAAAATTTCACCACAGTGTCTTAAAGCCTTAAAAGTATTGCACACCAAATTTGAAAGCTTTAACTCTTAAAAAAACGGAACCGGAGCCGTTTTTATATTTAACCCCTTTACAGTCCCTGGTATCTGCTTTGCTGAGACCCAACCAAGCCCAAAGGGGAATACGATACCAAATGACGCCTTCAGAAAGTCTTTTCTATGTATCAGAGCTCCTCACACATGCATCTGCATGTCATGCTTCCCAAAAACAAGTGCGCAATAGAGGCGCGAAAATGAGGCTCTGCCTATGATTAGGGAAAGCCCCTAGAGAATAAGGTGTCCAATACAGTGCCTGCCGGTTATTTTACATAATTCCCAAGAATAAAATAATTCCTCAAAGCTATGAAGTATTAAAATATGCTTATATATCAATCGTTTTAGCCCAGAAAATGTCTACAGTCTTAACAGCCCTTGTGAAGCCCTTTTTTTCTTATGTAATAAAAATGGCTTACCGGATCCCATAGGGAAAATGACAGCTTCCAGCATTACATCGTCTTGTTAGAAATGTGTCATACCTCAAGCAGCAAAAGTCTGCTCACTGTTTCCCCCAACTGAAGTTAATTCCTCTCAACAGTCCTGTGTGGAAACAGCCATCGATTTTAGTAACGGTTGCTAAAATCATTTTCCTCTTACAAACAGAAATCTTCATCACCTTTCTGTTTCAGAGTAAATAGTACATACCAGCACTATTTTAAAATAACAAACTCTTGATTGAATAATAAAAACTACAGTTAAACACCAAAAAACTCTAAGCCATCTCCGTGGAGATGTTGCCTGTACAACGGCAAAGAGAATGACTGGGGAAGGCGGAGCCTAGGAGGGATCATGTGACCAGCTTTGCTGGGCTCTTTGCCATTTCCTGTTGGGGAAGAGAATATCCCACAAGTAAGGATGACGCCGTGGACCGGACACACCTATGTTGGAGAAAAAGCATACAAAAGAGGAACTGGAAATATAATTTAGCTTTTATACAAAAATCATAACCACCATAAGAAAAGGGTAGGCCTCATAGACTTGCCAATATGAAAGAAATTAAATCAGGCAAGTTCTTACATAAATTATGTTTTCTTTCATGTAATTGGCAAGAGTCCCTGAGCTAGTGACGTATGGGATAGAAATACCCAAGATGTGGAAGTCCACAGAAGAGTTACTAGAGAGGGAGGGATAAAATAAAAACAGCTATTTCTGCTGAAAAATAAATTAAACCCACACAAAAAAATAAGTCTCTCAGAAATTTATTGTAAACTTGAAGAAAATTTTTTAAATCATAAGCAGAAGAATCAAACAGACAGCTGCCTGAATAACTTTTCTACCAAATACTTCTTCAGAAGAAGCAAATACATCAAAATGGTAAAATTTAGTAAATGTATGCAAGACCAAGTTGCTGCTTTGCAAATCTGATCAACCAAAGCTTAAATTCTTAAAAGCCCAAGAAGTGGCGACTGATCTAGTAGAATTCTCTGAGGCGGAGACTGTCCCGCCTCCAAATAAGCCTTGTGAATCAAAAGCTTTAACCAAGATGCCACAGAAATGGCAGAGGCTTTCTGACCTTTCCTAGGACCAGAAAAAACAACACATAGGCTAGAAGTCTTCCTGAAATCTGTAGTAGCTTCGACATAATATTTCAAAGCTCTTACAACATCCAAAGAATGTAAAGATCTTTCAAGAGTATTCTTAGGATTAGGACACAAGGAAAGAACAACAATTTCCCTACTAATGTTAGAATTCACAACCTTAGGAAGAAATTAAAATGAAGTCCGTAAAACAGCCTTATCCTGATGGAAAATCAGAAAAGGAGACTCACAAGAGAGCAGACAATTCAGAAACTCTTCTAGCTGAAGAGATAGCCAAAAGGAACAATACTTTCCAAGAAAGTAGTTTAATATCCAGAGAATGCATAGGCACAAACGGAGGAGCCTGCAAAGCCTTTAAAACCAAATTAAGACTCCAAGAAGGAGAAATTGATTTAATAACAGGCTTGATACAAACCAAAGCCTGAACAAAACAGTGAATGTCAGGAATATTGGCAATATTTCTATAAAATAAAACAGAAAGAGCAGAGATTTGTCCCTTCAAAGTACTTGCAGAAAAACCTTTATCCAAACCATCCTGAAGAAACTGTAAAATTCTAGGAATTCTAAAAGAATGCCAAGAAAATTTATGAGAACACCACCATGAAATATAGGTTTTCCAAACCCGATAATAATCTTCCTTGAAACAGACTTACGAGCCTGTATCAATGTATTAATCACTGAGTCAGAGAAACCTCTATGACTAAGCGTACAATTTCCATACCTTCAATTTTAGTGATTTGAGATCCTGATGCAAAAATGGCCCTTGAGACAGAAGGTCTGGTCTTAACTGAAGTGGCCAAGGTTGGCAACTTGACATCCGGACAAGATCTGCAAACCAAAATCTGTGAGGCCATGCTGGTGCTATCAGAAACACATGCGATTGTTCCATTATGATCTTGGAGATCACCCTTGGAAGAACTAGAGGCGGAAAGATGTAAGCAGGTTGGTAAAACCAAGGAACTGCTAACGCATCCACCATCTCCGACTGAGGATCCCTGGACCTGGAAAGATACCTGGGACGTTTCTTGTTTAGATGGTAAGCTATCAGATCTATTTCGAAAAGACCCCACATCTGTACAATCTGACAAAATACATCTGGATGGAGAGACCACTCCCCTAGATGTAAAGTCTGACAGCTGAGATAATCCGCTTCCCAATTGTTTACACCTTGGATATGTATAGCAGAAATTAGACAAGAGTTGAATTCTGCCCAAGAAATTATTCAAGATACTTATTTCATCGCTAAAGGACTGCAAGTCCCACCCTGATGATTGACATATGCCACAGTTGTGATATTGTCTGCCTGAAAACGAATGAATAATTCTCTCTTTAATAGAGACCAAGCCTAAAGAGCCCTGAAAATAGCACAGAGTTCTAAAATATTGATTGGTAACCTCGCCTTTTGAGGATTCCAAATCCCTTGTGCTGTCAGAGACCCCCAGACAGCTCCCCAACCCGTTAGACTTGCATCTGTTGAAATCACAGTCCAGGAAGGACGAACAAATGAGGCCCCTTGAACAAAAAGGTGATGGTTTAATCACTAAGTCAGAGAGAGTTGAGTGTTAGGATTTAAGAATATCAATTGTGATATCCGAGTATAATCCCTGCACCATTAATTCAGCATGCAATGCTGCAGAGGTCTCATATGAAAACGAGCAAAGGGGATCGTGTCCAATGCTGCAGTCATGAGACCTAAAACTTCCATGCACATAGCCACTGAAGGGTATGATCGAGACTGAATGTTTCGACAGGCAGAAACCAATTTCATTCATCTCTTGTCTGTTAAAGACAGAGTCCAATTTCATTCATCTCTTGTCTGTTAAAGACAGAGTCATGGACACAATCTGGAAACCTAAAAAGGTGACCTTGTCTGAGGAATCAAGAAACTCTTTGGTAAATTGATCCTCCAACCATGTCTTTGAAGAAACAACACAAGTTGATTCATGTGAGATGCTGCTAAATGAAAAGATTGAGCCAGTACCAAGATATCGTCCAAATAAGGAAACACCGCAATACCCTGCTTTCTGATTATAGATAGAGGGGCACCGAGAACCTTCAAAAAGATTCTTGGAGCTGTCGCTATGCCAAATGGAAGAGTGACAAATTGGTAATGCTTGTCTAGAAAAGAGAATCTCAGAAACCAATAGTGGTCTGGATGAATCGGAATGTAAAGATACGCATCCTTTAAGTCTATTGTGGTAATGTAATGACCTTGCTGAACAAAAGGAAGAATAGTCCTTATAGTCACCATCTTGAAAGTTGGGACCCCTTACAAAGTGATTCAAAAACTTCAGATCCAAAACTAGTCTGAAAGAATTTTCCTTCTTCAGGACAATGAATAGATTTGAATAAAAACCCAGACCCTGTTCCAGATGTGGAACTGGTACAATTACCCCTGAAAGCTCCAGATCTGAAACATATTTCAGAAAGGACTGAGCTTTCACAGTATTTGTCGAGAGAGAAAAAAAACCTCACAGGAGATTTTATTCTGAAATCTATTAGATACCCTTGAGAGACAATATTCTGAATCCAATGATTCTGAACAGAACCTGCCCAAACGTCTTGAAATAATTGCAATCTGCCCCCCACCAGTATAACTGGATTGAGGGCCGCACCTTCATGCAGTTTTGGGGGCTGGCTTTGGTTTCTTAAAAAGCTTGGATTTATTGCAACTCGGAGATGGCTTCCAATTGGAGCCAGAGTCCTTAGGGGAAGGAGTGGTTTTCTGATCTCTATTCTGATGAAAGGAACAAAACCGATTGGAAGCTCTAGCTTTACCCTTAGATCTTTTATCTTGGGGCAAAAAAAACCTCCCTCCCCAGTAATAGAACCAAAAAATTATTACCCTGGAATGATAGAGATAGCAACCTTGATTTAGATACCATGTCAGCATTCCATGATTTGAGCCATAAAGCTCTTCTAGCTAAAATAGCCAAAGACATATTTTTAACATCAATCTTGATGATATCAAAAAGAGCATCATAGAGAAAATGATTAGCATATTGAAGCAAACGAACAATGCAGCCGCAATATCAGCCTTAGAAATGGCAGGCCTGAGAATATAGCCAGAATGTAAATAAGCTTTCCTTAGATAAGATTCAATGCTCCTATCTAAAGGATCCTTAAAAGAAGTACTATCTTCCATAGGAATAGTAGTACGATTAGCAAGAGTAGAAATAGTCCCATCAACCTTAGGGACTTTTCCCCAAAACTCTAAATCAGCCACTGGCAAAGGGTACAACCTTTTAAACCTAGAAGAACGAACAAAAGAAGTACCAGGCTTAGACCATTCCTTAGCAATCACATCAGAAATAGCATCAGGAACAGGGGATACCTCAGGAGTAATCACAGGAGGTTTACTGGATTTGTTATCAAGAGGACCAGACTCCTCAATATCCAAAGTAACCAATACTTCTTTCGACAAAGAACAAATATACTCAATCTTAAAAACATAAGTTGATTTATCAATGTCAATATCTGAAGCAGGATCTTCTCAGTCAGAGAGATTCTCATCAGAAGTGGATATATCAGTATGTTGTCGGTCATTACAACATACATCAGTATCATGAGAAGTTTTAAAAGACCTTTTACGTTTATTAGAAGGAAGAATAGCAGACAGTCTTCTGGTATCGCATCAGCAATATAATTTTTCATATCAACAATCTTCGCGCCAAACAACCTGGCGTCAACTAAGACGCAGAAAATGACGAACTTGCGTCATCATAGACACACATTCGCGCCAAAAAATTATCACGCCAAGAATGACACAATAAACAGCATTTTGCGCCCTCGCAAGCATAGATTTGCCTGCAAATTTTTAAGGAAAAACAGTCAAATAGGAAAAAAGACTGCAAAGGGAAATATACATAGACCTGACTCATGGCAAATATAGGTAAACACATATTTAAAACTTTATAAAAAATACATAAAGCGCCAACCACAGCTGAGAGTGTCTTCAATAATGATACATACTTACCGAAAGACACCCATCCACATATAGCATATAGCCAAACCAGTACTGAAAACTATCAGCAGAGGTAATGGTATAAGAGTATATCGTCGATATGAAAAGGGAGGTAGGAGATGAATCCCTACGACCGATAACGGAGAACCCTTGAAAAGATTTCCCGGGAGAGAAACCATAAAAATCAATAGGCGATACTCTTTTCACATCCCTCTGACAAACACTGTACTCAGAGGAATTGGGCTTCAGAATGCTTAGAAGCGCTTATCGTAGAAGAAATCATAAAAATCAAGCACAAACTTACTTCACCACCTCCACAGAAGGCAAAGTTTGTAAAAGTACCAAGCATAATAACCATATAAACCCTGATAAAATAGGTTACCCAGCCTAACCTGGAGTCTGCATTATAGAACCGCACAAGGAATAAAGCTATCCTAAAAGCTGCCAGAGGGTTAAAAAGGGTCAGAGGCTTTGCTAATAGTGTTCACAATGCTAGTAGAACTGTTGATAGGGACATGATATGGAGACACAATTGTGTCATGAGGGGCGCAGGTTAAGTCCCCTGGTTATGGGTTAAGTCCCCCCTGGTTATGCTGTACCCGTGTCAAGAGCACTTACAAATAGCCTCTGGGCGGTGTCTGTGTAAAGGCACTTACCTTACGCAGCACCCCTCCACTGGCTCACCAGGCAAGTCATCTACTATATGTCAATGCAGTTGCAGAAGTATCCAGTAGAAAGCTCATCTAGTGCAGGTATCGAGTACCACAGAGTATTGCAGTAGGAATTAATGGAGCCCCTAAGGGGGAGGCTAGGGTTGAATCCCTGCAATGCCTGAAGGTAGTTATGGCTGAAGTCCTGTCAGGGAAATACTGTGCACATAACAGGGTATTCCTGTGTCCCTGTATCATTCAGCTGCTGTAAAGAGTTTTTTCTGTCTTCTTTGTAAATTATACTCCTCAGGGACTCTGGGTCTCACATAGGTCTGAGCTTCCAATTTGTAATCCATAAGCAAGTAGCTGGAACAACCTCTATTCTCAATCATCTCCTAACAAGGCCAAGAACAAAACTAAGAGATTAGGTGGGAGGGTTTTAAAGCTCTTGCATGGGTTCTTGACCTCCTAGTGGCGGGAAAAATATCCCATATGTTATGGAGGACTGTGGACCATCATAATTTTACGAAAAAAAGTATCAATTTAAAAGTTTTGGTTATGCAAAAGTTGAGAATAGGGATTATATATCTTTTTAAACAATACAATTTTTCAAGTAGACTAAGTAATGCAGTTTCAACACTATAAAATTAAAGAGTTAATTAGAAAGCATAAAAAAATAAAAATGGTTACAATTCTACATTTTGTTGGCAGGTAACCTTGCCCATGAAAAGCAAAAGGATCAAACTATTTAACTATAGTGAATTAAAATGTTTTTTGCATCCCAATATTAATCTAGGCATGGAGTACAGGTGCTGTAAGTGTACAAAAGCAAATTATTGTCAACAACTACAAATACCAATTGAGAACTAAAAGATTCACTTACTTTGTTTATCTTTCTAGTAAAATAAATTACAGTTTTTGTAAATATGGTTGACATTCGTATAAGCCATGTCTTTTCAGAAACAATGATTCCTTTAGAGTTGCCATAAAGTAATATTTTACCAAAATAAATAAAAAAAAATATATAAAAAGTATGAGATGATGCATTTCTGCTTTGTAATGCTCTGCAAAACTAGTAGACAACACATACCTGGACTGCTTGAGGTAATCCCCCACAATCTGCCATCTGTAACAATGAAAATAAATATATATTTTGAGATAATGTAAAACAATTTTTAGGGTAAAATAATATGACTTAGGAACAGGCACAAACTCAAAAATTATTAAAGTAAGGTTTCTCCACCTAAACCCATAATGGAGCTAAATACATTGTATTTGGCTCCCAAATCTCATTCGCTTTACATAGCCCATGCCTAGTTAGGTGAATGATTTCTTTAACACCATGCTAATTTTTTAGGATAACATAATTTATGTAAAAACTTACGTGATAAATTAATTTCTTTCATATTGGCATGAGTCCATGAGCTAGTGACGTATGGGATATACAATCCTACCAGGAGGGGCAAAGTTTCCCAAACCTCAAAATGCCTATAAATACACCCCTCACCACACCCACAATTCAGTTTAACAAATAGCCAAAGAAGTGGGGTGATAAAGAAAGGAGTAATAAAGCGTCAAAGGAATTTGGAAATAATTGTGCTTTATACAAAAAAAAAAAAATCATAACCACCATAAAAAAGGGTGGGCATCGTGGACTCTTGCCAATATGAAATAAATAAATTTATCAGGTAAGTTCTTACATAAATTATGTTTTCTTTCATGTAATTGGCAAGAGTCCATGAGCTAGTGACGTATAGGATAGCAATACCCAAGATGTGGAACTCCACGCAATAGTCACTAGAGAGGGAGGGATAAAAATAAAAACAGTCATTTTCCGCTGAAAAAACTAATCCACAACCCAAAATAAGTTTATTCTCATAAATGAAAGGAAAAAAAAACTTAAATCAAAAGCAGAAGAATCAAACTGAAACAGCTGCCTGAAGAACTTTTCTACCAAAAACTGCTTCCGAAGAAGCAAATACATCAAAATGGTAGAATTTAGTAAATGTATGCAAAGAAGACCAAGTATCAGCTTTGCAAATCTGACCAACTGAAGCTTCATTCTTAAAAGCCCAGGAAGTGGAAAATAATCTAGTAGAATGAGCTGTAATTCTCCGAGGCGGGCCTTGACCCAACTCCAAAATAGGCTTGATGAATCAAAAGCTTTAACCACGAAGCCAAAGAAACGGCAGAAGCCTTTTGACCTTTACTAGAACCAGAAAAGATAACATAGACTAGAAGTCTTCCTGAAATCTTTAGTAGCTTCAACATATTTCAGAGCTCTCACCACATCCAAAGAATGTAAAGATCTCTCCAAAGAATTATTAGGATTAGGACACAAGGAAGGAACAATAATTTCTCTATTAATGTTGTTAGAATTCACAACCTTAGGTAAGAAATGAAATGAAGTCCGCAAAACTGCCTTATCCTGATGAAAAATCAGAAAAGGAGATTCACAAGAGAGCAGATAATTCAGAAACTCTTCTAGCAGAAGAGATGACCAAAGGAAACAAAACTTTCCAAGAAAGTAGTTTAATGTCCAAAGAATGCATAGGCTTAAATGGAGGAGCCTGTAAAGCCTTCAAAACTAAATTAAGACTCCAAGGAGGAGAGATTGATTTAATGACAGGCTTGATACGAACCAAAGCCTGCACAAAACAATGAATATCAGGAAATTTAGCAATCTTTCTGTTTAATAAAACAGAAAGAGCAGAGATTTGTCCTTTCAAGGAACTTGCAGACAAACCTTTATCCAAACCATCCTGAAGAAACTGTAAAATTCTAGGAACTCTAAAAGAATGCCAAGAGAATTTATGAGAAGAACACCATGAAATGTAAGTCTTCCAAACTCCATAATAAATCTTTCAAGAAACAGATTTACGAGCCTGAAACATAGTATTAATCACGGAGTCAGAAAAACCTCTATGACTAAGCGTTCAATTTCCATACCTTCAAATTTAATGATTTGAGATCCTGATGGAAAAACGGACCTTGAGAAAGTCTGGCCTTAATGGAAGTGGCCAAGGTCAGCAACTGGACATCCGAACAAGATCCGCATACCAAAACCTGTGAGGCTATGTTGGAGCCACAAGCAGAACAAACGATTGCTCCATGATGATTTTGAGAAAATAATTAATCAGACCTGATTAAAAAACCAGGGCGGGCCGTGGACCAGACACACCGTTGGAGAAAGTAATTTATCAGGTAAGCATAAATTCTGTTTTCTCCAACATTGGTGTGTCCGGTCCACGGCGTCATCCTTACTTGTGGGAACCAATACCAAAGCTTTAGGACACGGATGAAGGGAGGGAGCAAATCAGGTTACCTAAACGGAAGGCACCACGGCTTGCAAAACCTTTCTCCCAAAAATAGCCTCCGAAGAAGCAAAAGTATCAAATTTGTAAAATTTGGCAAAAGTGTGCAGTAAAGATCAAGTCGCTGCCTTACATATCTGATCAACAGAAGCCTCGTTCTTGAAGGCCCATGTGGAAGCCACAGCCCTAGTGGAGTGAGCTGTGATTCTTTCAGGAGGCTGCCGTCCGGCAGTCTCGTAAGCCAATCGGATGATGCTTTTAAGCAAAAGGAAAGAGAGGTAGAAGTCGCTTTTTGACCTCTCCTTTTACCAGAATAGACGACAAACAGAGAAGATGTTTGTCTGAAATCTTTTGTAGCTTCTAAATAGAATTTTAGAGCACGGACTACGTCCAAATTGTGTAACAAACGTTCCTTCTTTGAAACTGGATTCGGACACAAAGAAGGTACAACTATCTCCTGGTTAATATTTTTGTTAGAAACAACCTTAGGAAGAAAACCAGGCTTAGTACGCAAAACCACCTTATCTGCATGGAACACCAGATAGGGCGGAGAACACTGCAGAGCAGATAACTCTGAAACTCTTCTAGCAGAAGAAATAGCAACCAAAAACAAAACTTTCCAAGATAACAACTTAATATCTATGGAATGTAGAGGTTCAAACGGAACCCCTTGAAGAACTGAAAGAACTAGATTTAAACTCCAGGGAGGAGTCAAAGGTCTGTAAACAGGCTTGATCCTAACCAGAGCCTGAACAAATGCTTGAACATCTGGCATAGCTGCCAGTCGTTTGTGTAGTAAGACAGATAAAGCAGAAATATGTCCCTTTAGAGAACTCGCAGATAATCCTTTATCCAAACCTTCTTGCATAAAGGAAAGAATCTTAGGAATTTTTATCTTATTCCAAGAGAATCCCTTGGATTCACACCAGCAGATATATCTTTTCCATATCTTATGGTAAATCTTTCTAGTTACCGGTTTTCTGGCCTGAACCAGAGTATCAATCACAGAATCTGAAAACCCACGCTTTGATAGAATCAAGCGTTCAATCTCCAAGCCGTCAGCTGGAGGGAGACCAGATTTGGATGTTCGAATGGACCCTGAACAAGAAGGTCCTGTCTCAAAGGTAGCTTCCATGGTGGAACCGATGACATATTCACCAGGTCTGCATACCAAGTCCTGCGTGGCCACGCAGGAGCTATCAAGATCACTGAGACCCCCTCCTGTTTGATCCTGGCTACCAGCCTGGGAATGAGAGGAAACGGTGGGAACACATAAGCTAGGTTGAAGGTCCAAGGCGCTACTAGTGCATCCACTAGAGTCGCCTTGGGATCCCTGGATCTGGACCCGTAGCAAGGAACCTTGAAGTTCTGACTAGACGCCATCAGATCCATGTCTGGAATGCCCCATAATTGAGTCAACTGGGCAAAAATCTCCGGGTGGAGTTCCCACTCCCCCGGATGGAATGTCTGACGACTCAGATAATCCGCTTCCCAGTTTTCCACACCTGGGATGTGGATCGCAGATAGATGGCAGGAGTGATTCTCCGCCCATTGTATTATTTTGGTTACTTCTTTCATTGCCAGGGAACTCCTTGTTCCCCCCTGATGATTGATATACCCAACAGTCGTCATGTTGTCTGATTGGAATCTTATGAATCTGGCCTTTGCAAGCTGAGGCCAAGCCCTGAGAGCATTGAATATCGCTCTTAGTTCCAGAATGTTTATCGGGAGAAGAGACTCTTCCCAAGACCATAGTCCCTGAGCTTTCAGGGATTCCCAGACCGCACCCCAGCCCACTAGACTGGCGTCGGTCGTGACAATGACCCACTCTGGTCTGCGGAAGCTCATTCCCTGGGATAGATGGTCCAGGGATATCCACCAACGGAGTGAATCTCTGGTCTTCTGATCTACTTGAATCACTGGAGACAAGTCTGTATAGTCCTCATTCCACTGTTTCAGCATGCACAGTTGTAATGGTCTTAGATGAATTCGCGCAAAAGGAACTATGTCCATTGCTGCAACCATCAACCCTACTACTTCCATGCACTGAGCTATGGAAGGACGTGGAACAGAATGAAGAACTTGACAAGCGCTTAGAAGTTTTGACTTTCTGACATCTGTCAGAAAGATCCTCATTTCTAAGGAATCTATTATTGTTCCCAAGAAGGGAACTCTTGTTGACGGAGACAGAGAACTTTTTTCTATGTTCACCTTCCATCCGTGAGATCTGAGAAAGGCCAGAACGATGTCTGTATGAGCCTTTGCCTTTGAAAGGGACGACGCTTGTATTAGAATGTCGTCCAAGTATGGTACTACTGCAATGCCCCTCGGTCTTAGAACCGCTAGAAGGGACCCGAGTACCTTTGTGAAAATCCTTGGAGCAGTGGTTAATCCGAATGGGAGGGCCACAAACTGGTAATGTTTGTCCAAAAAGGCGAACCTTAGGAACTGATGATGTTCTTTGTGGATAGTAATATGTAGGTACGCATCCTTTAGATCCACTGTAGTCATAAATTGACCTTCCTGGATAGTGGGTAGAATCGTTCGAATGGTTTCCATTTTGAACGATGGTACCCTGAGAAATTTGTTTAGGATCTTTAAATCCAGAATTGGTCTGAAGGTTCCCTCTTTTTTGGGAACTACGAACAGATTTGAGTAAAATCCCATTCCTTGTTCCGTCATTGGAACTGGGTGTATCACTCCCATCTTTAACAGGTCTTCTACACAATGTAAGAACGCCTGTCTCTTTATTTGGTTTGAGGATAAGTGAGACATGTGGAACCTTCCCCTTGGGGGTAGTTCCTTGAATTCCAGAAGATAACCCTGAGAAACTATTTCTAGCGTCCAGGGATCCTGAACATCTCTTGCCCAAGCCTGAGCAAAGAGAGAGAGTCTGCCCCCCACTAGATCCGGTCCTGGATCGGGGGCTACTCCTTCATGCTGTTTTGTTAGCGGTAGCAGGCTTCTTGGTCTGCTTACCCTTGTTCCAGCCTTGCATCGGTTTCCAGGCTGGTTTGGACTGTGAGGCATTACCCTCTTGCTTAGAGGATGCAGAATTAGAGGCCGGTCCGTTCCTGAAATTACGAAAGGAATGAAAATTAGACTTATTCTTGGCCTTGAAAGGCCTATCTTGTGGGAGGGCGTGACCCTTTCCCCCAGTGATGTCTGAGATAATCTCTTTCAATTCTGGTCCAAAGAGAGTTTTACCCTTGAAGGGGATGTTAAGCAATTTTGTCTTGGATGATACATCCGCTGACCAAGACTTTAGCCAAAGGGCTCTGCGCGCCACAATTGCAAACCCTGAATTTTTCGCCGCTAATCTAGCCAATTGCAAAGCGGCATCTAAAATAAAAGAGTTAGCCAACTTAAGTGCGTGAACTCTGTCCATAACCTCCTCATATGGAGTCTCTCTACTGAGCGACTTTTCTAGTTCCTCGAACCAGAACCACGCTGCTGTAGTGACAGGAACAATGCACGAAATGGGTTGTAGAAGGTAACCTTGCTGTACAAAAATCTTTTTAAGCAAACCTTCCAATTTTTTATCCATAGGATCTTTGAAAGCACAACTATCTTCGATAGGAATAGTAGTGCGCTTGTTTAGAGTAGAAACTGCCCCCTCGACCTTAGGGACTGTCTGCCATAAGTCCTTTCTGGGGTCGACCATAGGAAATAATTTCTTAAATATATGAGGGGGGACAAAAGGTATGCCGGGCTTCTCCCACTACTTATTCACTATGTCCGCCACCCGCTTGGGTATAGGAAAAGCGTCGGGGTGCACCGGAACCTCTAGGAACTTGTCCATCTTGCATAATTTTTCTGGAATGACCAAGTTGTCACAATCATCCAGAGTAGATAACACCTCCTTAAGCAGTGCGCGGAGATGTTCTAATTTAAATTTAAATGTCACAACATCAGGTTCAGCCTGTTGAGAAATTTTTCCTGAATCTGAAATTTCCCCATCTGACAAAACCTCCCTCATGGCCCCTTCAGATTGGTTTGAGGGCATGACAGAACAATTATCAGCGCCCTCCTGCTCTTCAGTGTTTAAAACAGAGCAATTGCGCTTTCTCTGATAGGCAGGCATTTTGGATAAAATATTTGCTATGGAGTTATCCATTACAGCCGTCAATTGTTGCATGGTAATAAGCATTGGCGCACTAGAAGTACTAGGGGCCTCCTGCGTGGGCAAAACTGGCGTAGACACAGAAGGAGATGATGTAGAACCATGTCTACTCCCTTCATCTGAGGAATCATCTTGGGCAATTTCATTATCTGTGGCAGTACTGTCCTTACTTTGTTTGGACGCTATGGCACAATTATCACACAATTTTGAAGGGGGAGACACATTGGTTTTCATACATATAGAACATAGCTTATCTGAAGGCACAGACATGTTAAACAGGCTTAAACTTGTCAATAAAGCACAAAAACCGTTTTAAAACAAAACCGTTACTGTCTCTTTAAATTTTAAACAGAGCACACTTTATTACTGAATATGTGAAAAAAAATGAAGGAATTGTTCAAAATTTACCAAAATTTCACCACAGTGTCTTAAAGCATTAAAAGTATTGCACACCAATTTTCAGAGCTTTAACCCTTAAAATAACGAAACCGGAGCCGGTTACAGATTTAACCCCTATACAGTCCCAGCTACAGCCTTTGCTGTGACTTTACCAAGCCCAAAGGGGAATACGATACCAAATGACGCCTTCTAGGAACTTTTCCAACTACTTTCAGGTCCTCACACATGCATCTGCATGTCTTGCTCTCAAAAACAACTGCGCAGTAATGGCGCGAAAATGAGGCTCAGCCTACAACTGGGAAGGCCCTTCCTGACTGGAAAAGGTGTCTAACATAGTGCCTGACGTTAAAAAACGTTCCCCAAGTTTATAAATGTGAATTATCAGCATAAACATGTATAAAATGTCCAAATAAGGGGGCGGAGCCGACCATGCCCTGAGATGGCCGCACTATTCTGATGCTCCGTGTGTAACTAGGAGCCCTGGGAGCAACACTCGAGACTGGAGAATTAAAACTTGAGACAAGCTGCTATGAAGGGCTAGGGAAGCTAGCGGAGGATAACAGGACAAGAAAAAAGTAATGTAGGACAAGTAAAAACAAGTTTACCAGCCTGAACAAAGCGCGCCCCTGCTACCCTGCCGGGAAACCCCAGACAGATTCTTACCAACTAAAGAGTCCAGCAGCAAAGCAGGGGCACAGAACGGACAACGGAGAGCAAATAACAGCAACGGAGTGGCGGTCCGGTGAGTGAAGGTGAAGGGGGTTTTTACCTTATATTTTTGTTTATAAGCGGATCCGGACAGTATATTATAAAGCGCCCCTGCTATATGGGCTGGGAAACCCCGTTAGCCCTAAATTTGGTCTCTACACACAAGGCCTGAAAACAGACTAACCGATGTAGCAATAACTCTGACAAGAAATAATGGGATACAACAAAATACACCTTTAAAATAAATATACAAAAGAGACAAACAGGCCAGCAGATCACTGCACAGCTCTTATTTACCCATAGTAAACTGTGGCCTATTCGAAAGTGAAAGCACCACATCAATAAGCAATACTTAAATCTCTTAGCAAGAAAGGTGAAACACGTTTTTGGAAGTATCAATAAACACATATGTAAAGTGACACCACCCAGCGACTCTGTCATTGTTAAATGTTCTCTGAGCTGAATTTTAAATTGCACATAAAGATCCTCTGACACAGACACAGTGGGAAACAAACACCACACATTAGAAAGATAAGCTAAAAGGAGAAGAAAGGAGTTTTTCTTGAACCTGGCATTTAACCAGCCTTCAGCCCCTCTAATATGGCGTCAAGGAAATTAAATAGAGCTGAAAAAGGAGCAAAAACAAATAGCACACCAAGCTCCAAGATGAACACTTTTTTCCAAAAATTACAGACAACCCCTCCATCAGAGGGAGAAGAATCACAGCAGTCTCAAGGAGACCAAACTGACACTTCATCTCAGAATAAAGAATCCCAAATAACCAGGGCAGACCTGAAAGAACTTCCCACTAGGGCTGATCTTGCCAACTTTTTCCAACAAGTCAACCAGATACTAAAAGATGGTCTCTCTGGTATCAAAAAAGAGGTGACAGAGCTGGGAGGGAGAGTGTCCTATCTAGAAGATCAAGATGAGGAAACCACCTCCACATTAGATTTACTTACAAGGAAAATAGACACACAAGAATCTCAGATTGAATTCCTAAATTCTAAGCTGGAAGATCTGGATAATAGAGGAAGGAGGCAGAATTTGCGTATAAGGGGTATACCTGAGAAAATATCCACAGAATCACTGCAGAACTTTCTTCAAACTACTTTTAAACACCTAATGGAGGACCAAGATATGGAAGATATACCCCTAGACAGAGCTCATAGAGCATTGAGACCGCCCCCAAGAGACGGAGAACCCCCAAGAGACGTAATCATCCGCTTCCATAGATTTACGGATAAAGAAAGAATCATGACCTCCACCAGGAAGCAACAATCTTTCCAAATTGAGGGACACAAACTCCAATTCTTTGCAGACCTAAGTCCAATTACACTCCAGAATCGGAAAGAAGTGAGGTTCCTCACAATGCATCTAAAAGAACAAGGCTTCAATTATAGATGGGGGTTCCCGTTTAGTATCAAAGTCATGAAAGACAATAGACTATACACATACAGATCCCCAGAGGACTTGGATCAATTTTGTAAATCACTGGACATCCCCCTCCCTTCGCTTCCTTCATTAGACCCCTCCAAGAATACTTCCCAGAGAAGTGATTCCTCACAACCACAGCCTCAAAGAAACCACTGGATGAAGGCTTCTAAGAAGAGATCACGGGATACATCATCATCAAAATCTGCACTGAATACAGAGTCTGAAAACGGCTGAAACAAAGACTGAAATTTATGTGGCATGACAGACGGTTAGAACCTCTCTAAGATGAGAACTGAGTCCTATTAGAGCAATTTGCTCATGAAAAGTTTACTAATCTTAATTAGATTATCAAGTATTTCTTGTTTATGTTTATTCCTCTTGCTATGTTATAAATGTTTTTCTTTTCCTGTAACACTCCACGTTTCTTATAGATGCAAAAATTACGAAACTGGGAGTGTTGCTCCATGGGTGCCATTCAACCCTACTGGTTGAATCATTACCCCAATGACTACTTCCACATGGAGGGAGTCTAGCTATGGGAATATCATTCCATGGTTTTGTAAAGTTAATATGTTAATTATTTTGTTTGTTTTATTGTTAACCGAAACTCTAAAATTCTTCTTTATGTCTCAATACTTAAGGACCTATTATACAAAGACTAACATACCTACAGACTGGGCCTCTGACAATCCTTTGCTGAATGAAGACGGTATTGACAGGGTAAGTGAGAGTTACAATAACACCTACCAGACATCCAAGAGCCTAGATAAGGGTAAGCATACACACAAATCTGTTATGTAATGGGTACGACACATAGAGAACTCTTATTACTTTCACAGAACTGCAAAGGACTTAACTCCCCTACAAAACGCTCAATAGCTCTTAACTGGTTCAAGAAGGAGGGGGCGAATATTGTATTCGTACAGGAGACACATTTCTTGAAAGATAAAGAGCCCACCTTTAAATCTAAAGATTTCCCAAACTCCTTTTTTAACTCACACATGAAAAAGACTAATGGAGTAGGAATACTGTTCCACAAAAACACCCCCTTCCAATTAATCGACAAACACATGGACAGGGAGGGTAGATTCATCATTCTAGTAGGCTTATTGTACAATAATTTGGTCACATTGGCTAATGCGTATTCTCCCAACACAGGTCAAGCCCCATTTATTAAACGACTAGGGAACAAGCTTTTAGAAACACAAAAGGGGACTCTGATTCTTGGTGGCGACCTTAATGTTGCACTTTCCCCGACCGTAGATTGTTCACAAGGTTACAGTTCAATCGCTAAAAGTACTAGAAACTCAATCAATAACACCCTACGGACACTCAATTTGATAGATGCTTGGCGTTTTGTACATCCAACCACACGCAATTATTCCTTCTACTCCAACCCAGCGCGGTCTTACTCCAGAATTGATTACTGGTTTGTAGAACACAAAAGCTTATCTTTAATCAAAGATTCTAACATACAAGTAATAGCATGGTCTGACCATGCAGCAGTCTCAGTAAGCCTGGAATGGCCCTCAGCCCCTATATTACCCTTTTTGTGGAGGCTGGATGAAACACGTCTCCTTGACCCCATCACAACTATACAAACACTTAAGAGCATCACCGAGTATTTTCAGACAAATTCAAACACCTCTAGTAAAATTCCAACAGTTTGGTTGGCACATAAGGCCTTTATGAGAGGACAGTTTATGAAAGATAAGGCTATACATAAGAGTAAGATAATCACTAATTATACACATCTACTACAAAAACTCCAAACGGCTGAGCAAGCTCACAAGCAGAATCCACTTAATAGGGACCTCCTAACTGCTCTCAATGAAGCGAGAGATCACATGAAAGAACACTTACATAGAGAAGCATGTAGAAAGGCATTATTTTTGAAAAAACTGTATTACCAGGGAGGGAATAAGGCGGGAGCCTTATTGGCTAGAGCACTAAAACGCAAGTCTCTGCACAATCACATATTCAACTTAACCGGTGGAAGAGGGGAAGAGGTCGTAGAATCTAAATTAATAGCACAAGCCTTTAAAGAGTACTATAATGACATATACAACCTCCCTACACCTTCTAATATGTCCCAGAAGGACGCACTAGAGCGCTATCTTCAAGAGTCCGACCTGACTCAAATACAACCAAATGATAGAGAAGCATTAGAGACCCAATTTACACTAAAAGAAATCATTGACGTTATAGATAACCTACCATCAAATAAAAGCCCCGGCCCTGATGGGTTCTCTAATAAATATTATAAACATTACAAAGAGCAACTGGCACCGCACCTGTTAGCCTTGTTTAATCAAATTGACGAAACTGGACATCTCCCTAAAGAAATTTTTGAAGCCCATATCACGGTAATAACCAAGCCAGGAAAATCCCCTAAACTCGCAAGTAATTACAGACCTATTTCTTTATTAAACACAGACCTAAAAATTTACACAAAGTTATTAGCAAACCGATTAAACAAAATCCTGCCACAAATTATCCATACAGACCAATCTGGATTTGTCCCCGGGAGGGAAGCAAGGGATAATACCATCAGGGTCCTCCAACTAATCGAACATGCCAAGAGAACCAACACCGAAATGGTGATAATATCAACAGATGCCGAAAAGGCGTTTGACCGCCTAAATTGGGAATTTTTATTTGCTACACTAAGCAGGGTAGGTCTAGGAGAAAAGATGATCCAGAGAATAAAATGTCTTTACAGTTTCCCCACAGCGAAGGTACGAGTCAATGGCCTGGTCTCAGATTCATTTACAATAGGAAATGGAACGAGACAGGGTTGCCCTCTCTCGCCCATTCTGTTCATAATTAGCATGGAAGTCCTAGCGCAGAGAGTTAGAGACAACCCACTAATATCTGGGATTAATTTAGGCCCACTAAATTTTAAACTTTCTATGTATGCTGATGATGTCCTTTTCACCCTTTCCTCTCCTGAATCCTCAATTATAGCGGTTATGCAAGAGTTAAAGAAATTCGGTGAATTGTCCAACTTTTTAATTAATGAACAGAAGTCAGAAATATTAAATATAACCCTTTCAAAAACGAAATTTAATTCCCTAATAGCACACAGCACATTCAAACACCAACCTAAAGCAATCAAATATTTGGGTATTTACCTGACCCCGAATCCCAAAGCCCTTTTAAAACTGAATTTTACAAACCTCATCAACAATATCTCACGAGATTTACAGACCTGGAAGGATCGCCCATTTTCATGGTGGGGGAGATTGCAAATTCTTAAGATGAACATATTACCCAGGGTACTCTACGCTATTCAGGCTGTCCCTATAGCTCTACCACACTCCCTTTTAGAACAAACTCAAAGAGCTCTTAACCAATTTGTATGGGGGAAAATAAAACCTAGGATCAAAAAGCAAACAATGTACAGGTCAGTGAGTGAGGGGGGTTTGGGGTTACCAAATATTGAGATTTATTATCAAGCCACAAGCCTCCAAAGAATAATAGATTGGCATAGAAATAGAGACAGGAAAGCCTGGATCCCAATGGACTCCCACATTCTATACACACCACATCCTGGGGCACTATGTTGGATAGCTAAGCAGAATAGACCACCTTGGTTAAACCATTACTCTCTACTCTCACATGTTTTTGACACATGGGACAGCATAGTCAAAAAATTCCCATCGATTTCCACAACGAACTCCCCTATGCTCCCCATATCCCCAAATGCCGAATTGATGGGGGGTATCAGATTTGACAAAGCAAATTCCAATACGTGGGAAATGGGTTATACAGTTCCACTCTCCTTATTGACCAAAGATAGGAAGCTTAAACAAAGACACAAATTGGCGGATGTATTTGGGGGTGCTTTCACAAATTGGCTAAAATACAATCAAATACACCACTTTATCCAAACCCACCCACAGAAAGAATCCATATTAAGGAACCTAACCCCATTCGAACTAAATTGCTCAATGGACCTCCCTGCATATCATACATTATCCTTGGCTAAAAAACTGTTAGTTAACGCTCAAAAAGGGAGACTACCTGATTATGTGGAACGTTGGCACAGAGATTTGGGTAAACAATTAACGGAAACAGATTGGGAGCGTATTTTTCGTAGCAGTAGAAAGTCCTCCTTCTCTACAAGATTTTTAGAAACCAACTTTAAAATACTAACTAGATGGTACCTCACCCCCTCTAGATTGAAGAGTATATTTCCCTCTTCCTCAGACCTTTGCTGGCGGGGGTGTGGTATGAAAGGGACTTTATTACATGTATGGTGGGAATGCCCCAGAATTAGGCCCTTTTGGGAGATGATTCAAGAAAATATTAAAATTACACTAGGTTCAGGTACTCATTTTATCTTAGAACCGGAGATAGCACTGCTAAACCTGCCCACAACTTGTAAGTGTAGTCTGAGAAGTAGACTGATACAATTAACACTAAATACAGCCAGACTACTGGTGGCTAAGAACTGGAAGTCTCAAACATGTCCCACATTCAAAGATTGGCTAGTTCTTATGAAAGACACTCTACAAATGGAGGAATATGGCTATTTTAAAACAAATAGGTTAGCTTTCTATCATGATCTTAGATTTATATGGGACGAAGTACAACACAATTTGCCTCTTAACACCAGGACTTTCTCACAAGACTCGAGTGAGACATGAGACAGAAATAATTGAAGTTTGAGCGACTGAGGCCTAGTATTGCATATGACGCCTTCTGACCCCCCTACCAACTCTTGGACTGAGGGATAAACTGACTCAAGCATGACCCAAAATACGTTTAGCCGGACAGCACAAATTCAAATAAAATTAGGCTTGGTATTGAGATATCTGATTTAATACACCGCATTTTAGTAGTGGAGATTCGGTAGTTCAGGTAGTTTGTTATTGTTATATAGTTTGGTATAATGTTTAAGCACTTTAACAGTCTGTAAAGCTTTGGATCCAAATAGTGCATATGTTAACTCACTAAATGCATCATCAAAATAGCTACCTTGTGAAGCTAACATTGATCACAAATTATATGATATACGACTTATATGTACTGTTTGATACCTCTTGTACAAAATTTAAAAATCCAATAAAGACAATATATACAAAAAAAAAAAATGTCCAAATAAAGCATCGATTTAGCCCATAAAAGTGTCTACCAGTTTTATAGCCCATATTAAGCCCTTTATTCTGTTTGAGACTAAGAAAATGGCTTACCGGTCCCCATGAGGGGAAATGACAGCCTTCCAGCATTACAGTGTTTTGTTAGAAATATGGCTAGTCATACCTTAAGCAGAAAAGTCTGCTAACTGTTTCCCCCAACTGAAGTTACTTCATCTCAACAGTCCTATGTGGAAACAGCAATCGATTTTAGTTACTGTCTGCTAAAATCATCTTCCTCTCACAAACAGAAATCTTCATCTTTTTCTGTTTCAGAGTAAATAGTACATACCAGCACTATTTTAAAATAACAAACTCTTGATAGTAGAATAAAAAAACTACAACTAAACACCACATACTCTTAACCATCTCCGTGGAGATGTTGCCTGTGCAACGGCAAAGAGAATGACTGGGGTGGGCGGAGCCTAGGAGGGACTATATGGCCAGCTTTGCTGGGACTCTTTGCCATTTCCTGTTGGGGAAGAGATATTCCCACAAGTAAGGATGACGCCGTGGACCGGACACACCAATGTTGGAGAAATCATATCAGAAATAACATCAGGAACTGGAAAAACCTCTGGAATAACCACAGGAGGTTTATAAACAGAATTTAAATGTTTACTAGTTTAAATATCAAGAGGACTAGACAACTCAATATCCAATATAATCAACACTTCTTTAACAAAGAACGAATGTACTCCATTTTAAATAAATAAGTAGAGTTGTCAGTGTCAATATCTGAGGAAGGATCTTCTGAATCAGATAGATCCTCATCAGAGAAGGATAATTCAGTATGTTGTCGGTCATTTGAAATTTCATCAACTTTATGAGAAGTTTTAAAAGACCTTTACATTTAATAGAAAGCAGGATGGTAGAAAAAGCCTTCTGAATAGAATCGGCAATACATTCTTATAAATTCACAGGTATATCTTGTACATTAGATGTTAAAAGAACAGCAACAGGCAATGTACTATTACTGATGGACACATTCTCTGCATGTAAAAGTTTATCATGACAATTTATTACAAACCACAGCTGGAGATATAATCTCCACAAGATTACAACAAATGTACTTAGCTTTAGTAGAACTGTTTTCAGTCAGCAGGGTTCCAACAGTGATTTCTGAGACAGGATCAGATTGAGACATCTTGCAAATGTAAGAGAAAAAACAACATGTAAAGCAAAATTATCCATTTCCTTATATGGCAGTTTCAGGAATGGGAAAAAAATGCAAACAGCATAGCCCTCTGATAGAGAAAAAAAAAGGCAAAAGGCATATAGGAATGGGGTTTAAAATAATGAAAACATTTGACACCAAGTATGACGCACAAAGAATTTTTTTGGGCGCTAACAACATCCGGAAATGACACACTCGCGCCATTGAAGACGCAACCTTGTGAAAGGACTCGGCGTCGACAAAGACGCCGGAAATGACGAATTTGCGTCATTGAATGTAACTTTGCGGCAAAAAAAATCATGCGCAAAAAATGACGCAATATAGTTTGGCATTTCGCACCCTCACGAGCCTAATTCTGCCCGCGAATTTAAAATTGAAAAAAACAGAATTTATGTTTACCTGATAAATTACTTTCTCCAACGGTGTGTCCGGTCCACGGCGTCATCCTTACTTGTGGGATATTCTCTTCCCCAACAGGAAATGGCAAAGAGCCCAGCAAAGCTGGTCACATGATCCCTCCTAGGCTCCGCCTACCCCAGTCATTCGACCGACGTTAAGGAGGAATATTTGCATAGGAGAAACCATATGGTACCGTGGTGACTGTAGTTAAAGAAAATAAATTATCAGACCTGATTAAAAAAAAACCAGGGCGGGCCGTGGACCGGACACACCGTTGGAGAAAGTAATTTATCAGGTAAACATAAATTCTGTTTTCTCCAACATAGGTGTGTCCGGTCCACGGCGTCATCCTTACTTGTGGGAACCAATACCAAAGCTTTAGGACACGGATGAAGGGAGGGAGCAAATCAGGTCACCTAAATGGAAGGCACCACGGCTTGCAAAACCTTTCTCCCAAAAATAGCCTCAGAAGAAGCAAAAGTATCAAACTTGTAAAATTTGGTAAAAGTGTGCAGTGAAGACCAAGTCGCTGCCCTACATATCTGATCAACAGAAGCCTCGTTCTTGAAGGCCCATGTGGAAGCCACAGCCCTAGTGGAATGAGCTGTGATTCTTTCGGGAGGCTGCCGTCCGGCAGTCTCGTAAGCCAATCTGATGATGCTTTTAATCCAAAAAGAGAGAGAGGTAGAAGTTGCTTTTTGACCTCTCCTTTTACCGGAATAAACAACAAACAAGGAAGATGTTTGTCTAAAATCCTTTGTAGCATCTAAATAGAATTTTAGAGCGCGAACAACATCCAAATTGTGCAACAAACGTTCCTTCTTTGAAACTGGTTTCGGACACAGAGAAGGTACGATAATCTCCTGGTTAATGTTTTTGTTAGAAACAACTTTTGGAAGAAAACCAGGTTTAGTACGTAAAACCACCTTATCTGCATGGAACACCAGATAAGGAGGAGAACACTGCAGAGCAGATAATTCTGAAACTCTTCTAGCAGAAGAAATTGCAACTAAAAACAAAACTTTCCAAGATAATAACTTAATATCAACGGAATGCAAGGGTTCAAACGGAACCCCCTGAAGAACTGAAAGAACTAAATTGAGACTCCAAGGAGGAGTCAAAGGTTTGTAAACAGGCTTAATTCTAACCAGAGCCTGAACAAAGGCTTGAACATCTGGCACAGCGGCCAGCTTTTTGTGAAGTAACACAGACAAGGCAGAAATCTGTCCCTTCAGGGAACTTGCAGATAATCCTTTTTCCAATCCTTCTTGAAGGAAGGATAGAATCCTAGGAATCTTAACCTTGTCCCAAGGGAATCCTTTAGATTCACACCAACAGATATATTTTTTCCAAATTTTGTGGTAAATCTTTCTAGTTACAGGCTTTCTGGCCTGAACAAGAGTATCGATAACAGAATCTGAGAATCCTCGCTTCGATAAGATCAAGCGTTCAATCTCCAAGCAGTCAGCTGGAGTGAAACCAGATTCGGATGTTCGAACGGACCCTGAACAAGAAGGTCTCGTCTCAAAGGTAGCTTCCAAGGAGGAGCCGATGACATATTCACCAGATCTGCGTACCAAGTCCTGCGTGGCCACGCAGGAGCTATCAAGATCACCGACGCCCTCTCCT